>NC_064620.1:565129401-565735790 GCF_023898315.1 Schistocerca nitens
TATTCACACCTGTTATGATCTGACCTGATTTCTTTGGATCTGGAATTATTTCAGTGTGTTTGAAGTCCGAGAGTATTTCCCCTATGTCGTACGTAGTACACAAGATGTGGAACAGTTTTTTGGTGACTGGCTATCCCTAGGGTTTTAATAATTATGAGGAAACGTCATCTGCTCTCGCAGCCTTGTTTCGACGTAGGGTTTTCAATTCTCTGTCTAACTTTTATCACGATATCCTATTTCTCATCCCATTTTTATTTACTTTATCTACTTTTCCATAATATTGTTTGAAGTTCATTTCCCTCGTACTCTCAATTTTACTCTTAAATGATATTTAGCAATATTATTTAAGTTCCTCTTAGACTGATCAATAAGATTGTGCTTCTGTGACAGTTGTTCTATTGTCTTTTCAGTAAACGACAAAAGGATGGATGCAAAATTGCTATAAAGATAATAAAAAACGGTCTTGTCGAAGGGAGCGGAGGAACGGACAGAGGTTCAGGGTACTCTTGCCCTTGGGGATGGAAACTGCCCCTAAAGGCGGAGGAACCAGCAATGATCTGCGGCATGAGGATGCAGAAGGCAATGTAATCCACTGTATTAAAGACAGGTAAGGTGACGTGATCTCTCCATTGGGAAAAGATTCAGGATTAAATGTTCCTGGCAAGGTCAGTCTGGGGGAGATCTGCAATGTATGGCAAATGAAGCCAAGATCGCTAAAAAAAAGCATGTTGTTGGACGAGCAGTTTCGACAGAGCTATGCTGTCATCATCGGGTCTTACGCTTTTGAATTGTTAAACTGATGGATAATATGTTGTACAATTCAAAAGCGTAAGATCCGATGATGATAGCATGGCTCTGTTGAAACCGGTCATCCAATCAAATGCTTTTTTTAGTGATCTTGGCTTGTGAATGTTTTCTTCAGAATTCGAAGTAGGCCCCCATTCAGTTCTTTCGAAGGGGGCTGTCAGGGGGAAGGTGACCATGAGAAAAAGATGGAGTAACCAACGAAAAGGAAATACTCTACGAGTCGGACTTTCTGTTGTCAGGAGTTTGAACGAATTAGGAAAGCTAGAAACTCTGAAAAGGGAAATACTAAGGCGCATTCTACATACAGTTGGGGTCAATGAAGTGAAATGGAAGACGACGATTTCTGGGAACATGAATACAGAGTAATTTCAATATTGGATAATATAACGGAAGTAGTATTCGTTATGTTAGGAAGGTAGGGTAGAGAGTGAATCACTGTGAACAGTTCAGTGATAGGGTTGTTCTCGTCAGAATAGACAACAATAGTTCAGGTATACATACCGACTCCGCAATGAAAGAATAGATAAAGTATATGAGGATATGGAACGGTTACTTCAGTACACAAATACGGTATATAAATACAGTAAATCTTATAGTCGTGGGGCAGTGAATTGCGGTTGTAGGATAAGGAACAGAAGTAAGAGTTACGGGTGAATGTGGACTCAGTATTAGGAATCAGAGAGGAGAAAGACCAATTGAACTCTGCAATAAACTTCAGTTAGTATGCTTGAAGATATGGGGGGGGGGGGGGGGGAGACGAGTTGGATTACATGATGATCAGACAGAGAATCCGAAATCGGATACTAGATTGTAAGGTACACACAGGAGCAGATATAGACACAGATCGCAGTTTAGTAGTGATTACGCGTAGACTAAAATTGAAAAGTAGTATACTAAATTGACTAAGAGAAATGAGATGCAATTGACGTCCGCTAAAGACGTAGGTACGGCAATAAGGAAGGCCACAGTAGGCAGTTCAGTTGAACAGGAGTGAATATCTCTAAAAAGAACTATAGCTTACGTTGCTCAGGGAAAGACAGTAATAGAGAAGGTCAAACACTCAGAAACTAAATAAATAGTAATGGCAGGAAAGCCAAGGTGAAATAACCCAGGAAAAATGTAAATAAACCGAAAAAGTAATTTATCTTCACGAGGACTGACTCAACAAATAGTCGAAACAACCTTCGGTGAAATTTAAAGCATGGGTAGTAAAATTAAAGAGTGCAATGGGAATTCCTGTGATAAACGCCGAGGTGATAGCAGATAGAGGATACAGTGATACGAAAGTAGAAGTAGATATAATTGTGTGAAACTTCCTCCGTTATGGACTGAAAAGCCTTATATATGGATTTCTCAGCTGAAGCACAATTTACCGTGTCGCGGGAACACTGACTGAAGCAAACAAATTCAATTATTTGTTAGCACAGTTAGAGCCCAGATTTTCCGAAAATATATGGGATCTCGTGAACAGTCAGGAAAGCAAGAAATATTCGTAAGATAAAGAAAGACTTAATGACTTTTAAGGAAATTGGAGAACTTCAAATTATAAACTAATCAGCGAATTAGAAACTGATGATATGAAGCTCAGTCAATTGCTTCGGGAAATGAAAGGTTGTGGAGGAACGGAAGTTTCAGATAAAATTCTGAAGCCTCTCTGGATAGAGAAACATCCTGGTAGCGTCCGAAATATTTTAATAATTTCCGAAGAAAATGTGGACAAACTAGCGCAAATGGTTGATCGGCTAATGGAAATGTGAAGCACTTAGGAACTTCAATCATCGTCATCAACGGAAGTGTTCGTTAGAGATAAAGCTTCAAGGTTACCTTTCCTGGTTGAAAGCGGTGCCGACATTTCCGTTATAGCAGCGTGTCCCAAGGATAAGGTTAAAAGAGGCACACTACAAATTATATGTTGCGAATGGATCTGAAGTTAAAATTCACGGAACAAAGTTATTGAATTTTGATTTAGGATTAAAATATAGTTTTGAGTAGCCTTTCATTGAAGTCAACACAACGAAGGGTGTAATCGGTGCTGACATTCTTCATCAGTTTTGCCAGACCTGAAAAGAAAACAATTAGCTGAGAGTAATAGTGTTACATATGGCTGCACTTCAGTGTACAGTTGATTTTTCTGATTCCATTAGTTCACTCCAAGCTAACTGTAAACTATTTAAAAAAATTTCTGAACTGACAAAACCCACCGTTGCTGGGAGAACGTAAGCAGGATGTTAATATGCTGCAACTACCAATGGCCCTTCAGTGTACTCAAAATATAAATTAAAGTTGGCTGAAAATTCCTCACACAAATGACGTAAATTCCATCCTTGCGACCAAGAAAATATTTTCGAAAGCCGATCCTCCAAGGCATATTACCAAATCCCACCAGCTAAAAGCGATAAGGAAAAGAGTGCTGTAATGGCACCATTCGGACTTTATGAACTGAATTTCATGCCGTTTGGCCTCAGGATTGGACCCAGCACCTTCCAGAGATTTACTAATGAAGTTTTTAGAATTTCAGATATCTGCTTTGCATATTTAGATGATATACTGACAGCTTCTAGCTCTTCAGAGAATCGTGATCAACATTTAACTATCCTGCTTGAACGACTGAACAATGTTGGTTTGACAATTAAAATTTGTTGGTTGGTTGATTTGCTGGGAGGGGAACAAACAGCAAGGTCATCGGTCCCATCGGATTAGGAAAGGATGGGGAAGAAAGTCGACCGTGCCTTTTCAAAGTAACTATCCTGACATTTGCCTCAAACGATTTAGGGAAATTACGGAAAAATTAAATCAGGATGTCCGGATACGGGTTCGAACTATTGTCCTCACGAAGGCGAGTCTAGTGTGATAACCACTGCACCACCTCTCTCGGTGATTAATGCTGGAAAATCTGTGTTTGTAGTACAACACATCTTTTTAAGTAATGTGATTACTCTAGAAGATACCACACCGGAACCAAAGCGATTAGAAGTGATAATTAATTTCAAAATTTCAGGAACTTTGTGAGAATTTTGTCGCTTATTTCTCATACTGAAATATTACTGACGGCACTTGGAACATGCCCTAGAACATCAAGCTGTTCTAGTTAATTACTTGAAGGAACCAAGAAAAACGACAAAAGAAGCACACAGTGGACACAACGGGGGGGTGGGGGGGGGAGGGGGTGCCGCACACACCGCGCGGCTACCCCGCGCGGCCAGTGACAATAGTCGGACAGACCTGTTCATGTGACTAAGTGGATATTTTATGCCAGCGGGGCCGTTTCATCTAGAGGACTGTATTGAGTCGCAAGTATAACATTACAGGGAACTGCAAAACTCAGAGGGAACACCACCTGTAATATCTTTGTCTTCGATGGGCTTTATTTTCTTGAAAAACATACGATGACGAAGCGGCCAATGAAACTTTTGGTCATAAAAAAAATTGTGAATTAGATCCGGTTGATAAAGTGTGCTGGAAAATCTGCACAATAATTGACATAGTGCTGTTGCAGGCTGCCTCTTTAGTCGGAAGGAAATAAAGTCTAGCGAAACTCTAGATAGTGTTTTCCAGCTAATCTGAAATCGTTACCCCTCAACGACAACAGACGTGATACCTCCACCAAAGCCCTCTTCCTAGCTAAACTTTAGAGGGTGTAAACACGTTTCAAGTGACTAATGGTGTATAATATACAGTTCAGGCAAATAAAATTGTGTTCGGTTTTTTTTTATTAAATCAATGAGTAATGAGTCAAAAAGATGACTAGAATCGGGCCACGCCCTGTTCGACCCCTTATTTAGGTTCAAAGAGAGACATAAGCGCCAGGAGTTTATATGCATAAAATAATTACTTCATTTAGCATTACACACTTGTTTCTAATTTGACATTTTCAAATGTATAAATAGATGAGAACGCATGCTCCTAGTAAGAACAGAGCAACAATCACGTAGTATGTATTGTGACAATGTGGCCATACCCGTCTATTCCTCTGAAAATGAGGTTGGGGTCGAAACTGACCAGCTGTGCTAAAGAAATTAATTATTTGACCCAAAATCCCTGGTGAATGTCATGACTTTCCAACTTTTTTTTTTTTTCATCGAGGTTGTGGTGCCCCGGAGAACAAATCATTCGCCTTGTTTAGGTCCCACCGAGAGAAGTGTTGCATTGGTTCAAATCCGCAACCAGCCATCCATATTTAATGATGGCCTTACATCGCTTAAGAGAAATGGTTTCTTTGAAAAGTCACGATCGATTTCTTTACCCATACTTTCCGAATCGTAACTTGGGCTTCTTTTCTTTTCACGTCACCGAGCGAGGTGGCGCAATGGTTAGCACACTGGACTCATATTCGGGAGGACGACGGTTCAAACCCTCGTCCAACCATCCTGATTTAGGTTTCCCGTGTTTTGCCAAAATCGCTTCGGGCAAAGGCCGGGATGGTTCCCCTGAAAGGGCACGGCCGACTTCCTTCCCCATACTTTCCTCATTGGATGGGACCGATGACCTCGCTGTTTGGTCCCCTCCCCGAATCCACGAACCAGCCAATCTTTTCGCGTAATTGTTGACGGGATTTTGAATCGTATTCTTCAATTCTTCCTGGTTAAGATCCGTAATGAGTGTCTGGCAGGCCGCTAGAAGAGCCGCCTTCCTCCAGTTGTAGAAATGGTTCGCTACTAGCAGCTTCCCTGAAGAACACTGTTCTGGTGATACATGCCAGGCGGTTTACCCGCCCAACTAATCTCTGATCCATCCAGGTCGTCACGGCCCGCACGGCCCGTCTGGACCAGGGAGGACTTCGGCAGCGATCCACGGATCCAGAATATGGGGCCGGACGAGCCGAGACGGAGTAAAATTTTAACTCGTTTTATTATTATACATTTGTTTATTTCATTAACAGTACAGAGTAACCCACCGCCTTGAATTGTAAGGTGGGTCGGATGCTCTGAATCTAATAACAAAGACTTCTCATTATGAAACTTCCACTCCGCAGCGGAGTGTGCACTGATATGAAACTTCCTGGCAGATTAAAACTGTGTGCCGGGCCGAGACTCGAACTCGGGACCACTGCCTTTCGCGGGCAAGTGCTCTACCAACTGAGCTACCCAAGCACGACTCACGCCCCGTCCCCACAGCTTCAATTCCGCCAGCACCTCGTCTCCATTCTGGAAACATCGCCTAGGCTGTGGCTAAGCCATGTCTCCGCATTATCCTTTCTTCCAGGAGTGCTAGTTCTGCAAGGTATGCAGGAGAGCTCCTGCGAAGTTTGGAAGGTAGGAGACGAGGTACTGGCTGAATTGAAGCTGTGGGGACGGGGCGTGAGTCGTGCTTGGGTAGCTCAGTTGGTAGAGCACTTGCCCGCGAAAGGCAAAGGTCCCGAGTTCGAGTATCGGCCCGGCACACAGTTTTAATCTGCCAGGAAGTTTCAAGACTTCTCATTGTTACAATCCTATTGGTATAAAGTTGTTAATGTTTTTTTTTCATAATGTAAAGAACATAATATATAAAGGTTTCTCTGAGGTTACAGCGAATTGAATGCTTAACAATTGTTAAAATGGTTCCATATAATTTGTTACTACCTAGTTGATGAGAATATAGTTTGTATAATGTAAATGTCAAAGAAAAATAAAAAATAATTTGTAGTATGTAGAGGTATTCTCATCTGAAATGGTTTGTGCTAATGTATGTTTACACAGATTAAATGCTGATTCAGCACTTCATACATGGAATACATGAATTTTAACTTTACAAGGGAAATACACTTATGTTTGTAGCTTGTTAGTAGCTTGCTACTTGCTACTTGAGTGCATTATTCCTTAAATAAGTCAATACATTTCTGATATATAAAATTCATTGGTTGTAGCTTTGAATGGAGAAGAATGTCTGCACACAACGAGACGAGCAATACATTACTGCTTGTGTGCAGTATACTTTGAACACTGTGCTGGATGTCATTGGGGAGGAGCCTTCTCCTCCAAAGCGAAATTACTTTATTACTACAGTCTTAGTATGTGGTACCGGTGTTTATTTACTTTATGATTGTTGTGTTGTTTGTGACTGAGTTGTGGCATGCAGTGTCATGCATTGTTGGTTTTGGTCCCTTACGTGTTGATCCCTTCTGATTCATGTTCACTTAGTCTTCCTTCCTCGGTTTCCGAATCTGTGGTCGTGTTTGCGTCTTCCCATGTGGTTTGTTGTGTTGTTTGTGCTCGCCTACGCCTCCTTCCATATGGGTTTTGGCGCTTGTATTCTTCGTGCAGTGTGTTGGATACAATATCGGCTACGCTATTTATTGTGTTCCAGTCCTCGGGATAACGTATTATTCTGGCAATGTCATTGTCGTTCTGTATAGGTCTCACTTGTGCTGCCGCGCGGGATTAGCCGTGCGGTCTCAGGCGCTGCAGTCATGGACTGTGCGGCTGGTCCCGGCGGAGGTTCAAGTCCTCCCTCGGGCATGGGTGTGTGTGTTAGTCCTTAGGATAATTTAGGTTAAGTAGTGCGTAAGCTTGGGGACTGACCACCTTAGCAGTTAAGTCCCATAAGATTTCACACACATTTGAACATTTTTCACTTGTGCTAGCCTGTTGCACAGCAGTGTGACATGTTCTGGTGTCCCAGTTTCTCCGCATACGCATACTGCGTCGTTAATTGGTCCCATACGGTTTAAATGTACCTGATGCGGCCCGTGGCCTGTCAGGAAATGGACCATTCACCGGCTTGGGTCGACATGTTTCAGTTGTAGTCTTTCGTGTACATCAGGAAAGAAAGAGTGTACTCGGCGACCCTTGTCGGATGCATCCCACTCTCTCTCTACCATGTTTGAATCCGCCCTTGTTTCATTTTTGTTTTGTTCATAATGTTGGTTCCCGTAATTTCGGTGACGTTATCGACCATGTCCCTCTTAAGCCAGTAAAGTGCAGTATCTATAACGTATTGAAAAGGTACAGTACCGCCCGACATTGAAAATAGGTACAACATACTTCATTATTTTTGTCAGAACAACTAATTTTTTTTGTAAAATAACTCAATTTCAGTTAATACAGCGAAGCCGGATACCAGTGTGGGAAAGAATGACAATTTATTTATTTAATTGATCACATGTGCACTCCCACAAAGTAAATCCCTACATCCAGTTTCGTGAGATCTGTGAAATGAATGAATGTATGGTCGTCTGCTAACCGCAGATAGTGAATGTGAATATATGATCATCTTTGAGACGATCCTTTGGCCACCTTTGGTGGGACCAAATAGATGAAATTTACCTGAGCTTTGAGCGCCTGCAATGTGGCTGACCAATACGGTAGCAAGGTGCTCCCCCACTTCAGCAGAGGTGCGAGAGGACCTGAAGGACGGCCATGTTTCAGCACTCTGCCACTGGATCTTGTGCTGTTAAGTCCTGTCTTAGTTGTGCTCCGTAAAGACAAAAGAGTGGAGACATGGTATGCATGTGGAATATTTAAGAGTAGTTTTAAATAATAATTTCTCTATTCCAGGAACTTTTGTGGGGAGAATTAAATGTCAGGCAGGTAATATTAATGGGATCGTAGTAATCTTCGGAAGTGACCAACGGTCACAATGAAACCACGTGTAGGAATAAGTTGAAATACTTCCGTGTGCTTAAGTTAAGCTGAATTACTAGTGTGTGTACAATAAGTTGAAATATTTAAGTAATAGCGTGTGTACCATAAGTTGAAATATTTAAGAAATGGCGTGTGCAGGACTTGAAATTAGAGACGAGTACTTCCACGTGGTGAGTACTGTGTGAGTCTCAATCTGTGTATGAGACAAAGGATAAAGAGAAGTACTCGTCCATGGTATCAGTTGAGGACTCGCGTGTGTGATGAATATGTTCTTAATATTACTTTGCATGATATGATTCCGTGTGACGCTAGATTCAAACTCTGAGAGAGAAGCAAGGTGAGTCAGCTGTCTATCCAGCAACGCCACTTGGCTTGCATTGCACTGGAAGACGTGCATATATCTCCAGAGTTCATAGTAGGAAAGTAGAATTACAAAGTGGGACAGTGTCGTGTGAAACTGGGATAAATACTAATTGAAGTGGGAGAGCTGAAAGTGATAGTGTTGTGACTATTTATTGTATTGTATTCCATGTTGTAGTGTGGTGTATGTCATGTAATTTGGGTATGTGTGGTTTGCATGGGAGAGTAGCAAGGTAGTTTCAAAAGATTAGTGGGTTATGCTTGTTCCTTTTGTACTGCTCGGTCTGGAGGAAAGTTTCGTGATGATGATTGTGAGAGTCGAAGTGTGAGAAATAATAAAAGATCCACCATCCTATCCAGAAAGTGCACTGTAGCGTTAAATAATTACGAGACCATAAGATAGAGATTCACCAATGTAAAGCCATGCCCACTGGGCGGAATTTCTCATGTGTTTTTGTTGTAGGTTATAGAATTTGTGTGTTTAGGTTATAGAATTTATCGGAATAAATAAGATAGTGAAATGAAAAAGATTGGTGGACTTTTCCTTCGAATTGTATGTTGTCATGATGTCCCGAATTTATAATGTGTGCGCCATTCATATTCAGTGCGATGGCCACGTGTTGATAAAAGCCGTTAAATAAAAGAAAAAAGAAAATGTGGTATTGCCAGTGCGTAGTGGACAGTCAGAGTTCTGTAAATTACTGATAGTCAGATGTGCGTTTCCTTGCGTATTATTCATACAGGAGGTTAATTTGTGACTTAATTGTGAGTACGAGAGTTCATGCTACTCGATAAATAAGAATGAATCCACTCGCTTGGCAGACCACTGATCTCGCAGGCCTGACTGCTTGATGCCACAATATGAGCAAGGCATGCGGGTGCCTCTCAGTATATAGGACAGGTTCCCATCACAACGCAATGTGCCTTTAGTGACGTGGTGTTGAAGGCTCCGCTCATTCTCAGGAGTACACTACATTGACCCCGTCTTGCATTTGTCTTGTTAGTCTCTATGTTCAGTCTGTGAGCCCAAGCACTTGCAGCGAAGCATGCGATGTATTCAAATATCGCAATGTGGTAGGTCCTTATCGTCTTAATATGTAATTTGTACTGAGTTGTGTTTAGTCTTGCTAGTTTGAGCATAATTTTGGAGGCTTTGTCAAGTGTCAATTTTATATGATGGTTCAAAGTCTGTTTTCCGCCTAGATGCAGTCCGACATAAAGAGTGGCTTGCTTCCTCTGTATGCTTGTATTGTCTAATTTTAGAATTGGATTCCTCTGTAGTGTCCCTCTGAGCTTAATATAAAGTTTTGTTGGGAGCTATTTTTAATTTATTTTCTTTGCATCAACTGTGTATTTTCTGAAGCAGTACCGTGCTGTCGAGTCGGCTGACACCACTACGAGCAGGTCATCTGCGTAAGCCACCACACCTCTTAGCCTGTCGTCACTGTCCAGCGTGTTCAGCAAGGGGTCGATTGCGATATCCCAGAATATTGGTCCGCAGATCGAGCCCTGTGGACAGCCCGTTGTTGTTCTCTTGACAACCTTCCGTGTACCAGCCCTCCACACCGCCACTCTGCCTCTGCAGTAGTCGAGAAGGCTATTGTAGAGGGAAGCTTGAAAGGGTACAGTACTGCCCGACATTGAAACTAGGTACAACATACTTCATTATTTTTGTCAGAACAACACATTTTTTTGTAAAATAACTCAATTTAAATTAATACAGCGAAGCCGGATTCCAATGTGGGAAATAATGACAATTTATTTATTTAATTGATCACATGTGCACTCCCACAAAGTAAATCCCTACATCCAGTTTGGTGAGATCTGTGAAATGAATGAATGTATGGTCGTCTGCTAACTGCAGATAGTGAATGTGAATATATGATCATCTTTGAGACGATCCTTTGGCCACCTTTGGTGGGACCAAAGAGATGAAATTTACCTGAGCTTTGAGCGCCTGAAATGTGGCTGACCAATACGGTAGCAAGGTGCTCCCCCTCTTCAGCAAAGGTGCGAGAGGACCTGGAGAACGGCCATGTTTCAGCACTCTGCCGCTCTTGTGCTGTTAAGACCTGTTTTAGTTGTGCTCCATAAAGACAAAAGAGTGGAGATATGGTATGCATGTGGAATATTTAAGAGTAGTTTGAAATAATAATTTCTCTATTTCAGGAACTTTTGTGGGGAGAATTAAATGTCAGGCAGGTAATATTAATGGGATTGTAGTAATCTTCGGAAGTGACCAACGGTCACAGTGAAACCACGTGTAGCAATAAGTTGAAATACTTCCATGTGCTTAAGTTAAGCTGAATTCCCAGCGTGTGTACACTAAGTTGAAATATTTAAGAAATAGCGTGTGTACCATAAGTTGAAATATTTAAGAAATGGCGTGTGCAGGACTTGAAATTAGAGACGAGTACTTCCACGTGGTGAGTACTGTGTGAGTCTCAAACTGTGTATAAGACAAAAGATAAAGAGAAGTACTCTTCCATGGTATCAGTTGAGGACTCGCGTGTGTGATGAATACGTTCTTAATATTACTTTGCGTGATATGATTCCGTGTGACGCTAGATTCAAACTCTGAGAGAGAAGCAAGGTGAGTCGGCCGTCTATCCAGCAACGCCACTTGGCTTGCATTGCACAGGAAGACGTGCATATATCTCCAGAGTTCATAGTAGGAAAGTAGAATTACGAAGTGGGGCAGTGTCGTGTGAAACTGGGATAAATATTAATTGAAGTGGGAAAGCTGAAAGTGATAGTGTTGTGACAATTTAGTGTTTTGTATTTCATATTGTAGTGTGATGTATGTCATGTAATTTTGGGTATGTGTGGTTTGCATGGGAGAGTGGCAAGGTAGTTTCAAAAGATTAGTGGGTTATGCTTGTTCCTTCTGTACCGCTCGATCTGGAGGAAAGTTTCGTGATGATAATTGTGAGAGTCGAAGTGTGAGATATAATAAAAGATCCACCATCCTATCCAGAAAGTGCACTGTAGCGTTAAATAATTACGAGACCATAAGATAGAGATTCACCAATGTAAAGCCATGCCCACTGGGCGGAATTTCTCATGTGTTATTGATGTAGGTTATAGAATTTGTGTGTTTAGGTTAGAGAATTTATCGGAATAAATAAGATAGTGAAAAGAAAAAGATTGGTGGACTTTTCCCTCGAATTGTATGTTGTCATAAGGTCCCGAATTTATAATGTGTGCGCCATTCATATTCAGTGCTGTGGCCACGTGTTGACAAAAGCCGTTAAATAAAAAAAAGAAAGAAAACGTGGTATTGCCAGTGCGTAGTGTACAGTCAGAGTTCTGTAAATTACTGACAGTCAGATGCGTGTTTCCGTTGCGTATTAATCATATAGGAGGATAACTTGTAACTTAAGTGTGAGTACTAGAGTTCATGTTACTCGACAAATAAGAATGAATCCACTCGCTTGGCAGATCACTCATCTTGCAGGCCTGACTGCTTGATGCCACAGTATGAGCAAGGCATGTGGGTGCCTCTCAAGCTGATAGCCTCATTTCACTTAATCTGGCGAAGAGGGACGGCCACCATGGATTGTCAAAAGCCCCGGCTACGTCGATTAGAATGGCGACCGCGTATTTGTCGATGATGCCATTTGTAACTGTCAGTGCTTAGTTGACGGCGTCTTCTATTGATCTACCTTCCCTGAAACCGAATTGATGGGGCGTTAGGCCGAGGAGGCGCCTGTGCGATTGTAAACGGTCACACAGGAGCCTTTCCTGTACCTTGCCGAGAGTGTTTAAAAAACAGATCGGTCGGTACGTTGTAGGGTCTGTTGGCTCTTTGTCTGGTGATTTCCTGATTATTACTACATTAGCAGTTTTCCAGAGGTTTGGAATTCTGCCTGTTAGTAGTGCCTCGTTGAACATGTTACTAAGAAAAGGTGTGATTAGTGTTACCGTTTGTTTTAATGTTTCCGAAAGTATTTTGTCTGGGCCGGGTGCTTTTCGGTTTTTAAGCCTGCTCATTGCCGTCGCGGCTTCTTCTGATGTATGGTTGCCTCATGCTCTCTCTTAGGTCAGCGTGGTGTCGCTCGTCTTATGTGGGGTCGTCATCTGGAAGGAGCCTGTTTAGAAGATATTCTGCTGTGCTTCCCCATCCTCTGGTCACTGTGCCTTCAGCTTGTTCTAGTGTTGACAGAACTGCCGGTGTCTTAACTCGTTCTGTTTCTATCTTGAATGGTTGTCCACAGATGTTTTTCTGTGGCTGGGTTTTTGCAAAATTGGTCCAGTAGTCTTGCCTTCTTGTCTTTAGTTTGTTTTTGGTATTTCTGTTCAGCGTCACGATACAGATCAAGTCTTATCTGTCTTTCAGGAACTGTCTTTGCTTGTTGGCAGTACTTTCTTTTGTCCCGTGAATCCTTCCTTAGTCTTTCCAGTTCTGCCGCCCACGGTTGTTTCTGTCCCCACCCAGTTTTTGCCCGTGGTATAGCGTTTCCTGTGCTCTTTGTAGGACCTCTGTCAGTACATGCGTTTTGTAACCTATCCTGCCGGCCGCGGTGGCCGTGCGGTTCTAGGCGCTCCAATCCGGAGCCACGCTGTTGCTACGGTCGCAGGTTCGAATCCTGCCTCGGGCATGGGTGTATGTGATGTCCTTAGGTTAGTTAGGTTTAAGTAGTTCTAAGTTCTAGGGGACTGATGATCACAGCAGTTGAGTCCCATAGTGCTCAGAGCCATTTTTGTAACCTATACTGCCTTGAACTCATTCCTGGATCTCCTCATCAGCCTATCTCGCTCTCGGACGGCCGAACTTCAAGGGGCGAGTCCCCTTCTGGCGCGGCGTATCACTCCGCCAGGCACCCCCTCTGTCCGAAGATGAATACTCCGAATACTGGTTTTACACACACATCTAATGTGGCACCACCGCTTGCGACTTGCTGTAGTGGCATCGTAAACTAGCATTCGCATAGGTAGCCACAACTTCTACGTAGTTGCACGGCTTTCAGCACGGCGTCCATTGAAATCATATGGGCGGGTACGTATGTTACAGTGCAGGTTATGGTCTTAGCGCTGTGACAAGAGTTAAATACAAGGAAGACGTAACCGAAATGCTGGATACGAGAAAAGATTCTGCACAGGGATAAATCAAGGGAAACAAACATATTTATAGTCGGCCGCTGTGGCCGAGCGGTTCTAGACGGTTCAGTCTGGAACCGCGCAACCGCTACGGTAGCACGTTCGAATCCTGCCTCTGGCATGGATGTGCGTGATGTCCTTAGGTTAGTTAGGTTTAAGTAGTTCTACGTTCTAGTGGCCTCAGAGCCATTTGAAACAGTTTGAAACACATTTATAAAAGAAATAACGCTCAGAGACGAAAATGCTGTCTGCCATGGCAAACTAACCAACAGCTGTCATGTAAATATCATCTGCAGACACACCACTCTTCCAAAAATTTTAGACTCTTATTGTATTCGTTGATATAGGCAATTTGAATAACTAATTTTTAGTTTAACAGCTGACAAATTACGAAGTTTATACGACTCGCTTTTTGTTTGTAAGTTTGTTATTCTTTCATGGGATATGTCATTGGTTTGCAAATATTGCACACACACACACACACACACACACACACACACACACACACACACACACTGCTGCAGGAAAGCAAGCATAGGTTGCTGTTCTTGCAGTTCTAGAAGTTACGAAGGTGTACCTGTCGAACGTTGTTTTCACTTCTTCCAGAAATAAAATAAAAAGACACTGAAATCGATTGAAGTGTAGCGGCAATTACTGCACGATAACTGCGACAGAATTCTGGTGTTTCGCAATACTGCAGCCAGGTAGGAAAGTTGCGAAACAAAGCACAGTCAATTATATGAATGCGGGTAGGTATCACTGGGTGGGGGTGTGGATCGGCTGTGAGGGGTACCGAGATAGTCCGTACAGTTGCAATAACGCTGTGTCCCGGATGATGCAGTGGTTAATGCACCTCCGTACCAAGCAGGAGATCCATGGATCGAATCCCGGCCCGGTAACCATTTTCGCACGCGGTCGCTTATTCTGCTTGATGTCCCGCTGCACATGACAGCAGTAATCCCCCTTCGATTTACATAAAGTACAACGATGCAGAACTTTTTGTGGCGTGACAAAAGTTGCGTCTCTTAAGTTGCGCCATTAAAAACTGGGAGTTCACACACGCAACTGCAGTATGCCACCAGATGTGGCTACACTTTTGTTGCGTGTGTGAACCCGGCTTAAGACTATGACGCAATATATCGTTTCGCAGCACGGCTCAACACTGTATGTGTAACACATCCGCATAGGTAACATTGAGATTTCAAAATTGTGTGCCGGGCAGCGAACTGATACGGGTGCCATGCCTTTGGTTGTAAATGTGCTAGCAAATGTGATGTATGGCGCAAGCTTCGCGTAGATTTGTTTCTGCCCACACCTTCCGAGTCCCTTTCCCTCTGTCGGTCAGGGAAACGCGCACTAATAGTGCAATATGTAAACCACTGACTGCTACAGACATGGATAGAGGATCAATTCATGGTACGTCACACATTTTTAATTTGTTACAAATCTTCATCTCAACGTATTCTCAGCCCCGATAGCTGAGTGGTCAGCGTGACGGATTGCTGTCCTACGGGCCCGGTTCGATTCCCGGCTGGGTCGGGGATTTTCTCCGCTCAGGGACTGGGTGTTGTCCCCATCCGGCGCGCAGGTTGCCCAATGTGGCGTCGACTGTAATAAGACCTGCACCATGGCGGCTGGACTGCCCCGCAAGGGGCCTCCCGGCCAATGACGCCAAACGCTCATTTCCATTTATCTCAACGTATAATGTTGTTGTGGTCTTCAGTCCGAAACCAGTTTCACAGTTTCATGAAACTCATCTGCTCACCTCTGCATTACTACTGCAACCTACACTCGTCTGAAGCTTCTCACTCTCATCGAAAAGTTTACAAATACATTCGAAGTAACTAGACTCATACTCATAAATTAAGGATAATGCTGATACATGGCGAAACAACGCTCTGGTGGGCGGTTTGCGGGTTTAAATCACCTCGGGGTATGACCATGCGGTGCATTTGACCTGCGGTCGTCGCACGGTGGCGCTGGCAGCAGACCACCTGTATCGAGGTCGTGGTTTGATGGTGTGGGGTGGGATTATAATTGGTGCACGTACACCCCTGCATATCTTTGACAGAGGAACTGTAACAGGTCAGGTGTATCGGGACGTCTTTTGTACCAGTATGTCTGCCTTTTCAGGGGTGCAGTAGGTCCCACCTTCCTCTTGATGGATGATAATGCACGGCCCCACCGAGTTGCCATCGTGGATGAGTACATTGAAACAGAAGATATCAGGCGAATGGAGTGGCCTGACCATTCTCCAGACCTAAACCCCATCGAGCACGTCTGGGATGCTCTCGGTCGACGTATCGCTGCTCGTCTTCAAACCCCTAGGACACTTGAGGAGCTCCGACAGGCATTGGTACAAGAATAGGAGGCTATACCCCAGCAGCTGCTCACCCACCTGATACAGAGTATACCAACCCCTTTATGCGGCCTGAGTACGTGTGCATAGTGATCATATCCCACATTGATGTCGGGGTATATGCACAGGAAACAGTGGCGTTTTGTAGCACATGTGTTTCGGGACGGTTTTCTCAACTTATCACCAATACTGTGGACTTACAGATCTGTGCCGTGTGTGTTCCCTATGTGCCTATGCTATTAGCGCCCGTTTTGTGTAGTGCCACGTTGTGTGACACCACATTCTGCAATTATCCTTACTTTATGAGCATGAGTGTAGAACAACATTAATTTATTTTTTCTATTATGAAATATTTTACCTGTCTCAACTTTCGCTACTAATTGTAACATATGTATTACTAACAAGCAAAAAAGTACTCCATTACCTCCTCACTGGCCCTAAAAAGATCAGACACCGTGTCCTACGGCGCGAGATGGCGTAGTGGAGAAGCCACTGAGTTTGCATTCGTACAAGTCCATCTCACACGCCTGCCTGACCATCCATATCTACGTGCCATGAAGCACTTAAGTCGAAAGCAGGGATGGTTCCTTTGTGAAGGGCACGGCCAAGCTCGCTCCCCCATTTTCGCTCTACTCGAGCTAGCGCTGAATCTATACGGACGTCGCCATCGATATGTTAAACCCCCGTCTCCCTTCACTTAAGTCTGCAGTCTGAAAAGAGTCTGGTCTTGTCTAGCCGAAAAGTGCGTCCCTGGAAATCCAAAGGATCCTAAAATCGGATCCTTATCGGGCCATGGATTTTTTTCAGTCTACCTTTAACCTGTCAGTGATGCGAAGATTTGCAAGAAACTTCACGTGATTCGGATTTCACGTTAGACTGCAGGTCCCCTTTCCGCAGTTCGATAACTGTGGTAGGTTAGGGCCACCCAAACCTATGAAATTGCATCCAATAGAAAGACTTGTACCAGGCGACTGAGCCACACGAAATTGTAGTCACTTTGAAGTGAGCGCTGGCTGCAATTAACTCAGCCGAGCGGTCTAAGGCGCTGCAGTCATGGACTGTACGGCTGGTCCCGGCGGAGGTTCGAGTCCTCCCTCGGGCATGGGTGTGTGTGTTTGTTCTTAGGGGCTGATGACCTTAGCAGTTAAGTCCCATAAGATTTCACACACATTTGAACATTTTTTGCAATTACCTCATTAACGTCATTTGTTCGATATTTGTGTGTACTTATGATGCGTTTTAAAAATACAGGGTGATTTATCCCACCGATTACAAACTCTAGGGATTGATCGATGAGAGGACACGGGACGAAAAAGGTCTAATGAACTTATCTCTGAAAATGGATGGTTTTCATGCCAGAGACCATTTATTCAATCAAACTTCGTTACAGAGACTGCGGTCTAATACGCGCTTAACGCTGCAGCCACAGTTACGCATTCGCGTGCGCGCCGTAACATGTTCTGTCTCACACTTTCACATTGGCCATACTACATCTGAATAGTGACAAAGGCAGCTGATCCAGTGTCTCCATATCTGGATTGGGCTCTGCATACATGATACTTTTGAGATGATGCCGTGACCAGAAATCGAACTGGTTGACATCCGGTGAACGAGCAGGCCATGCAACTGGACCGCCTAGTCCGATCCATCGACCAGGGAACACACCATTCAGATGCGTCCAGACGTTAACGGCGAAGTGGACCGATGCACCATCATGTAGCAGCCACAAAACCGTTCGAATCATCAATGGCACTTCTTACAGCAGGGGAGGCAAAGCCATCTGCAAGAAACGCCGATAGTTCCGGCCTGTTAGGCGACGTTGAAGGAAGACTGGTCCCAAAATAACGTAGCCAATCATCCCGGCCCACACATTGCGGCTACAGCGATGCTGATGATTCATTGTCACTATATCATGGCAGTTCTGCATACTATCCCACAGATGACTGTTATGACAGTTGAAGATACCACTCCGCGTAAAGGTGGCCTCATCTGTGAGTAGGATGGATGAAACAAACCCCGGAATCGTGTTTGCCTGGTGAAGAAACCAGAGACAAAACTGCTTTCGGTGTGGGAAGTCTGTCGCTAGTAAGCCCTGTAGTAACAATTGTCATGGAGAACGTTCCACACGGTCGTCTGGCTTACCCTTTACTGGCGGGCCAACTGTCAGGTACTGACACAGCGATCACCTTCCACAGTGTTAATCACATTTTCCACTAAGTCTGGTGTCCGAACGTTTCGGGTACGTCCTTCCGATTTCCTGCTTACTTCTATCTGTCTCAGGCAAACGGCGAAACACTGTTGCAAACACTGAACGCTGCGGTTGTCGTCGGCGGTGATAGGTCTACTGATACAACCTAGCTGCCCGCCGCCCGTTGCCATTCGTCCTCCCGTAAGTAAACATTATGTAGGCAAGCTTTCGATTCGAATACGGAAGCACTGTGTACAACACTGTACCACTTGCACTACAAGGTAGTCAGCAAGAGAACTGAATCGGACACAACTTTACCAATTACTATGGGAGGAGAGAGCACAAGGGCATGACGTATGAGGAACAGTATCACCCTCTAGCAGGAAATGATGCATACTGTAACTGTGGCTGCATGGTACAGCACGTATTCGACTGCAGTCTCTCCAGCAAAGTATGACTGAACAAATGGTCTCTAGCAGGGAAATCATGGATTTCCGGAAATAAGTTAATTAGACCTTCTTTGTTCCGTATCCTCTCATCGAGCAATCCCTAGAGTTTGTACACAATGGAAAAAAATCACCCTGTATAAACATTAGAATTAGTTGCTGCCTGTCTGTGTAAACCACGAAGTTTTTCCCATGTTAGGCTCACCTTAGAAGGTCATGTAACCCTACCCCCACCTCCCGTTCACAACGCTAAGTCATCCGAATGAAAGGGTATGTATGCACCAGTTGCTTATATGGTACCAGCGCTTTAAGATGGATCGACGGGGAAGACGATAGAATGTCAGAAAGGTGCCACCGTCTTTGGATGTGCCCTTAACCACGGCGTAAATGTTCCCCGACTTGTTGGTGTGTCAAAGCGGACTGGTGACCAGTGGTAGTCCCGTAAAACGGCATAACAACAGCGACCTCCAAACGATATTTGCCGACAGGGGTCGGAGATTAGTAACACACCTTGTCAATGATAATCGATTTCAAAAGATGAATTCGTGCTGTCCGTGAACGCAGGTCCATCACAATCAGTTTCCAAGTGAACATCACGAAGAAAAGTGCATGCAGCGAAAGCTTAGAATCTGGTGCCTCGCAAAAAGGCCATTGCTTACAACTACACCTGAAGTTGCACACCTTCAGTGGGCGTAACTTGATTTGAGGTATGCAGTTTATTCCATACCGTCACGATTTGACCTCTTTAGAAATAGTGCCAGTCGTCAGGGCCTCGACACCCCAGTGAGGCACTTAACCAGTATTATGTGGAGGATGTAGTTGAGACCGGAGCAAGTGCTGTGATGCACTGGCAACGTTATTCCTTACCATGCCGTGCGCCCACTCAGTCAGATTACTGTGAACATGAACCAGGATGCCGGCCGCGGTGGTCTCGCGGTTCTAGGCGCGCAGTCCGGAACCGTGCGACTGCTACGGTCGCAGATTCGAATCCTGCCTCGGGCATGGATGTTTGTGATGTCCTTAGGTCAGTTAGGTTTAAGTGGTTCTAAGTTCTAGGGGACTAATGACCACAGCAGTTGAGTCCCATAGTGCTCAGAGCCATTTGAACCATTTTGAACCAGGATGTTTATTTCAAAACTGTCGGTGAACATTTATTGCCCCTCTTGATTTTCATCATGAGTTTATTGAGGACACTCCCAGGATGGCAACAGTCATGTTGACGGGGCTGTACACGTACGTTTCAGGTCTGATGCTCATTGACGCACCTTACCGCACCTTAATTGACCCGCTAAATCATCAGATCAAAATCGAGTAGAAAGATGTTTGAGACCATTTGGGACGCCGAGTGAAACGTAGCAGTTGACATCCCCGCAATTTGGTACTCCTATGGGATCTTAATTTTCAATGCGTGCCTTCAGCTGTGCCAAATCGAGCACATTATTAAGGCTAGAGGTGGTGTTACAAGGCATTAGCGTTATGTCTCCTGGTTGTAAATATAAGGGTCGAACAAAGAGTTCCTTTCTGAGGGCACTGCTGCAGCGTATATGTAACGTAGTGTGACTCCGAGGCGGTTTTTTTTTTAAGCACCAACATCTAGGCAGGGTATTAGTATGGCATCTGTGTCTGTTCGACGTGCATGCGATAAATGTGGAGACGCCAACTATGGCGTCGCTATTACCCAAAGCGTCCGAACAGGACCAACGTGCTGCTGTTCTATTCTTGGCTACCGAAGGACAAACACCGACGGACACTCACCGGATGATGAAGAAAGTATATGGGGCAGTGTGTCCGTGGAAAAGCACCGTTGAGGAATCGTGCGCGACAGGAGCTGCTGTTGCTTCATAACGCACGCCTCCATATCGCAAATGTCATACCCCTGATCTCTCCCAATGCAATTATCACGTCTCCGGTCCCTTAAGAAAGCCCTTGAAGGGTCAACGAATCCTTTCCCATCAAGATGTGTAGGGGACAGTTACGGACTTCTTCACGCAGCAGGACACAATGCTTTATAAAACGGGTATCTTCAACTTGGTGCATCGGTGGGACGGCTGCCTCAATGCTCACGTCGGCTTTCCCTAACTGGCGTACCGATTTTGGACTGTACGGCCTTCGAACGGAAACTGTTTGATCGCCCTTAATCATTTGGTCCAACGTTCTTGGTTTAGTTGGCTAAGAAAAGTAATCATTTGCCACATAGTAAAGTGCAAGGAAATTTTTCCCACTCTCTCCTGTAGCCGTCCCTGTAGCAGCGGTTTAATACACACACTCCAAAAAAAGTTTTGCATCACCCAGGTTCCCAAAACTCCTGAAGATAGACGTTGACGAAGGAGTACACGGCTCGTGTTGTCTATAGTTCAACCATACCTAGATGGTCAATACCGCGGTTCGATCGCATCCGCATTGTTACTTTCTGCCAGGAAGGGCTCTCAACAAGGGAAGTGTCCAGGCGTTTCGGAGCGAACCAAAGTGATGTTGTTCAGACATGGAGGAGATACAGAGAGGCAGGAACTGTCGATGATACGCCTCGCTCAGGCAGCCCAAGGGCTACTACTGCAGTGGATGACCGCTACCTACGGATTATGGCTTGGAGGAACCCTGACAGCAACGCCACCATGTTGAATAATGCTTTTCGTCCAGCCACAGGACGTCGTGTTACGACTTAAACTGTGCCCAATAGGCTGAATGATGCGCAGTTTCACTCTCGACGTCCATGGCGAGGTCCATCTTTGCAACCAAGGCACCATGCAGCGCGTTACAGATGGGCCAAACAACATGCCGAATGGACCGCTCAGGACTAGCATCACGTTCTCTTCACCGATGACTGTCGTATATGCCTTCAACCAGACAATCGTCGTTACAGTCAGGCTGAACGCCTTAGACACATTGTCCAGCGAGTGCAGCAGGTGTAGGTTCCCTGCTGTTTTGGGGTGGCATTATGTGGGGCCGATGTACGCCGCTGGTGGTCATGGAAGGCGCCGCAACGGCTGTACGATACGTGAATGCCATCCGGTTTGATGCAGCTCTCCATGCTACTCTATCCTGTACAAGCATCTCCCAGTACCTACTGCAACCTACATCCTTCTGAATCTGTTTAGTGTATTCATCACTTGGTCTCCCTCTACGATTTTTACCCTCCACGTTGGCCACCAATGCTAAATTGGTGATCCTTTGATGCCTCAGAATATGCCCCACCAACCGACCCCTTCTTCTAGTCAAGTTGTGCCACAAATTTCTCTTCTGTCCAAATCTATTCAATACTTCATGGACGACAATTCGCGGTCGCATCGTGCACACTTTGTGAATGACTTCCTTCAGGATAACATCGCTCGACTAGAGTGGTCAGCATGTTCTCCAGACATGAACCCTATCGAACATACCTGGGATACATTGAAAACGGCTATTTATGGATGACGCGACCCACCGACCACTCTGAGGGATCTACGCCAAATCGCCGTTGAGGAGTGGGACAATCTGGACCAACAATGCCTTGATGAACTCGTGGATAGTAGACCATATGCCACGACGAATACAGGCATGCATCAATGCAAGTGGACGTGCTACTGGGTGTTAGAGGTACCGGTGTATAGCAATCTGGACCATCACTTCTGACGGTCTCGCTGTATGGTGGTACAACATGCAATGTATGGTTTTCATGAACAATAAAACGGGCAGAAATAATCTTTATGTCTATCTTTATTCCAATTGTTAGTACAGTTCCCGGAACTCTCGGAACCGAGGTGATGCAAAACTTTTTTGATGTGTGTATTTTCTTATACAGTTTTGAAATTATGGCATTCACATCATGTGTGCTGCAGATTCTTTTCTATATTGACAAAAGTTTCTCCAGAAAATTAATGTCTCTCCAAATGTGAGAAACTGTTGGGATTTACAATATTCTCATGTACCTTGTTTTTGTTTTTGAGCCATCTGTCTTCTGTCTGGTTTGATGCGGCCCACCACGAATTCCTTTTCTGTGCCAACCTTTCCATGTCAGAGTAGCACTTGCAGCATGCGTCCTAAATCATTTGCTACATGTATTCCAATCTCTGTCTTCCCCTACAGTTTTTACCCTCTGTAGCTCCCTCTAGTACCATGCGAGTTACTTACTGATGTCTTAACAGATGTTCTATCATCCCGTCTTTTCTTCTTGTCAGTATTTCCTATATTTCCCTTCCCTCACTGATTCTGCGGAGAACCTCCTCATTTCTCATCAGTCCACCTAATTTTCAACAATCTTCTGCAGCACGTCATCCCAAATTCTTCGATTCTCTTCTATTCCTGTTTTCCCAGAGTCCATGTTTCACTGCCATACAATGTTTCCTCACGTTAAGGCCTATGTTTGATACTGGTAAACATCTGTTCAGCAGGAATGCCCGTTTTATCAGTGCTTTTTTTTTTTTTTTTTTTTTTTTTTTTTTTTTTTTTTTGGTCATCAGTCTACTGACTGGTTTGATGCGGCCCGCCACGAATTCCTTTCCTGTGCTAACCTCTTCATCTCAGAGTAGCACTTGCAACTTACGTCCTCAATTATTTGCTTGACGTATTCCAATCTCTGTCTTCCTCTACAGTTTTTGCCCTCTACAGCTCCCTCTAGTACCAAGGAAGTCATTCCCTCATGTCTTAGCAGATGTCCTATCATCCTGTCCCTTCTCCTTATCAGTGTTTTCCACATCTTCCTTTCCTCTCCGATTCTGCGTAGAACCTCCTCATTCCTTACCTTATCAGTCCACCTAATTTTCAACATTCGTCTATAGCATCACATCTCAAACGCTTCGATTCTCTTCTGTTCCGGTTTTCCCACAGTCCATGTTTCACTACCATACAATGCTGTACTCCAGATGTACATCCTCAGAAATTTCTTCCTCAAATTAAGGCCGGTATTTGATATTAGTACACTTCTCTTGGCCAGAAATGCCTTTTTTGCCACAGCGAGTCTGCTTTTGATGTCCTCCTTGCTCCGTCCGTCATTTATTTTACTGCCTAGGTAGCAGAATTCCTTAACTTCATTGACTTCGTGACCATCAATCCTGATGTTAAGTTTCTCGCTGTTGTAATTTCTACTACTTCTCATTACCTTCGTCTTTCTCCTATCTACTCTCAAACCATACTGTGTACTCATTAGACTGTTCATTCCGTCAGCAGATCATTTAATTCGTCTTCACTTTCACTCAGGATAGCAATGTCATCAGCGAATCGTATCATTGATATCCTTTCACCTTGTATTTTAATTCCACTCCTGAACCTTTCTTTTATTTCCATCATTACTTCCTCGATGTACAGATTGAAGAGTAGGGGCGAAAGGCTACAGCCTTGTATTACACCCTTCTTAATACGAGCACTTCGTTCTTGATCGTCCACTCTTATTATTCCCTCTTGGTTGTTGTACATATTGTATATGACCCGTCTCTCCCTATAGCTTACCCCTACTTTTTTCAGAATCTCGAACAGCTTGCACCATTTTATATTGTCGAACGCTTTTTCCAGGCCGACAAATCCTATGAAAGTGTCTTGATTTTTCTTTAGCCTTGCTTCCATTATTAGCCGTAACGTCAGAATTGCCTCTCTCGTCCCTTTACTTTTCCTAAAGCCAAACTGATCGTCACCTAGCGCATTCTCAATTTTCTTTTCCATTCTTCTGTATATTATTCTTGTAAGCAGCTTCGATGCATGAGCTGTTAAGCTGATTGTGCGATAATTCTCGCACTTGTCAGCTCTTGCCGTCTTCGGAATTGTGTGGATGATGCTTTTCCGAAAGTCAGATGGTATGTCGCCAGACTCATATATTCTACACACCAACGTGAATAGTCGTTTTGTTGCCCCTTCCCCCAGTGATTTTAGAAATTCTGATGGAATGTTATCTATCCCTTCTGCCTTATTTGACCGTAAGTCCTCCAAACCTCTTTTAAATTCCGAATCTAATACTGGATCCCCTATCTCTTCTAAATCGACTCCTGTTTCTTCTTCTATCACATCAGACAAATCTTAACCCTCATAGAGGCTTTCAATGTATTCTTTACACCTATCTGCTCTCTCCTCTGCATTTAACAGAGGAATTCCCGTTGCACTCTTAATGTTACCACCGTTGCTTTTAATGTCACCAAAGGTTGTTTTGACTTTCCTGTATGCTGAGTCTGTCCTTCCGACAATCATATCTTTTTCGATGTCTTCACATTTTTCCTGCAGCCATTTCGTCTTAGCTTCCCTGCACTTCCTATTTATTTCATTCCTCAGCGACTTGTATTTCTGTATTCCTGATTTTCCCGGAACATGTTTGTACTACCTCCTTTCATCAATCAACTGAAGTATTTCTTCTGTTACCCATTGTTTCTTCGCAGCTACCTTCTTTGTACCTATGTTTTCCTTCCCAACTTCTGTGATGGCCCTTTTTAGAGATGTCCATTCCTCTTCAACTGTACTGCCTACTGCGCTATTCCTTATTGCTGTATCTATAGCGTTAGAGAACTTCAAACGTATCTCGTCATTCCTTAGTACTTCCGTATCCCACTTCTTTGCGTATTGATCCTTCCTGATTAATGTCTTGAACTTCAGCCTACTCTTCATCACTACTATATTGTGATCTGAGTCTATATCTGCTCCTGGGTACGCCTTACAATCCAGTATGTGATTTCGGAATCTCTGTCTGACCATGATGTAATCTAATTGAAATCTTCCCGTATCTCCCGGCCTTTTCCAAGTATACCTCCTCCTCTTGTGATTCTTGAACAGGGTATTCGCTATTACTAGCTGAAACTTATTACAGAACTCAATTAGTCTTTATCCTCTTTCATTCCTTGTCCCAAGCCCATATTCTCCTGTAACCTTTTCTTCTACTCCTTCCCCTACAACTGCATTCCAGTCGCCCATGACTATTAGGTTTTCGTCCCCCTTTACATACTGCATTACCCTTTCAATATCCTCATACACTTTCTCTATCTGTTCATCTTCAGCTTACGACGTCGGCATGTATACCTGAACTATCGTTGTCGGTGTTGGTCTGCTGTCGATTCTGATTACAACAACCCGGTCACTGAACTGTTCACAGTAACACACCCTCTGCCCTATCTTCCTATTCATAACGAATCCTACACCATTTTCTGCTGCTGTTGATATTACCCGATACTCATCTGACCAGAAATCCTTGTCTTCCTTCCACTTCATTTCTACTATATCTAGATTGAGCCTTTGCATTTCCCTTTTCAGATTTTCTAGTTTCCCTACCCCGTTCATGCTTCTGACATTCCACGCCCCGACTCGTAGAACGTTATCCTTTCGTTGAGTATTCAATCTTTTTCTCATGGTAACCTCCCCCTTGGCAGTCCCCTCCCGGAGATCCGAATGGGGGACTATTCCGGAATCTTTTGCCAATGGAGAGACCATCATGACAATTCTTCAATTACATGCCACATGTCCTGTGGATACACGTTACGTGTCTTTAATGCAGTGGTTTCCATTGCCTTCTGCATCCTCATGTCGTTGATCATTGCTGATTCTTCCGCCTTTAGGGGCAATTTCCCACCCCTAGGACAAGAGAGTGCCCTGAACCTCTATCCGCTCCTCCGCCCTCTTTGACAAGGCCGTTGGCAGAATGAGGCTGACTTCTTATGCGGGAAGTCTTCGGCCGCCAATGCTGATTATTTATCAAAATTTATGCAGTGGCGGGGATCGAAGCCGGGACCGAAAACGTTTTGATTATGAATCAAAGACGCTACCCCTAGACCACGGGTATCAGTGCTAGTTTGGCTTTAATGTCCAAGTTGCTCCGTCCGGCATGGGTTATTTTGCTGCCTAGCTTGCAGAATGCCCTAATTTCATCTGCTACTTGATCACCAAATATGATGTTAATTTTTTTTCTTTCTTTCTTCGAGTTACTCGCAGCTTTCCTGCGATTGTTCACTTCCACTGAAAATAGCAACGTCATCAGAGAATCTTAACACTGATATCCTTTAACCCCTCTCTTGAACCTTATGTACCTAGGAGGAAATATTTTGTTGAAATTTAGAAGTGTTGAAATCGTGAAAGTCTTGTCAGCACCGTATGTAATAGTCTATATGCTAATTATTACTCCACTGCATACCAATAATCAGATTGAGAAGTACTAAAAATACCAGTTGCAACTAAAAACATTTTGAAACAGAAGCTATTGATAGCGAATAAAGATATCCGTTTTCGAGACAGGATAAATTGTAAAGACACCAAAAAACCAGATCATTAATAAATATCATACCGGGGTCAGACAAGGAGATGGTCTCTCGCCACTTCTATTCAACATAGTCCTGGTCGAAATTATCAAGCAGTGGGCAGAAAAAGTAAAAGGAATTCAGTTAGGAACAACACGTGCAAACAAGAAAATCATAAAACTCCTGGCATTTGCAGATGACTTGGCAATACTCACCAACAACAAAGAAGAAGCTCAAGAAGCCCTGGAATATTTACATGAAGTCTCTGCTAAAACGGGGTTACAGATATCGTACGAGAAAAAACAGTACATGGAAAGAAAGAACAACAAGTAACAAGTCATGCACACAAAATACGGATTGGTTAACAGACTGAAAAAATACAACTATCTTGGAGAATACGTACAAATAGGAGGATCAAACAAGGCATCCAATACAGAACGAACAGAAAAACTTCAGAAAGCGTACAAACCTACATGGACGCACTATAGCAAAAGAAGCATCTCAGGCGAAACTCAGGCACTACAATACAGTTTTACTACCAGAAGCCCTGTATGTATCAGAAACGACCACAATCGAGGCATCAGGCATCACAGAGACAGAAAAAATAGAACGTAAAATCCTTCGAAAAATTTTTGGAGCAGTACATAGAGATGGTGTATGGATGAAGAGGCCAACCAAAGAACGATATGAACATACAGGCAGACTCACAGACACACTCAGAAAACGTCGATTAACATTCTTTGGACACATACCCAGAATGAGCAACACCAGACTCACAAAGAGGATTTTTGATGTAGTCAACAGCTCGATCAAAAAGCCACCTGGTTTCATGAAACAGAAGAAGACCTAAAACAAGCAGGAATGAATAAAGAAATGATAGAAAAAAGAGAAATTCAGACAAAACTATGAACACGATATTTGAAGTAATAGAGACGAAGAGACCAGAGAAAATATGGACAGAACAAAGGAAACACGAACATAGTCAAAGAATGAAGAGGTTTGGGAAGAAAAAAGAAGAATAAAACGTGAAGGAAAGGGAAAAATTTAATAATCATATAACATTCAAGTTCAACCACCGTCTTAAGGACAAAAATGTAATACTAATATTACTACTACTACTACTAATAATAATAATAATATAATAATAATAATAAAAAATATCATGTGCTCCAAGGGAAAAGCATCTTCCGTTTCAAGACACAGGATGGTGAACTACTAACGAAGTATGGCTTTGTTGTTCACACGTAGTGTAACTAGTTCTAAAAATATGCTGCTCTTTACTCAACATAACACTCTGTTACTGAAGAATGAGCAACGTCCTCACAATAGTTTTATTATGTTAGAGAGCACTAGAGAACTAGCAACATTTACAGACTCATCACAAAATACAACCTCATGTCTCACAACAGCAAAAGCAGTAGAAAGTGCCAGAAACTGCTTATGGCGGTTTCCAGTGCCATTCCTTCACTTTATTCTAAAATCGGTCACTAGAATGAAACACCAGCCAGGGAACATTATGTGTTCCTAGGTACATTATTCATCAGGTGTAACACTCTCTCAATATTGTGACAAATTTTCGTGAAATTAGTGGCAGACTATAATTGAATTCGAAACGAAATACACTCCTGGAAATGGAAAAAAGAACACATTGACACCGGTGTGTCAGACCCACCATACTTGCTCCGGACACTGCGAGAGGGCTGTACAAGCAATGATCACACGCACGGCACAGCGGACACACCAGGAACCGCGGTGTTGGCCGTCGAATGGCGCTAGCTGCGCAGCATTTGTGCACCGCCACATGCCGCGACAGCGTGGACGTGAACCGTATGTGCAGTTGACGGACTTTGAGCGAGGGCGTATAGTGGGCATGCGGGAGGCCGGGTGGACGTACCGCCGAATTGCTCAACACGTGGGGCGTGAGGTCTCCACATTACATCGATGTTGTCGCCAGTGGTCGGCGGAAGGTGCACGTGCCCGTCGACCTGGGACCGGACCGCAGCGACGCACGGATGCACGCCAAGACCGTAGGATCCTACGCAGTGCCGTAGGAGACCGCACCGCCACTTCCCAGCAAATTAGGGACACTGTTGCTCCTGGGGTATCGGCGAGGACCATTCGCAACCGTCTCCATGAAGCTGGGCTACGGTCCCGCACACCGTTAGGCCGTCTTCCGCTCACGCCCCAACATCGTGCAGCCCGCCTCCAGTGGTGTCGCGACAGGCGTGAATGGAGGGACGAATGGAGACGTGTCGTCTTCAGCGATGAGAGTCGCTTCTGCCTTGGTGCCAATGATGGTCGTATGCGTGTTTGGCGCCGTGCAGGTGAGCGCCACAATCAGGACTGCATACGACCGAGGCACACATGGCCAACACCCGGCATCATGGTGTGGGGAGCGATCTCCTACACTGGCCGTACACCACTGGTGATCGTCGAGGGGACACTGAATAGTGCACGGTACATCCAAACCGTCATCGAACCCATCGTTCTACCATTCCTAGACCGGCAAGGGAACTTGCTGTTCCAACAGGACAATGCACGTCCGAATGTATCCCGTGCCACCCAACGTGCTCTAGAAGGTGTAAGTCAACTACCCTGGCCAGCAAGATCTCCGGATCTGTCCCCCATTGAGCATGTTTGGGACTGGATGAAGCGTCGTCTCACGCGGTCTGCACGTCCAGCACGAACGCTGGTCCAACTGAGGCGCCAGGTGGAAATGGCATGGCAAGCCGTTCCACAGGACTACATCCAGCATCTCTACGATCGTCTCCATGGGAGAATAGCAGCCTGCATTGCTGCGAAATGTGGATATACACTGTACTAGTGCCGACATTGTGCATGCTCTGTTGCCTGTGTCTATGTGCCTGTGGTTCTGTCAGTGTGATCATGTGATGTATCTGACCCCAGGAATGTGTCAATAAAGTTTCCCCTTCCTGGGACAATGAATTCACGGTGTTCTTATTTCAATTTCCAGGAGTGTAAAACTCTGTTACTGAAGAATGAGCAACGTCCTCACAATAGTTTTATTACGTTAGAGAGCACTAGAGAACTAGTAATATTTACAGACTCATCACAAAATACAACCTCATGTCTCACAACAACAAAAGCAGTAGAAAGTGCCAGAAACTGCTTATGGCGGTTTCCAGTGCCATTCCTTCACATTATTCTAAAATCGGTCACTAGAATGAAACACCAACCAGGGAACATTATGTGTTCCTAGGTACATTATTCATCAGGTGTAACACTCTCTCAATATTATGACAAATTTTCAGGAAATTAGTGGCAGACTATAATTGAATTCGAAACGAAATAGATTTCACAAGCAGTCCCCTGCTAACTAATCTACGAAAGTGGGGCTTTATCTGCGAAAATTTCGGATTCAAGCCCCAACATGTGAAACGGCTTTGCCATCGTGCTCCAGTGGTGTTAAGTTTTTTTTTTTTTTCAGTTCTGTGTCTGCGTGTCCTTTTTACTTCAGTACGCACAAGGAATTCACGGTCTCTATTCTGCCAACACCGAGTTCATTGTGTATTACGCCTTTGTCCGTATTCCTTGTCATTTATAACGTTCCTAGGAGTGTTTCTTTGTTAAATGGTCATCCTTTGCCGGCGGAGAAGCACTTTTCCTCCATTCCTTATGTAACATAACTTATGCACGCGTTCACCGTTAGTGCTGCAAACATAAACGCATCACCTGGTCAAGAACCTCTCAAAAACGATAAGCACGCTTGCAAAACATGCTAAGGTTCAGACGTTCGATTTGGATCTGTGGTATTAAGTAATTTACGTTACATATTAAATCTCGAAACTTACGACTCTATGTAATACGAAACAATTCGCAATAAACTGCTACATGGGTCTGAATTCGTATTAGTTTTTTTTTAAGAGGTGTGGCCCCTCCACGCCAACATCTGCATGATTTTCAACACAAAAGGTCTACTGACATCTCTGCGGAAGGGTTAGTTTTCACAAGAGAGAGGTCTCGTAGGATGTGGGTACCGCGATGTTTGCGTTAACCTTTAATACGTGCCCATCTGGAGATAGATGTGGTCGAAAGTTGAACAAAGGGTAGCGGTTTGAAGGGCAGAGGAAAAAAAGTGTCAAGGCAAGAGACAAGGGAAAAAAAACCTCTGCGATAGCTGGGTTGGGTTGTAAGATCAGTAGCGTTTTCAGATTTTTGTGTCCGATAGGTCATATTTCAGATTCACAGTGTTGGGTAAAGTTGGCGATTTGTTTATGCGAGCTTGTCGGTTTGCCTCCTATAGCCGGCTTTAATAGCAGCTGGCATATCCAGAACGTTACTCATATGCAGGGGCTTGCCGACGACTGTCGCTTATGGGTTTGTGTTAGCTTGCCATAGGTGGTTGTGCCCTTGCTAGTAGTGTCTTTGGCCGCTTATGCTTCCACATATGGTTGTGATCACAGCTTCCCAGAGTAATGATGAAAGGATTGTTCGAGTGTCTCGAATTCCTGTATAGCAGTGTGGCGTGTTTTTTGAATACTACTTTGAGGGTCTCAAGGCGGTATTCGTTGTTAAGATCCAAGGAGCGTGTGTAGCGTGGAGCACTGCTAATGATGCGTAGCACTTTGTTCTGTATGATCTGCAGGCTGCGGGAGCGTACAGGACCTGCATACCCCCAGACGGGAGCTGCGTGCCTCACCAGAGGTCTAATCATTGTCATGTATATGGACCTCGACACCCTCCAACTCAGGGTACTCTCCCTGTTGAGCATTGGGTAGAGTTGTTTGAGCCTCGCGTGCTCTCTGTTGGCAACGTATTCAATGTGGTCCCCCCATGTAAGTTTCCGGTCCAGCCAGACACCGAGATATCTGATTTTCTCTCGGAAGGTATTGGGCGTGTATGTAGCGTTACCTGTCTACAGTGTTGATGTTTGCGTAGTACTTTCGGTCTGTGTGTGAACAGAACTGCTTCGCACTTGTCGACGTCTACTTTAATACGCCATCGCTCCAGCAAAGGTTCGACAGTTCTGAGTGCCGGCTGTATTCGTGAATTTATGTTCGACGGTTTCCAATCTTGCGCAAGGATGGCTGGGTCATCCGCGTAGATGGCTAACGTCGTGTTTTGTGTTGCTGGAAAGTCATTAATGTACAGGTCGAACAAGATGGGCCCCAGGATGGTCCCCTGTGGTACTCCAGCTTGGATACCGTGTCGTGTCGATTGTTTGCCTGCACGTCAGTGTTAAAACATCTGTTCGTGAGATATGAATGTATGAGACGTACGAGTCCCCGCGGGAAACCAGCTCCGCTTAGTTTGCGTCTAAGGCCGTTGTGCCAGAGACTGTCGAAAGCTTTTTCGATGTCCAGAAACACGGCCCCTGTGGCTTTGTTCGTGTTGTAGCCGAGTGTTATATGTTCGACTACGCGGAGGAGTTGTTTGGTTGTTGAGTGGTGATTCCTAAAGCCGAATTGCTCCGGTTTTAGTGCGTCGTTGGCGATGCAATGTATTAGAGATCGTAATATTTTTTCTCTGTTTTTTGACTGATGGAATGTATGTTTTTAACACTGAGTGATGCTGTTCTACAACGCTTAAAAACTTGAACGATACGTACGTAGACTTAAAAAACATAATTTATTCATTTCATAAACTGAAACGCCTTTTTCACGTTTCATGTATATTTATTTATGTTGAAGACGTGTTTCAGATTTTAAATTAAGGAATCTTCAGTTGATTTAAACTGCAACAATGCAATTTTGTTTTTACGCGGATATGTGGTAGTTATAGACTAGAAAACAGTTCTTAAAGTACTAAATTATCACTTCCAGCTATTTGTTTTCCAGGCCGGTATCTCGGTTTCCTGGTCATATGTTAGTTGTTGTATTGTCATTTCACTTATGGAACATCAACGCATTTTCCTATCACGGTCTTTTTGCTTTGTAGTTTGCATAATTAGTAAACTAACTACTGTGGCTCTCAACTACTAGTCACGCACTACCTACAAATTTTTCTTACGAAAACCAGGGGCGTTTTACGTCATAACTCTTCGTTCACTTGCTGTGTTTTTCTTTGTTATTTGTTTACATATATGTTTCCAACCAAATGAGCGTTCCATTCTGTTCTCTCCCACTGTCTTTCCCCCTCTCTCCCTCCCTCTCTCTCTCTCTCTCTCTCTCTCTCTCTCTCTCTCTCTCTCTCTCTCTCTCTGTGTGTGTGTGTGTGTGTGTGTGTGTGTGTGTGTGTGTGTGTGTGTGTGTGTGTGTGTGTGTGGTTTGTTTCCGTATGCATGTGCATGCATGTATTTAGGTATGTGGTTCTTTCTTTTTATGGCTACGGACATGTTAGAAAACTAGGAGGATGCGACAGTGGTTAGCCCAGGCGGCAGTTACAGGAGGTTGAATGTGATCTAATAGCTGTCAGTGAGTGTTGAGGGTGTGTGTGAGCTCAGACAATTCGATTTGTGATTTAGAGATCACCCGGACGGGGTAAGGGAAGACTGAGTGGAAAGGGATTGTGCGAAATTGTTCTCACGATCAACTGTTGGGCTGTTACTGTGCCCTTTTATCTATTAATGTGAATAGTAAGTTATTTGTTATTTACGCTTGGTCGTATGAAAACTGTAAAACGAAAAGATTGTGACTTGAAAATGATGTACTATAAGTGAAGTGAGACTGCAAACCAAAATCTATGACCAGATGAAACGCAGATTTCGGCCCGAGAAACGAATAACTATAAGTAATAGTTGAGGCACTCGGGGCTAGATAATAAGCCACATTAAGCAAATTTTACAGGAGACACGTATGAAGGTTCAAAAAATTTCGTAAATCAGGTGATGGACATAAGAGGTATGATTATTGAATTGTAAGATACTACATGGCTTAAGGTATTCGTTTTACATGAAATAGAACATTTTTAACTTTTGCACATAATGAAACCCGATGTTATTCAATCTGTATATTGAGCAAGCAGTAAAGGAAACAAAAGAAAAATTCGGAGTAGGTATTAAAATTCATGGAGAAGAAGTAAAAACTTTGAGGTTCGCCGATGACATTGTAATTCTATCAGAGACAGCAAAGGACTTGGAAGAGCAGTTGAACGGAATGGACAGTGTCTTGAAAGGAGGATATAAGATGAACATCAACAAAAGCAAAACGAGGATAATGGAATGTAGTCAAATTAAATCGGGTGATGCTAAGGGGATTAGATTAGGAAATGAGACACTTAAAGTAGTAAAGGAGTTTTGCCATTTAGGGAGTAAAATAACTGATGGTGGTCGAAGTAGAGAGGATATAAAATGTAGACTGGCAATGGCAAGGAAATCGTTTCTGAAGAAGAGAAATTTGTTAACATCGAGTATAGATTTAAGTGTCAGGAAGTCGTTTCTGAAAGCATTTGTATGGAGTGTAGCCATGTATGGAAGTGAAACATGGACGATAACCAGTTTGGACAAGAAGAGAATAGAAGCTTTCGAAATGTGGTGCTACAGAAGAATGCTGAAGGTAAGGTGGGTAGATCACGTAACTAATGAGGAGGTATTGAATAGGATTGGGGAGAAGAGAAGTTTGTGGCACAACTTGACTAGAAGAAGGGATCGGTTGGTAGGACATGTTTTGAGGCATCAAGGGATCACAAATTTAGCATTGGAGGGCAGCGTGGAGGGTAAAAATCGTAGAGGGAGACCAAGAGATGAATACACTAAGCAGATTCAGAAGGATGTAGGTTGCAGTAGGTACTGGGAGATGAAGAAGCTTGCACAGGATAGAGTAGCATGGAGAGCTGCATCAAACCAGTCTCAGGACTGAAGACCACAACAACATAATGAAAGACAATATTAAGTAGAAGCAATACATGTAATTTTGTGGTTTGTCACTGTACATCACCAAAATTTGTGTCAACCTTTGGCTTCAGTGATCATCATTCACACTGCTCTTAGCGAAATATTACTGCCATCTATTAACTGAGATTCATTGTCCTGCTCTGTGACTTCATACCGAGTCTGAGATAATCAATGATTGTGATGAACAGAAGCAGGTCCACTAAGTCAGATGGTTTCTTATGCCGGGTAGGAATAAACCTACGATACTTTGGTGTCAAGGTGGTAGCCGCGTGGGGTAGCCGTGCGGTCTCAGGCGCCTAGTTGCGGTTCGCGCGGCTACCCATGTCGGAGGTTCGAGTCCTCCCTCGGGCATGGGTGTGTGTGTTGTTCTTAGCGTAAGTTAGTTTAAGGTAGGTTAAGTAGTGTGTAAGCCTGGGGTCCGATGACCTCAGCAGTTTGGTCCCATAGGAACTTACCACAAATTTCCAATTTTGCTAAGGTCGTAACCCACGATGTTTGTGTAGGACGACCACGAGTCTTTAAATTAATTTCACAGATGTCTCGGTTAACAGTGTTCTTCAGGAAAACTGAATCCGGGTTAGGGGCCAAAAATTAGAATACTACAGCTTCTAAACAGTTAATCGGATGTCCATATGTCACTGTATTCCTTTTCGTTATGCTACTGTATTCCTTTTCGTTGTGCTAGGAGTAAAGTCATGCTACTGGCAAATGAAATAAAATATGCAAAAGTTACTAATACGATGAACGTATGAAACTAACCTAAACAGTACAGTAATTTAACAGCTGTATAATGGCAAGCCACAAAGACACCTAAGGCAAGCACCTAGTGGTGCCCCTCACAAGTATTACAATCGTTTACAGTCCATGGGCTCCAGGTAAACTGCGCTGTTATGATAAGCCAAATAATCACATACTATAATACGGCATGCCACATATTACATATTGTTCTTGCCCACTCCTGATGATGATGCTATATCACATGGATTTGGCTGATCATATCCATCTGCAATCCTATGATCCTACTCTCAAAGCAATCGGCTTCCTTATCATTTCCATAACGCATTTTTTCATCTGAACAAGCCGCGCCGTTTCGTTTGCAACACGCCTTCTTGCTGTGGCTTACCATACTAAAGCACTAAAATGAGGTGCTACGGTCGCAGGTTCGAATCCTGCCTCGGGCATGGATGTGTGTGACGTCCTTAGGTTGGTTAGGTTTAAGTAGTTCTGAGTGTAGGGGCCCGATGACCTCAGATGTTAAGTCCCATAGTGCTTAGAGCCATTTGAATTTTTTTGAGGTCCTGTGCCCTGGTGCTATACATAAGAGAGTGTGTGCTGCCATCTCTTGGTTTCTCCAGATACTAATCCACCACTGGCTTACCATTCTCTAGCAGATATGGAAAGTTTAATAATCTCAATATTACCCATTGTTTGTCTTAAGGTTATCTAGCGCCGAGCGTCTCAATATAGTGATGTAAAAAAAAATGGTGTGAACTGTTTTCTAACCTACAAGGGTGGCATGTGAAACCTGTTAGTCAAGGAAGGATGGATTCGAATACGATTGTGGACGGGGCCATAGTCAGTTACGATTGGTTGGCTTTTCTTTTCATCACACACATTGTATTTAAAATCAACAACAAATTATATAATGGCAATAGTGTAACGATTTTTTCATGGCTGAAGATCTTAATGGGAATAAATTAAGAATTGTTTAAACTTGTTTTAACTTACAGCTATTAAAATATAAAAGACAAATCACCAAAGATCTTAAAGCTCACTGCTAAACTAGAATTACCAAATTAGGATTTTAAAGCAAGTAACCATGCTCACAGCTGTAGGCTTTAATGGCAATAAATTAAGAATTGTTTCACGGCTGAAGGCCTTAAACGCCAAGAATGACAATTATTAAAAAAATTTGACAAACATACATAAGATACAGACACAGCAAATAATGTTTTGAAAACAAGCCAATGTGGTCGCAATTAGAATTTTAAGGCAAGTAACCACAGTCACGGCTGAAAGCCTTTAACGCCAAGAATGGCAATTATTAAAAAAAATTGACAACATACAATAACGCAGCAAATATGATAACAAAGTTCAATTGAAAAGGACAAGCAACTGATCACCAAACACGTGATACAAATTATGGTAACTTGGTACTACAATAATAAAATAACAACAAAATAAAAAACACAAGGGCCAGTCACAGACTGTGCTCCAGGAATCGGCCTCTAAGTAGGTCAGGCTAAAAACACATTCGCGAGCGATGAGAAAGGCAGCCAAGAGTTGCATTCACACCACAAGATGGTAACTCAGACTAGTGGCAGTCTAACGATTGACTAATGATAATCTCGGTGAGGCTACCTGACGTCCAATAAACCAAATGCAAAGATGTAAAAATACGCCAAAGCTGGAACCGGCGGTCTGGACACCGCCCACAGAATTCTGTGCTTAGAGCGCCCGGAACAAGAAAGGAATCACTACCACCAAGGTAGAAGAATCGCCAACCAACCTACAATCAAGATAGCTGTCAAACTTACACGCCACACTGGACAGCGTCGGCAAGGCGAGCAAACGTACACTGCCGTTACATGCACTAACCCCCAGGTCAGGTAACTGGGGCGTTAACGACCGCCAGGTAGGAAAATACCGCTGGTTGAACTTAATAATTGTAACAAGCTGGAGGTAGTAAATAGTAATTAGAAGCCTAGGAAAGCTACGAGCAGCAACACGAACCCAAGTCACTGGAGAATCGCGAGATTTCACAATGGTGTAGGTTTGTCTACTCGAATTGCACTCAACTTAAAACTTGCGGGATCCGGTTTCGACGAGGTCGTGCACCCTCGTGACCACAGGCCTTCGATCCGGCAGTCCATGTGCGCCGGCAGCAGTCCTGTCGTGTTCTCGCTCTGTGCGGACCTGGCTCCTCCTGCGTCCCCAACCGAACTACTCACTCACATGACAAAGGATAACAACGACGTCAACCCAAAGATAGGGCCACAGTTACTGCATATCGATAACGCCGCTGCTGCCACTTGCGGACAGGCAACACTTGCGAAACCGAGTGGCGCCAGTCAACACAAGAAGAAGACAAACAACCGCAACCACGTCAACTACACGATACAGTCTGGCCTCCAACAGAGAACAGAAACCTACAACAGCAGCAGCGCGAGCTGCAGCGCGGCTCAGCAAAAAGTATATTATTCCAAATTATAGTTATTGAAGATGCTTAAATAAAAAAATTCGAAAGGCGTCTCGATCACGAATAAATATAATTTGTAACACTAAAAAGGCATTTCATTTTATGAAAGAAGTCTGGTGTGTAAAACGAAACGAACATTGTCGAACATGATCCTCTGGTGTTCCATGTGTTGCCGTGTGGGGAGACATAATGTTGCACGTGCATACTGACCCACAAACCTTTTAACACGGTACACTCACTGGTTAAAATTATTGTAACGCAGTACTCCTTCCCCGTTTGTGTCTTTTCGGGGGTGCTTTCGGCCCTGACTTCATTTTTACGGATTACAATTCTTGACCCCATCGAAGAGCGCAGGTCGAGGAGCTCTTGGAAGGAGAGGTCAGCCGGCGAATGGACTAGCGTGCCCCTTCCTCCAACTTAAATCCCATTGAGCATGGCTGTGACATGTTGGGGAGATATACCGTAGAACGTCGACATAGACCAACAACCATGCAACAGTTCTCAAGCGCGCTGGTGGAGTTGTGGCTCGCCTTAGTGTAAGAACTCCTTTCCATGCTTGTGACCAGCATGGTAGCACATTGCAGAGCGTACATTGCCGTCATGGTCATCACGTACCGTATTAAGAACAACCCCGCCGTCTGCAGTGCCCAAGGGACCACCACAAATCGTGGTGACTTTGACTAAAAGTATCACTTCTGATCGTCTCTTTGTTACCTTCTTAGTATACTGCCGCAATTCTTTCTATGTATGGTTCAAGTTTCATCGTGCATTGTCATTTGGCAGGTGACACATCGTGCGAAAGGAACTTTCGTCCTTAAGATTTTTCACGCCAGTGTACTTTCTGCGCAAAATGGCCACGTCAATAAACTTGTTCTTAATTTATTTGCGCATCCTACTCGTTAGGAAACTCTTCTGTTCTTTATGAGGCTTCCAGGGTGAGGATATAAATATTCCGTCAAATACAAGTAACGCAGAAATCTGAAGAGTAGCCTGTTTTACTACATTTCTGACTATTTCGTAACATTTCAACAAGCAGTTCCTCAGAAGCTCCTCTTGTTACTATGTGATGACAAGCAGTTTGGAAAGATCACTTGCTGAACATTTACGAAATTGTTTCGTTAATCACAACAGGTTACTTTGCCTTTATATGTGTATCAAATTGAACACCACGTTACTTATTTTCTGACATTTAACTATTTGTAAACTTTTGTTATTTAATCACTGCAAGAAACGTTGAAAATAGTACAGAACTGACTAGATGGGCAGGTACCTGCACTAATATTCGTATTCAGATACGTAAGTAAGTAAACAAGATGTCGTTTCACTTGCAGATTAGATAAATTTTTCATTATGTCTGTTGTTGACCTGTACAAGCGTTAGCGCATGTCACTAACCACAAGAGCGATAGTCGAAAAAGTCAGTACAGGTTTTCAGTGGAAACTATATTGTTTAATTGCTCCGTTGTCTTTCACTATGTATCTCTTCAGCTGATTTCTTGCTTTCTTTCAGTAGCCTCAAAAAACTGACACATCACTTTTCCACAAACACCATCTCTCAAGATTGTGATGGTGGTGGTGGTTGTTGGGATGTTTAAGGGGGACTAAACAGCTAAGGTCATCAATCCCCCATCAAGATTGTGAATATTACTCTGGGGAGAGCAGCTATTACCGTTCATCAGACCCATCATTGCGATAAAACGCAAAGCTGCACCTTCCAATGGATTGTAAAGGTTCTCAAAGTATATCTACATCCAACCGGATACTCTACAAAACACACTTAAGTGCCTGGCAGTTTCACGATAGTACTCTATTATTCCACTCTCAAAAAGCGCGCGGCAAAAACCAATACCTGTATCTTTCCGTGCGAGCTCTGATTTCCTTATTTTATTCTGATGATCGTTTCTCCCCATGTAGGTCGACGCCAACAGAATATTTCGCGTTCGGAGGGGAAAGTTGGTGCCTAAAATTTCGTGAGAAGATTCCGCCGCAACGAGAAATACCTTTGTTTTGACGATGTCTGCTCCAAATCCTGTATCATGACCATGACAGTCTCTCCCCTATTTCTCGATGGTATAAAACATGCTGTCCTCCTTTGACCTTTCTCTAGTAAGGATCCTACACCGCACAGAAGCGTAGCTAAGAAAAACTAATAGCTCACTTAAGTGACAAACTGTTTAAAAAAATTTAAGAATCACCCATTAAAAATTTCAGACGTATTTTAGTTGATTTTCATATAAATGTGCGTCTGCGTATATATTCGGAAAATCACTGCAGACTGTATGCTAGAGTGTAGTTTTCACTGCACATTTCATTGCAGTTTTCTCGTACTCCATCATGAATGAAGTACGGGAAGAATGAATACTTTTGTCATTTAGTGCTAGCTAATAACAGACTAATTTTACTTTCGTGGTCCAAAAAATTCCGCAAAAAATCTCGCAGAGGTATGGCTATGTTAAAATAGTGCCTTTATTTTCCGTACTCGTATTGAAAAAAATGGAAGCCGACAGAACAGAAGATGAATCCAATGCAATAAAATAAAAGTGTTTTATTAACACGACTGAAGCGGCAGTAAAAGCAAGACCGTCTAGACTCTGGCTGGTAATAAATTAATATTCACATTCCCGGCAGTTTTGCATATACTCTACGCCCTAACAGCTTAACAGATATTTAGCTTTTCTACGCTTGATGCGATTAACGTAGCGAAGCGGCTAAAGATTACAGAGGAATGTTTAGCGTGCTGAAGACATTTGCATGATTGATGCGAGGGGCATAAGTAAGTGCTGGATTAGGCAGCCTGTGTTCGCAGATTGTGTTTAGCGTCTCTGTGTGTGCTCAAGAGTGAAAGCGTAATTAGGTGCATTAGCATAACAGTGCGTGACGGGAGAGCTGCGGAATTAATAGCCGAGCCGTGAGCCCACGCGCACTTAACTGTCAGCTGATGTCTGAGCCTTGGAGCCAATGGTGTAGCCCCTAACACTCCGCGGTTGCGATGACCCGCCCTACACTTCTGTCCGTTGGGTGGATTCACAGTAGGGGCCATGCCAGACCAAGGTAGAATGAAGACGACTGAACGAAAACTCATCGTATAATCAGGATGCGGCTAATGCACGTTAGGTAGAGTCACAGGTAACTGATTCTCACATTTATAATGGGAGACATTTTCAACACCGAGAACTGGACGGCAAAGTTAGCTCCTACTTACCAAATGTTTATCGAGGATACCTCGCGCAGCGAACAGTCCCAAGTTACTCCAAACGCTTATTTGTTAACAACATAAGAGAAATGATGGATAAACCTCATATAATGTCCACAACGCCGAACGTAAGTCATTACAGTCCTGGAGGAAAGGAAGCTTCTCTGAAAAAATCACCGCGAGGTCCGGAAAAGTCCCAAATCCACCGACAGAGAAATTGAAGCTGCATGTAAGATTGTTTCGGTAAGATTTAGATACGCGTGGGCGTATATTTATTACAGAATTCTTCTACCGATCTTCAAATGCAACCGAAAACTGTGGAGAAAGCTTCAGCTCGCTAGTACGTACGTTCCTCGATCACATTGTCAACAATTTAAAGGATAGCAGAAGGTGCTGTAGCACATATTCATTCGCTGAAAATAAGTTTACGTCAAGCGACCAACTTCAAGTCTTGGATTAACATTACATCAGGTTGAAGTTGAAAGAAGTTTCCTTGGCGTCAAACACATAATTGATTTCAGTAGCAGCATCTTCCAAACATACATGCCATTGTTATATTAAGCACTTTTCATCAATCTCTAACGAAGAGAACACAACAAGCGCCATAACCTGATTTTCCAGAAACTTCGCACATTGGAATAAGGGTTAAAATAAGCGAACGCATGTGTCGGCTTATCCATAGATACTGGACCGTTCCTCAAGAAACGACAGTCAAAGTTTTCGAGGTGCTTTTGTGCCTTTTAGCGGGAAAATCGTTCACTCGGTGGCACGGTGGCTAGAGTCACGGCTTCGCAATTTTGTGTCCCGTGTTCTAAAATCCATTATTGTTTTTACTTTCGTTATTTATTTATCTACTCATGTCCGTAGAAGACAACTACATGAATGTTTTTAAATGTATATTGAAATAACTTTATCCATATTTTTCCACTAATTGTATGTGTGTTGAATGAACTAAAAGAAAGAATGATAAAACTATTTGAACTTGTTGTCAGTGAAAACACTGTAGTGTATCTCGATTTATAATCAACTGCAAGCGCCAGTTTTTGGTTAAGTGGTCGATTATGCGTGGTTTACCGCTAAATTATTGCCAACGCGTGAAATACTCAGCAATGTTAAAAACGTTTCTTTCCCGAGTGACATTTATACGAAAGAATGTCTGTGACAAAACTGCCTTCGCGCTATGCTCGTGGCGTTCGAGATTTCTATGTTTCGAATGCTTCTACGATCGGTATCATAGAAGGGAATGCACCAAATCTTCCTATATAATAAGCATAAGAATGAAGTATAAGAATAAAATATAAGAGTTAACATAAGAATGAAATACAGGAATGACAATTTAATACCAGACACACATAGATTATATAATAAATATATGACATCGTGAAACTCAGTTGTAATTTTACAATTAATATAACATCTTTGTATCCCCTGTCTTGTTAAGAAACAATCGTGTACTAACCTACGGAACTGGGTAGATAAACGGAAAAACAAAAAATGAAAACAGTAATCGGGTTTCGAACACCGGGTTTAAAAGTAAGAGGTCACAATGCCAGCACTGCTCCACTAGTTCGGCTGATGGTGTCACTCGCTAAAAGGCATCTAAATTACGTGGAAAACTTTTATCGTCGTTTTGTCAGAAACGATCGGGAATCTGCGGAAAAGTCGAGACAAGTGTTCGCTTATTTTGACCCCTCTTCCACTGAGCAAAGCTGCTAAGAAATCGGGTTATGGCGCTTGCCGTGTTCTCCTCGTAAATGCTATGGTCTAAAGTCGACTTAATCATTCTTTAAAGTTGCAGCATCTGACACGCATACATGCATAATTCGTTTTTTATCACTCACCAAATGCCAAACTTCGTAGCTCATTTCAGTATTCAGCATACTGGTAGGAGATGTTTAAATTAGTTTGTGTTTATATAATTAACGCTGGTGCATAATGCCCGTTCAAATGGGTGATTAAAACTTCCCTAGTTTGGTGAACTGCAACAATGTGTTCCATAATTATTAATCACCCTTATGAATCAATATTTAATATCTGCACTTCTTCGACTGAGGCGTGCTTCGACACACGTCTTTCCGTCTCACTGAGCACTCGACTTGAAAGAAATAGGGCCCAAAAACGAAGCTAACGTTGTTGTAAAATGAATTACTAACGCAACGGGTAATCCAACGACATGCGAGCTTCCAGAGCAAAGTACACGGTGCAGATACCTCTCAGGCATTGCATAAATTTCATTAGGACTGATCGTGAAGGTCTTAATAAGGAGGGATATCGGTTATTCGACGGAAGAGCTATATGGGGAGAGCTATCGTTGGTTTCTAGGATGTTAGCGATTACTTGGTTGTACACCTTCGTTGTTCCTTCGAATACATTTTTTATTTTTTTGGTTTATAATCAAAATTGACAGTAAACATACCGGGGCTACAGAATGTAATTGTTACGTATTTCACCCACCAAGTGATCTCACTAGTTTTATCGATCTCGCCAGAAATTTCATGCGGTATACGGGATACAATTCGGACACGGGCGCTACAGCCGAGAGAAAGCATAGATCCGGACTCACAACACATCTACACGGACGCAACTACTGAGTGTCAGGTGGGCGGCAAAAGCTACTAGTCACCCTGGGTAGACTCAAGGAAGGCCAAACGCGCTAAGAATTTTAATAGTTTACTTCATACTAAGCGGGTTCTTCTTCCGTCATGAATCGGACCTGAGAATAAGCAAACGTGGAGGGGGTGACTAAACAACGAATCAAACATGATCCACGATGAAATAAATTACTCTGGGGTGGGGAAGTGAAACTGAATCTCGTGGAGTGGTAGCCGTCGATGGTTAACTGGGAACAAGTGCAGGGTACTACCAGACAACGCTCCAACATAGAAATCATCACTGACTTTAATGGAATCAGACAGAAAACGGCTACAATCGGCTCAGAAATACATGGGGAATTTGTTAATAAACCGGAACTTAAGCAATAACAGTTGCTAGCGGTGGACTTGGAAACTACTGTGAGTTTTAACAAAATAAACTATGACTGAATTAATTAAAGTGACTGAAAAAAATTACGTTCACACTATTTGCGACGAAGCAAGAGCATCAAGGGCACCAGCTCTCGATAGTGAATGTCTATAACAGTTTGGCTCCTACCACTGGTTTCAGGACTAGTACATGGGGCAATCACCTAGATTCACATCCCAAAGCAAATTACAGAGAATTAATCAAAATTACCGGTCATTGTGACTCTTCCCTATTACATACAAACCCGAGGAAATGTAATAATTGATTGTATCACTAACTTACACATTCTGATATCGTATTCCACAACCGGATAGACGCTGTAACAGAGCTCAGATGAACATGCCCAAGAAGTTCGGTTGGCAAGAAATCTAGGCTGGACATGCTCTTGTGGCTACACCTACAAATGTGTAAACACGCGTCGCACACACAATCGTTCATAATTTTTTTTTGTCATCAGTCTTCTGACTGCTTTGATGCGGAATGCCACGAATTTCTCTCCTGTGCCAATCTTTCATCTCAGAGTAGCACTTGCAACCTACGTCCTCAATTATTTGCTGAATGTATTCCAATCTGTCTCTTCCTCTACAGTTTTTGCCCTCTACAGCTCCCTTTAATACCATAGTAGTCATTCCCTGGTGTTTTAACAGATGTCCTATCATCCTGTCCCTTCTCCTTATCAGTGTTTTCCACATATTCCCTTCCTCTCCGATTCTGCGCAAAACCACCTCATGCCTTACCTTATCAGTCCACCTAATTTTCAACATACATCTGTAGCACCACGTCTCAAATGCATCCCACAGTCCATGTTTCACTATCGTACAATGATGTGCTCCAGGCGTACATTCTCAGAAATGTCTTTCTGAAATTGAGGCCTATTTTTGATACTAGTAGACTTCTCTTGGCTAGGAATTCTTTTTGGCCAGAGCTAGTCTGCTTCTGGTGTTCTCCTTGCTCCGTCCGTCATTGGTTATTTTGCTGCCTAGGTAGCAGAATTCCTTAACTTCATCTACTTCATGACCATCAATTCTGATGTTAGGTCTCTCGCTGTTCTCAATTCTGCTACTTCTCATTACTTTCGTCTTTCTTTGATTTACTGTTAATCCATGTTCTGCACTCATTACACTGTTCATTTCATCCTGCAATTCCTCTTCACTTTCACTCAGGATAACAATGTCATTAGCGAATCATATCGCTGATATGCTTTCACCTTGAATTTTAATCCAACACCTGCACCTTTTTTTATTTCCATCATTGATCTTCGATATGCAGATTGAATAGTAGTGGTGAAAGGCTACATCCGTGCTTTACATCCTTTTTAATCCGAGCTCTTCGTTCTTGGTCGTTCACTCGTATTATTCCCTCTTGGCTCTTGTACGTATTGTATCTTATCCGTCTCTCCCTACAGTCTACCCTTATTTTTCTCAGAATTCCGAAGATCTTGCACCATTTTACAATGTCGAATGCTTTTTCCATGTCGACAAACCCTATGAACGTGTCTTTATTTTTCTTTAGTTTTACTTCCGTTATCAACCGTAACGTCAGAATCCCCTCTCTGGTGTTTTTACCTTTCCTAAAGCCAAAGAGATCGTCATCTGACACATCCTCAGTTTTCTTTTCCATTCTCTTGTGTATTATTCTCGTCAGCAGCTTGGATGCATGAGCTATTAAGCAGTAATTCTCGCACTTGTCAACTTTTGCAGTCTTCGCAAATGTATGGATGATATTTTTTCGAAAGTCAGATGGTATGAGGCCTGATTCACATTCTACACACCAACGCGAGTAGTCGTTTTGTTACCACTTCCATCATTAATTTTACAAATTCTGACGGAGTGTTATCTATCCCTTCTGCCTTATTTGATCTTATGTCCTCCAAATCTCTTTTACATTCTGATTATAATACTGTATCCCCCATCTCTTCTAAAGCGTGTCCTGTTTCTTCTCCTATCACAACAGGTAAATCTCCCCCTCATAGAGGCCTTCAATGTACTCTTTCCATCGTACACGAAGGACACTAAAGGAAGGGCCAGGGGAGCAGACAGAATGTATACTAGTAAATAAATGAAACACATTGCCCATTTTTCTCCACATCGTGTTGGTCCGCAGACCAGCAAACGCACACCAACCATTTCTTCACATTTTACAGTTAAATTTATTAAATTAAGCGATTTTTTAAAGAATTTAACAGCTTATATAAAGTTAAAATAATTTAGAAAGGAGGTGTAATGAATGTTGGTGACGTTCGTAGCACTGCTGAAAAACATTTGCTGACAAAAAAAGGTCGATTCTGTTTTTGTATTAACAGATGGTGTTTTGTTTACTGTCAACCTAACCAAGAATGGAGGCTGTTTATTGATTCATCCAGAACTAGTTTAAAGGCTGTTTTATTACCAATGGTAACACGTATGCATCTATACCTGTTGGACATTCTGTGCATATGAAAGAAAGCACTTTGTGCTCAGTACAATGTCTAATCGTCCTTGTAAAAACTCTGCTGACAGTTTTTGTTATATTTGTGGTGAATTTGTGATTAAAAAACACCAAGAAACATTACAGACTTTGTGAAAAATGTTTATATATCATACTTTGGATCTAAACTTGGTGATCAAGATAAATCTTGGGTGCCACATAAGGTATGTTATGTGTCTGTTGAAGATCTGAGAAAATGGTCGAAAAAGGAGAAAAAAAGCCTTTAGATATGCTGTTCCTATGATATGGGTGGAGCAAAGAAATCATTCCGATGATTGCTACTTTTTCAGTGTTTATATTACTGGTCATAAATCGAAAAACAAGGAGGTAATAATCTACCCTAACTTACCGTCCGCCATCCGACCAGTAGGGCATGGTGTAGATTTGTCGGTTCCTGAACTGCCAGATGGTTTAAATTGTATTCCAACAGAAGTATTTTCTGATGTACAATCTGATTTACATGAACTAGATGCTGATGAATTCCATTGTAATACAGAAAGTCTAGAGCCCAAATTGTTTACTCAGACCGAGCGTAATGATTTCGTTAGGTATCTGGGCTTAACGAAAAAAAAAAAAAAAGCTGAATTGCTTGGCCATAGGTTAAAAGAAAAGAACTTATTGGCGGTTGGAACCAGCATATACATGTATAGAAAGACAGAGCAGCAATTTTCCAAGTTTTTTTCAACAAGAAGGGGATTTAGTGTACTGCTCAGACATTCCCAGTCTGATGAATGAGTTTGGTATTGAATACAAAAAGGAAGAATGGAGGCTGTTTATTGATTCATCCAGAACTAGTTTAAAGGATGTTTTATTACCAATGGTAACACATATGCATCTATACCTGTTGGACATTCTGTGCATATGAAAGAAAACTATGAAAGCCTAGAAACAGTGCTAAATAAAACAGGATATTCTGCTCGTGGTTGGATGATATGTGGCGGTCTAAAAGTAACACGCATGCTCCTTGGTCAGCAACGTGGCTTTACCATATTTCCATGTTTCTTGTGTGTATGGGAAGTAGGGCTATGGATCAACACTGGTGCAGAAAGAACTGGTCTGTGAGGGAGTCTTTAAAACCTGGTCAGAAGAACATTCTACGCAAAAATCTTGTAGACCCAAAAAACGTACTCCTACCACTTCTACATATAAAGTTAGGTCTAATGAAACAGTTTGTAAAGGCTTTGCCTAAAGAAGTACCATGTTTTATGTATTTCTGCCAAAAGTTTCCACACCTTTCAGAAGCTAAACTAAAAGAAGGCATCTTTGTCGGACCTGACATTAGAAAATTGATGTTTGATGTTAATTTTTAATCCACAATGACCTTAAATGAGAAAGAAGCATGGGTATCTTTCAAGCAAGTCGTTATAAAGTTCTTAGGACATGAAAAAGACCCAGAATATGTTTCTATTATAGCTACAGTGTTCAAGAAGATTAAAACTTTAGGATGTTTAATGAGCCTGAAAGTTCACTTTGTGTACAGTCACCTTGATTACTTCCCGGACAATATGGGAGATATTAGTGAGGAGCAAGGAGAGCGTTTTCACCAGGACATTGAACTGATGGAAAAACGCTACCAAGGCCGCTGGAGTACCAACATGATGGGGGCTACCGTTGGTCACTTCACCGAGAAGTTCAGCAAGCGACTGATCGTAGAAAAAGCTACACAAGAAGCTTGAAAGAAAAAAGAGAAAGAAAATACAAACCAATTCCAGCTGACAAGTGAAATCTCTCTTAACACATATTATTGTTTTTAGTAGCTTACTGTAAATACACTCCTGGAAATGGAAAAAAGAACACATAGACACCGGTGTGTCAGACCCACCATACTTGCTCCGGACACTGCGAGAGGGCTGTACAAGCAATGATCACACGCACGGCACAGCGGACACACCAGGAACCGCGGTGTTGGCCGTCGAATGGCGCTAGCTGCGCAGCATTTGTGCACCGCCGCCGTCAGTGTCAGCCAGTTTGCCGTGGCATACGGAGCTCCATCGCAGTCTTTAACACTGGTAGCATGCCGCGACAGCGTGGACGTGAACCGTATGTGCAGTTGACGGACTTTGAGCGAGGGCGTATAGTGGGCATGCGGGAGGCCGGGTGGACGTACCGCCGAATTGCTCAACACGTGGGGCGTGAGGTCTCCACAGTACATCGATGTTGTCGCCAGTGGTCGGCGGAAGGTGCACGTGCCCGTCGACCTGGGACCGGACCGCAGCGACGCACGGATGCACGCCAAGACCGTAGGATCCTACGCAGTGCCGTAGGGGACCGCACCGCCACTTCCCAGCAAATTAGGGACACTGTTGCTCCTGGGGTATCGGCGAGGACCATTCGCAACCGTCTCCATGAAGCTGGGCTACGGTCCCGCACACCGTTAGGCCGTCTTCCGCTCACGCCCCAACATCGTGCAGCCCGCCTCCAGTGGTGTCGCGACAGACGTGAATGGAGGGACGAATGGAGACGTGTCGTCTTCAGTGATGAGAGTCGCTTCTGCCTTGGTGCCAATGATGGTCGTATGCGTGTTTGGCGCCGTGCAGGTGAGCGCCACAATCAGGACTGCATACGACCGAGGCACACAGGGCCAACATCCGGCATCATGGTGTGGGGAGCGATCTCCTACACTGGCCGTACACCACTGGTGATCGTCGAGGGGACACTGAGTAGTGCACGGTACATCCAAACCGTCATCGAACCCATCGTTCTACCATTCCTAGACCGGCAAGGGAACTTGCTGTTCCAACAGGACAATGCACGTCCGCATGTATCCCGTGCCACCCAACGTGCTCTAGAAGGTGTAAGTCAACTACCCTGGCCAGCAAGATCTCCGGATCTGTGCCCCATTGAGCATGTTTGGGACTGGATGAAGCGTGGTCTCACGCGGTCTGCACGTCCAGCACGAACGCTGGTCCAACTGAGGCGCCAGGTGGAAATGGCATGGCAAGCCGTTCCACAGGACTACATCCAGCATCTCTACGATCGTCTCCATGGGAGAATAGCAGCCTGCATTGCTGCGAAAGGTGGATATACACTGTACTAGTGCCGACATTGTGCATGCTCTGTTGCCTGTGTCTATGTGCCTGTGGTTCTGTCAGTGTGATCATGTGATGTATCTGACCCCAGGAATGTGTCAATAAAGTTTCCCCTTCCTGGGACAATGAATTCACGGTGTTCTTATTTCAATTTCCAGGAGTGTACAAACCAAGCTTATGTCGTAACAAAGCGTTTCATTAATTTCCCCGTTTACCGTATAGCGCAGGATTTTTATACTATATAATAAAGAAGCATACTGCCCGAAAACTATGGGTGCCACAAAAAACTAAGGCTGGATTTGAATTCAGCTCATAAAAATTTTAGTTGGCCTGTGATAATGTATTTGGACGTATCGAAGAAACATGATTTATCTGACCAGGCGATGCCTTTTCATTAGTCCACGATCTAAGCTCGATGATTCCGAGTCGCTTTAGTCGTAATAAACAGTGTAGCTGGTTCAATGTGGGATCTCGAGTGAGTCATCTACCGTGCGGCCCCATGTTCGGAAATGTGCACTGACAGGTGTGGTCCGAAACACTTGTACCTACACCAGCACTCTACTCTCTTCACTCGTTTCACATAGGTTGCCGTCTACGTTACCTTACGGAGTGGGAAAGCCGTCGGTTTCCACGTTCTGTTCAGTGTCTTGTCGCCTACTTAGAGTTTTAGCTAGAATCTCACGACAGTAGCACGCGAACAGTCGGCCGACCATCTTCGCCATTCCCCTGACGCCGAGCCATAAGAATGTGCCCTTTGTCAGAGTCAGTGAATTTTCCCACGTGCGACACGTATCGTTATTAAAATCATTCTCCATTCGTCTCTGTTCTGGTTGCATACTTTTCTTACTGCGTCACTTGCCGGCGGCATTCAGTATTGCGATGGACACTGGTACTAATGTTTTGGCTCGTCTATGTATTGCAGCAGCTTTTGGTGGTTCGTTAATACTTCTAACCTGTGCACCACTGTGCAGGAGATAAACCATCTGACTGGTATAGTTACAGCTTTATACGCCTCACACCCCGTCCTCACAGCTTTACTTCTGCCAGTACCTCGTCTCCTACCTCCCAAACTTTACAGCAGCTCTCCTGCGAACTTTGCAGAACTAGCACTGCTGAAAGAAATATTGCGGAGACATGGCTTAGGCAAAGGTCCCGAGTTCGAGTCTCGGTCCGGCACACAGTTTTAATCTGCCATAAAGTTTCATACCAGCGCACACTGCGCTGCAGAGTGAAAATCTCATTCTGGAATAAACTGATAGCCAAGCTCGCAGGAATTCTTTTTATTCCATGATCACCGGTTTCGGCGAAACTAAAGCCGCCATCATCGGATCTAGGGAGGACAGAAGACACTATAAAAGTGTTTTTTTTTAATGTTGTGATACGGTACATTACAGCATCACCAGCCTTCTAAAAGTGGGCTTAGATTCCACTTTTATTACATGTATACATATAAATTTAGTTATATACCTTAGGACACATACAAAAAATGGTTCAAATGGCTCTGAGCACTATGGGACTCAACTGCTGTGGTCATTAGTCCCCTAGAACTTAGAACTACTTAAACCTAACTAACCTAAGGACATCACACACGTGCATGCCCGAGGCAGGATTCGAACCTGCGACCGTAGCAGTCGCACGGTTCCGGACTGCGCGCCTAGAACCGCGAGACCACCGCGGCCGGCTAGGACACATACAGGTTACAACATCAACGCAAACAATGGTGATATTAATAGTTGCCTATAACACGCAGGCCTTACAAAATTGTCGTAAGTAACACATATGCGTCCAAGAGAGATGATATTATAAATGTTACGTGTCTCCATCACATACAAGGGCAAGCTAGTTTCGCCGAAACCGGTATTTACGGAATAAAAAGAATTCCTGCGATCTTGGCTATCCGTTTATTATTTTACAAGCATCTAGATCGCTTCCCCATGAGCACCAGTTCTTACACTACAGGCCGCGTCGCGAGATGGCGCTAGCAGAAGAGGCGCCAATGAATGTCACAGCGCGCGTCAAAATGGGCTCTGCGTGTGTGGTAACACTACGTCATTGGGGCTTGTACATAATTCTAGAGATTACTGTATCACGTAAACATATACAAAACTTATGAAAGCTGCAGACCTACACAATTGTACATCTGGCTGGTCACATATACGACATATCGAAAAGCAAATGCAAATTTCATGAGAACTGCGCAATTACGGAAATGTACAATTGTGTAGGTCTGCAGCTTTCATAAGTTTCGTGTATGTTTACGTGATACAGTAATCTCTAGAATTATGTACAAGCCCAAATGACGTAGTGTTACGACACACGCAGAGCCTGTTATGACGCGAGCTGTGACGCTCATTGGTGCCTCTTCTGCTAGCGCCATCTCGCGACGCGGCCTTTAGTGTAAGAACAGAGCCGGAGTTGCGGTAGTACCTGGCTCAGGGCCGGCCAAACGCTGCACAGTGTGCAGACGTGCGGAAGTGCTGCACGTGCGTGCACGTGTGCGACAGCGACATCTGTTATTAGACATGTGTCCTAAGTGAACGGCGGCGGCTCCACTTCCCAGTGGTACAAGCAAGAGCGCAACATATCCAGTCTCGTTTACCCCTGGTGACCGTAACCTTAACAGAGAAGTACTGACAAGGGAACCTCCCCATCGCACCCCCCCTCAGATTTAGTTATAAGTTGACACAGTGTATAGGCCTTGAAAAACTGAACACAGGTCAATCGAGAAAGCAGGAAGAAGTTGTGTGGAACTATGAAAAAAAAAGCAAAATATACAAACTGAGTAGTCCATGCGCAAGATAGGCAATATCAAGGACAATTATAGCTCAGGAGTGCAGTGGTCTCGCGGTTAGCGTCAGCACCTACGGAACGAGAGGTCCTTGGTTCAAGCCTTCCCTCAAGCAAAAATTTTAATTTCTTTATTTTCTCAAAGTTATGATCTGTCCGTTCGTTCATTGACGTCTCTGTTCACTGTAATAAGTTTAGCGTTTGTGTTTTGCGGCCACACCGCAAAACCGTGCGATTAGTAGACGAAAGGACGTGCCTCTCCAATGGGAACGGAAAACATTTGATCACAAGGTCATAAATCAATCGATTCCTCCACAGGAAAACACGTCTGATATATTCTATACGACACTAGTGACGGCATGTGCTTCACATGACAGGAATATGTTGTCGACCCACCTAACTTGTACACTTGGCGAATGGCTAAAAAGATTCTTCTACCTTGCCCGATTTAGGTTTTCTTGTGGATGTGATAATCACTCCCAAAAGAGTGATGAAAACATAAGAGTTTGTCACATAAACTGCAACAAATGAATGCAACACTTTCACAGTCGTATAGTTTTCCCTGTGCTCTGTCAAAACATATGTTTTTAACGTTTTCAAATTTTTCCGTGTGTAGACCGTCAAATCCTGCATATGTCCAAGCAAATCTGAACATGTCCTGGAATTTTGGAGAGCGAAGTTAATTATGTGTGAGTGCCTGAACTTTGATAATTGTCTGAAAACAAAAAATTAAACTTCTCACCCAAGGGTAGACTTGAACCGAGGACCTCTCGTTCCGCACGTGCTCACGCTAACCACGGGACCACGGGGCTCCTGAGCTATAACTGTCCTTGATATTGCCTATCTTGCACATGGACTACAGTTTGTATATTTTGCTTTTTTTTTTCATAGTTCCACACAACTTCTTCCTGCTTTCTCGATTGACCTGTGTTCAGTTTTTCAAGGCCTATCCACTGTGCCAACTTATAACTAAATCTGAGGGGGGTGCGATGGGGAGGTTCCCTTGTGAGAAATGGCAGGGCGGGAGATCAGTGTTCTCAGTCGTTTAAAAATGACTGGGAACTGCAATTCTTTTTTGTAGTCGTTGGTGAAAACTCACAGTGTATGCTGTGTCGCCGAATAATAGGCGGCCAGCGTAAGTTTTCAATTGAAAGACACTACAATACATATCACAAAGACGGGTGTAGTATACTCAACAGTGAGGAACGGCAAGCAAAATTAAATGTCGTTAAGAAAATGGATGAGACACATCAACTTGATTTTACTGTACATCAAAGTAACTGATACATCTTGAACTCTTAGTTTCCTGTGTTACATTTATGTCTGTTTTACTGTACGCTGTACAGTGTACTGTTTTCAATTTTTCAGAATGACAACCACACTAAATCTTCACTGCGAGCAAGTTTTAAAATCGCATTAAGTATTGCACAATCTGGGAAACCCTTTTCCGAAGGGGAGTTTGTGAAAGGGTGTCTGATTGATATTGCGGAACTTGTGTGTCCCACGTACGTTTGCAGGTTTCAAGGTATCAGTCTATCCAAACAAACAGTGACAAGACGTGTCAGTGCTATGGCCGGCGATGTGAACAGGCAGCTAATAAATAAGCCTTAAATACTTTGTTGCTTTCTCTGTTGCGCTCGATGAAGCAACAGATCTTACAGATACAACCCAGGTTGTGATATACATACGAGGTGTCGATAACGCACTGTGTGTAACAGAGGAGCGACATCTGTGCGTAGAAACATGCACTACATGAACGCTGACGGCTGCGGCGTGCGCGCTGTGACCAGGAAGTTGCACATGTGCAAGAGCACCGCACGCGTGCAGAATTTCTGGCCGGCCCTGACCTAGCTTGTGCTTGTATGTGATGGAGACAATTAACATTTATAATGTCATCTCTCTTGAACGTATATGTGTTACTTACGACAATTTTGTAAGGCCTGCGTGTTATAGGCAACTATTAATATCACCATTGTTTGCCTTGATGTTGTAACCTGTATGTCTCCTAATGTATGTACCAAAATTTATATGTATACATGTAATATAAGTGGAATCTAAGCCCACTTTTATACTGTTTTCTGCCCTCCCTAGACCCGATGATGGCGGCTTTAGTTTCGCCGAAACCGGTATTTAGGGAATAAAAAGAATTCCTGCGATCTTGGCTATCCGTTTATTATTTTACAAGCATCTAGATCGCTTCCCCATGAGCACAAGGTGCTCCGTACAAAAGAGAAAAAGTGACGCGACATCGCGCGAAACAAGACTAAAAGCTTTCCCTGGAAGGATGTCCATGTTGAAACTGCGGTTTAAATTCGTGATAAGGTTCTATGGGACCAAACTGCTAAGGTCATCGGTCCCTAGGCCTACACACTATTACTTAAACTAACTTACGCTAAGAACAACACACGCACCCATGCCCGAGGTAGGACTCGAACCTCAGACGGGGGGAATGGCTCTGAGCACTATGGGACCCAACATGTGAGGTCATCAGTCCCCTAGAACTTAGAACTACTTAAACCTAACTAACCTAAGGACATCACACACACCCATGCCCGAGGCAGGATTCGAACCTGCGACCGTAGCGGTCGCGCCGTTCCAGACTGAAGCGCCTAGAACCGCTCGGCCACACCGGCCGGCTACGGGGGGAATAAAACTGCGGTTTTAGTAACAGCGACTACCAAGGTACAAAGAGCAACTGAGACAAGTAGAAAGATTTATATATGCAGCAAACTAAAAGAGGCAGGTGTATAAGGAACGCGGAACATTTAGCTCAGGAGAGGTGGCTGTAGAAAAACTGTTGTTCAGGTTTAGACGACTAGTTGACCTGCACTTGGTGGTTACGTACTTAATAGAACAGTTCGTGAAGGGAGACACCCTCAATTGTATACAAAAGAAACCTTGTGAAGAAGCAGAGATCACTGCTCAACAACTGTCAAACAAAGAATATGGCTAACGATAGAGAGATACTGTATGAAACGCAATTACTTGTCGAGACGAAAATGCATGAAAATGACCAACATCGCAAAATATTTCCGAAACATCTTTGACAAACACGAAAGAAATTCATGTGATACGTAAAGACTGTCAGTGGCACAACAGTAAGTGTCCATAAACTAGTACTTGAAGCAGGAACTGCAAATTAACAGAGATAATTAGTCATTAAAAACCTACAAATGCGAGGCATGCAGTCATACAACTATTTTTTAGGGTTCCGTACGTCAATCGGTAAAAGCGCAACCCTTATAAGATCACTTTGTTGTACGTCTGTCTCCGTTTGTTAAAACCCCATTTCGTCAGATGCTGTGTTCTTCGACCCCTTGACGGTGTAAAAATTTAAGCTTCTAACTGGACAAAGCAAAAGATAGAGGAACGGGTAGAGGTATCAATTTGAATGCGGCAATGTGGATTGACGGTGGAAATCTGTGGCCTACTCTACCCAAAACCAACCCATGGATTCGCGCCTCATTAATATGGGACAGTAAGGGATGCTTTTCTGCATAGTAGTTCGAGGTTTTCATATAACAAGAGGAAGTTCGAGTGTTGCTACAATTTCTTATCTGTATTATGAGGCAGAATTAGGCCCCATAATCTTAGGCTGATATATGGCGCTTAGTTGACCCTTGCTATGGGAGTATCACCCCTTCCTCAGTGGTCTTTTCCAAGTCTCGCTCTAGTCACCATAGCAGCCTAAGAGGATCGGGCCTAATTCCGTCGACTGACGCGTAGCTACAATGCTTCGGTCCTGTACACGTGTGGGGATGGTGAAATTTTTCGCAATAAGGGGACGAACATTAATTACGTGAATCTGTCTGCCTTATTAACAGAATTTTAAGCAATTCACACATGTCTGAAACGCAGAAGTGGTGGACGCAAGAAAACACACAAAAAACGTGTTTTTCGCACGTAAAATCCGATTGAAGCTGTATCTTTGAAAGCGAGTTTCAACTGTATTGTAAGAATGAACTTTTTATTAATCTGATTCACTTAGAACCGTTTCTGTGCATTCAGTTCGTGTAAGAACGAATTTAATGTGCTACATTTAGCTCAACATTAAACCATCGTATCTCGACAACGGATAAAAATTACTGAATAGAAATAATTTCGTTGTCACTTTATCCATTTATCTATCTTCGTGAAAAGTTTGAACCCATTCGTACAAGTTCAAAGCATAGTAGTGACGCGCTTCAAGAATCTCCTAGAAGAACGCGATTTTTTTACGTAAAATCCAAAAGACGCAATTTTTTTCAAACGGTTGAAACATGTCTTAGTTCAAGGTCCGACACACCGATGGACCTATTTCGAATCATCATTCTCACTTCAGTCCTGAGTTACTGAAGGGTTTGCCGGCCGTTGTGGCCGAGCGGTTCTAGGCGCTTCAGACTGGAACCGCGCGACCACTACGGTCGCAGGTTCGAATCCTGCCTCGGGCATGGATGTGTGTGATGTCCTTAGGTTACGGTAGTTAGCTTTAAGTAGTTCTAAGTTCTAGGGGACTGATGACCTCAGATGCTAAGTCCCATAGTGCTCAGAGCCATTACTGAAGGGTTTTTGCACGTAAAAACCGAACTGCCGAATTTGGCGTACTGTTAAACCGCGTGTTCCGCAGGAAGAGCTATTGGACTTGTCATTTGTGACTGTGCGGTGTATTCACAAACACTTTTATCCTCGGTCCGTTCTTCTTTGAACAGACAACACCTAGAGAACCTGTCAGGTGTACCGTGACGCCTGAGCATTAGCTACGCCTCCTTGTACAGCATGCGATTCCTACTTTGCACGGAGTGCAGCTGTGTGGAAGCTTTGGTGGAAATCTTTCAATAGCCAAAATCACATAAATCTGTATTTTTGACAACCGGTTTCGATAAATCCATCTCTTATCTTCTAGTCTTACAAAACGTGTCCATTGTAAGTAAGAACTGTCATTATGGTGGATAAAGTATAGCGCATTATACAAAGGTTTCTCACAAGGGAACCTCCCCATCGCACCCCCCTCGGATTTAGTTATAAGTTAGCACAGTGGATAGGCCTTGATAAACTGAACACAGATCAATTGAGAAAACAGGAAGAAGTTGTGTGGAACTGTGAAAAAAATAAGCAAAATATACAAAATGAGTAGTCCATGGGCCACATAAGCAACATCATGGGAAATGTAAGCTCAGGAGTGCCGTGGTCCCGTGGTAGCGTGAGCAGCTGCTGAACGAGAGGTCCTTGGTTCAAGTCTTATCTCGAGTGAAAATTTCACTTTCTTTATTTTTGCATAGTTATTATCTGTCCGTTCGTTCATTGACGTCTCTGTTCACTGTAATAAGTTTAGTGTCTGTGTTTTGCGACCGCATCGCAAAACCGTGCGATTAGCAGACGAAAGGACGTGCCTCTCCAATGGGAACCGAAAACATTTGATCGCAATGTCATAGGTCAACCGATTCCTCCACAGGAAAACACATCTGATATATTCTATACGACACTGGTGACGGCATGTGCGTCACATGACATGAATATGTTGTCGACCCACCTAACTTGTACACTTGGCGAATGGGTAAAAAGATTCTTCTACCTTGCCCGATTTAGGTTTTCTTGTGGATGTGATAGTCACTCCCGAAAAAGTGATGAAAACATAAGAGTTTGTCACATAAACTGAAAATAAAAAATTAAACTTTTCACTCGATGGAAGATTCGAACCCAGGACTTTTCGCTCGGCAGCTGCTCACGTTACCACGAGACCACGGCGCTCCTGCGTTCCCATTACCCTTAAAGTTGCTTATCTTCCCATGAACTACTCAGTTTGTATATTTTGCTTATTTTTTCATAGTCCCACACAACTTCTTCCTGTTTTCTCAGTTGATGTGTGTTCAGTTTTTCAAGGCCTATCCACTGTGCCAACTTATAACTAAATCTGAGGGGGGTGCGATGGGGAGGTTCCCTTGTCAGAAACAAAACATTTGCAGTTAAAAACACCTTGTACGTATGGATACGGCTAATTATCTGTGAGCCCTACGTATACGGACATGGCGATGTGCACAAAGCGCTTTTTATCTGTATGTGTTTTATTTCTAACAAACCTTTGCATAGCGTGCTGTATTTTATCCGCCATAATGACAACATGGCATGAGGTTCTTACAACGAACACGTTTTGTAAAATAATATTTTTGAGGGCCAGAAGATGACATTCGAAACAGTTCTCAAAAATGAAGATGAATTTATGCGATCTTGGCCACTGAAAGTTTTTTACGAAGTAAAGCAGATCGCTTCTTCTAATTTCTCATCACAAGTGAATTCAATCAGAACGTGTGGAAACCACTGTTTTCATGTAAGATGGGACAACACCTCATATCGCTCGCCCTATGAAAGCTCTGCTTAATACAACCTTCCACGAAAGCGTTATCTCCAGCGGTTTTCCAGATCCGTGACCTGCAGGGTTACCTGATCTCAATCCTCGTGACTTCTGGCTTTGGGGATATCTAAAAGAATGCATTTACTATATCTAAAACAACGTATTTACCAGGGCCACGTTCAGTCTCTGCCTGATCTGAAGGCCAGTATACAGTAAAACGCTGCTCAGATTCCACCGGAACCGCTGCGAGCAACCGTTGATACATCGTTTTACGGATGAAGCCTCTCGTCGACATCTCCGTTGCTCGTAGTGAACGAACTGTGTAAACAGCAGTTAATACGAAAATCAACATCTTTCTCACTTGTTTGACCTTTCCTGCTCAGTTCCGTTCCTATCCATTATACAGGGCGTTACAAAAAGGTACGGCCAAACTTTCAGGAAACATTCCTCACACACAAATAAAGAAAAGATGTTATGTGGACATGTGTCCGGAAACGCTTAATTTCCATGTTAGAGCCCATTTTAGTTTCGTCAGTATGTACTGTACTTCCTCGATTCACCGCCAGTTAACCCAATTGAAGGAAGGTAATGTCGACTTCGGTGCTTGTGTTGACATGCGACTCATTGCTCTACAGCACTAGCATCAAGCATATCAGTACGTAGCATCAACAGGTTAGTGTTCATCACGAACGTGGTTTTCCAGTCAGTGCAATGTTTACAAATGCGGAGTTGGCAGATGCCTATTTCATGTATGAATTAGTACGGGGCAATAGCCGCTGCGCGGTACCTTTGTATGGAGACAGATTTCCAGAACGAAGGTGTCCCGACAGGAACGTTCGAAGCAACTGATCGGCGTCTTAGGGAGCGCGGAACATTCCAGCCTATGACTCGCGACTGGGGAAGACCTAGAACGACGAGGACACCTGCAATGGACGAGGCAATTCTCCGTGCAGTTGACGATAACCCTAATGTCAGCGTCAGAGAAGTTGCTGCTGTACAAGGTAACGTTGACCACGTCACTGTATGGAGAGTGCTACGGGAGAACCAGTTGTTTCCGTACCATGTACAGCGTGTGCAGGCACTATCAGCAGCTGATTGGCCTCCACGGGTACACTTCTGCGAATGGTTCATCCAACAATGTGTCAATCCTCATTTCAGTGCAAATCTTCTCTTTACGGATGAGGCTTCATTCCAATGTGATCAAATTGTAAATTTTCACAATCAACATGTGTGGGCTGACGAGAATCCGCACGCAGTTGTGCAATCACGTCATCAACACAGATTTTCTGTGAACGTTTGGGCAGGCATTGTTGGTGATGTCTTGATTGGGCCCCATGTTCTTCCACCTACGCTCAATGGAGCACGTTATCATGATTTCATACGGGATACTCTACCTGTGCTGCTAGAACATGTGCCATTACAAGTACGACACAACATGTGGTTCATGCACGATGGAGCTCCTGCACATTTCAGTCGAAGTGTTCGTACGCTTCTCAACAACTGATTCGGTGACCGATGGATTGGTAGAGGCGGACCAATTCCATGGCCTCCACGCTCTCCTGACCTCAACCCTCTTAACATTCATTTATGGAGGCATTTGAAAGCTCTTGTCTACGCAACCCCGGAACCAAATGTAGAGACTCTCCGTGCTCGTATTGTGGAAGGCTGTGATACAATACGCCATTCTCCAGGCTGCATCAGCGCATCAGGGATTCCATGCGACGGAGGGTGGATGCATGTATCCTCGCTAACGGAGGACATTTTGAACATTTCCAGTAACAAAGTGTTTGAAGTCACGCTGGTACGTTCTGTTGCTGTGTGCTTCCATTCCATGATTAATGTGATTTGAAGAGAAGTAATAAAATGAGCTCCAACACGGAAAGTAAGCGTTTCCGGACACATGTCCACATAACATATTTTCTTTCTTTGTGTGTGAGGAATGTTTCCTGAAAGTTTGGCCGTACCTTTTTGCAACACCCTGTATATATTGTATAAATATTTCCATACGTCTATCTTGCATTCACAGCGCCACATTTGCATCTAGTGGCCGTAATTGAAATAATTTCTTTTTCAGACGTATATCGGTTCTACATCTACATCTACATGGTTACTCTCCAATTCACAGTTATGCGCCTGATAGAGGGTTCATCGAACCATTTTCATGCTACTTCTCTATCATTCCACTCTCGAATGGCGCGTGGGAGAAAGGAACCCCTAAATCTTTCCGTTCGAGCACTAATTTCTGTTATTTTATTACGATGATCATTTCTCTCTACGTAGGTGGGTGTTAACAAAATACTTACGCTTTCGGAAGAGAAAGTTGGTAATTGAATTTTCGTAAATAGATCTCGCCGCAAAGAAAACCGCCTTTGTTACAGTGACTGCCACCCCAACTCGCGTATCATATCAGTGATAATCTTACCCCTGTTGTGCGATAACATGAAACGAGCTGCCCTTCTTTGCACTTTTTCGAAGTCCTCCGTCAGTCCTATCTGGTAAGGATCCCACACCGCGCAGCAATATTCAAGTAGAGGACGGACAAGTGTAATGTAGGCTGTCTCTTTAGTGGGTTTGTCGCATCTTCTAAGTTTCGCCTTCTTCAGAATATTATCTATGTAGTCTTTCCAGTTTAAGTTGCTCGTAATTGTAATTCCTAGCTATTTAGTCGAATTGACAGCCCTTAGATTTGTGCGATTTATCGTATACCCAAAATTTCTTTTAGTACTCATGTGGATGACTTCGCACTTTCCTTTGTTTAGAATTAATTGCCACTTTTCGCACCATACAACTCTCTAGATCATTTTGTAATTACAATTGATCGTCTGATGATTTTACTAGTCGATAAATTACAATCTAAGGGGGCTGTTCAGATTATCACCTACATCATTTTTGTAAATCAGGGACTGCAGAGGGCCTGTGACACTACCTCGCGGAACGCCAGATATCACTTCTGCCCGAGTTCGAGTCTCGGTCTGGCACACAGTTTTAATCTGCCAGGAAGTTTCATATCAGCGCACACTCCGCTGCAGAGTGAAAATCTCGTTCGGGAAACATCCCCCAGGCTGTGGCTAAGCCATGTCTACGCAGTATCCTTTCTTTCAGGAGTGCTAGTTCTGCAAGGTTCGCAGGAGAGCTTCTGTAAAGTTTGGAAGGTAGGAGACGAGATACTGGAAGAAGTAAAGCTCTGAGGAGCGGACGTGAGTCGTGCTTCGGTAGCTCAGATGGTAGAGCACTTGCCCGCGAAAGGCAAAGGTCCCGATTTCGAGTCTCGGTCGGGCACACAGTTTTAATTTGCCAGGAAGTTTCATACCAGCGTGCACTCCGCTGCAAAGTGAAAAACTCATTCTGGAAACATCCCCCAGGCTGTGGCTAAGCCATGTCTCCGCAGTATCCTTTCTTTCAGGAGTGCTAGTTCTGCAAGGTTCGCAGGAGAGTTTCTGTAAAGATTGGAAGGTAGGAGACGAGATACTGGCAGAAGTAAAGTTGTGAGGAGCGGGCGTGAGTCGTGCTTCGGTAGCTCAGATCGTAGAGCACTTGCCCGCGAAAGGCAAAGGTCCCAAGTTCGAGTCTCGGTCGGGCACACAGTTTTAATCTGCCAGGAAGTTTCATACTCCGCTGCAAAGTGAAAATCTCATTCTGGAAACATACCCCAGGCCGTGGCTAACCCATGTCTCCGCAGTATCCTTTCTTTCAGGAGTGCTAGTTCTGCAAGTTTCGCAGGATAGCTTCTGTAAAGTTTGGAAGGTAGGAGACGAGATACTGGCAGAAGTAAAGCTGTGAGGAGCGGGCGTGAGTCGTGCTTCGGTAGCTCAGATGGTAGAGCACTTGCCCGCGAAAGGCAAAGGTTCCGAGTTCGAGTCTCGGTCGGACACACAGTTTTAATCTGCCAGGAAGTTTCATATCAGCGCACACTCCGCTGCAGAGTGACAATCTTATTCTTGAAACATTCATATTTCTTTAAGTACTACACGAATATGTAATAAAAAAATGGGGGTTCCTATTTAAAGAAAAAACGCAGATGATATCCGTTTGACCTATGGCAGCGCCATCTAGCGGGCCAACCATAGCGCCATCCTGTTTCCCCCTTCAAGCTAGACGAGTTTCGTTCTTTGTAGTTGTTTTGTTTGATGCTTATTTCGTGAGCTATTTGGCCCGGTCACTATCAATGGACCACCCTGTATAAGTAAGGACTCAGTACGTGTCGGTAGGACGACGGTTCAATCCCGTGTCCGGCCATCCTGATTTACGTTTTCCGTGATTTCCCTAAATCGCTTCAGGCAAATGCCGGAATGGTTCCTTTGAAAGTGCACGGCCGACTTCCTTCCCCATTCTTCCCTAATCCGATGAGACCGATGACCTCGCTGTCTGGTCTCCTTCCCCAAACAACCCAACCTCAGTATGTGTCGTCCGCTGATCGCGTCCGGATACTTTACAACAGATTTACAAATTAATTTCTCGAAGGATAACGCTGTAGTTGGATGAATAGAGCCAAATACCCAAGTGATGCAGGTAAATGGCATACATACGACATTATATACTTCTTTTGTTGGAACAGGAGTAGTGAAAATGTATTCAGGTCTTCAATATGGAAATATTAGAGTGAACTTAGTAAATGTGCTAACCGCTTAAAAGACCCCTCTCGCAAAATCCGGCTCATGCCCAACGAATAAAAAGCTCACAGTTGCTGCTGCTTGACACGCGAGCTCGTTCTTGGAACACTTTATGGGCACGCGAAACGGGTACCTGGACATTTATCAGCGCGCTCGCAAATCGTTTCTTTTACTCCCTTCAGAATGACCTACATGAAAGAGACACACGCCGCCTTAGCTCCGGAATAATGATCAGCTGCGGAATAGAGCGACAAATAACGCTGTGTTTCTCCGCGTATTTTTTAGTCGCTTTTTCTTCTCCTGGTCTTTCCACTTTAGCACGTGATGTATAGTTAAAACAGCAGTAATCAGAGACTATATATTTTGCCGGGCAGGGCACATAATTACAGGATAAAGTGGTGAGCAGTACATTTAACACACTGCATGACTGATCGAGGAAGCTATCAAAAAGCTAAATCAGATCAGTCAGTTGCATACTGAAATAAAAGTCTCTTTTCAGTGCTTTCTTAGCTACGGTTGGGTACCACGTGTGTAACACTGTGGCAGTGACCTATTTATCATGAACTCATTTTGGTTTAGTTTTAAATTACAAAAAGAGCTGCAATTGTTAATGTCTCATTCACATATTTCTTCCAGTTAGAGAGTTAAAAAAATCAAGTATTAGCAACTTTACGACTGTTGTAGCAGAGATTAGTTTTACATAATGCCTAGCTGAGTGCCGGGCATTGTCCGGGTACGTATTTATTCCAATCTTCTATTCATCCACCTCCTCCTCATCCCCGCACCCCTTCCCCCCTTGTCTGTACATTTTCTGCACCCCCTCTCTCTGTCCACCTCCTTCACCTTCCACCCTCTATCTAGTCGGTGTGCGGACAGTTACCACGCCGGTCATTTGCCACGATTTTACCTGCTCCGAACGGTTGGCTCCCTTGTCTCCCCCTCCTCCTGCTCCTCCTCCTCCTCCTCCTCCTCCTCCTCCTCCACATCGCTTACTGAGCCTTTCCGCTGATTTAACATTGAACCAGAATTTCTTTGGATTTTCCGCCACATTTCTAGAGAGAGTTTCGTTGTGGAAACTATTAAATGCATCTCGCATTGAAATCCGCACATAATTTCGAGCCTCAGCAAAACTTCGCCAATCTTGGAGATTTTGCTTTCGTCTAAATTATACGTGCCTTTTTCGGTGCTCCTGCAGCAGCTTTCTGTCGTGATGCTCAGGATTATTTGTGGCTAAGAGGTCAAGTGTGTTTTCGTAATAATTTACAATTTGAATGGCCTCGTGAACTAATTGTTCAAGATAATTTAAAAAAAAGCATTTAGAACAATTGCGGAAGTTGTTTTCTGTCTACAATAGAGTCTGAAAATGTATTTTTGTCAACATACGGAAGGTAGATTGAAGTCACTGCCAACTATCATTGTATGAGTAGGGTACCTATTTGTGATGAGACTCAAGTTTTCTTTGAACTGTTCAGCAAGTTTCATCTGAAACCGGGGGTCAGTGAAAGGAGCCAGTTATTAATTTATTCCGGTTGTCGAATATAACCTCTGCCCATACTAAGTCACAGGAACTTGTCGCTTGTGAGCTGGAACACACATTACATTATTTTTCCTTAAGTTGTGCTTCTTGTTTCTGTTGTAGTGCAGATCACAATTACGTCTTTTGCCTCCAAAACCTAGGATGCTTTCTCTGTGACCCTGTAAATACCAGAGCTAAACAGTGTAGAACAACAACGTACGTCACAAGCATAGCATTCTGTATTACTTCATTTCCTTATTTCTAACATTTTAAAATTGTACGTCGACTTTAGATGACATGTCAATCATAGATGTTCTTATCTCTATTTAGTGAACGTATTTTCAGTCATGTTTTGAACGTTGTGCCGCTACAGTTTATTTACTAATGTTTCGCCGCAAGAGTTATCGCATTTTAGAGAGTAAATTAATATGGAGTAAGTCGTTCTTCTTTTCAGACATTCACATACCCATTTCTTCTTTCCTTATTGTCTTTTGAGCATGCAGTTGTAGTAATTAAAGTAGGCACAAATGCAGTGATCAAAAAGAAATGATTAACGTACATTCGCATTCTCTTTACATCGTTCCTTTCTTGTTGCTCCCATGGCGATGGACTGTTTCTATCGCAATCAGTAAGCGTGAAAGGAAGCTACCGTAGAGGCAGAGGGATCTATATTTATACTTGGCAGAACTAATTACACACTGACATAATCGTCGGTATTGCTTTCGTTTCCCAAAATATTTCTATTTAGGAAAAGAAGCTCTGTATTTGGCCAATATGTCGAAGAAGAAGGCCCCATACGTACTGGTTGTATCAAGGAAGATGTGTAGACGGCGGTTTGAAAGCGGCAGAAATAGTACGAGGAAGGGCGTCTCATACCTGAGGGATCGCTACCTGGCAAAAGGGCAAGTGTGGCAAATGTCCGGCGTGGCAAATGTCCGACATTCATGTAGTTCTCTTTCCTCTCTCTGTCCAACTCCTCCTCTCCCCGCCCCCCTTCTGTCTGTTTCCCCCTCCCCTATCGCCGACCATCTCCCCTCCTCCCATCTGTGCCTCTCTCCCTTCCCCCTCGCTCTCTGTCAACCTCCTCGTCCTCCCTTCTCTCTACATGTTATCACACTCATCGCAATAGGAGGTTGGTGGTCCTTATCCCTACAGTATTACTTTACAGATTGTAATTAATAGGCGTATCAAATATTACTGGAATCGTTCCGGGGGTTGCTGATGAGCGCTTTACGGGTGGCTTCGCCTGCATACGCACATGTAAAATTTATTTCACACATATTTAGCGTATTTCGCACTTATTTCAGTTCTGCGAATAGTCACTTTCGCCCTGCAGTTTCATTATGAAGCAGCCGTATCTCCTGAGCTATATGCTTTAAGGCCGGCTGGGGTGGCCGAGCGGTTCTAGGCACTACAGTCTGGGACCGCGCGACCGCTACGGTGGCAGGTTCGAATCCTGCCCCGGGCATGGATGTGTGTGATGTCCTTAGGTTTGTTAGGCTTAAGTAGTTCTACGTTCTAGGGGACAGATGACCTCAGATGTTAAGTCCCATAGTGCTCAGAGCCATTTGAACCATTTTTGAACCATTCCTGGATGTTTTGGTTAAACGGAAGAGTGACGGCACTGTGGGACATTCTGTCTATCGTAAGCCCACTCACACTTTATGTATTTGCATTCTTCAAGTTGCCGTTACCCATCCCAGACCATGAGTGTACCTAAAACCCTTGTACACAGGGAACACATGGTGTCGGATGCAGAGAATTTGCCTAAGGAACTGGCACATTTGAGGGCGGTGTTCAGAGACAATGGATACTCGTCCCGGTAAATTAACAGGGCCTTCTCAACTAGAGCCAGGAACCGGGAAGTGGATAAAGAGGAGAACGCGCCAGCCAAGTCCCTAGCTTTTCTTCCCTTTGTCGGAAATATCTCCTTCAAGATAGCAAGGATTCTCAATAATTTCCATGTGAAAGTGGTTTTTCGTCCGCCTTCTAAGATTTCGGATTTGCTGCGATCGGTGAAGGATCATTTGTTACTGCGTAAGGCGGGAATTTACAAAACACCGTGTCAATGTGGTATGGCCTATATAGGACAGACAATGCGTACAGTGGAAGAGCGTTGTACAGAACATCAACGTTGCACACATCTACTGCAACCCAGTAAGCCTGCAATTGCAGAACATTGTATTTCTAACGGGCATTCAATGGGGTACGACAAAACATCGATTTTGGCCACTGCAACAACTTTTTGGGACTCCGTTATCAAAGAATCAGTTGAAATACGCATTGCGAGAAATCTAATGAACCGTGACAGTGGTTACCAAATGAATAACGCATGGAATCCCGTCATCTCCGAAATTTGCTCGAGACGAAGACGCCAGAAGACTTCGATAGCTGCGGCCAGCGACAACACCGACGGCAGCTGAGTACTGCAGTTCCACCAGCGAGGGCGCTGCCGATGGCCGATGTGGCCCTTTTGTCTCCGCGACTGCAACGCATGTGGGGCAGTAGTCAGCGTACTATATAAGCTGGAACGGAGAACGTTATCGTCCTTTTGACTTCTTCTCCCACATTGACAGTACCTTCTCCTCCTACGTGATCGCTGCCGACCTCAACATCCATAGTCGTTCCGCCACCCAGTTACGGCAGTGGCATCGGTTCCTCTCCACCCTCCAAGGCGACCTCGTCCCCATTCCCCAGCACACCTGCCCCGAATCCAACTCCACTCCCGATGTCATCCTCTCCTCCCCCAACCTCCTCGGCCGCATAGCGGTGGATGTCCTGGACCCCATTGGTAGCGACCATCTCCCTGTCCTCCTCACCGTTTCAGACGGTCGTCGCCCCCACCCCGACCCCCATCATGACCCTCCCCCGAAGTATGTCCATGATTATTCCCGTGCCGACTGGAATGCCTACCGGGATACCCTCTCCACCCAGGTCGATGGCCACCCCTTCACCTACCACTATCCTGACGATATTATCCATGCCGCCTCATTTCTCCTGCAGACCTTGTCTGACACCGTGGAGGCCCACGTCCCTTCTATCGCCATCCACCCCCACCGTCCTACCTTACCCCCACAGGCCGTCCTCCTCCTCCGTGAATCCAGCCGTCTCTACCGTGCCTTCTTCCGCACACGTGACCTGGACACACTACGACGCCACCGCCAACTCCAGAGACACATCCGTAACTTGCTCGCGGGTAAGAAACGCTGGGACTGGCGACAGACATGCACCCATTTAAACGCTACCCTTTCTATCAACTCGTCCAAGTACTGGTCAGCCTTCCGCCGCCTTACCGGATCTAACCCCCCCCCCCCCCCCTACTATCCTCTCCTTCATGACAACCAACCCTTCCCTGACGCCATTAGTGTGGTGTCACCGCCAGACACCACACTTGCTAGGTGGTAGCTTTAAATCGGCCTCGGTCCATTAGTACATGTCGGACCCGCGTGTCGCCACTGACAGTGATCGCAGACCGAGCGCCACCACACGGCAGGTCTCGAGAGACTTACTAGCACTCGCCCCAGTTGTACGGACGACGTAGTTAGCGATGCACACTGACGAAACCTCGCTCATTTGCAGAGGCGATAGTTAGAATAGCCTTCAGCTAAGTCAATGGCTACGACCTAGCAAGGCGCCATTAGCATTACATAGCTTGTATCTAAAGAGTCTCACTTGTATCGTCAAGAGCGATGTACCACAAGGATGGATTAAAGTTAAGTATTCCAGGAGCTACGTACTTTTCTTTATAGCATTCATTACGTATCCTGTTTCAGACTTATCTACTAGCCTGCGTGTGTTAACGCGTGCCTTTCGGCTACTTCCGAGTGGCGTGGCTGTCTTGTTACGCCACAACAATTAGTAAGGCCAATCACTTTGCCTCCTACCTCTCCGATGTCTTTACGATCCCCAGTTCGATTACTCCCTCTTCCCAGATGTACGCGATCGAACTGACACCTCTGTCCCTCCCCTCGCACCAGTTTCCAGTACTTGGACAACATTGCACACACAGAACTCAATGCCCCTATCACTACACAGGACCTCATCGCTGCACTCCGCACGAAATGCAACACCGCTTCTGGTCACGATCGTGTCACCTATCGCCACCTCTGCGAAGCTCCTACCTCTATCCTCTCCACCCTGGACAGACTCTTCAATGAAGTACTGTCCACCAGCTACTTCCCCGACCTGTGGAAAACCTCCCATATCCCGATGTTCCTCAAACCCGGTAAACCACCGTCCGCTGTCTCCTCCTACCGTCCCATCAGCCTTACTTCGGTCTTCAGGAAGGTCCTGGAATCCATCCCCACCCGACGCATCCACCATCATCTCCGCCAGCACCGCCAGCACCGCCTCCTTACCCAGTGTGGCTTTCGGCCGTCCTTCACCTCACTCATCTCCTCTCCGAACAGCTTAATTCCCGTCGTTCTGCTATCTTCCCCTCCCTTGACCTTGAACGAGCCTATGGCCGCGTGTGGCATTCCAGTCTCCTCTTCAAGCTCCAAACCTTCACCCTTCCTATCAACTACGTGCGTCTGATCGGCTCCTTTCTTTCCCAACGTCCTTCTTACGTCACCGTCCACAACAAGGATTCCTACACCTTTTTCCCCTCCGCCAGTGTGCCCCAGGGTTCCGTCCACTCCCCTCTTCTGTACCTCTTGTATACGGCGGACATGCCGCCGCCTTCACCCCCCATCCACCTTCTCCAGTACGCCGATGATACCGCCTTCCTTGCCCTTGCCTTCACCCTGCAGCGCTCCCAACATCTTCTTCAATCCCATCTTGACCAGTTCACCGCTTGGTGCAACAAATGGTTGCTTAAGGTCAATCCTTCCAAATCCCAGGCGATCATTGTAGGCAAAACCACCCCTTCCTTCCGCCTCCTTGATTTCTACATCACCATCTATGGCCGTCCTATCGCCTTCACCCCCACCCTAATGTACCTTGGTGTCAGCCTTGACCGTCGCCTCTCCTGGACCCCCCACTTCCAGACAATCCAAGCCAAGGCACGCTCCCGTCTCTGTCTCCTCAAGCTCCTTTCCAGCCGTACCTGGGGTCTGGACCCCTACACCATCCTCCATACCTATAAATCCCTCATTCGCCCTATCCTTTGCTACACCCACCCTGCCTGGATCTCCGCTCCCCCTACCTTTTACAAATCACTTCAGATCCTAGAACGCCATGCTCTTCGCCTCGCCTATTGCATCCATCTCCCCTCCTCCATGCGGATCCTGTATGACATTATTCCCTTCCCCCACCTACTCCTTTTCCTCGAACGGATACAGATCCTCTACACCTCCCGTTAACTCGATCCTCCTCACCCACTGGTCTCTCCCATCCTCTCCTGCCCTCGTCCGCTGCCACACCTGTACTTCCACGTCCCACCTGCTCTCCATCTCTCCATTCTCCATCCCCTCTCCCTAGGTGGCTTCCGCCAGCCCCCCCCTCCCTGATGATGCCCTCCTCCCCTCCATCTACCCCTCCTACCAACTTTGATCCTCCCTCCCACCTTCCTGTGTTTGTTCCTTTGGGCACCCTCTCTCCCTTCTCTCCCCCTTCCCTCCCTCCACCCTTTCTCCCCACTCCTTCCCCGGGCTTCCCCTACCCCCGTCCCTCCACTCCTACCCCCATCTCCTCTGCCACTGGCATCTTTGCTCTCCCCTCTCCCTCCCCCTCACCCTTCTTCCCCTCTTGGCAGGTCCCCGGACTCGCACACGTTACATGGACATTCGCGCGCCGGAGATCATCGCCATTAGTGTCTCGTGTGTGCCGTCGTGTTTTGTGTTCAGCGTTCAACGTCACACTCTATCGTTCACATGTGCCATCGAAATCATCAGTGTTTGTGCATCGTGTCAACAGTTTGTAGTGTGGATTATCGTCGAGTGTGAACGACTCCATGTTTTGTCTTTTCTATGTCTACTGTTTTTTACCCGCCATTATGTCAATTATGAGTATTCTTTCTGTTTTTATCATTGTCTCCTCTAAGGCTGAAGAGCGGCGTAGAATGCTGCTGCCAGCCTACCTGTTGTCTGTACAGGTATAAAATTACAATAAAGGAAAAAAAAACCTTCGTCAGTCCTCGTTCGGCTCACCTGAAGCTGGCTGGCAGTTGTCCAGCCGAAATATCGTACAATGATGTTTACGACGACCGGATGCAAGCCCGAAATCTTTTTCAACAGTTGATTCGCCGGGAAAATTTCAAATTTTACACAAGCTTTTATTCCGTGTCCATTGATTCAGTTTAGCTTTCTATTTACTTATACACAGTTGAACGTGTTTAACACGTTTAGCGTGCAACGTGTTGTGCGCCATGCCGTCCGAAAATAGAAACGTCGTTTTGTGGATACCAGACAATCCTGGAACATTTACATATGGTGGAATTGTTTTATATTGTCTTTGCAGGAAAAACGTTTCGTGCACAAAAAAAAGTTTGAAATCCATGTCAAGACAACTCTTCATATCGCAGGAACGCAGAACACAGGACCACGACAAACACTTCAGACAACAGCAAGTTGCAGTCGTAGGGATTTGTCTAAGGGTAAACAAAAAAACATCGGTTTAACATCGATCTATCTGAAGCATTCATTGCAAGCAATATTCCTCTTCACAGTCTTACAAACCCTGTCCTCAAAAGCTTCCTGCGCTAATATTGCTTAAATCAAAATATACCAGATAAATCAACATTGCGTAAAAATTACATACCGGCAGTTTATGTAAATGTTCTGGAAGAAATACGCAGTGAACTCAAGGACAATATTATCTGGATTTCAGTTGACGAAACTACGCACACTTGTCGCCGCTACATTGCAAATTTAATTGTTGGTGCTTTAAAAGAAGAGCCTTCTTCCTATTTAGCGGCCTGCAAAGAACTTCAAAAAGTAAATCATTCTAAGGTCGCTATATTTGTCAGTGGGGGTATTAGAAAAATATTTTCAGCATTTTCTGCAGATGAAAGGGTGCTTATTTCAGATGCTGCTCCCTGTATGATCAAAGCAGGAAAAGACCCCCGAATGTTTTATCATAAATGGTTCATGTGATGTGCTTTGCTCATGGAGTACATCGTCTTGCTGAAGAAGTACGTCCCACGTTTGTGAATGCAAATAAACTGATTTCATCCACAAAGAAAGTTTTTCTAAAGGCTCCTGCTCGCATCAAGACTTACAAAAAAATAAAAAACTACCAAATGTGTCTTTACCTCACGAACCAGTGTTAACTCGTTGGGGCACGTGGGTCGAAGCTGTTTTGTTTTACAGTGAACATTTCGACGCCATTAGAGAGGTAGTAAACGACTTCGATAGTGCAGAGGCTTTGGCAGTTTGCCAGTGCAAGGAAGCTTTTAATGATTCCGGTAACGGTCGCAGGTTCGAATCCTGCCTCGGGCATGGATGTGTGTGATGTCCTTAGGTTATTTAGGTTTAAGTAGTTCTAAGTTCTAGGGGACTGATGACCTAAGATGTTAAGTCCCATAGTGCTCAGAGCCATTTGATTTGATTCCGGTATTAAGAATGGTATTACTGTGATTAGCATTCAGTTTTCCTATATATCTGCAAGTATTAAAAAGTTGGAGTGAACTCCTCGTTGCCGGAGATATTCCCAAGAAAACTTAAAAGTTCGTAAACATTTTAAACAGTAACCTTAGCTTTGAACCCATCTGCCAAATTGATAGTTTTCTTCTTCTTCTTCGTTTCACCCAACTTTGGGGTACGTTGAATCAATCACTTCTGTGTGTCCTGTGCCTTTCTTTTCGCCCAGTACTGCTTCATTCTTTCTGATCTTGCTTTTCTTTCCTCATCAGAGATGACAATCGTTCTTTTCTTCCTATTTTGGAGCTGGAATCCCTCTTTTCTGTCTTTGTTTATCATTTTTGCGGTCCTGTCTGTGAGCATTTTTTCTGTGATGTGTAGTTCTCTTAAGTCTTTCTCTGTTTGGATAAACCAATTTGGTTTGGATTTTTTATTCCTGAAGTAGTCAAACATTCTTTTTGTAAGTCTATTTGGGTTCATTCTGAGAATGTGCCCATAAAACTCAATTCTTCTTTTCCTCATTGTATCCGAAAGTTTTTCTGTGGTTTTGTAGAGTGTTTCATTTTTGGTATGAATTAGTTTGTCGTTATGAAATTTGGGGCCTAAAATTTTTCTCAATATTTTTCTTTCTTTGATCTCTAGCCTTTCAATTGGGCCATGGTTAGTGATAGATAATGTCTCAGCTGCATATAGTGTTTCTGGTTTAATGACAGTGTTGTAATGTTTTATTTTTGAATTCCATGAGAGGGACTTTTTATTATAAGTATTTTTAGTAAGCTGAAAGGCTAGTTCAACTTTGTTTCTTCTTAATTCTATTGCTTTTTTCTCAAGGGCGTTCCAGCTAATCCATTCACCAAGATATTTGAATTCTTTAACAATTTCGATCTTTTGGTCTCTTACTTTAAGATATTTCATTGGCTTTTTTATATTTGTGATTATTTTGGTTTTTTCAAAAGAAATTTTAAGGCCTATTTTCTCTGCTTGTTTCTGTAATTCGAGGATCTGTTCTTTGGCTTCTTCCCATGTTTCAGCTAGTAGGGCCATATCATCTGCAAATGCTAGGCAATTAACCTTGATGCCTTTGTTTTTTGTTCCTAGTCGGATTCCACTATTGATTTTCTTGTTCCATTCTCTTACTATTTTTTCTAGGGCACAGTTAAATAACAATGGAGAGAGTCCATCACCTTGTCGTACTCCAGTTTTTATCTCAAATAGGTCTGAGAGTTCTCCCATAAATTTAATTTTGGAGTATGTGTTGGTGATGGTTTCTCTAATTAGGTTTGTAGTTTTATTGTCTAGGTTCAATTCTTTTAATATGGAGATTAGAGATTCCCTGTCTATGGAGTCGTACGCCTTTTGAAAGTCAATGAATGTGATGACATACGCTTTTGCTCTCGATTTTTGGTAGGCCATAAGATTTTTGAGGTTTAGAATTTGTTCTGGGCAGGATCTTCCCTTTCTGAAGCCTGCCTGGTATTCTCCAAGTTGACAATCTAGCTGGGGTTCTGCTCTGTTCAAAAGGACTTTAGACAGTATTTTGTATGTTACGTCAAGGAGCGAAATCCCTCTGTAATTGATGGGGTCTGTTCTGGATCCCCTCTTATGAATGGGGTGAATGAGGGTCATCTTCCATTCATCCGGAATTCTTTCTGTTTTCCATATTTCTTCAAATATGTTTTGGAGAGATTCTATGGCATTTCTATTGACATTTTTCCACAGTTCAGCTGTAATTTGGTTCTCTCCCGAAGCCTTATAGTTTCTGAGATTCAAAATGATTGATTGTAGTTCCTCGACGGTGGGTGGTTCTGAGTTAGGACTTGTTGAAGTTGAGTTGCTGAAATCCATTTTTTCAATTGGTTCTTTACAGTTGAGAAGGTTTCTGAAATATTCCCTCAAAATTTTGCAATTATCCCTGTTGTTGTGTGCAATATTACCATTTTTATCTTGTAATTGGAGTGTCGGTGGGCTGTACTTGGTTATTTTTTGTTTAAAAGTTCTGTAAAAGCTCCTAGTCTTGTTTTTGTTGAAGTCTTCGTTGATCTGCAAAAGGAGTTGATCTTCTTGTGCTTTTTTAATTCTTTTGAGGTTTTTACTCACTAGTTTTCTTACACTCAGGAAATTTTGCCTATTATATTCATTTTTCTGAGATTGCATCTGTTGCCATGCTTTCTTTCTTTGCTCAATAAGTTTGTCACATTCCTCTGTCCACCATGCGTGTTTTTTGATTTTGGTTATAGGTGCTATTTGTTCAGCTTTGGTTAGTAGGCTTTCCTTCATTTGATCCCAATTTTGGTTCCTTATATCTTGAGTCGCGAGGGGAAACTCCTTCGAATTCGTTATCTTTTCTGGATCGTATCTTCTGCTTTTGGGTTTACTGTTTCTATCTTTCCTTTTGGGGATAATTTTGAGTTTTATTTTAGAAAGATAGTGATCAGAATCCAAGTTTGCTCTTCTGAGTACTTTGACATTTTGTATTTCTGTATGGTGTTTCCATTTTATCGCCACATGATCAAGTTGAAATTCACCCAAGTGTGGGTTTGGTGAGGTCCATGTCTTCTGTTTTCTGGGTAGTCTCTTAAAGGCTGTGGATTTCAGGATCAAGCCATGTGCTTGGCAGAGTTCTACTAATCTGACTCCATTTTGGTTAGTTCTATTGTGCGCTGGGTAGTTTCCAACAATATTTTTGTATTTCTTCTCTTTTCCTACTTGAGCATTGAAGTCCCCCGTAAGTATGATGTTGTGTTTGTCTGGGATCTTTTGCACCGCGTCATCTAGTTGTTCCCAAAAACGTTCCACCTTTTCCTTATTTTTCCTATTGTCTTCATTTATGGGGGCATGTGCATTCACAATTGTGTATACTCTATTAGCAGATTTAAAAGTGAGTGTGGAGAGTCTTTCCGATTGTGATTGAAAGCTGATAATGGAGTCTAAAATACTTTTATCTATTATAAAGCCCGTTCCGAGGTGGGGTGTGTTTTTCATTATTCTTTTGCCTACCTTTCCTTTGTATATTCTGAAACCTCCGGAATCAAAATTGTTTTCATCTATGTATCGAGTTTCTTGTAGTGATGTTATGAGTATTCTATGATGTTTGAGGGTATCTGTAAGATGTTTTAATTTTCCTGTTTTTAGAAGAGAGTTTACATTGAAAGTAGCTATGTAACTTGTTTTTTTACATTTCAATTTGCTTGATGTCTTATCATGTCCCGATTCATCTCTGTGCAATGCTGCAGACGCGCCAGAATCCGATAGTCTGCTTGCGCACCTTGGTGCGGTGGATTGTCCACCTGGGGTAATTTGTTTCACATTACACTCTTCCATGATTGATAGTATTATGTAAGGGGTGACTCTTCGAGCCACAAATTTACAACCACGGTTGTTAGCCCTGGAGGTTTTTCCCAGCCGCCCCTGACCTGGGGAACAGACGCTGACCAAAGACCGCCCAATGTGAGACAGTCGCCTTTGGATTTCTGGTCCTGTGTTGGTCCACGGGTGGTATTTTATTTCCCACCTACCCTACATATCTGTAGAGCTTTCCCCTATCCGCCACCTGGGGACGCGCCCAGTAGGGGAACAGGTTCCCCCTCGGGTGATAGTTTTATTAATGGGACAGATTAACTTTTATCAGAAACAATAAGTGACAATATAGCACCCAAATTCAAGTACTGCCCCGTTACCTCAGTTGATGTAGAACGGCCCTTTTCTACTTATAAAAATGTTTTGAGTGATCGAAGACACAATCTTAGTACCGAACATTTGGAACAGTACTTCGTAATTTTTATTTACAACAGAAGAAAAATGTAAAATAAATTGTAAATGATGCTTTGGTCCAACAGTAATAATTAAAAATTAACGCTGTTCAAAAAAATTCATGATTGTGTGTTTTTTAAATAAAATATTACGGAGTTCTTGAACGTGCCCCTCTGCGTGCGATATATCTCGAAGTTGGACCTGCACATATCGATTGTTTCGCTGCGACTCACTCGCATCGCATCCGCTTGTTACCGACAACAATAGCAAAGAAGGAACAATTCTTGACACACAGTATGCGTCCCCATTTTCCAAATTTTTAGAAAATAATCCCAGAAAGGTCCCCTTTCCTAACTTCTAGTAGAAAGTATTCAGAAAATGATATCAGCGTTCTAAATGTACCGATTTTTCGCGTGGCCGCCTAACTCGTATGCACAGGTTCGACTCTGAGATATAATGCACGCAGTAACTACCATGTTCTTTTATTATTTGATCTTGTATATTTCGACACTTTTCATGCATTTTTTAGCTTCGTGTAAACCGGTCTCTTATTGATATACTTTTTGTTGGTACGTTCAGCAGCAGAGGAGTGTTGCGAATAGAGTTAGTAGGAACTAAGTAATAAATTTAAACGTGTTGTATGATGCGGCAGTTTCCCTCGCAGCTCAGTGTTGATAACGTCATATCGCCCGAACCGAGTGTCGTACAATGACGTAATTTTTGCGGTGCATCCAATAGTATATGTGAATACTGTCTAAAAATGTGTCACGAATATAGTTAATAGTAAAGAAGTAATAAATTACAAGGGCGTGCCTCATGTGGCAGATTTACTGCATGAAAAGTGAAAATACAGTAAACGATAAACTTATTTCCTTTCATCATTTTGTGAGGGTCGTCAATGAGAAAAAGTTTTGTAAAGGTTTGTAATAGTTTATAAAGTTCGTTGCAAGTCTGTAGGTGACAACTTATCTGGAGCGTTATGGAACCTCTAGGCAGATACCATCACGGCTGTAAAGAAAACCAATGTGTACTCGATATATTTGCCACTGGGTATCATCAGAGATGCGGAGGCGAACTTGCCTGCAGCTATCGAGCGTGCAGGGTGCAGTCGTTTGTTAAGTTCTGACACACACGAACACCAGTGACGCCTGTCGTTTGTGCTTTGAGGCCATCCTCATTTCTTACAGTCGGCTGGCGGAGACGGTGGAGGCTGCTGGCCTCATGCGTGGCGTGCAAGCAAAGTTCTTAGTTTGCGGCATTGTTTCCAGAATCGACTAGAGTCGTTTGGTATGGAGCAATACAGAGTCTCAGCCCAAGGCTTCGCTGACTGTGCGACGATCTTTGGTGAAGATATCTGGACCTGCCTTATCGGGTGAGGAACTGTAGTACTCCATTTGAAATGTCAGAGGTGCGTAACACAAAGAAAGCAACTACTCGGGTCGCAGAGCGCTTGTGAAGTGCACATGGCGGTTTTTAGGCTAGGCGGAAGGTTGAGGTTCTCTGATGAACACTCGCCAGACGACTCCCAAGTTCAGAGTAAAGAAACTTCGACTGTCAAAATTTACCATTAAATTGTCGAAGTCTTATAAATTTCGTTTTCTTCATGTCTATGGTGAATTTTTTTTTATTTTTTTATTTTTGATTTTTTTTCGTCAGCAAACTGCCGGTTTCGGTATATAATGACCACCTTAAAATATGTTTTATAAAAACATAGCCTAATACACTGGAGCCATAGTTGCATCGTCAAATTCTAAACGCAAAGTATTTGTTAGAAAGATCCCGAATTTACTGCTCCCAGGAAAGTTCTCGTCCTGAAATTGGTCTTGGGACAGAGAGATGACTAAAATCCGAAGTGGAAATCTCTGAGATATTTAGCAGTTCACGGAACGTACACTCCTGGAAATTGAAATAAAAACACCGTGAATTCATTGTCCCAGGAAGGGGAAACTTTATTGACACATTCCTGGGGTCAGATACATCACATGATCACACTGACAGAACCACAGGCACATAGACACAGGCAACAGAGCATGCACAATGTCGGCACTAGTACAGTGTATATCCACCTTTCGCAGCAATGCAGGCTGCTATTCTCCCATGGAGACGATCGTAGAGATGCTCAGTTGGACCAGCGTTCGTGCTGGACGTGCAGACCGCGTGAGACGACGCTTCATCCAGTCCCAGACATGCTCAATGGGGGACAGATCCGGAGATCTTGCTGGCCAGGGTAGCTGACTTACACCTTCTAGAGCACGTTGGGTGGCACGGGATACATGCGGACGTGCATTGTCCTGTTGGAACAGCAAGTTCCCTTGCCGGTCTAGGAATGGTAGAACGATGGGTTCGATGACGGTTTGGATGTACCGTGCACTATTCAGTGTCCCCTCGACGATCACCAGTGGTGTACGGCCAGTGTAGGAGATCGCTCCCCACACCATGATGCCGGGTGTTGGCCCTGTGTGCCTCGGTCGTATGCAGTCCTGATTGTGGCGCTCACCTGCACGGCGCCAAACACGCATACGACCATCATTGGCACCAAGGCAGAAGCGACTCTCATCGCTGAAGACGACACGTCTCCATTCGTCCCTCCATTCACGCCTGTCGCGACACCACTGGAGGCGGGCTGCACGATGTTGGGGCGTGAGCGGAAGACGGCCTAACGGTGTGCGGGACCGTAGCCCAGCTTCATGGAGACGGTTGCGAATGGTCCTCGCCGATACCCCAGGAGCAACAGTGTCCCTAATTTGCTGGGAAGTGGCGGTGCGGTCCCCTACGGCACTGCGTAGGATCCTACGGTCTTGGCGTGCATCCGTGCGTCGCTGCGGTCCGGTCCCAGGTCGACGGGCACGTGCACCTTCCGCCGACCACTGGCGACAACATCGATGTACTGTGGAGACCTCACGCCCCACGTGTTGAGCAATTCGGCGGTATGTCCACCCGGCCTCCCGCATACCCACTATACGCCCTCGCTCAAAGTCCGTCAACTGCACATACGGTTCAGGTCCACGCTGTCGCGGCATGCTACCAGTGTTAAAGACTGCGATGGAGCTCCGTATGCCACGGCAAACTGGCTGACACTGACGGCGGCGGTGCACAAATGCTGCGCAGCTAGCGCCATTCGACGGCCAACACCGCGGTTCCTGGTGTGTCCGCTGTGCCGTGCGTGTGATCATTGCTTGTACAGCCCTCTCGCAGTGTCCGGAGCAAGTATGGTGGGTCTGACACACCGGTGTCAATGTGTTCTTTTTTCCATTTCCAGGAGTGTATATTGAAAAGCAGATTACACGCCAAAGAAGGGTACGTCTTCATCGCATTTGACAAAAGTATTGTGTCTACTGAGATGGAATTTGCGTGTGACATAAAGTTATCTGGTCGCGTATGACAGATTTAGGTGAAATCAAAATAATTCCGCTCTGATGGATCTAGAGTCATTGACAGAAAGTCTATGGTCAGTAGTGCAGAAATACACAGACCATGCAATATTAGTTGGAGGCGACTTTAACCTACCGAGTATAGACTGGGTCATCTATGGATTCATTGCAGGGGGTACAGACAGACAGTCACTCTTGTGAAGTTCTTTTGAACACGTTTCCCGAAAACTGTCACGAGGTTCGACAGCCCAAACGTAATAGAAATATTTTAAACCTTGCAACTACAACCAGACCTGGCCTAATCGACGGCGTCAGTATTAATCACGCAAACGAAGTTGACACTCGATGCGCTGGCTGATGGGAGCGGTTGTAAATGGGAAATGCCTTTGCAGTCGTTCCCATCAGCCACTGCGCCGAGTGTCAACTTTGTTTGCACGCACAGTACACGGACGGGGATTGGTTCAAATGGCTCTGAGCACTATGGGACTCAACTTCTGAGGTCATCAGTCCCCTAGAACTTAGAACTACTTAAACCTAACAAACCTAAGGACATCACACACATCCATGACCGAGGTAGGATTCGAAGCTGCGACCGTAGTGGCCTCGCGGTTCCAGACTCTAGCGCCTAGAACCGCACGGCCACTCCGGCCGGCTACACAGACAGGGATTAGTGACCATGATGTCATCATAGCATTTTGGTTACTAAAGTTAATAGATCAATCAGGAAGACTAGGAGAGTATTTCTGCTAGACAGAGCAGACAGGCAGCTGTTAGATTCCCACTTAGGCAAAGAATTGAAATCATGTAGTTCCAGTAAATGATGATGCAGTCTCTGTTCGAAAGACAACGCGCAAATGAAGAAGCGCAGAAGTTAACAGCAATTCTTGTGCCTGTAAAAAGATCGATGTTCATAGCTTAAAACAATCGATACCTTGCACGACTATAGTTGCGCGATCGAGATGTATAGTTTGCCAAGCGTGTTACCAAATTACCAAGGCGTCATTCATGTAATAAAGTAAACAAATATTTTACTGGATATGCTGTATGAGCTATCTCCCTATTTTGCTCAGTTATATTTGAAATTAATACGTTAGTAGGGAATAAAGAACTGTATGAAACTGGACAGTTATAAAGACGATACCGAAAAACGTTTTCTGCTTAACCCATGTGGGTTTAAATACGAGGGTGAGTCAAATTAAAACCTTAAATTTGTAACAAAAAATGGAAATTTCGCGCCGTTATTCTGTAAGTTGGTAAGCATGCTACAAACAGCATGCAGAATGGCCTGTAGGTGGCAGCATAGTGCAGATGCACACATACCGTCGCAGTATCAGTATAAAGATGGCCGCCCCACTTGCGACTTGCACCAGGGAAGAAGAGCGTTCTGTTATTCGGTTTTGCGTAGTTAAAGTGGGAAACGTATTGAAATTCGTCGACGAATGAAGGTTCAGTACGGTGATGCATGTTTGTAACAGCAGCAAATCTACGAATGGAGTAGGAAGTTCGCAAATGGTGTGGCTTTAGTGGAAGATTCTCCTCGTCCAGGTGAGGGACAACGAGTTGTGACTTCACAGAACATTGCAGCAGTTGAAGCCATAGTGAAGGAAAACCGCCGAGTGACACTGAATGACATTGCAGCAGGTTTACAGATTAGTCTTTGGTCAGCACACCACATTGCGTATGGTGTGTTCCAGTTTCACAAAGTGTCTGCAAGCTGGGTGACTCCTGAGATGAGAGAACGACGTGTTGATGCTTGTGAAGAACTTCTTCGGCGTTTTGAGCGAGAAGGTGATGGCTTCCTTGCAAGAATCGTTACTCGGGACGAAACCTGGGTTCACTTCCACCAACCGGAAACGAAGAGAGCGACCAAGGAATGGCGCCATTCCTCATCACCAAAACCAAAGAAGTTTCGAACAGAATCATCAGCAGGGACGAAAAAGCGTCATTTTGGAGCATTACATGCCTAAAGGGACCACTGTCACCAGTGCATCATACACAGATCTAAAAAATCATCTGCGGCCTGCTATCAAATCAAAACGACGAGTATTGCTGTCAGCAGGTGTCCTTTTGCAACATAACAATGCAAGGCCCCACACTGCCCGTACAACAGTTGCAACAATCACAGACCTGCATTTTGAGTGTCTTCCTCATCAACCATACTCACCAGACCTTGCCCCAAATGATTTCCATATGTCTGGACCACTCAAAGACGCAATGGGAGGAAAGAAGTTCCGTTATGATGAAGAGGTACGCCACGCGGTGCATGAGTGGTTGCGCGGACAACTAAAACGACCCATCAGCCTTCTGAGCTCGCTCAGTAAGATTGTTGAGAACGTGATTCTCAAACGCGTCACTAGGCACTGCATAACAGATGACATCCTGAGACCGGAGCAATTCGGCTTCAGGAATCACCACTCCACAACACAACTCCTACGGGTCGTTGAACATATAACACATGGCTTCAACATAAACAAAGCTACTGGGGCCGTGTTCCTGGACATCGAAAAGGCTTTCGACCGTCTATGGCACAACGGCCTCATCCGCAAACTCAGCGACGCGGGATTCCCCGACGGGCTGCTGCGTCTAATACACTCATACCTCACAGACAGGAGTTTCAACACTTACGTGCAGGGAAAACAATCAACACGACACGGTATACACGCGGGAGCACCCCAGGGAAGCATCCTAGGGCGCCTACTGTTTAACCTCTACATAAACGATCTCCCAACCACACACAACACAATGATGGCAATATACGCGGATGACACAGCCATCCTTGCGCAAGATTGGAAACCACCAAACATTACGTCACGCCTACAGACCGCACTCAGAGTGGCCGAGCCTTGCTTGGAGAAATGGCGTGTTAGAGTAAACGTCGACAAGTGCGAAGCCGTTCAGTTCACTAGAAGACCGAAGCAACTGCGCAAACACCGCTACTGCAGACCAATAACTCTACATGCACGTCCAATACGTTTCCGCGAGAAAGTCAAATACCTCGATGTCCGGCTGGACCGGAAATTACTCTGGGGGGACCACATACAACACATGACCAACCGAGCTAGCGCGCGGCTCAAACAGCTCTATCCTATGCTCAACAGGCGTAGCACACTGAACAGAAGGGTGTCGAGGTCCATGTACATGACTCTTATCCGACCCTTGATGACGTACGCAGCTCCTGTCTGGGGATATGCTGCGCCTACACGCCTGCGCCGTCTGCAGCTCATACAAAACAAAGTACTCAAAATCATAAGCAATGCTCCACGATACACACGCATCGCGGATCTTCACCAGGAATACCGACTTGAGAGTCTCACGGAGGTAATCCACAAACTCACCACAAGACTATACAGAAACTCCAGACATTCGCAGAAGCCGGCCGAAGTGGCCGTGCGGTTAAAGGCGCTGCAGTCTGGAACCGCAAGACCGCTACGGTCGCAGTTTCGCATCCTGCCTCGGGCATGTATGTTTGTGATGTCCTTAGGTTAGTGAGGTTTAACTAGTTCTAAGTTCTAGGGGACTAATGACCTCAGCAGTTGAGTCCCATAGTGCTCAGAGCCATTTGAACCATTCGCAGAACCCGTTTATTCTGAATCTGGGGAACTACGACCACAACCATAGATGGAAACATAAAAGACCAAAAGACATACTTGTAAGGACATAACATCTATGGCCAAGCATACGCAAACATAACGGCACAGGCGAGCCCCTGTTAATCAGACGCCGTTACTGGATATCCAGCTGAAATACACTGCCGAATAACTGGCACCACACAGGGAAGCCGTACCGTACACTGCATACAAACAAGCTCCACACATCCCCCACACAGTGAGATGATCTATGGCCGATCTCCCACTACTGTATAACGATCTTGATTGTTCCAGGAATGTAGCAGCTGCAGCAACTGGGACACATAGCCATCGCTTGTCACGGTATTGATGCATGATACCTATACTAACAAATCCAACCTTGCATGAGCTATCGCAGATAGTAAGCCACTACTGCTCTTACTACCCATCCCACTGTCGCAGAGGTTTTTTTCCCACGGCACGAGCCATGGCACTTTTTTCCCTCTGCTCTTCAAATCGCTACCCTCACTCGCGTTTCGTCCACTATCTATCACCTGATGGACCGTGTTAATGCGTAGTCTTACCCAGACGCACGGACAACATCACAGCCCAGCATCCTGTGAACCACTTACTAGATAACTAACATGTTTACGGAGGTGACAGTAGAACTTTTGGTTTGGTCACCACGTTGGTGCGGGCGTGGAGGGGCCCCATCTCTCTTTTAAAAGGACAACTAAAAGAATTTTTTTCTAAAGGAATTTATGCACTTTGTAAGCGCTGAAGGACTTGCATTGAGCGTGGGGGAGATTATATTGAAAAGTGATATAGCTTTCTACCACTTCTGCACAATAAATAATATTAAAAAAAATTTAAGGTTTTCATTTGACTCACCCTCGTAATTAACTGTTATTAAACTCATTTCCCCCAACTGGAAAATTACCTAAAATTTCTTTCTACCTATCCAAAGAAGTCAGCTTTTTAGGTATTTCTTCTTTCTCCGGTTTTATTTTGATCACCTGATAGTTTCTTTCTACCACAAGCTAATTTGGACATCTACCAATAACAACCAAACAAAGCCCGATGAAATAGCTCACACAGATTATGAACACTACCCACAGTTATTATGACAAGTTGTTATACTGCACAGTCCCAGTGACTGTGAAAGATAATAATGTTTTAATTCTGCACCTCACTGACACCGTAACACTTAACCTTGATAACACACCTAACTTGACAACGTAAACTTAATTTCCAAGAAACAACCATTTTACACGAACTCCTTGCATCAAATTAGCATTTCACTATACGAATTCACCTAACTTTCTTTCAATATAACGTAATTAGATACAATCAAAGAATACAGTCTGTAAATTTCAATAGGTGGTTAACAATGTAACTGCCCACTGTGACTATGCCGTCTGTGTTTGTTGTCGCTTTCAGGGGGAGCTAGCCGGCCGAAGTGGCCGTGCGGTTCTAGGCGCTACGGTCTGGAGCCGAGCGACCGCTACGGTCGCAGGTTCGAATCCTGCCTCGGGCATGGATGTGTGTGATGTCCTTAGGTTAGTTAGGTTTAATTAGTTCTAAGTTCTAGGCGACTGATGACCTCAGAAGTTAAGTCGCATAGTGCTCAGAGCCATTTGAACCATACAGGGGGAGCTCAAACGGCATGAGCAGTCCGCGAAACTGTTTGTCGTTCTGCAGAAATGGTTCAAATGGCTCTGAGCACTATGGGACTTAACATCTGAGGTCATCAGTCCCCTAGAACTTAGAACTACTTAAGCCTAACTAACCTAAGAACATCACACACATCCATGCCCGAGGCAGGATTCGAAACTGCGACCGTAGCAGTCACGCGGTTACGGAGTGAAGCGCCTAGAACCGCTCGGCCACCTCAGCCTGCAGTCGTTCTGCACATGACGTCACCATAGGAGCACCGAGGTCTAGAGGAGCTCGCTGCTTCACCGTGTATTGAGGCGTGTAACAGGGCAGTGTTGTTATTTTTTGATTCAGTTTCCGGTGTTTATGCGGTGTAAAAGTATCGTCTTAAAATGCCTGGCTGTTGTCACAGAAAATCTGTCGCACACTAGAAATGCGAAAGGCAAGGATGTAATCTATCATTTGTTTCCGAATGACATGCAACTGCAGAATGTCTTTATTACGAAGCGCCAACGAAAAGTCCATTTCAGTCTCACATCAACCGTGTGTTCGGCACATTCCACACCCAATGATTACGTCTGCGACCGGCAAGCAGAACCACTTGCTTTTCTTTCGATTTTTTCCAACGGAAGCGGGCTAGAAGCTATAGTACCATTACTGCCTGGTTAATCTAAGCGTAGCAATCCGTGCTGGCAACGCCAAGTGCGCATTACGTTAACATTTCCTACCTCACGCCTTCCCTCTCCACAATGTCAGACTCTGAGCTGCGCAGTCGTTGTCTGCTGCGCAATAATTTAGTTTCATTTATCCACGCGCGTCTGCAAATAAGTGAAGTATACCTGTGTACACTAGTAGTTAACAATTACTCCAAGTTTTTGTAACTTTCGTAAATCTTGGTGCATATCCTTGTGTACGGTGGCTTCCTAGTGTAATGTTCCCGCCGCCAGAAGCTCCACGTCACGTCACAGAGTTTAAATATCGTGCTGGTACACTGCATACAGTTTAGATCAGTACATTCTAGTTCGCATACTTATCTCGTGCAGTAGGTTATGGGTAAGTAAAGTTTCTAATAATAGGTAACTGTAGATACATTCACTTCAGCACAGAAATTTATTTGTTTAAAAGCTTGTCGTGTCAGGATGTAGTGATAAATCTGCAGAGCAGTTTTTAGTGTTTCTTTATTCTCCTCGTTATATTTTGCATACATTCCAAACTCAGCAGCGCCATTTGAGATCTTACATCTATTTTTTACACTCTACGACACAGCTAGAATGGCCCTGACTAACAATAAACTATACCTTTCGTGAATCACTTACCTCACAAACATCTTCGTTACTCGAACTACTGCAATACAGCGAGCGCCAATACTGCCAGCTAAATACACTACTGGCCATTAAAACTGCTACACCACGAAGAAATTTAACCGACAGGAAGAAGATGCTGTGATGTGCAAACGATTAGCTTTTCAGAGCATTCACACAAGGTTGCCGTCGGTGGCGACACCTACAACGTGCTGACATGAGGAAAGTTTCCAACCAATTTCTCATACACAAACAGCAGTTGACCGGCGTTGCCTGGTGAAACGTTGTTGTGATGCCTCGTGTAAGGAGGAGAAATGCGTTCCATCACGTTTCCGACTTTGATAAAGGTCGGATTGTAGCCTATCGCGATTGCGGTATATCGTATCGCGACATTGCTACTCGCGTTGGTCGAGATCCAATGACTGTTAGCAGAATATGGAATCGGTGGGTTCAGGAGGGTAATACGGAACGCTTTGCTGGATCCCAACGGCCTCGTATCACTAGCAGTCGAGATGACAGGCATCTTATGCGCATGGGTGTAATGGATCGTGCAGCCTCGTCTCGATCCCTGAGTCAACAGTTGGGGACGTTTGAAAGACAACAACCATCTGCACGAACAGTTCGACGACGTTTGCAGAAGCATGGACTATCAGCTCGGAGACCATGGCTGCGGCTACCCTTGTCGCTGCATCACAGACAGGAGCGCCTGCGATGGTGTACTCAACGACGAACCTGCGTGCACGAGTGGCAAAACGTCATTTTTTCGGACGAATCCAGGTTCTGTTTACAGCATCATGATGGTCGCATCCGTGTTTGGCGTAATCGCGGTGAACGCACACTGGAAGCGTGTATTCGTCATCGCCATACTGGCGTATCACCCGACGTGATGGTATGGGGTGCCATTGGTTACACGTCCCGGTCACCTCTTGTTCGCATTGACGGCACTTTCAACAGTGGACGTTACATTTCAGATGTGTTACGACCCGTGGCACTACCTTCATTCGATCCCTGCGAAGACCTACATTTCAGCATTTCAGCATGTTGCAGGTCCTGTACGGGCCTTTCTGGATACAGAAAATGTTCGACTGCTGCTGTGGCCAGCACGTTCTGCAGATCTCTCACGAATTGAAAACGTCTGGTCAATGGTGGCGGAGCAACTGGCTTGCCACAATACGCCAGTCACTACTCTTGATGAACTGTGGTATCGTGTTGAAGCTGCATGGGCAGCTGTACTTGTACACGCCATCCAAGCTCTGTTTGTCTCAATGCCCAGGCGTATCAAGGCCGTTATTACGGCCAGTGGTGATTGTTTTGGGTACTGATTTCTCAGGATCTATGCACCCAAATTGCGTGAAAATGTAATCACATGTCAGTTCTAGTTTAACGTACTTGTCCAATGAATACCCATCTATCATCTGCATTTCTTCTTGGTGTAGCAATTTTAATGTCCAGTAGTGTAAAAGATTCAAACTACTCAAGGCACTAAATACTGATAGGCATAGTTAGCAAATGAAAGATTTTGATAGAGAACAAACAATATATTTACCTTAATAGTGTTCAAAAGTCATTATATATGACATCCAGCCGGCCGAAGTGGCCGTGCGGTTAAAGGCGCTGCAGTCTGGAACCGCAAGACCGCTACGGTCGCGGGTTCGAATCCTGCCTCGGGCATGGATGTTTGTGATGTCCTTAGGTTAGTTAGGTTTAACTAGTTCTAAGTTCTAGGGGACTAATGACCTCAGCAGTTGAGTCCCATGGTGCTCAGAGCCATATGACATCCAGTCTTACAAATTTACTGACTCTGATGGACACACGTCCATATCATCTGCTCTCAAAATTCCGCCATGTCTCCCCCTACATCCACGACTGCTGGCGGCTCACCTCCAAATGCACAACGCTACGCGCTGTTCACATCCAACTGCCCAACACTACAATAGCAAATATTCCAGCCACAGACTGCACACAGCACAGTCAGTGATTTTCATACACAGCGCTACGTGGCGTTACCAACATAAAAACCGAAACAGCCTACTTACACTGTCAGTAAACAGCTGGTTACCGTCGACATGCTTTTGGCTATGCTGAAAGCTGCGGCGACGTTAGGGCTCTGATGACGAGACCTGCGATACCTTTGGTGCCGTTAGAGTCCCTTGGTGACGCGGGTGTCACTGCGTCTTCTGATAGGGAACATCTGACCTGTCCGTTTTCACTCGGGAGTGGGTGGCAGACAGTGGTGGGTTTGCGTTTCACTCGGCGGAAGGCAAAAGAGGGATCAGGTCGTGCGGCTGGACCCCTACGACTCAGTGACGGCTACGAGCTGATACCCAGTGTTGGTGATAACTCCGAGCCAGCACGGGATGCCACTCCCGTTGGGCGAGTGCCCGATTTTCCTGCCCAGTCTGGACGAGTGCATAGGGTGCGTATGCTTGATATTGAGAGATATAGTGTTAGGCCGGTGATGGAACCCCGCAGCGAAAGAGCTTACAAAGCAGGAAAGAATGCCAGCGTGCACTCGGTATGTTTGCCGGGGGTGTCGTTCGTGATGTGGAACAGGCCGTGCCGGCGGCTATCGAGCACACTGCTTGCAACCGGTTGCATATAGCGGCACATGTCGGCACGAATGACGCCTGCCAATTGGATTTAGAGGGCAGCATCGGCTCCTTTCGGAGAATGGCTGGTACAAGGCAACTAGCATCGCATTCGGGGTGCAGGCTGAGCCGTCTATTCGTAGCATCATACCCAGTGTTGATCGCCGTCCTCCAGAGGCTCAGAGGATCCTGCAACGGTGTCGGACGGGAATTTCTCAATTTCCGTTATCGGATGCAAAATTGCAGTATTCCTCTTAATAGGTCAGGCGTGCACTAGACGCAGGAAGAAGCCACCAGGGTAGCAGAGATGGCGTGCAAAAAAATGGTTCAAATGCCTCTGAGCACTATGGGACTTAACTTCTGAGGTCATCAGCCCCCTAGAACTTAGAACTACTTAAACCTAACTAACCTAAGGACATCACACACATCCATGCCCGAGGCAGGATTCGAACCTGCGACCGTAGCGGTCGCGCGGTTCCAGGCTGTAGCGCCTAGAACCGCTCGGCCACTCCGGCCGGCTGTGTCGTGCACATGGGGCTTTTTAGGTTAGAGGAACCCTCCATTGGGATCAAAGATGATTTGCCTGATAAATTAGCCACAATGTCGTCAGAGAATGTTCATCGTCGCAGGTCAGAGATAGGAAAGACAATACGTTGTTAGTAAACTGCAGGAGCATCCAAGGAAATGTCCCAGATTTAGTATCGCTTAATGAAGACCATAATGCACAGATAGTACTAGGAACATATTCTTCTCGGGTGTGCAGCCGGATCATAACGTCATCTTGACACAATATTTCCGCGGTCCAACTGGCCGCCATCTTAAGGTAAGAGTGCTGGTACACGATCTTTCCGGAGCTGACATCTCAGCGCAACAGGTGGCCCCTATATAGGCCACATAAGGCCCACAACGCGTGCGCGAGAAGGTGCCGTAACTGCCCTCTAGCGCAAGTAAACATACCGCGCCGCCAGTGGTGGAAACAGGCGAAATCGAGATATCGCTATCAAAAATTAAAAATTTATTCCGGCGATTGAAACACAGTTCGTTGTTTTTAATGTCTGATAACATCGGGTTCCAAGTCTTGCTTAAAAGATAACCCTTGTCTCTATTAATAAGATTAGCATATAAACGAATCTCTACGGATTCTTTGAAAACACAGTCCCAATAGCGAGATGCACAGGGGCAACCATTTGTGTCTCGTCGTATAGCATTCTGTGTCCCTCGGTGAGACAGTGCTCCGCCACTGCAGATTTCTCAGGTTGAAGCAACCGTGTGTGCGGCTGGTGCTCAACACATGAGTCCTGAATGGTACGGATTGTCTGACCAATATAAGCCTTCCCACAGTGGCAAGGGATGTTGTACACACCGGGCTTCCTCAAACCCAAGTCATCCTTAACAGAGCCAAGGAGCGCTCTAATTTTGGCTGGCTGACGAAAAATACTTTTGATATGATATCTTTTTAGAATTCTTCTTAGCTTCGAGAAAATGCTCCCAGTAAAAGGCAGAAAAGCCACCGATTTGGAGGTGTGTTCTGGTGGTTCAGGCGAAGATCCAAACCGGAAACTGTTTATCTGTATAGCAATTCTGCTTGAACACAACCTTAAGATGGTTCGATTCTTGTGTCAAGCTTTCTCCATCTGAAATGGCATAAGCTCTTCTCGCCAACGTCCGCAGGACCCTCGTACGCTGGAACGATGGATGACAGCTAGAATCATGCAGGTAACGGTCCATGTGCGTAGGCTTTCGATAAACACTGTGCCCATATCATTCTTTCTGTACACCAGAACATTCAGAAACGGAAACTTTCCATCACTTTCCACCTCCATGGTAAACTTGATGCTAGGATGCAGGGAATTAAAATGATCTAGAAGGCGGTCAAGAGCTTCTCTCTCATGAGGCCACACCATAAACGTATCGTCGACGTACCTCCAGAAACAGGTTGGTTTTAAAGACGCCGCCTTCAGCTCCATGTCCTCAAAATCTTCCATAAAAAGATTGGCGACTATTGGGGACAATGGGCTCCCCATAGCCACTCCGTCAGTCTGTTCAAAATATTTGTCATTGAATAAAAAGTACGTCGACGTCAGCACATGGCGACAAGGCCTGGTTGTTTCCTCATCCAGTTTCTCAGCAATTAATTGCAAGGATTCTTCCAGAGAAACCCGGGTAAAAAGCGACACGACATCAAAGCTCACAAGTAAATCCCAGAGACTAAGAGACAAGGACTTCAATCTCTGAATAAACACCATAGAATTGAGAATGTGATGTTCGCATTTACCGACGTGAGGACCAATAACAGATGCTAAATACTTGGTTAGGTTGTAGGTAGGAGCACCCAAATTACTCACGATCGGACGAAGCGGAACCCCTTGCTTATGAATCTTGGGTAGACCGTATAATCTCGGCGGAACAGCAGCACCAGGACGAAGTTTTTTGAGAACGTAGTCAGGTAAAGAACTCTTCTTCAGCAGTGAAAGCGTCTTCCGTTTTATCCTTTCAGTTGGGTCGTCTTGCAATGTTCTGTATGCTGACTCCTCAAGTAAGAGATCCATCTTTCCCACATAGTCATCACGTGACAAGAACCGTTGCGTTTCCTTTGTCCGCTGGTAGAATTCTTCGCCTCCACGGAGTAACATCTGTCTCGAAAGGGCTGCAATCCGGTCCATTAGAGAAGACGTAGGTCAGATTCACCCAGAAAAGTGAAGTTTAAGCAAACAATTTCTGCCCGGAAAATCATGTGCACAGTTTTTTTGTACAGAAAAGGAGTATGCCTTGTGGAATTTATGCCTCGTAATGAGACAATCAATGCAGCAGCTTACTGTAAGACATTGCACAATCTGAGCTGTTCAGTTCAAAACAAAAGACGTGGCAACTTGAGGAAGGGCATCGTTTTGCTGCAAGATAATGCCCGTCCGCATTTGGCGAATCAGACCAAAGATCTCATCACATATTTTCAATGGGAAACTCTAGATCATCCTCCATACAGCCCCGATCATGCGCCCAGTGACTACCATCTGTTCCTGCATTTGAAGAAACACCTGGGCGGTCAGCGTCTTCAAGACGATGACGAAGTCAAAACAGTGGCGATGCAGTGGTTAACAAGTCAGGCGGCAGACTTCTATGAGGAGGGTATTCAAAAACTGGTACAACGTTATGACAAGTACCTAAATATTGACGGAAATGGAGTAGAAAAGTAGCTTAAGGTACAGGCTTTCATGTAAAAATAAAATTATTGAGATATCTTAGCACGTCTTTTTTAAATTTCAAAACAGTATTACTTAAAACAACACGCCTCGTAATTAAATCAAAAAATACAGTCATCTGTTAAGACCCTTATTCTTGGAAACATGTAGAGGTATCGTGATGAAATTTATGGTCTACAGTTCCTTGGGGGTGTAAATAATTTTAGTTTCTAAGTCAACTAGGTCAAAAGATGTGGCGATTTATGCGGCATATTTTTGTGCTGGCAAATTCACACATCAAAACCTTTAGGTGAACTATGCATATACTTAATTAAATTCGTATGGAACCCACTGGGGTCGGGTCCTACTCCCTCTTGTCCAGTTGTTTTAATGTTTTGTCCCAACCTAATAAATCAAGATTTTAGCTATAAGCACTGAACATACGTCCAAATTATAAAACAATTGAAACTCACTGTTCAAACTATTTGTATTGTAGAATGAGATTTTCACTCTGCAGCGGAGTGTGCGCTGATATGAAACTTCCTGGCAGATTAAAACTGTGTGCCCGACCGAGACTCGAACTCGGGACCTTTGGCTTTCGCGGGCAATATCCTTTCTTTCAGGAGTGCTAGTTCTGCAAGGTTCGCAGGAGAGCTTCTGTAAAGTTTGGAAGGTAGGAGACGAGGTACTGGCAGAAGTAAAGCTGTGAGTACCGGCCGTGAGTCGTGCTTCGGTAGCTCAGTTGGTAGAGCACTTGCCCGCGAAAGGCAAAGGTCCCGAGTTCGAGTCTCGGTCGGGCACACAGTTTTAATCTGCCAGGAAGTTTCATATCAGCGCACACTCCGCTGCAGAGTGAAAATCTCATTCTGGAAACATCCCCCAGGCTGTGGCTAAGCCATGTCTCCGCAATATCCTTTCTTTCAGGAGTGCTAGTTCTGCAAGGTTCGCAGGAGAGCTTCTGTAAAGTTTGGAAGGTAGGAGACGAGGTACTGGCAGAAGTAAAGCTGTGAGTACCGGCCGTGAGTCGTGCTTCGGTAGCTCAGTTGGTAGAGCACTTGCCCGCGAAAGGCAAAGGTCCCGAGTTCGAGTCTCGGTCGGGCACACAGTTTTAATCTGCCAGGAAGTTTCATATTTGTATTGTAGTTTCTATCTACAGAGGGTGTTTCAAACAGTAAGGTCACATATTCCCCCAGAAGGTATAATAATGCTCAAAAGTAGAAGAAAAGTTCGTATAACTATATGACCGGAAACCAATACCCGTCGAGAATGGGCCAGTTCAGTTCTGATTAGTAATATGTAATACTCGGTGGATTAGGCCGTCACAAACATGGCATAGTAAATTACAAGTATATGCACATATTGGCAGATGCAAATTCTCGAGCCGTTGAGGAGATGAGGCATTAGGATCGCTTCAATATCAGTATGTATGGGCAGAAATATCCGGTCACAGGTTCATAGGGCCATACACTGATTTCTAAGCGATTAATTACTAGGGCTACAGCACAACGCTAGATTAGCAAGAAGACAGAGACTGCGGTTTATGCACGGCGGGACACCTCCCTATTTTTTTACGTATAGTGCGACAAGCACCTCAGCGATGGACTGGTCACGGAGGTTCGGTAGCCATGTCCACCTGCTACACCCTATCTGATGTACTAATATCCGAACTGTATGATGTTATTGTCAATTTTCGTGTAGCACAAGAACTAATAAAGATGACTTATTGTCAGTATCAATGTAAATTCAGTTGTAAATGCAGAATACTCAATTCTACTAACACGTACAGATGTTCTCTGATATGAAAGGTTGCAAATTCGAAAGTGCAACACTACTAAAGCCACCTTAAGGGAGCTTTGCTATTTTCAATAAACAAAGCTCTTTTCTTGGGCGCCTTAGCCCCAGACACTTCAGTTTTCTGAGGGCCTGTCGTTATTAGAATATTGTCATTCACGTACCTTTCGTCGTTTGCAGACGCGCAGTGCCGCTCTGCAACACGAAGCTGAAATGCTGTGTTAAAGTGCACCAAAATCTTGACGGTTACGTGCAAAGCTCGAGTAATGTTAATTTCTTTTCAACTGCGAGTTTAAGCAATCTAGCATGATTGTGTTTAACGTATTAGACATGAAATGTAGCAAAGCTAAATGTCGCGCACATTAAAATCCGACCAGCTTCATTGTTCTGTTAATGAGAAGAGACTCACGGGCTTTCCGTGAGGTTCGCATTGAAATCTTGTTATAGAAAATTAAAATTCTTTGAAAGCTATTTCCTATTTACATCTGAATTTCAATTTTTTATGTAGTGAATCGTGTGTTACCTGATCCGTGCTTAGTGGAGCAGGCTAACACAAAACCTGTTTCTGCAATGAAATATTAATTCAGTTTCAAGTGAAACACTCAAGCAGATAATTCTCAGCGAGTGAGTTCCTATTTTTAAGTCGTGTGGCGCAATGAAAAGCTTAAAATTATGTGCTCGCTCGTAATGGCGTCTTTGAAGCAAGATCAATTCAGCATATGAAAACTGTAAATTATTCAGTAATAATTATGGGATGCCTTTCCCTACACCACTGAACGGAAAACACAAGTTTACACATTTAAAGAATTAATTATCATCATCATAAGAAAGCTTTTTCTTACAGTATTAGTAACAAACACATACCATTCTCATCACGAATCGTCAATGGCGTCCTTCTACAATCAAGAACAAAACGAAGAGTAGTTAGTTTTTTCTTTTCCTCCTCGTTTGAGGACTGTCCATTCATTTTTATCTTTGTTCACAGATTATCCTCGAAATACATAGCTCTCGTATTAACAGTAATTTTTATTGTTTTTTCTATATTATTTTACAATATTTCACTGCAATAATCACAACTCATCGTCTTTATGACTTTTATCAATATTTTCGTTATTACGATTGTTTTTATATCGTCAAAAAATGGTGCAAATGGCTCTGAGCACTATGGGACTTAACATCTGAGGTCATCAGTCCTCTAGAACTTAGAACTACTTAAATCAAAGGACATCACACACATCCATGACCGAGGCAGGATTCAAACCTGCGATCGTAGCGGTCGCGCGGTTCCAGACTGTAGCGCCCTCTTCTGGACTATTCATATTTGTCGTGTAAAACTGTAGCATATTGCCCAACTGCTAATTTATCTTTCAACATATTGTGCTGCTGCACATCATCTTGCTCGTCAGAGAAACCTCGAGAATTACCATCAGATTCATTTTGGGATTAATTTGAGCCAGGCTAAAGTAACCCCAAAATTTGCAAAAATGTGCATCGTTTTACAGAAGACTGAAATACATTATCTAAATTGAATTTCACCCGCGCGGGATTAGCCGAGCGGTCAAGGGCGCTGCAGTCATGGACTGTGCGGCTGGCCCCGGCGGAGGTTCGAGTCCTCCCTCGGGCATGGGTGTGTGTGTTTGTCCCTAGGATAATGTAGGTTAACTAATGTGTAAGCTTAGGGACTGATGACCTTAGCAGTTAAGTTCCATAAAATTTCACACACATTCCAACATTTGATTTGAATTTCACACAAATGACAGTTTCTCACCTTATTACTTAATCCTGACTGAGTGCAAAATGACACTCTCCATATTTTTATCTTAATTTATGTGATCCTCAGACGAAATTTACTGGGGCGTAATAGCTGTTAAAATACACTCCTGGAAATTGAAATAAGAACACCGTGAATTCATTGTCCCAGGAAGGGGAAACTTTATTGACACGTTCCTGGGGTCAGATACATCACATGATCACACTGACAGAACCACAGGCACATAGACACAGGCAACAGAGCATGCACAATGTCGGCACTAGTACAGTGTATATCCACCTTTCGCAGCAATGCAGGCTGCTATTCTCCCATGGAGACGATCGTAGAGATGCTGGATGTAGTCCTGTGGAACGGCTTGCCATGCCATTTCCACCTGGCGCCTCAGTTGGACCAGCGTTCGTGCTGGACGTGCAGACCGCGTGAGACGACGCTTCATCCAGTCCCAAACATGCTCAATGGGGGACAGATCCGGAGATCTTGCTGGCCAGGGTAGTTGACTTACACCTTCTAGAGCACGTTGGGTGGCACGGGATACATACGGACGTGCATTGTCCTGTTGGAACAGCAAGTTCCCTTGCCGGTCTAGGAATGGTAGAACGATGGGTTCGATGACGGTTTGGATGTACCGTGCACTATTCAGTGTCCCCTCGACGATCACCAGTGGTGTACGGCCAGTGTAGGAGATCGCTCCCCACACCATGATGCCGGGTGTGGGCCCTGTGTGCCTCGGTCGTATGCAGTCCTGATTGTGGCGCTCACCTGCACGGCGCCAAACACGCATACGACTATCATTGGCACCAAGGCAGAAGCGACTCTCATCGCTGAAGACGACACGTCTCCATTCGTCCCTCCATTCACGCCTGTCGCGACACCACTGGAGGCGGGCTGCACGATGTTGGGGCGTGAGCGGAAGACGGCCTAACGGTGTGCGGGACCGTAGCCCAGCTTCATGGAGACGGTTGCGAATGGTCCTCGCTGATACCCCAGGAGCAACAGTGTCCCTAATTTGCTGGGAAGTGGCGGTGCGGTCCCCTACGGCACTGCGTAGGATCCTACGGTCTTGGCGTGCATCCGTGCGTCGCTGCGGTCCGGTCCCAGGTCGACGGGCACGTGCACCTTCCGCCGACCACTGGCGACAACATCGATGTACTGTGGAGACCTCACGCCCCACGTGTTGAGCAATTCGGCGGTACGTCCACCCGGCCTCCCGCATGCCCACTATACGCCCTCGCTCAAAGTCCGTCAACTGCACATACGGTTCACGTCCACGCTGTCGCGGCATGCTACCAGTGTTAAAGACTGCGATGGAGCTCCGTATGCCACGGCAAACTGGCTGACACTGACGGCGGCGGTGCACAAATGCTGCGCAGCTAGCGCCATTCGACGGCCAACACCGCGGTTCCTGGTGTGTCCGCTGTGCCGTGCGTGTGATCATTGCTTGTACAGCCCTCTCGCAGTGTCCGGAGCAAGTATGGTGGGTCTGACACACCGGTGTCAATGTGTTCTTTTTTCCATTTCCAGGAGTGTATTTATGATCAAGACTGATTCCAACACAAAATTACTTCATTTAACTTTTAGATCATTCTTCACACACGATGAATGCACGTTACCCTGTTTACTGCATGTTAATGGTAGAGTTTTAGTGGGGGAAAGTTTAAAATTTTTTCCGACGAAGAGGCCAATGTATTCAGCCAATGGGCAAGGTAATCCCATCTTATGGTATTTGAATGAGAGAATGATTATCTGCGAAGAAGAGCGTGCTAACCACATGCAGCAGTGATTATAGTGGCTACTTCTACGTAACAGGCAGATGGGAAAGAAAATACGAGGGTGACCCCAAAAGAAATGCACACTATTTTTTTAAAATTCACCTTTTATTCTACATCTTTGAAAGTTTTACAGTGTGTAGATGCATCCTTTAGGAACAATATTTACATTTCTCCACATAATTTCCATCCCTCTCAACTGCCTTACGCCACCTTGGAACCAGCGCCTGTATACCCGCACGGTAAAATTCTGGACCAACCTGTTGGAGCCACTGTTTGGCAGCGTGTACAAGGGAGTCACCATCTTCAAACCTTGTTCAACGAAGAGAGTCTTTCAGTTTCCCAAAGGGATGATAGTCACATGGAGCCAGGTCAGGACTGTAAGGCAGGTGTTTCGGTGTTGTCAATCAGAGTTTTGTGATCGCTTCCATGGTTTTTTAACTGTCATGTGACCGTGCATTGTCGTGCAACAGCAAAACATCCTGCTTTTGCCGATGTGGTCGAACACGACTCAGTCGAGCTTGAAGTTTCTTGAGTGTCGTCACACATGCATCAGAATTTATGGTAGCATGATGTCCACAAGCAAGAGTCCTTCGGAATCGAAAAACACCGTAACCATAACTTTTCCAGCAGAAGGTGTGGTTTTGAATTTTTTTTTTTTTCTTGTGTGAATTTGCATGATGCCACTCCATTGATTGCCTCTTCGTCTCTGGTGAAAAATGATGGAGCCATGTTTCATCATTTGCCACAATTCTTCCAAGAAATTCATCTCCACAATTCTCGTACTGTTCCAAAAGTTCGCTGCATACCGTTTTTCTTGTTTCTTTGTGAGCCACTGTCAGCATCCTGGGAACCCACCTGGCAAACCTTTTTTAACGCCAACACTTTCAGTATTCTGCAAACACTTCCTTCCTCTGTCCCAACGTAGCGTGACAATTCGTTCACTGTGATGCGTCTGTCAGCAGTCACCAATTCGTTAACTCTCTGCGCATTGTCTGGAGTGTGTGCAGTACGAGACCTGCCGCTGCGAGGACAATCCTCAATATTGCCGTGCCCGCTTTCATCACGTAACCTGCTTGCCCACCGACTAACTGTACTGCGATCGCCGGCCGAAGTGGCCGTGCGGTTAAAGGCGCTGCCGTCTGGAACCGCAAGACCGCTACGGTCGCAGGTTCGAATCCTGCCTCGGGCATGGATGTTTGTGATGTCCTTAGGTTAGTTAGGTTTAACTAGTTCTAAGTTCTAGGGGACTAATGACCTCAGCAGTTGAGTCCCATAGTGCTCAGAGCCATTTGAACCATTTTGTGTACTGCGATCGACAGCAGCATCTCCATACACCTTTTTTGACCTCTTGTGGATGTTTCCCACTGTCTCGTTTTCACAGCACAGGAATGCTATGACAGCACGTTGCTTCTGACGAACGTCAAGTGTAGCAGCCACCTTGAAGACATGCTGTGACGGCGCCACTCACGGGAACAGGTTGAACTAAGTTTGAAAACAATCGGGAAGGATGTATCTACACACTGTAAAACTTTCACACATGCAGAATGAAAACTGTATTTTTACAAAAATAGTGTGCCTTTGTTTTGGAGTGACCCTCGTACAACAACGGATTCCATTCCCCTCGTGGTCCATACCACCCGTAGTGACCTCGACTTACTCTCTCTCCCCGTACACCTGCACCCATGGCAGACAGCGCTGGCGTCATAACGCCGCGAGCCGGCGCGCGTCGCCACCTGCCCCCTACCACGCCGCCCACGCGATGATTGCGAGCGCCGTTCCTCGCGGTAAACACTGTGCTGGCGGCAGCTGGTCGACAGACGCCGGCCGTCAGCGAAGCCGCAGCCTGCGACAACGTGAGCCGCCCGCGCCTGCGCAGAGCGCTCTCCCGGTCGGGGCTGAATCACGCCGCGCCTGTCTTCGCCCGCACGCCCGCCACCTCGTTCGCACCCAACAGAGCATTCCGCGTCCCCCGACGCTGCTACATTGTGGGCTGTTGACGACGACAGTGGCGCTGACAGCCTCTTCCTCCCGCCTCCACAGTTTGCTTTCCTGCTTCGGATGCCGTCGTCGCTGTCATCGTACTAGCAGGGCACGCACGTCGTGCGTTCACCCCTACCTTAACTTCCCCCTTTTTCTCTGTCAGCTCCTTTCCACTTTAATACAACAAACTTTCAAGACAACGCACGAAACGACTATTCTCTCCGGCGACGTAACATGCGAATTTTGTTGCTAACAATGGGAGGCCACGAAGTTGGGATCACGAATTTACTTCAAAGTCTGTACACCATTAGCAGGCCATTAAAATAAGATGATGTGTAAACAGTAAGGTGCACTATTCTGGCAATCCCGACAAAATCGCAAGCTAAGTTTTTCGCGTCTATTATGTAATCTGATACCGGCACGGCAGCGCAGCGTATTCGATCAGAGGGTTAGCTGCCCTCTGTGTGTGAAGAAAAAAAAAAAAACAAAAAAATGAGTTAATGGATCAACGATGATCTTTAACAAGCGTCATGGGACGTCAGCCCCATCCAAATACAACGAACAAAATGAGATTAAAAAAGTGGTTAGCGCTTTGCACTAAGCGAGTAGTTTGTGAACGAGGCGACGGTTCGAATCCAGCAACACTTATTTTTTAATCTATAATTTTTTCATCACTGGTCACATTAATTTATATGATGTTTGAGAGGTAAGTAAATGGAAAAAAACGAGCGTATTTTAATGAAGTTGTAATGACATTTATATGATATTTGACTATTTAATATTTTTAATCAGCGCTGGCATGGCAGCTCAGCGTGTTCTGTCACAGGGTTAGCTATCCACTGTAGCAAAAAAAAGAAAAAAAAAAAACCAACTGAGAGTATGTATTGACGATGAATGAACAGGTGTCATTGGACGTCCGTCCTAAAAAATGCAACGAACAAAATGAGATTAAAAAAACCGCTAATACTTTTTATGACATGTGAGAGGTAATATAATGAAAAAAACCACGTGCATTTTCGTAAAGTTGTAATGATTTTAGTACATTATTTGACTATTTAGTATTTTAATTAAATTTTCAAGGACAACGGACAGGCTTGGAAAGCCAAGTCAGACCTTGATAATTATATGAATGACGTTATTCATAATCAGTAATAGAGTAAGTCACAATGTGCCTGGCCACAAGAGTAATGTTCAAATACTCGTCGGATGCGTTCTCCACGTCACACATTCCAGGATGTTATATTTGTCATACAGACGTGAGAAACATAAATTGAAACGGTATCGACTATATTGAATGAAAGCAGTTTTTCCACATTTAGAGGGGATGTTAAAAGTTTCTAAGGGAAAATATACCTCTTTGAAATTTGAAAAATTTCTCTTTCTTCCGATAGTACAAATTAAAAACTAAGTTTGAGCGAGGGCCGAATCGTCGCTTTCGATACTTTCGTATTACGAAGCTCGCACGCTTTTTTTTTTAATCAGAGTGACTTGGTACTATCATGAAACTTCAGGAGACCATAGAAAAATCATCATGTAATATAAACTGAAAATAGAAGAAAAAATTAATTATGATAACAGAAAAATAATGAAAGGAGAAAGGAAAAAACCGAGAACATAGCCGAAAAACCACCACCAAGCTCTCATGTTCTGTATAAACAATTTTTATAGTATTTTTATGTCTGTTTAGTTCTTTTATTTTTATTTATGTCTATAGGTGAAGTATATATACACATGAGCGTATACAATCCTTGAAATAAATCATATTGGAATTTTTCTTAGTTTTCTACTTGAAATATAATCTGATTCGTTATGTTTCTGCTTTCAGATTGTGTACGCTCATGTGTATATATACTTCATCTATAGATATTTTACAATAGAACTGGAGTCAAAACACTAAATAAAACGAGCCGGTAAACTAGGACATAACAAACCGAAGCAAATCAGATGGGAAACGTACATAACAAAGAAAACACCTAACATCAGAAAAACTAAATTAACCAACAGTTTGCCGACGGAAAAAAAGATTCAACATTTTGGCGAAGATGTCTCGACATCGAGGCATTCGCAAATATGTCCAATAGGCCGTGATCATGTACTGTATGAAGTTCATGTGATCTCCCCCCTCGCCTTCTGCAGCATAATCAACGAAGTGTGCCGGCCGGAGGGGCCGAGCGGTTCTAGGCGCTGCAGTCTGGAACCGCGCGACCGCTACGGTCGCAGGTTCGAATCCTGCCTCGGGCATGGATGTGTGTGATGTCCTTAGGTTAGTTAGGTTTAAGTAGATGTAAGCTCTAGGGGACTGATGACCTCAGCAGTTAAGTCCCATAGTGCTCAGAGCCAGTTGAACCATTTGAACGAAGTGTCCCTGTAACCACATAACGGTATGAGTGTTCGACGGTGGAGAGAAGGATTAATCTGGTCGCAATATGATGTCCGTAGTGTATACAGTCTCAGAAGATCGAGTAAGGAAGGCCAACTGCGTCATAATCCAAGACCAATTTCCCATATGACCTCCACAAGTAAAGCGATGTCGTTTCGTGTCTGTAGACGTACAACGACTACATAAATTCGTGTCGCTAAGCCCAATACGGAAAAGTCTCTTGTTCGTTGGAATCAAGTTATTTACTACTTTATACCAAGAGGACGCTACGCGCATCGGCAAGATGGGAAGCCTGATACTGCACCAAACTGTCGCCCGGTTTGTTTGTAGCCATCCTCTGTCAACGAGATTCGGGAAAGGGACTGCTTTCCAACGACTCTGTAGGAATTTCATGGTGAGGACTGGTCTCCATAAAATGTGAGCCGCTAAATAGATAGCAGGACGAGACGTGAATGTGAGAGTTTCAAAACAGTACGTCGCACATATAGAATCTACGTCTTCCTTCGTATGTCAGCCAGGCCCAACCCACCAAAGGAACGAGGCTTCGTGACCACCTCATACCGTAAGTGAAATATGTGTCTTTTCTATAAGCAATGACCAGATAGGTGCTGTAGTTTCAACCGCCGTCATAGAGGGATGCGGATAAACTTGAGCCACGTAATAAGCTTTGCATAAGACATAGGTATCCAATATTCGGGCTTTCAGGAGCAGGGTAAGAGAACGCCTTTCATGTTCTAGTATCGCCCCCTGAATTTTTTCCGTAACAGACTTCCAGTTGAGCGTCGCCATTTTGAGTGGACAGCGATTAATGATGATACCGAGAGACGTATGCCGATCCACCACAGTAGCCCATGGAACAACGGCATCATCAAAACCTCGAAAATTAAGAAGCCAACATTTATCTTCATTAAGTAGTGCACCTCAACTCCTACAAAAATCATCTATTACAGCCCTCAGTTGAGGTATCTCCGCAGAATTCCGGAGTAGAGCCATCACGTCATCCGCGTATGCACGGACAGCTATAGTACCTCCAGAAAGCGTCCAACCTTTCAGAAGGGGTTGTAGCATCCGAAGCAGGGGCTCCACAGACAACACAGACAAAGTCATTGACAGAGGGCTTCTTTGAGGCACTCCCCGACGGATATTCATCGGGGGCGTCAGTTGGCCTTCTTTTTTTTTTTTTTTTTTTTGGTCATCAGTCTACTGACTGGTTTGATGCGGCCCGCCACGAATTCCTTTCCTGTGCTAACCTCTTCACCTCTGAGTAGCACTTGCAACCTACGTCCTCAATTATTTGCTTGACGTATTCCAATCTCTGTCTTCCTCTACAGTTTTTGCCCTCTACAGCTCCCTCTAGTACCATGGAAGTCATTCCCTCATGTCTTAGCAGATGTCCTATCATCCTGTCCCTTCTCCTTATCAGTGTCTTCCACATATTCCTTTCCTCTCCGATTCGGCGTAGAAACCCCTCATTCCTTACCGTATCAGTCCACCTAATTTTCAACATTCGTCTGTAGCACCACATCTCAAATGCTTCGATTCTCTTCTGTTCCGGTTTTCCCACAGTCCATGTTTCACTACCATACAATGCTGTAGCCAGACGTACATCCTCAGAAATTTCTTCCTCAAATTAAGGCCGGTATTTGATATTAGTAGGCTTCTCTTGGCCAGAAATGACTTTTTTGCCATAGCGAGTCTGCTGTTGATGTCCTCCTTGCTCCGTCCGTCATTGGTTATTTTACTGCCTAGGTAGCAGAATTCCTTAACTTCATTGACTTCGTGACCATCAATCCGGATGTTAAGTTTCTCGCTGTTCTCATTTCTACTACTTCTCATTAACTTCGTCTTTCTCCGATTTATTCTCAAACCATATTGTGTACTCATTAGACTGTTCATTCCGTTCAGCAGATCATTTAATTCTTCTTCACTTGCGAGGTGCCGGGGCTAGCAGTGTATTTGTCACTAAATTCCACTAGAATCCACATATGTAAATCATGCTCTAAGCCCCCCCTATTCTAACTCCGACTTTTGCTGTTGCACAAGGATAAAAAAATACGCGAACTGACTCTAATCAACTCTGCCAGTGGAGTAGAAGAGAGTTTGGCACCTGCAATAATTTAATTTGATAAATAAGTTAAATAAACAAAGGTTTCATTAGCATAGTGAGGAATGATAGGGTTGCTCTATCGATTAACGGAATGAAAGTTCTGTCCAAAATAACAATATGATTTATTAAGACTAAACACAAATTAATAAACAAAAACACATGAATTCTAATTTATGATACATTAAATTGGCTCGAATTGGAGACTCATACAAACACTGTAAAGGTGAAGTTGTCCCTAAACTAGATCGTGAGGTTTAAGACGAAGTGGTATGTAGAGCCAATTACTTGCCACTCAAATCTCAAGAGAGACACACCGCTAACCCAACAGTAATTGCTGCTACTCAAGACAGAACAAAGTTAGAAAAAGACGAACAGGCGCGCTCTGCTGAGCTCTGATTATCACCTAGGAAAATCCCTATCTGCCGGTGCTGCGGACATACATTACCAAAACTGTCTTCTTGACTGCCAGAACACGATCTGGCGTACCGCAGGCGAGGGCTGGTTGCTTCGACGTCCTCGACCGAAAGGCGACAGCCGACTCTCAGAGCATCCGTACAGGCCGAACACACAACATTCCCGCCCCCACGACAGTGGCCGTGGTTACGTTCCAATCAGCAACTCGAAAACCGGCGGAAATTCCACTCCATTGCCGGAGCACTACCATTCCACCAATGGAGATTCTTGGCGCCAATTTCTGTGCTGATTTTGCTCCGTCACGGAGCTATGCCCTGAGCAAGCCAATCACGGTTCCTATTTTGCAGAAAGCGCGGGAATTTTCCCGCCACAGCTGCCTGGGTACATAAGTCATTCCCACGCCTCGCTGGTAGCCCGCCAGAAAGTGTTTTCGCTAAGCTTCTGTGAAGCAACGGAACCTCCAGCCCAGCCGCCACTTCCGGCTCCCGCGGGCGCGTCTCCTGACAATGTCGGCGTCCGGAAAGTATTCACTCGACCCCCCACACCTGTCGGCCTACCCTTTCAAAGTCAGAAGAGCCCGCCTGTCACTGGATCACCCGGGTGGCGAGAGACGCTGCATGGGAAGTCCGCGTGTGAAGGAATAGCAACGGAACCTCCACCGCATGCAACTAGAGAGGAGAATCATAAGATAGAAATATGAGAGGGGGCTCATGCCACCTCTCATTGCCCCTACGCCAATTTAGATTGTAATTGGTGAGCGGTTGGCTCACTTATGAGCAAGGTAGTGAGTCAATCGCCCAAGAACAATCTTACAAAGTGACTCCACATGCCGCACTCTATAAAAAAGATCATTGCAACTGAAAAATGCAGCTCATAGAGGGAGGATTATTTATGATGTAGCCAACTTCACCTTCTTAATATGGAACACTAACACTCACATCACACATCCATACCCAGGGAGCCCCTTCCAAACACCGATTCACACAGATATTCACTCTCTAAATATGGCCCGGGCATGTGAACCAAATATGGAGCAATTTATTCTTTACAATCAAAGTTGTAGTGCTCCGCAATTGAATGCCCAAGATTTTACAACAATTTGAATCATGAAACTAACCTGAACTCACTCTCACATGATACTATTTAAGTTAACAATCCCTTTGTGAGCTTTCAGAATCTAATTACAACCTCCGATTCATTCTGTCTCCCTGCAGCAAGAATAACCTTTACAAAATGTTCCCTGAACTGATGGTCCATTCACAATGACAGTGGTGGTATCTGCTTCAGTTTATGGGGACTTCAGGCACACTGTTCGCATACACACAACAATAAATACAAAATACAAAAAAACATGGTGTGGGGAACAACACAGTAATTTGTAATAAGAATTACAGTGTAAAAACACAAACACATACAAGGTATAACATACATTACAAAACCAACATTAGAGAAAGAAATTTAAGAAAGAAAAGAAAAAAAAAACAAGGTTCATGGGGCATCAAGTTGTGCATGCACATTGCACAAAGTTCACGACTGTGCTGAGGATGAGGCACTAAATCACATTGTTAGAAATATCCGTAGCACTTCACTAATTACACAGTACTGACATCACATAAGGCTAAACGTCGGGTGTTGTTGCTACGTTGTGGCAACAGCAATAGGGAGTTCTGGAGTGTCTGCAGTACGCTGTTGAGATTGTAGTCAGACCCACGCATATGATCACGGCAGTACGGTAGGAAGACACAGTGATAGGCTCTCCTCACATCGATTAATTGTCTCTGAGATCTACTCGTTGGGATACATCACTAGTCTAGGTCTCTTCTCTCGCTGGACAGAACTTTACGTTTCCCAATATTGCAGTTCGACGAGGGATGATGGCACGTGGAGTGACTCCACAAGTGTGTGAGGTCATCCATACAGGATCGAACTAGGAGCGACTATTGTTAAAACTGCTCTCTAATAGAGAGGAGAAATAAGAAATGAGACCATACATTTGTTAGTGTGGCACGATACTGCTTTGTGTATGCAGATCGGCCAATGCTAGTGAGTTGTAAAAACCCAAACAGGTGAGTATATAGCGTCCCTTTCTGTCCTGAGGCACATGAGGCGCAGATTCTGACACGATATGTGATCTTCTTCGTGTACTCACGACAACGTGGTCTGCCGCAGGGAATCCCTCCAAACGGCTGCCGCGTCCGCGGAGAGCTAGCAGGCTGTCGCGTGTGGGTCGCGTGTCAGTGTCAACGGCCAGCCCCACTTTCGCTTGTGGCCCGGCGAGAGCTGTCTGCCGCCTAATCCCTCAGGTACACGGCCGGGTGACTGTCAGCCTGTACGACCGGATGCTCTCGCCCTTCACGTCAGGTGGGGTGCTGACGCTCTTTTCTTGCAGGTAGCCGCAGACCACCTGTTTCCGCTCCGGCCGGCCTCCGCATTGCCACGATCCCCGTCATCTGCACAATTCTTACAAAAATCTTATGCCTAACTTTTTCCCATGACCTTCCATGATATAATAAATTTACATAATGAAACATTGATGGTCTGTCATTTCAGACACTCTTATTTTACTTTTATAGTTATTAATCTATGGCATTCATTATAACATCTAATCTAGACATGGAAATAATTTATTTTGATATATGTGTAGAGACCGATCTCAGTATGTACATGGTGTGTGATAACTGATGCTTTGTAATGGATGAACAACTAAATGTGCGGGCCCGCACTAATATTACTATTAATTATATAGATCGACAGTAGACATGCTCAAGAATTAACTACCATTAGCCAACGATCTACATTCTATGTCCTTTAATTCAATTATGTTGTTATGCAGGTCTAAGTTTTACTGTGCTATAAAGAACATGCAACTACGCTACTTTCGCTCCCCCGTCGTCCCTCCATCTTGGGTCTGTGGTTTGGTGACATAATTCCTGTTACGTTGAGATGTCTCGCTGCTCGCCGCCATTGACGACAGTGATGTGCGCGCCGTACGACCTGACCTCCGAGTTCTCACTACGCCTCACTGAAACTCCAGAGACTGGGTTAGCCATGGCTATACACGACAATAAATTTATAGTTGCAACTTCCTTCTCTATCTGATGCGGTTTTCGGGATCAAAGCACACCTTTCCAGAAGCAATGTAATATGACCGAGCCAGGGGTGGTTCCTGTTGAGGATTCAGTCGCCCAACACACGCCAGCTACACAGTATGTCACGAATATCCAAGTATAAGTCCCTGGTTATTCATCTGTGACAGTCACGAGCAGCACGCTAAATCCCCAACCAGCACATTGGCATGGTAGGCTTTATGCTCGCATTTCTCTCGTCTAGGGCACCATTGGAGTCAAACGCTCACAGGATCACCCCGACTTGCAAGACAACGATGCTGGCGCAGCTCTGCAAAAAAAACTATACTGCCCATATTCATCCTCGAAATCACGCAATATACCACAATCTTGCAGTGCACTGACGCGTGCCTGCAAGCATTGGTATGAACGACTCACGAACTGGTTGTGGCCGCTATGGAGCGTATCACGACTTCTCAGAACGCTTCTAAGAGCACGTTCTTGTATGCGCCCGTTTGTGCGACATCTCGTCACTCATCATTATCCCACAACATGGACACCAGATAGGAAAGGACAAAAACATTGCTCATGGAAAGGTAGTCCCTCTTATCGCAACGACAGAGGAGATCCCGAACAGAGACAAAAAAAAGAGGATAGCAGCAGTAAATTCTTATGCAAGACAACGCAGCGTGTTAATACTTTAGCAATCTTAATCTATTAATGCAACGGTTATTGTTCCCCGAAGAAAGGTTCATATCTTTGCCTATTCTACTATGTACACCACTTACACTACTACTATTCCACGAACTCCTTTATGTGAGAGATGTGGTGAAGTCCTATGGACTTCTTTCCTTTCAGCGTCTCCAATTCATAAGCATTGTGGTGAGCTGCTCTCCTTATATGGTACGGGCCGTTGTAAACAGAATAGAATTTTTGGCATTTCATTTTTTGTTTGTTCGAAAGTCGGAAAGACTTAACGAGCACCTTTTGTCCAATTTGGAAGTGTCGTAGACGAGCTCCCCTGTCGGCACGTCTCTTCCTGACCTCTGCTGCAGCCCGTATCCTCTTGAGACCCAAATCCACTATGGCTTGGGGCTGCGTTCGCGCCCTTGGTGGGAAGTTTACGACCTTGGTTATCAAGTCCTTAGGAATCCGGTTTTTCAGTACTGTAATGGGTGCCAATTTTGTTATCCCATGGGGTGCCTCATTGATCACCTCCTGGAAGTCTTTAAGGAAAACGTCCCATGTCGTGTGCTGTTTGTTACAGTACAACCGGCACAAGTTTCCGAGTTCTTTAATAACCCGTTCTGCAGCATTCGAGCTCGGATGGTGTGAAGATATAAAAATGGGATCAATTTTACATCGACGCAACGTCTCCTTCCATGTTTTTGACTTAAACTGTGGCCCGTTATCAGAAATAATTCTACTCACATGACCAACCTGTGGTAGGAAATCCCGGATTAGGGCTCGTGATACAGTTCGTCCTGTCGCCCTCTTCAGTGGCGTAAAGGTAACGTATTTGGACGTTAGTTCAACAAACACTAATACGTAAGTATATCCTCTTCTTGTTCTTGGCAAAGGTCCCATCAAATCTGTTGCTGCTAATTGTATTAATTTGGTCGGTACGATTGGGTATAATGGTGCCTGCATGCTCACAGTGGTGTGCTTAGCTTTTGGCAGTCTTTACACACCGACAGTACCCTCCGAATTCGACGCTCCATGTTTCGAAAGTAACACATGGTCCTTAGCTTGAGATTGCACTTGCGTGGTCCGAAGTGTCCATAGCTGAGGTGAGTATGCCATATAACCTTGTTTATTAGGTGTTCAGGGATGCATACCCCCCATTCAGTGTCATTGGCATAATTTCGGTGGAAAATTATGCCTTTCCGCAAGAGGTAGAACTGCCTGATGGTGGCGTGTCTTCTGTCTATCCATTTCTGTTTCAATAACACTAGGGCAGGGTCCTTGTCTTGCTCCTTCTTGATGTCCTGCATACTACAGGTAATAAAATTTTCAAAGGCTACTTTCTGCATATAGTAAAGGCAGTAGTGATTTTCCTCCAGATCTTCTTCCATGTTGTGCTCAAATCCGATCGGTGACCGTGATAAGGCGTCTGCAATGATGTTCTGACTGCCGGGGATATATTCTATCGAGAAGTTGTACTGCTGCAGATATGATGCCCACCTAATGAGCCGCCTGTGATTAAGCTTTGCAGTCATCAAGAACTCGAGTGCCTTGTGGTCTGTGTAGACCCTCGTCTTGCGACCAAACAGAAGGTATCTGAATTTTTCAAACGCCCATACAATAGCCAGCGCCTCTAACTCGGTTACTGAGTAATTCCTCTCACTCTTGGCTAGTACTCTGCTAGCAAACGCAATTGTCTTCCACACCCTGTTTCCTTCATGTACATAGTCTTGGAACACCATGACACCCAGACCGGAGTATGAACTGTCCGTTACTATGCAAAGCTCTTCTGCTAAATTAGGGTGCGATAGGATGGGTGCTTGTAATAATGCGAATTTTAATGCTTTCCATTCGGATTCGGCCGCCTCATCCCATTCCCAAGGAATCTTCTTTCCTGTAAGTTGATGCAACCGAGGACTGCTCTGAGTTTTGACATGTATAAAGCGGTTGTAAAAATTTATGATCCCCAAGAACCCCCTTAACTGCTTCTTTGTCGTAGGAATGGGAAACTTTTCAATCGCTTCGATCTTTTCGGGATTTGGCGCAATGCCCTCACCCGTGATGATATGTCCTAGAAATTTCACAGAGGACGACCCAAAATTCGATTTTTCGATATTGATAGTCACTCCGTATTCCTTGAATGTCGCTAGGAGTTCACCGAGGACCGCATTGTGCTCTCCCCAAGATTTCTCCGCGATCAGCAAATCGTCCACATAGCTGGTGACATGACGTTTCAAATTATCGCTTAGTATGCCGTCCAGCCCCCGAATGAATGCGGCAGATGAAACGTTCAAACCAAATGGTAGACGACGAAACCGGTAACATCTTCCAAATGCTAAAAAGGCTGTGTACTGTCTGCAATTTGGATGGAGCTCGATCTGCCAGAAACCCGATTTTAGATCAACTGATGAGAAGATTGATATTCCATGGAAGTTTTGTAAGAGTTCCTCTAATCGTTCCGGTCTGTCTGTTTCGGGTTCTATTATGGTATTAATTTGTCGCTAGTCCAAGACTAAACGAATACTACCATCTGCCTTCTCGACTACTCTTAACGGGTTATTATAGGCTGAAGCCGTAGGTTCTATTATTCCTTCACTCAGCATTCGCGTAATTTCAGCTGCTACTTTCTGTCGATATGCCAAGGGGATTGGATAGGGTGGCACACGAAACTGGTTGTGCGGACAGACACGAAATTCATATTGGAAGTTCTTTATTGATCCTGTCTTGGGAAGGAAGACCTCCGCATGTTCTACTAGTAATTTATGAAGTTCTTTGCGGTGGTCACTCCTTATATTCTTTATTGCTTCCACTTTTTCTCCTATTTTCTCCTTTATTTCTCCCATTATTCCGACTTCATTCTCATCCGTGTCCTCTCCCTTACCCGCAACGTCGACTTGTTCTTCGTTTCTGCCTTTCAGACACGCATAGTTTATCCGTACACAGTTAGACGGTAGTTGAGCTGGGATCAGCTGGTCGTCGAACTTAATGTGGACGGGATTCCCTTTCCTCAAAACCACTTCACCTCGTCCTAGATCAACTATCGCTTCATGTTCATTTAGGAAGTCCGTTCCTATTATCATGTCGATCGCAAGATTTGGCACGATCCAGAAGTTAGACTCTATTTTGTGTCCTTGGCAGGAGAATTCCAGTCTTGTTTGTTGGGTGACCTCCGTACATTTACCCGCTAATGCCCCTTTTATTTTGGTTTTCTTAACAGATAGGACAGGCCAGTCCATCTCCTGAGAGCACCTCTTGTATGCTGCCTCGGATATTGCTGTTATGTAGCTTCCACTATCTATTATCGCATTCATACTCTTTTCAGCTATTGCTACTGTGATAAGAGGCTGCCGATCTTGTCGAGGAGTTGCTTTATGTTCCTCGAGCAGGATTTCTGATAAATCTTCGTAATGTATCATCCGTAGTTGGCCAGGTCCGAGATTACGTGCGAAATTCCGGCGGCCTGTGTTCGCACTGGTCTGGCGTCAATCCCTTGTTAAGCTCCCCCTCCTCTGACGTGCATTAGGATTTGCGGGTCTAGTTTCAATCTCCTGGATCCACTGTTGTCCTTGGTTTCGCTCTCTCCAATTACGGTCGCTTTGCCATTCGTTATTCCTCCTATCCCAGATTCCTTGTCTAGATTGACACTGCTCCCTGGCGTTCTGGTTTCCGTCTCTTTGGTTTCCATAACCTTGAATAGCGTAACCTTGACTTCCGTAACCCTGGTTTTCTAACTGACCAGTGTGATTATGCGATCTGTTGTCGTCTTCTGTTCCTGGCCGGTGGTATTTGTTACTTTGCCCCTTCTTCCTGTCCTTTGCGTCTTGTTTATCAAAGACTACTTCGAGTTCGCGCAATAGACTCTTGAATGCTTCTATGTCAGATCCACACTTGCCGACAAGTGTCTGTTGGTACCTAACTGGCAATTTGGAAAAGCAAAATTTAATGATTTCTCCGTTACTATATGGACTATCTAAAAATTGATTCTTCTTGAGTAAATCATCAAGAAATTTCGTTGCGCTCCTATGCCCGGACACTTCCAGTTCAGGACAAAATATTATTTCCTCTATAATCCTGTCTTGCGTTTCCTTTGACCAGTAGGTCCGCAGGAATGCACCAACAAATTCCTGATAAGTCCGACACGTGACTACCACACCCCGCATCTTTTCCGCGGCTTGGCCTTCGATGTGTCCACACATGAATTCTAATTTTGCCTGGGTTGGCCATGATGCCGGTAATGAATTTGTGAACTGCATCACCCAGCTCTTCGGATGCATCGACCCTCCATTTTCTTTGAATTTCTGGAATTTTAGTATCGACAGGAAGTGATTGTGATCAAAATTCTGTCCGATCCTCGCACTGGTGTTGTCACTCGTTTCCGATACTTGCACGTCTGCTGTGTGTCCTGCTCTATCTTGCTGATAACTGTGATGTGCTACCTCTGTATCACAGTGGAAGTGGCACTCAGAATTCACTCTCCTAAGTGGGCTATAATTATTGGAGCTATTACTCGCTGTTTCTGCGTGTGCAGTGTTAGTTCCGCACTCGGTCAATGGGCTAGAGCACGGCGGGCTTTTCCTCGGAGACACAATTCTTTGTACTCCATCATTGGTACCCGAACGCGCAGTGCTCGTGTGCCCGTTTTGCTCTAGTTTTGCTATCCGACTCTCTACTTCTTCCATTCGTTTCGTGGTGTTCGCAACCGCGATATTACCTTGAGTTTTTAAGAATGCTAGGGATTTTGAGTGGGATTGTGTTGTACGTCGCAGGCGCCCTGCGAGTTTAGAAGTTGATTCCGCGACTTTCATTGCCCCTATTGCTGCCGTTTTGGCTAGGCCTGCTACCTTTTGTGCTACCAATGACATTTGTTTGGCTTCTCCACATTCTTTCTTTATTGTTAGTAATTCCCCACGAATTTTCCCTATATGCGAAATTATTGCCTGAGTGTCCTTCTTACGCTGTTCGTCAGCTTCTTCCTTCTCCTTCTTGCGTTGTTCGTCAGCTTCTTCTTTCTCCTTCTTACGCTGTTCGTCAGCTTCTTCTTTCATTGATCGTAGGAAGCTCAGTATTGGGTTAATGTCATCAATTTGATCCTCGTCACACATGGGTGATGTAACTCTGGACACCTGGGCGCTAGAGCTCTGACGTGGCCGAGCTGGCCCCTGTCTGCTCTCGTTCGTTTGATTATAAACTTCTGCTACCGTCTCGACCTGTGTGACTGTCTCTGTTTCATCCTCTACCTCACTATCATAATCACGGCCGCAACGCTGCTCTAAGATCGCGTCCAAATCACCTTCCTCATCAATGACCCTGGCGTCCTGTCCTGCTAAAAATGTGCCCATCTCATCTCCGAACCTATTCCCGTCAGTAAACTGCCCCTTATCCATTATTCTATCCTCTTTTGTTTTAGCTTCGATCGATAATAGTCGTGCCTTACTTCTCGTTATCATTCATGAAAAACAAATTTATCTAGAATGCACAATTAAATTGATCTACTCCATATATTTTTACACATAGACATAAAATTTCAACAACGCTGTTCCAACGCTGTAATCACAAACACAATTTGATGTGGTACAGAAACCGCACACAAATCCGACAAAGTGCGATGCGGTACGGACACCACATCAACGAAACACAAAAAAACAATGAACAAAAAAAATATATACACTGAAAACAAAAACTGTAATCATGCGCCGCTACTTAAAACTAAACGCGGAACTACCAGAAAAAAACTTGGGTATTAATCAATAAAAAAAATTAGAGAAAAAAAATTTGAATGTTCGTACTAAGACTACTGTTTGTTAATCAGTGATTCTCAGGAAAGATCCGAGGCTAAGGGTCGCCATATTATGCGAGGTGCCGGGGCTAGCAGTGTATTTATCACTAAATTCCACTAGAATCCACATATGTAAATCATGCTCTAAGCCCCCCCTATTCTAACTCCGACTTTTGCTGTTGCACAAGGATAAAAAAAATACGCGAACTGACTCTAATCAACCCTGCCAGTGGAGTAGAAGAGAGTTTGGCACCTGCAATAATTTAATTTGATAAATAAGTTAAATAAACAAAGGTTTCATTAACATAGGGAGGAATGATAGGGTTGCTCTATCGATTAACAGAATGAAAGTTCTGTCCAAAATAACAATATGATTTATTAAGACTAAACACAAATTAATAAACAAAAACACATGAATTCTAATTTATGATACATTAAATTGGCTCGAATTGGAGACTCATACAAACACTGTAAAGGTGAAGTTGTCCCTAAACTAGATCGTGAGGTTTAAGACGAAGTGGTATGTGGAGCCAATTACTTGCCACTCAAATCTCAAGAGAGACACACCGCTAACCCAACAGTAATTGCTGCTACTCAAGACAGAACAAAGTTAGAAAAAGACGAACAGGCGCGCTCTGCTGAGCTCTGATTATCACCTAGGAAAATCCCTATCTGCCGGTGCTGTGGACATACATTACCAAAACTGTCTTCTTGACTGCCAGAACACGATCTGGCGTACCGCAGGCGAGGGCTGGTTGCTTCGACGTCCTCGACAGAAAGGCGACAGCCGACTCTCAGAGCACCCGTACAGGCCAAACACACAACATTCCCGCCCCCACGACAGTGGCCGTGGTTACGTTCCAATCAGCAACTCGAAAACCGGCGGAAATTCCACTCCATTGCCGGAGCACTACCATTCCACCAATGGAGATTCTTGGCGCCAATTTCTGTGCTGATTTTGCTCCATCACGGAGCTATGCCCTGAACAAGCCAATCACGGTTCCTATTTTGCAGAAAGCGCGGGAATTTTCCCGCCACAGCTGCCTGGGTACATAAGTCATTCCCACGCCTCGCTGGTAGCCCGCCAGAAAGTGTTTTCGCTAAGCTTCTGCGAAGCAACGGAACCTCCAGCCCAGCCGCCACTTCCGGCTCCCGCGGGCGCGTCTCCTGACAATGTCGGCGTCCGGAAAGTATTCACTCGACCCCCCACACCTGTCGGCCTACCCTTTCAAAGTCAGAAGAGCCCGCCTGTCACTGGACCACCCGGGTGGCGAGAGACGCTGCATGGGAAGTCTGCGTGTGAAGGAATAGCAACGGAACTTCCACCGCATGCAACTAGAGAGGAGAATCGTAAGATAGAAATATGAGAGGGGGCTCATGCCACCTCTCACACTTTCACTCAGGATAGCAATGTCATCAGCGAATCGTATCATTGATATCCTTTCACCTTGTATTTTAAATCCACTGCTGAACCTTTCTTTTATTTTCATCATTGCTTCCTCGATGTACAAATTGAAGAGTAGGGGCGAAAGGCTACAGCCGTGTCTTACAACCTTCTTCATACGAGCACTTCGTTCTTGATCGTCCACTCTTATTATTCCCTCTTGGATGTTGTACATATTGTATATGACCCGTCCCTCCCTATAGCTTACCCCTACTTTTTTCAGAATCTCGAACAGATTGCACCATTTTATATTGTCGAACGCTTTTTCCAGGTCAACAAATCCTATGGAAGTGTCTTGATTTTTCTTTAGCCTTGCTTCCATTATTAGCCGTAACGTCAGAATTGCCTCTCTCGTCCCTTTACTTTTCCTAAAGCCAAACTGATCGTCACCTAGCGCATTCTCAATTTTCTTTTCCATTCTTCTGTATATTATTCTTGTAAGCAGCTTCGATGCATGAGCTGTTAAGCTGATTGTGCGATAATTCTCGCACTTGTCAGCTCTTGCCGTCTTCGGAATTGTGTGGATGATGCTTTTCCGAAAGTCAGATGCTTTATCGCCAGACTCATATATTCTACACACCAACGTGAATAGTCGTTTTGTTGCCACTTCCCCCAATGATTTTAGAAATTCTGATGGAATGTTATCTATCCCTTCTGCCTTATTTGACCGTAAGTCCTCCAAAGCTATTTTAAATTCCGATTCTAATACTGGATCCCCTATCTCTTCTAAATCGACTCCCTGTTTCTTCTTCTATCACATCAGACAAATCTTCACACTCATAGAGGCTTTCAATGTATTCTTTCCACCTATCTGCTCTCTCCTCTGCATTTAACAGTGGAATTCCCGTTGCACTCTTAATGTAACCACCGTTGCTTTTAATGTCACCAAAGGTTGTTTTGACTTTCCTGTATGCTGAGTCTGTCCTTCCGACAATCATATCTTTTTCGATGTCTTCACATTTTTCCTGCAGCCATTTCGTCTTAGCTTCCCTGCACTTCCTATTTATTTCATTCCTCAGCGACTTGTATTTCTGTATTCCTGATTTTCCCGGAACATGTTTGTACTTCCTCCTTTCATCAATCAACTGAAGTATTTCTTCTGTTACCCATGGTTTCTTCACAGCTACCTTCTTTGTACCTATGTTTTCCTTCCCAACTTTTGTGATGGCACGTTTTAGAGATGTCCATTCCTCTTCAACTGTACTGCCTACTGCGCTATTCCTTATTGCTGTATCTATAGCGTTAGAGAACTTCAAACGTATCTCGTCATTCCTTAATACTTCCGTATCCCACTTCTTTGCGTATTGATTCTTCCTGACTAATGTCTTGAACTTCAGCCTACTCTTCATCACTACTATATTGTGATCTGAGTCTATATCTGCTCCTGGATACGCCTTACAATCCAGTATCTGATTTCGGAATCTCTGTCTGACCATGATTTAATCTAATTGAAATCTTCCCGTATCTCCCGGCCTTTTCCAAGTATACCTCCTCCTCTTGTGATTCTTAAACAGGATATTCGCTATTACTAGCTGAAACTTGTTACAGAACTCAATTAGTCTTTCTCCTCTTTCATTCCTTGTCCCAAGCCCATATTCTCCTGTAACCTTTTCTTCTACTCCTTCCCCTACAACTGCATTCCAGTCGCCCATGCCTACTAGATTTTCGTCCCCCTTTACATACTGCATTACCCTTTCAATATCCTTATACACTTTCTCTAACTGTTCATCTTCAGCTTGCGACGTCGGCATGTATACCTGAACTATCGTTGTCGGTGTTGGCCTGCTGTCGATTCTGATTACAACAACCCGGTCACTGAACTGTTCACAGTAACACACCCTCTGCCCTACCTTCCTATTCATAACGAATCCTACACCTGTTATACCATTTTCTGCTGCTGTTGATATTACCCGATACTCATCTGACCAGAAATCCTTGTCTTCCTTCCTCTTCACTTCACTGACCCCTACTATATCTAGATTGAGCCTTTGCATTTCCCTTTTCAGATTCTCTAGTTTCCCTACAACGTTCAAGCTTCTGACATTCCACGCCCCAACTCGTAGAACGTTATCCTTTCGTAGATTATTCAATCTTTTTCTCATGGTAACCTCCCCCTTGGCAGTCCCCTCCCGGAGATCCGAATGGGGGACTATTCCGGAATCTTTTGCCAATGGAGAGATCATCATGACACTTCTTCAATTACAGGCCACATATCCTGTGAATACACGTTACGTGTCTTTAATGCAGCGGTTTCCATTGCCTTCTGCATCCTCATGTCGTTGATCATTGCTGATTCTTCCGCCTTTAGGGGCAATTTCCCACCCCTAGGACAAGAGAGTGCCCTGAACCTCTATCCGCTCCTCCGCCCTCTTTGACAAGGCCGTTGGCAGAATGAGGCTGACTTCTTATGCCGGAAGTCTTCGGCCGCCAATGCTGATTATTTATCAAAATTTAGGCAGTGGCGGGGATCGAACCCGGGACCGAAGACGTTTTGATTAAGAATCAAAGACGCTACCCCTTTTTTTTTCCCTGTCTCCATTTTGTTCGTTGTTGAGCGTTGTGTTTCTTCGTTGCGGACGTCACATGACATCCGGTTAAGTTCGTTTGTTGATCGTTTCACTCAGTTTTTTTATTACAGATGCCAACCAGCTCTCTGACCGAACACGCTGAGCTACCGTGCCGGCTCCCCTAGACCACGGGCCATTAACAACCACCAAAACCGAAATGCCCGTGTGGTGTGCGTACTGTAAGACCTTCGGTACACACACCATCAGAATATTTGGCTTGTCACTCTAACGAAGTAGGCGAGTGTCAGCAATATGTCTCGAGGTCTTATCGTGGCGTGGCGTGTTTATCTTCTGCTGTTAGGTCAGACGATAGAAATGCCACTTCCACGCTTAGAGTAGCAGATTTATGGTTACCAACTTTAAACAGAACTTGATTAATTTTCAAACACATTTATTAAAATAGTAACAAGCATAAACCTTACATAACTTGATTCTGGATGCTATTTACAATTGACAATCTGAAGTTCCTTTCGTCTTGGTACGTTAATCTTATTCTCACATATCTCTGGTACTTGACAAAGTGTCTATACATTTATCTTCATGGCTATGTACAGGAATATGATAATCTTATTAGACGCAGACTGAAACTTGACTATAGACTGGTACAGACTAATGCAGACTGGTACAGACTGGTGCAGATAAATGCAGACTCGTACAGACTAATGCAGATCGACTAATCGGAGGTCTGTACACTCGTTATAATACCTCGCGCGTTCAGGTATCATTGCGCGAGTGTGATCCGCGAGGAGAAATGGTTCTGTGTTACCAGCAATCTCATTGGCTGCATTACATATTAATACACGGATGAGCAGAAGCAGAATTTGGTCCGTCTCTAAGGCAGCGCCATCTCGTAGTGCGGAGACGGACGAGCGCTGCGCCTGCGCTGTTGTGCTTAGCAGGGCGCGCTCTAGTGGGAAAGTTGTGTACGCACTGACTGCGTGGAACTATGTACACAACAGCCCGGAAACAGATTTGAGAGCACTTGCCGTGTGTCAACAGTAAAACCAACTGACTCCAGAATCCGAAGCAAAAAGTCGTGACTAACATGATCAAATGCCTTATCAGAGTCTAGGAAGACAAGGGCTCAAGGGATGGACGTTACTGCAGCAGCCGAAGCTACATCACGACACTAGACTATTGGGGTAAGAATGGTACGACCAGGTACACAGCTTTGTCGTTCGGCAACAATCATCTCCATCACAGCCGACATCCTACTATTAACTGCCCTCGCCACAGTCTCTAAATCAAAGTTAACAAAGTAGTTGGGCGAAAGCTATCAGGGGAAGCCGGTCCAGGGCGTTTCGGGATTAAAACAATTTTTCCCACTTTGAACCAGGTCGGTGCTACTCTACCCTGTAACACTTCATTCAAAAGAAACAGAAAAGTAGCACCCAACAGCGCCCAAAAGCGCACGTAAAATTCCTTGAGAAGTCCATACAGACCCAGAGACTTTTTTGAGAAGGCGATCCCACAATAAGTCTGTAAACTTCCTTAGGCTAAAATGCAGCTAAGAGCATTTCATTATGTTCAGATGTAAGTACCGTACCCAAGATGCTGGCTAGTGGGTCGTACAAGGTTGCACTGGAGTCATCGATGTTGCACATGTCTAGATAATATTGGTGTAAGACACGCACTAAGTCAGCTTGCTCCAATACGAGACGTCCATTATTTGTCGTGAGAGAATGAATATAAGCGCGTCGGCGACGGGTCTGATGCCCAAGCAGATGATATAAGGAAGTCAGTTCTTCCGTCACCAATGATCGTAGCTTATATCGCCTTTTCAACACTTCCATTTATATTCTATTCAAGGTCAACAAATTAGCCTTTACACGCCTAATATTAGCTATTCGCAGAGGGGCGTGACCCGCAGCATCATAAAGTTCACGCAGGATCGAATAGTAATACTCGTAAGTTCTCCGAAACTCTCGCACATTGGCAGCACGGAAAAGTATCAAAGTTTGCCTGAGCCTCGGTTTTGCCAGCTGTGTCCACCGGCCAAGGACGGAAGAGTACTTCCCTGTGGACCATAGAGTACGCTCCCACATGGCTCGCATCACGTCATCGAGAGAGGGATCAGCTAGGCGAGCGACGTTTAACATCCACGGAGTGCGAAACAATTTGACTGGTTGACGTTCTAGATTGAGGGTTGTAGTCACAGTACAGTGACCCGTAAAGGAAGCTGGGATGACTTCAACATTAAGAATGCAATCGCATAGGCAGTCTGTTAAGTAAAACCTATCTAACCTGCTACTAGAAGTCGCGGTAAAGTGAGTAAATTTCACTAACGTGGGTATTTACACACCCAGACTTCTTGCAGGCGTAAGGAGCGGACCAATTCGTGTGATTCGCGACAGAAATTAAAATTTGGAGACTGTTCTGCAGGTCGCAACACACAGTTAAAATCATCACCCAACAGGACTCTTACGCAACAGATAAACAATAACCTTCTGATAAAAACGCGAGCGATCCTCTGCGCGACCAGTGCCAAAAGGAGCATATAAAGGAACCAAGGTAAGATCAAAAAGATGACAACCTATGCACCTGCCAGAATCCAACACTTCCACCTCAACAATAGGAGAGCGCTAGCGAAAGACGCGGTCGCCGTGGAATATTCGGGTGCTACATTAAAGATCACACGAAAACCAGGTAAGGAGAAATGCCTAAATAACACCTCCTGTAGGAAGACTATGTCCGCACACGAATCATACACTAGTGGCCATTAAAATTGCTGCACCACGAACAATACAGCCCTTTATTGGCTCCGTCCATTGTTCATCTCTGCTCATATGAACCGCTGGCCACGGAAGCATCATGTTGGCACAAACAACGGAAGGCAGACCAGCGTAGAGAATTGGCGAAAAGCACAGGCGGCTGATTCTGTGACGAGGGTACTGGAAAGTTCGAACAACGCCACGACAAATGTCTAACTAAGAGCAGCGAGTATTTAGAGAGGTAGTTCCTATGTCTGTGCTAAGTTTTCTTCAAGTGTCACCGATTAACACTGCGCGAGAGCAAATGCACGAAAGTGTAGTTATAAATAACCGTAGTAAGTCTAATTCAAATTCAAGAGAGAAGAAGAATGTAGTACTTTAAGGACACTTTTGTAACATGTGCAGAAATGACGAAACACTGATGTAAGAAATGGAAAAAGCACCTACTCGGTTCTAAGTGCCTTTTAGAATTAAAAAAAATTGTGGCTGAAATATACAGATTGATGAGCCAAAACATTATCGTCACCTGTTTTAGAATTTTGTTCCACATTTGGGTTGAAATACAGCAGCGATTCTGTGTGACATGGACTCGGTAAAAACATTTCCGGTGGTGTATGGCAGCTGATATCTAAGTGCAACTGACGCAGTTTGTGTCGAGTACATTACGGACCGGTGGGTTTTGGGAGCCGAGCTGGTGCCTGACAGAGACCCAGCTGTGTTTCATAAGGATTCAAGTCAAGTGACATCAACTTGACATCACAGTTGTATTCCAGAAACAACTATGCAACTTACAAACAACTTACACCCAAAAATTTACTTCACATTAAAAATAGAAGCCTGCCGGAGTTTGTTTGTTTTTTTTTTTGGTTCGGTTTTAGGGCGCAAAACTGCTATGGTCATTAGCGCCCAGCCTGTGACTTAGGAAATAGTAAAAAAAACCGAAACTGAAAATCAGCAGCAATGGGAACAAAGTCATAAAATTGGAGAAACTAAAAGCAGAAGGAAGGCTTAAAAATCCACTACAGAAAGGGGTTGGTTGTCCCCAAAAAAAGCTTCAAATGACTGACGTCATTTCACTAGTACTAATAAACTGGAGAACGCGGTCGGCTGAGCGCGTGTCATCTGCTAAAATCGACGATAGATCAGGCGATAGCTGTAGACGGGCGCGTAACGGATTAAAATAGGGGCATTCAATTAAAAGGTGTCTTACCGTCCACAGCTGAGAGCAGTGGGGACAGAGTGGGGGAGGATCGCCGCTTAAAAGATGTCGATGGCTAAAAAGACAATGCCCTATCCGGAGTCTAGTTAAAATTACCTCCTCCCGACGACGCGTTCGGGAGGAAGAAGTCCAAGCGCAAGGAAGAGCTTTCACTTCCCGCAATTTATTATTGGGAAGTGTTAACCAATGCGCATGCCATAAATGAGCAACTTTGCGACATAAACTGCTCCGTAGATCGGTGAAGGGAAGCGATTGAATAGCTGGCCGAGGAAGAGAGACTGCAGCCTTGGCCGCTACATCGGCCGCCTCATTCCCACAGATACCAGCGTGTCCCGGGAGCCAGGGGAACGCCACCGAGACGCCCCCCCCCCCTCCAGGTGGACCAAGCGCAGACAGTCCTGGATTCCGGTGGACCAGAGGGTGGACAGGGTAAAGAGCATGGAGACTGAGGAGAGAGCTGAGAGAATCTGAGCAGATTACGTACTGTATCCGCCGATGGCGGCGGATGTTGTGGACAGCCTGGAGAACAGCGTAAAGCTCCGCAGTATAAACCGAACACTGGTCGGGAAGCCGAAATTTATTTGGGGTGTCGCCAACAATATAGGCACTCCCTACACCTAACGATGTTTTCGAGCCGTCGGTGTAAATAAATGTGGCGTCCGTCATTTGTGCACATAGAGCAGCAAATGCCCGACGATAAACAAGTGTAGGGGTACCATCCTTGGGAAATCGACAAAGGTCACGGAGCAGGCAGATCCGGGGACGGAGTCAGGGCGGTGCTGTACCCCAAGTTGTCAAGAAGGTTTTAGGAAAGCGGAAGGAAAGAGAATGGAGCAGTTGACGGAAGCGGACTCCCGGGGGTAGTAGGGAGGAGGAGCGGCCAGCATACCCTACATCAAATGAGGCGTCGAAAAAAAGGGCATGGGCTGGATTAGCAGGCATGGAAGACAGATGGCTAGCATAACGACTTAGAAGGACCGCTCGCCGATTGGACAACGGAGGTTCAGCAGTCTCAGCATAAAGGCTTTCCACAGGGCTAGTGTAAAAAGCTCCAGACACTAAACGTAATCCACGGTGGTGGATAGAGTCGAGACGCCGAAGAATAGACGGCCGAGCAGAGGAGTAGACTATGCTTCCATAATCCAATTTCGAGCGCACTAAGGCGCGATAGAGGCGGAGAAGGACCACTCGGTCCGCTCCCCAGGAGGTACCATTCAGGACACGGAGGGTGTTAAGCGATCGCAGACAGCGAGCCGAAAGATAGGAAACGTGGGAGGACCAGCACAGTTTTCTGTCAAACGTAAGACCCAAGAATTTAGCGACGTCTGAAAACGGAAGGTTGACAGGTCCTAGATGTAAGGAGGGCGGAAGAAACTCCTTACGTCGCCAAAAATTAACACAAACGGTCTTACTGGGAGAGAAACGGAAGCCTGTTTCGATGCTCCAAGAGTGGAGGCGATCGAGACATCCTTGAAGACGTCGTTCAAGAAGGCTGGTCCGTTGAGAGCTGTAGTAGATCGCAAAATCATCCACAAAGAGGGAGCCCGAGACATCGGGAAGGAGACAATCCATAATTGGATTTATAGCGATGGCAAACAGTACAACACTCAGCACGGAGCCCTGGGGTACCCCGTTTTCTTGGGAGAAAGTGCGGGAGAGAGTAGTGTTCACCCGCACCATAAATGTGCGCTCTGGCATAAATTCGCGAAGAAAAAGGGGCAGCGGGCCTCGAAAGCCCCAAGAGAACAGTGTGCGGAGGATGCATGTCCTCCAACAGGTATCGTATGCCCGCTCCAGATCAAAAAATATTGCTACAGTTTGGCGTTTCCGGAGAAAATTGTTCATGATATAAGTGGAGAGAGCAACAAGATGGTCAACTGCAGAGCGATGCTTTCGGAATCCGCATTGGGCAGGTGTTAAAAGACTGCGGGATTCCAGCCACCACGCTAAACGGTAATTCACCATACGCTCCAAAACCTTACAGACACTACTCGTGAGAGAAATGGGGCGATAGCTAGAGGGGAGATGTTTGTCCTTTCCAGGTTTCGGAACAGGAACGACGATAGCCTCCCGCCATCGTCTGGGAAAAGTACTGTCGGTCCAAATTCGATTATAAAGGCGAAGGAGGTAACGCAGACTATGGGTTGATGAATGCAGCAACATTTTGACGTGGATACCATCCGGTCCTGGGGCGGAGGAGCGAGAAGAAGAGAGTGCATGTTGGAGTTCCCGCATGGAGAAAACAGTATTGTAGCTTTCGCGATTTTGAGAGGAGAAAGCAAGAGGTCGCACTTCCGCTGCACGTTTCTTCGGGAGAAACGCTGGCGGGTAATTTGAAGAGCTCGAAATCTCGGCAAAGTGCTGACCCAACGAGTTAGAAATTGCGACGGGGTCCACTAATGTGTCATGCGCGACAGTGAGCCCAGAGACCGGGGAGAAACTAGGCGCGCCTGAGAACCGTCGAAGCCGACTCCAAACTTCCGAGGCGGGAGTGAAGGTGTTAAATGAGCTAATAAAGAATTTCCAGCTTGCCTTCTTGCTATCGCGGATGACACGACGGCATCGCGCTCGTAGCTGCTTATAGCGGATACAGTTGGCCAAAGTAGGATGGTGGCGGAAAACGTGGAGAGCACGTCGCCGCTCACGTAGTGCATCACGGCATGCCTCGTTCCACCAAGGAACTGGGGGGCGCCGGGGCAATTCGGAGGTGCGTGGTATTGAATGTTCCGCAGCTGTAAGAATAACGTCGGTAATATGTGTGACCTCATCGTCGACGCTGGGAAAGTGACGGTCATCGAATGTCGCTGGAGACGAAAAAAGTGTCCAATCGGCTTGAGCAAACTTCCAGCGTCGCAGGCGCATATATGGCCGTTGAGGCTGCAGTCTAAGGACACATGGAAAGTGGTCACTGGAGTGTGTATCATCAAGGGCGAACCATTCGAAGCGCCGAGCTAGCGGAACAGTACCGACCGCAAGGTCCAAATGAGATAAATTTGCAGTGGAGGCAGACAAAAACGTAGGGACCCCAGTGTTGAGGCAAACTAGATCTGCTTGGTGGAAGACGTCTAGCAATAGTGAGCCACGTGGACAAGGATGTGGAGATCCCCAAAGCGGGTGGTGGGCATTGAAGTCCCCAACCAGCAAATATGGGGGTGGAAGCTGACCAAGAAGATGAAGGAGATCAGCTCGTGCCATTGGTGTGGACGATGGAATGTATACAGTACAAAGAGAGAACGTGTATCCGGAAAGGGAAAGACGGACGGCGACAGCTTGGAAGGATGTGTTTAAATGGATTGGGTGATAATGGACAGTTTCATGGAGAAGAATCATGAGTCCTCCGTGTGCTGGAGTGCCTTCAACAGAGGGGAGATCATATCGGACGGACTGAAAATGAGGGAGAACAAAGCGGTCATGGGGACACAGCTTTTTTTCCTGAAGGCAGAAGATGACCGGCGAGTAGAATTGTAAGAGGATCGACAATTCATCCCCATTGGCTCGAATACCGCGGATATTCCAGTGGATAATGGACATAGGGTGAACAGAAAATGGAGGAATGCGACCAAGGTCGCTGTCAACTCAACGACTGCTCTGAGCTTGCGACCGACAGCATGGAATGGCATTCAGCCGAAGGCAGAAGATCCTGATCCATAGGTTGGTCAGGAGCAGCTCCTGCCACCAGCGACCGGCCGGTTGATCGGCCGCCAGCAGTGCGCCTCGGCGACACAGAAGACGGCCGAGGGCGACTTCCGCCAGGTGGTGCTGTAGATGGGACACGCCTTGGCGGAGAAGGAGAGGAACTGGGTTTCTTTGTAGCCTTCTTGGAAGTATGATGTTTAGAGGAAGGAGGAACCGATGGTTGCGAAGTTGCCGTACGTAAAAACTCTTCACGAGTATGCTCTTTTTTCGAAGTCTTGGTGTCTGACTTTTGGGCTCGAGATTTAGCAGAACTCGACGAAGGGTGAACCAGAGAGTGAGCAGGCGAAAGTGGTGAGGTTGAACGGGCGATCTTTGCGCTGGCCGATCTGACGACCGTGGCACTAAAGGTGAGGTCGCAAGTCTGCGTGGCCGCCTCCTTTGTTGGCCGAGGAGAAGCAAGGACAGTGCTGTAGTTTCCTTTCTGAGGCACGGTGGGCTGTCGACTGGCGAATAATTTTCGAGCAGCAAAGGTCGACACCTTTTCCTTCACCCTAATTTCCTGGATGAGTTTTTCGTCCTTAAAAACGGGGCAATCTCGAGAGGAAGCGGCGTGGTCACCCATACAGTTGATGCAGCGAGGGGATGGAGGTGGACAAGCACCCTCATGGGCATCCCTGCCACATGTAACACATTTGGCCGGATTGGAACAGGACTGGCTGGTGTGATTGAACCGCTGGCACCGATAGCAACGCGTAGGGTTCGGGACGTAAGGGCGAACGGAAATTACCTCATAGCCGGCTTTGATTTTCGATGTTAGTTGAACTTTGTCAAATGTCAAGAAGACAGTGCGGGTTGGAATGATGTTCGTGTCAACCCGTTTCATAACCCTATGAACAGCCGTTACGCCCTGGTCAGACAGGTAGTGCTGAATTTCTTCGTCAGACAGTCCATCAAGGGAGCGTGTATAAACGACTCCACGCGAGGAATTTAAGGTACGGTGCGGTTCCACCCGGACAGGGAAGGTGTGTAGTAGTGACGTACGCAGCAATTTTTGTGCCTGGAGGGCACTGACTGTTTCTAACAACAGGGTGCCATTCCGTAATCTGGAACAAGACTTTACAGGACCTGCAATTGCGTCGACACCTTTCTGAATAATGAAAGGGTTGACCGTGGAGAAGTCGTGACCTTCGTCAGACCGAGAAACAACAAGGAACTGTGGCAACGATGGAAGAACTGACTGTGGTTGAGACTCAGTGAACTTACATTTGTGAGCAGACATAGTGGAAGGTGAGGAAACCATTGCGGAAGAATCCCCCATGATTACCGGCGTCTCCGATGGCGCGCTCCTCCCTTGTGGGGGCCCTCTCTGAGGGCACTCCCGCCTTAGGTGATTGTTCACACCTCAGGTCACACCTCCCGACAAACGGACGGAGGGACCAATCGGCACTTTCGGAAGGTATCAGCTCGGGTAATCACCCCTCCCTGGGCCTGGCCGTTACCAGGGGGTACGTACGTGTCCTACCTGTCTACCCGGGGCGGGGAATTACGCGTTACCCCGTCACCGGTTACGCATGGAAGTGCGTGGGTTGGCCTTCAGACACACACAGGGAGGAAGAAAGAGAAAGGGAAAGGAAAGAAGAGAGGTCTCAAACGCCGCAGCGGAGAAGGTAGAGAGAAGAGGTAAGGAGAAGAGAAGGACAAAGGAAGGATGAAGACTTACAAGCAAGGAATGAAGGCGAAGAATGTAGTATATGTACAAGCGTCCGTCTCCGGACGTAGGCACAAACCATAACCCCAGAGAAAGGGAAAGAAAGAGCCAGAGGTGAAGGGGGGGGGGGGGGTAGCGAAGATGGGGAATGGGGAAGGATGCGGAAAGGGAAGGTATGCAGCCCGGAAAGGAAGGAAGGCCACATCAGCTCGGGGTCCCGTGCCCGCTACGCACGTAGCCTGCCGGAGTGGCCGAGCGGTTCTAGGCGCTACAGTCTGGAACTGCGCGACCGCTCCGGTCGCAGGCTCGAATCCTGCCTCGGGCATGGATGTGTGTGATGTCCTTAGGTTAGTTAGGTTTAAGTAGTTCTAAGTTCTAGGGGACTGATGACCTCAGAAGTCACGTCCCATAGTGCTCAGAGCCATTTGAACCATTTTTTTAAAAATTGTTGAGGCTTTCGTGGCCACTTGTTGACAAAATGCCTACTGGCTTCTGTCTCGGGTTCTTCGGCCGACGTTCATCTAATGATTTTTCTGACGTTTCGCCAGCACGAGTGGCTGGCATTGTCAAAGCTTCACCCTCCACTGCCGATGGTGAACTGGAGCTGAGCTCGCGGGAGCAGACTATATGTACCTGGCGCGCCAACGTCCGAGGGCTTCTCCGCGGTCATTTCCGGTGCGGTTGTCCTCTTGCTACCTGCGACGGTCGTTCGCTGCAGTACGGGAAGCCAGGATCCGTTTACCTTAAGGCTTTCTTCTTTCTTGTTCAAACTGTTCGCTTGTTTTTGTATTTCCACAGCTTCTCTGAACAAGCGCGTGTGATAGTGCTTCTCCACAGCCAGAACTTCCGTGTCGGCGAATTTTATTACATGGTCGGTCTCATTCAGTGCGTGCTCTGCCACGGCCGATTTCTCCACCTGCCCCAACCTGCAATGTCGCTTATGCTCTTTGATCCTGGTGTTAATGGATCGTCCAGTCATTCCGACATAAACTTTTCCGCATGTGCATGGTATGCGGTATATTCCCGACATTGCAACTGGGTCTCTTTTCTCCTTCGCCGATCTAAGACACTCTTTGATCTTCCTTGTCGGTTTGAAAATCGTCTTTACGCCATGTTTGCGCAATATACGGCCGATTCTGTCCGTCACTCTGGGAATGTATGGCAGAAAGGCCATACCCGACATTTCTTTTTCTGGTTCCTTAGTTCGCCGAGTGTTTGGCTCTGTTACACTTCTGATATAATTTGTGGAGTACCCATTGCTCCTCAGGACAGTTTCCAGGTGTTGCATTTGTCGTTTGAGGTGTTGCGGCTCACATATTCGTCCTGCTCTCGTTACGAGCGTACTGATCATGCAGCGAGACGACTGGGACAAGATCGACAGCATCACTCACAGGAGCATGCAGAACGAACTCGAGCGCCGCACCGAGCGACAGAAGAAAAAGCTTGAAAGATTCCGGAAGCAGACCGACAACGCGATTCCCGACATGTCACACACAGTGGTCAACCTCACTGAACGACAACTGACCGAAGAGGAAGTGTCTGTTCTTCAAAAAGGAGGGAATTTCGCTATCATCCCGAGAACTATACCTATGGAGAACATCATTGCCAACACCGAAGCAGCCATTCGGACTCTTCCCTGTGAAAGGGCGGAGGAAATACGCACTGAAACAGCCAGGATACTGCGCCGAGCAAAACCACCAGCTTGCAACCTGAAGAGAGAAGAGGTACAAGCCATTAAGAATCTCAACGCCGACAAGAGTATATTGGTACTGCCTGCCGATAAGGGGAATGCGACCGTCGTAATGAAGACCGAAGATTATGGGCAAAAGATCCGAGACCTATTAGATCCGACGACGTACCGAAAACCAAGCGCAGATCCGACGCAGCGTATCACACGGAATACGAATCGATTAATCAAGGCGTCTTCTCTGCCGGCGGACATACAGAGAAACCTGCGCAACACAGAAGCCCTACCACCTCGGCTGTATGGATTACCCAAGATCCATAAGAACAACGTCCCACTGAGACCGATCGTTAGCGCTTCTGGATCACCGTCATATAAACTGGCAAAACACTTGGCCTCTCTGCTCCAGCCACACGTGGGGAAGACCGACACATACATTAAGGACTCAGGACATTTCATTGAGAAGCTGAAGAAACTGAAACTTGCACCAAACGACATCCTGGTCAGCTTTGATGTTGTTTCGTTATTTACGAAAGTGCCACTCAGTGACGCTCTCGAGCACATCGGTTCCATTTTCCCGCAAGACATCAGAAAGCTCGGGCTATTTCACCACGGGCTATTTCACGTGGAATGGCGATTTCTACGAACAGCTGGAAGGCGTCGCCATGGGTAGTCCTCTCAGTCCAGTGGTGGCCAACTTCTTCATGGAACAATTCGAAGCACAGGCACTGGACTCGGCGACTTGCAAACCTAAGGTGTGGTACAGATACGTCGATGATACTTTCGTGGTGTGGAGCCATGGTGAAGAACAGCTCGGTGACTTCCTAAGACACTTGAACAGCCTCCATGCCAACATAGCATTTACCATGGAAGTAGAAAAAGACAAGAAACTGCCATTTCTAGATGTGTTGGTCACAAGGGACGGCGAAAACCTGGGACACAGTGTGTATCGAAAACCGACACACACGGACCGATACCTGCACAAACTGTCAAACCACCAACCGAGCCAGAAAAGAGGCATGATCAGTACGCTCGTAACGAGAGCAGGACGAATATGTGAGCCGCAACACCTCAAACGAGAAATGCAACACATGGAAACTGTCCTGAGGAGCAATGGGTACTCCACAAATTATATTAGAAGTGTAACAGAGCCAAACACTCGGCGAACTAAGGAACCAGGAAAAGAAATGTCGGGTACGGCCTTTCTGCCCTACATTCCCAGAGTGACGGACAGAATCGGCCGTATATTGCGCAAACATGGCGTAAAGACGATTTTCAAACCGACAAGGAAGATCAAAGAGTGTCTTAGATCGGCGAAGGAGAAAAGAGACCCAGTTGCAATGTCGGGAATATACCGCATACCATGCACATGCGGAAAAGTTTATGTCGGAATGACTGGACGATCCATTAACACCAGGATCAAAGAGCATAAGCGACATTGCAGGTTGGGGCAGGTGGAGAAATCGGCCGTGGCAGAGCACGCACTGAATGAGACCGACCATGTAATAAAATTCGCCGACACGGAAGTTCTGGCTGTGGAGAAGCACTATCACACGCGCTTGTTCAGAGAAGCTGTGGAAATACAAAAACACGCGAACAGTTTGAACAAGAAAGAAGAAAGCCTTTTGTCCAGGACGCAATGGCAGGCACCATACCTGATCGCACCTCACAACAACGCAGTGCGGCCCTGTCCCAGGAAATCCTGGGCCTAATCTCAATGAGGAATCGCCTCAGGAGACAATGGCAGCGCACCAGGCGTCCGTACTTCAAACGGCACATTAACAGACTACAGGGCATCATACATGATAAAATACAAACACATAGAACACAACAGTGGAACCAAAAACTCGAAGGGCTGGACACCACACGACCTGGCGTGTGGCAACTAGCCCGACACTTCACCAGGGAGAAAATATACACCCCAACGCTTCAAGGGCCCGACGGACCTGCATACTCAGCGGAAGAGAAAGCAGAACTAATGGCCCGAACACTCGCAGCGTCATTCACACCGAACCTGGTACCATCAGATCCAGTGTTCACACTTGCTTCTGACCAAGAGGTTACACGCATTCTAGCCCAACCATCGCGCGACGACATTCGACATGCTAGCACAGCCGAAGTCTCCTGGGCTATAATGCATTCCGCCGCTAGGAAAGCCCCTGGTCATGATGGCATTCAAAACCGTGTCCTCCAGGAGTTCACCGATAAAGCAACTGAGTACCTAACACACATAACGAATGCCATACTAAAACACCAACACTTCCCCGCCTTTTGGAAGACGGCCAAGGTCCTGATGTTCAGGAAGCCGGGGAAAGACCACAGCCTCCCACAAAATTACCGACCCATCAGCCTTCTGAGCTCGCTCAGTAAGATTGTTGAGAAGGTGATTCTCAAACGCATCACTAGGCACTGCATAACAAATGACATCCTGAGACCGGAGCAATTCGGCTTCAGGAATCACCACTCCACAACACAACAACTCCTACGGGTCGTTGAACATATAACACATGGTTTCAACATAAACAAAGCTACAGGGGCAGTGTTCCTGGACATCGAAAAGGCTTTCGACCGTCTACGGCACAACGGCCTCATCCGCAAACTCAGCGACGCGGGATTCCCCGACGGGCTGCTGCGTCTAATACACTCATACCTCACAGACAGGAGTTTCAACACTGATGTGCAGGGAAAACAATCAACACGACACGGTATACACGCGGGAGTACCCCAGGGAAGCATCCTAGGGCCCCTACTGTTTAACCTCTACATAAACGATCTCCCAATCACACACAACACAATGATGGCAATCTACGCGGATGACACAGCCATCCTTGCGCAAGATTGGAAACCATCAAACATTACGTCACGCCTACAGACTGCACTCAGAGTGGCCGAGCCTTGGTTGGAGAAATGGCGTGTTAGAGTAAACGTCGACAAGTGCGAAGCCGTTCTGTTCACTAGAAGACCGAAGCAACTGCGCAAACACCGTTACTGCAGACCAATAACCCTACATGCACGTCCAATACGTTTCCGCGAGAAAGTCAAATACCTCGGTGTCTGGCTGGACCGGAAATTACTCTGGGGGGACCACATACAACACATGACCAACCGAGCTAGCGCGAGGCTCAAACAGCTCTATCCTATGCTCAACAGGCGTAGCACACTGAACAGAAGGGTGTCGAGGTCCATGTACATGACACTTATCCGACCCCTGATGACGTACGCAGCTCCTGTCTGGGGATACGCTGCGCCTACACGCCTGCGCCGTCTGCAGCTCATACAAAACAAAGTACTCAAAATCATAAGCAATGCTCCACGATACACACGCATCGCGGACCTTCACCGGGAATACCGACTTGAGACTCTCACGGAGGTAATCCACAAACTCACCACAAGACTATACAGAAACTCCAGACATTCGCAGAACCCGTTTATTCTGAATCTGGGGAACTACGACCATAACCATAGATGGAAACATAAAAGACCAAAAGACATACTTGTAAGGGCATAACATCTATGGCCAAGCATACGCAAACATAACGGCACAGGCGAGCCCCTGTTAATCAGACGCTATTACTGGATATCCAGCTGAAATACACTGCCGAATAACTGGCACCACACAGGGAAGCCGTACCGTACACCGCATGCAAACAAGCTCCACACATCCCCCACACAGTGAGACGATCTATGGCCGATCTCCCACTACTGTATAACGATCTTGAATGTTCCAGGAATGTAGCAGCTGCAGCCACTGGGATACATCACCATCGCTTGTCACGGTAATGATGCATGATACCCATACTAACAAATCCAACCTTGCATGAGCTATCGCAGCTAGTAAGCCACTACTGCTCTTACTACCCATCCCACTGTCGCAGAGGTTTTTTTCCCACGGCACGAGCCATGGCACTTTTTTCCCTCTGCTCTTCAAATCGCTACCCTCACTCGCGTTTCGTCCACTATCTATCACCTGATGGACCGTGTTAATGCGTAGCCTTACCCAGACGCACGGACAACATCACAGCCCAGCATCCTGTGATCCACTTACTAGATAACTAACATGTTTTACGGAGGTGACTGTAGAACTTTTGGTTTGGTCACCACGTTGGTGCGGGCGTGGAGGGGCCCCATCTCTACCTCGGCTCCAGTTCACCATCGGCAATGGAGGGTGAAGCTTTGACAATGCCAGCCACTCGTGCTGGCGAAACGTCAGAAAAATCATTAGATGAACGTCGGCCGAAGAACCCGAGACAGAAGCCAGTAGGCAGTTTGTCATTTTTTTCAAAATAGAAAGAGACAACACACTAAATTTTCTGGATCTCATCATACGAAAAACAAACATCACCCATGGCTTCGTGATATTCAGGAAACCGACAACCTTTCCAATCTATCGAACGACGCGATGGCACACAAACAAACAATATTCGGAATCATGTTCCACAGATTGAACAGAACACCCATAAGCAAACAGAATTACACACAGAAGTTAAACACAATAAAACAAACATCAGGGGAAAGTGGTTAGAAGCCCCTTATGATAGAGAAATTAAACCAACAAATTTGTAAACCGAGAAAGAACGAACACACACACACACACACACACACACACACACACACACACACACACACACACACACAAAACCGTACACAACACACAAACAATGACCACATACAAGACACAACTGTGAAACAACGCACACACAAAACAAACAGCGCATACTCACCTACAATAACAAAATTGGCCACACAAGAAGCAACATACTGAAGAAACAGGGGCTTCAAAAAGGATACAGGACAGAGAACACAACACAGGATAAACTCAGAACACAGGAGACACCGACAGATAAATTCAGCAGATCAGGAATATATGAACTCACATGCAAAACTTGTCAATCAGTAGGCATAGGACAAACATGCACGAACTCTAAAGCAAGATACTCAGAGCACCTCAGAGCAATATTTAGTAGCAGCACCCATAGCACATTTGCTGATCACCTAATAGCCCATAATCACCAACCAACTACAGTAGCAACAGATTTAAAAATACTGAAATCCAGCCACATCCTATACCACAAACTGACAATACAAGAGAACGTCCACGTACAGAAGGCAGTAGCAAAAGGCAAACAAGTTTTGAATGAAAACACTACACTTTGTAAAGGCACATTATTTAAAACATTAAAGGAACTTCACAGAAAAGGAAACGCAGAGAAAGAGAGATAAAGGTAAACAAATCTCAAATTCTGCGCCGCGCGATTGCAAAACGGAAAATACCCAAAGTACAGTTAATATGCGTGTGCAATGCCCTCGGAACAAGAAAGAAGAAGGATCAGTCACAACAAATCGTAAGTAATAACAACTAAGTACATAAAACATGCTGCCACACCGAAATCACATTTTTTTAAAAAAAATAATTGGTAGATTAACTCGCTGATGAAATTCACATTTACATTGTTTGGTTTGCAGATGCCAAGTGTCAGTGCAGGACACCATTCAAATAGTCCTGTATAACCATATAATATAAAATCAAAGTAAGAACAGAAACGAACAAAAACTGCCTTTACTCCTCGTTTTGTTAGATCTGCTACAACGTAAAATATGTTCACTTAAACAGTTGTCCCATAAACGGAACCCACTGATGATGGCGCAGACATGCTGAAACATTTTTGGGTAAGAAGAAAAAGTAGTGCATAAAAGGCGGAACTCCCATGCAATAATTTTAACTGCAAACACGGTAGAAATTTAAGAGATGCAAATCCAAAAGATGAACTACAGTACGAATTTCGCTTTGTGACACTCTGCTGGGAAACACAATCACCATCGCGCAAGACGTGGGGCATGAAGGGATGCAGATGGTCGGAGAGGATATACACGTAATACGCAGATGTCATAGTGGCTTCGACTACTACCGCAGATAACATGTGAATCTATGTGACCGTCTCCCTGTGGACAGTACTGCCTCGATGGGCCTGCATCCTTTGAACGGTGAATGCTTGGACCAACCTTTCGCTTGGATAACTGTGTATTCGCATCCCTTTTTGGGGCTACATTTGGCTCTTCTTTTATGCAGTAGCGCATGACTGTACCTTCTGGAAAGGAGATTTGATGGTATGTAACACTATCATTCACGAACATCGCATGGATTATACGAGGTTATGCATCCTATCTGCCAAGAAGCCCTGAAACCAGCCGCTAAGCTGGGCTGATATTCCGTAAGTTTGCGTTGTTTTCCAGTAGGCGACAGTGTGGAGCAGTATCGAATGCCTCCCGTAAATCTGGGAACACGGAATCCACTTAGGTGGTGAAAGGGTCCTGTAGTCCCCTTTCATTATCATTTTATTTACTTTCCAGTGAGGCGTGAGTGAATGAATGTGTTGTGTTTCATGTTGCTTTACAGTGGTTTAGTCTCCTGCAGACAATCAGGGGTAGTCGTACAGAATGGCCAACCCCTGAAGTTTTCAGGCAGGCAAAGAGGTTTGTTCTCCTTGCGTGAAAGTTACCGGTGTTAGGTTGGTGGCGGAAGCCTCATCTCTGGGTTTTCCTGGCCACGGAATCGCGTGGGAGACGGAGTGTGTGAGACGGTCAGTCAGCTTCCAGCGCGCCGAGGGTCTGCAGCCGAACTCTCTTCGAAGAAGGGTGAGTTAGTTTAACCGCGTGGCGCGTTGTCTCGTATGGCCTCACGTCTCGTTTTATAAAGATTTTTTAACCTTGTCGCAGCAAAGAATGCAAGGCTTTTGCAGACTTTGTTTGATTCATAATGCAGACTTTGATCCATCAGAAGAACGTAACGCAAAGGTGATGCATATATAAGAAGTGCTCCTCGGTTCAGTGTGAATGTCTGTCTGCCTGCAACTGCGTCTGTATACGTTCTAATCTTTCCTGAACCTTAATAATTTTGCCTCTTCGTGAATTTTCTTTGTCTCATTTACCTTATGGCCGTTGGAAGCCATCCACGTGGTTTAATATTAGAGTTTGTTGGTCCACTGTCATTACCCTTTGTATATTCACATGTGCTTTCTGAAAAATGTTAATTGTTCGTGGCGGCGTGGTTTAATGTGGTTAAAACTTAGCCACGGCATGTAGAAACTGTGTCCCTGCAAACCACGTGGGCATACGAGTGTGTTGTGAATCGTGTACTATTTCACAAGAAATTGTACTTAGTTACCAGGCAAGAGCAGTTGTGTAGATGCATTATATCAATGTTTTAAGGAATGAATAATTTTGCCACCAATCTTATTCTGTGTACCGATGTTACGTCTCTATTACCTACCCCATTTATCTTGTAGTTTCCTTGTTAGCCCATCCATAGCGTTTCCATGCGCACGGGTCCAATAATTAGTGTTCCCTTTTTATTTAAAACAAATTCTTGAGGACAGATGTTGTTTCCAGGTGTACTGCTGCATGCTGCTCTTATGCACAATGTACACGTATTATTTACTTTATTTTAATATTTGATTCACGTGAACAATGCCTGGACCAAACTGGTAATTAAATCCCATTCTTTATGAGTGATAGTACAATGAATGTTCTTTTATGAATCTTTTTTCTTAGGATTAAATTAAATAATTTTCAGATTCAGCCGAACCCTGTATTTGTCGTGTGACTAGAGTTTGTGGCGATCCAAACTTTTACTTTGATTTCACTGTCAGATAGCAATTTCTTATTCAAAGTGAGCTTAACGCAACTTACACCTAATGCCAATTTTTTTCCGAAACTTACACATAGTGACCATGACGCAAGCTAACTTACAGTGCCACATTCACAGCCTTCTGATTACAGGGACGAAAAGAGCGAACTGAGCTTCATACGACAACACCCAATATCTAAATCTACATGTACATCTACATGTATACTCTGCAAATCACATTTAAGTGCCTGGCAGAGGGTTTATCGAACCACCTTCACAGTTCTCTATTATTCCAATCAAGTATAGCGCGCGGAAAGAATGAACACCTATACCTTCCCGTACGAGCTCTAATTTCCCTTATTTTATCGTGGTGATCGTTCCTCCCTATGTAGGTCGGTGTCAACAAATTATTTTCACATTCGGAGGAGAAAGTTGGTGATTGGAATTTCCTGAGAAGATTCCGTCGCAACGAAAAACGCCTTTCTTTTAATGATTTCCAGCCCAAATCCTGTATCACTTTTGTGACACTCTCTCCCATATTTCACGATAATACAAAACGTGCTGCCTTTCTTTTAACTTTTTCGATGTACTCCGCCAGTCCTACCTGGTAAGGATCTCACACCGCGCAGCAGTATTCTAAAAGAGGACGGACAAGCGTAGTGTAGGCAGTCTCCTTAGTAGGTCTGTTACATTTTCTAAGTGTGCTGCAAGTAAAACGCAGTCTTTGGTTAGCCTTCCCCACAACATTTTCTACGTGTTATTTCCAATTTAAATTATTCGTAATTGTAATACCCAGGTATTTAGATGAATTTACGGCTTTTAGATTAGACTGATTTATCGTGTAACAGAAGTTTAGCGAGTTCCTTTTAGCACTCATGTGGATGACCTCACACTTTTCGTTATTTAGGGTCAACTGACACTTTTCGCACCATTCAGATATCTTTTCTAAATCATTTTGCAGTTTCTTTTGATCTCCTGATGACTTTATTAGTCGATAAACGACAGCGTCATATGAAAACAACCGAAGACGGGTGCTCAAGTTGTCTCCCAAATCGTTTATGTAGATAAGGAACAGGAAAAGGCCTATAACACTACCTTGGGGAACGCCAGAAATCACTTCTGTTTTACTCGATGACTTTCCGTCAATTACTACGAACTGTGACCTCTCTCACAGGAAATCACAAATCCAGTCACATAACTGAGACGCACGCAAGCACGCAATTTCACTACGAGACGCTTGTGTGGTACAGTGTCAAAAGCCTTCCGGAAATCCAGGAATACGGAATCGATCTGCAGTCCCTCGTCAGTAGCACTCAGCACTTCATGTGAATAAATAGGTAGTTTTGTTTCACAGGAACGATGTTTTCTGAATCCATGTTGACTTTGTGTCTATAGACTGTTCCTTAGTGGTAATTCATAATGTTGGAAAACAATATATGTTCTAAAATCCTACTGCATATCGACGTTAACGATATGGGCCTGTAATTTAGTGGATTATTCCTACTACCTTTCTTGTATATTGGTGTGACCTGTGCAACTTTCCAGTCTTTGGGTACGGATCTTTCGTCGAGCGAACGGTTGTATATGATTGTTAAGTATGGAGCTAATGCATCAGCATACTGCGACAGCAACCTAATTGGTATACAGTCTGGAACAGAAGACTTACATTTATTAAGTGAGTTGAGTTGCTTCACTACTCCGAGGATATTTACTTCTACGTTACTTATGTTGGCAAAGGTTCTCGATTCGAATTCTGGAATATTTACTTCGTCTTCTTTTGTGAAGGCATTTCGGAAGGCTGTGTTTAGTAACTCTGCTTTGGCAGCACTGTCTTTGATAGTATCTGCATTGCTATCGCGCAGAGAAGGCATTGATTGTTTCTTGTCGCTAACACACTTCATATACGACCAGAATCTCTTTGGATTTTCTGCCAGGTTTCGAGACAAAGTTTCGTTGTGGAAACTGTTATAGGCGTCTCGCATTGAAATCCTCGTTAAATTTCGAGCTTCTGTAAAAGATCGCCAATCTTGAGGATTTTGCGTCTGTTTAAATTTGGCATGTTTGTTTCGTTGTTTCAAAATGGTTCAAATGGCTCTGAGCACTATGGGATTTAACTTCTAAGGTAATCAGTCCCCCAGAACTTAGAACTACTTGAACCTAACTAACCTAAGGCCATCACACACATCCATGCCCAAGGCAGAATTCGAACCTGCGCCCGTTCGTTGTTTCGATTCCATGTTGATACCGTCTGTGTAGATTTTCACTCCACAAAGGCCGCAGCTCGCGTGTATAGAACATCTTTCATAGTTAAACGAAATATTGATGGCAGCACTGTTGACGTAAGTTATACACAACTCTCATGACCCTTCTTGAAAACGGGAATGACCTGTGTCTTTTTACTATCTTTCGAAAGGCTTCATTGCTTCAGCGATGAGCGACTATCTGTTACCCTAATAGCTGCAAGTTCTCGTGTATAATCTGCATAGAATCGAATACGCATTCCATTAAGCCCAGAAGCGTTTCCTCTGTTTAATAATTGTAGTCCTTATAGTTTTATAGTAATGGCCTTTCTTGTCTATTCTACAACAAAAGCGACTCTAACGCTGTAGTGCGCAAATACTACAAGGGTAGCATTAACAAAACTGCCGTCAGCGGGAAAAAATTCCTTCGCTGTAGGAGGAGATGGTGATACTCGGTTCAGCTAGTGAATTACTTGCAATATCAGTGGCTGCAAACTAGTCGAAGATGAGTCATGTCCTTCTCAGCATTCTATAAGCGTTTCATGCCGAGAGATCCGTTCCCGATGGTGCACAAGGCTGACCCCGCGTCTCTGCCGACCGTTCGGACTGACAGCTACGTCAGCTTTCTGTTGCTTCCGGACATCAAAGGCACTGCCGCTGCATCAGCAGCCAGACAGCTCGTCCAGCGGCTGCGGTGTGACGTCAGAGGGCACCCGGTCACCTGCAGATGGAAGGCCGGCGCACGCAGCCTTCAGCTACGGCGATCATCCGCTCAGATGACTGGGCTGTGCTCCGCCATCCAAGGTCGCTGTCCGCCACGGCGGCCATTCTGCCTTACACTACCTGCAATTTGGCCGTCGGTATTGATGAGCCAGGCCGCTGCTTCATTTGATCGCCAATGTTAATAACCATAGAAACTTCTTGGCAGATTAAAACTGTGTGTCACATCGTGACTCGAACTCGGGATCTTTGCCATTGACGGGCAAGTACTTCCGTAGCACTTGCCCGTGAAAAGCAAAGGTCCTGAGTTCGAGTCTCGGTCTGGCACACAGTTTTAATCTACCAGAAAGTTTCATATTAGCACAAATTCCGCTGCAGAGTGAAAATTTCATTGTCAATCATTATTATTCTTCGGTAGGTTGCGGCAGGGCGGGTTTGTTTCCCACTATCCATCAAACAATCAGTCCACCTTCCTATTGTCTTTAAAAGACGTAAAATTGCTATCATGCCCGTATTTAATGTCCCAACATCAGTTTTGCACTGTTACTGATTGTCTATGTAACAAGTTCACACCCGAAAGCAGCCTGAAGGTATTTTGTGCGACCCACTATTTTGAACTTCTTAAACAGTCACTGACCTACGACTACATGCGAGTTAACACATTCAATCGTCCAGTAGGCTTCTTGTAACGAAGTGGACGCCATAATGTCTCGTTACCTGCACGAAACACGCCACGCGAAGTTTATTACGACATGAAACGTTCACACGCGAATATCTCCTAAAGTAAACCACTCACAAAGCTCAGACTTTCACAAAATACTCAATTCTGTAGTCGCCCTTCGTCAACAGTACGAGAACCGATCAAACGCGCGAAGTATTTTTGTAGAAGTTTGATCAGCGCCTTTTCACGTAGGTGTTTGTAATAAGACGGCTCCCGAGCGACTATCTTGACTCAGATTTGAGGCACAAAGCCCAGGCCAAACGCGCAGGAAATTCTGAATTCCTATTGGTTAGTACGTTACACGGCCAATCACATCATGTCGAGCATTTCTACATTCGCCTTATTTCTAATGTCAGACAGTCAGATTACCACAAGTAATATAGACTAGAAATTTCGTAATTTCGAAACTAAAGAAAATTTAATGAAAACAAAATACGACACCTTCTCGTAAATAAATTGCTAATAAATTTAATGCTCAACGTCCCTTTTGGCTGCCTTTTACAAAGTCCAGCTCTTTCGGACATACATTAAAAATTCCCCTATCGCATAACGACTGTCTGACGCATACATTCACATAGTATTAATAAAACACCACATTCCCATATTACGTATGCCCTCCATTCTCTCTCTCGACCTCTCCAAAGCACTCACACAACCAAAACAAGATGAAATGATAATTTTTCAAAGTACTTTTAATTACTTCAGAAAACTGTTGTAATGAAACTAAAGAAAATTCCAGAAACTTAGATTATATTAACCTATCCTCTTATTTGTAGTTTCAGTTGATACTACAGATGGATACATTACAATCCCTAACTTAGTTTCACAATGACAGAACGGTTATTATATGTTTTAAGTAAAAATTTATATCTTCGAAAGTATCGAAGTTATCAATTATAATTTTTAACAGTACGGTTGTGTTGTCCATAGAATTCGGTATACTATGTATCAAAAAGATCGTATAATACTTAATAGTACCTCAGAGCCACAGAAAATATGTGTAACGTATCGCAAGCAGCGTTAAGCAAGTACATTGCTCGCTCGGCCCAGTTACCAGCGACAGCTGTACCAGCATGAGAACCAAAATCTTCTCTCGTCCCGGCTCCACGGCAAACTACGCTTTCAGTGCAAGATGACAACTCGTAATAGTTTGTTACGTTACAAGGTATCGCTATGGGCAGAGTAAACGGAAGGAAGACAAAGGTAACGACCGGTATCAGAAATGATTTTTCCTATGACCATCAGATTTTAATTGGGGACCATGAAGTGGGCAAAGAGGTGGAACTCTCCTATCTTGAAAGCAAAATAATACATGACGGACAAAGCAAGAGGGACACAATGAGGAGAGTAGGTAAAGGCCAAGGGCACATTGCTGGCCAAAAGCTGTCTACCAATATCGACATTAATTTATGGAAGGAATTTCTGAGAACGTACGTTTGCAACACAGAATTTGTGGAAGTGTGTCACGGACTGCGGGAAAATCGGGAAAGACGAGAATCGAAGAGGCTGTGATGTGGTGCATGGAAGGCTGATAAGAAATGAGGTTCCCCTTACAATCAGCAAGAGGGTTAATACAAGGAAAAAGACTGGCAAGAAGAAGGGATAGGGCGATAAGCATAAGTGCTAAGACAAAATGGAATAACTTTCTTGGAAGCAGATGGAAATGTAGGAAGGTAAAAAGTATCATCGATACAACTGTACAACTATTAGAATAATGAGTTACGGTGTATACGGTGTTCCAAAAGCTGTTTTACAAATTCTTGATGCAATATGACTTCCAGTTTCAGTGAACCATTGTACCGTGGAAGTGATTCTATGATGTGTTGTTGGCACACGTTCTGTCATCGTCTCGCTTTTCGTGGGAAGTGATTTGCAATCATTCTCTTCCTCGCCGATTCTGCAGAGGTTTCCTCGTTTCTAATGTTACCAGACCAGTTAATTTTAGGATCCTTCAGCAGTACAACACTTCAAGTTCTTCGATTCTCTACTTTTCCCAAATTCCATATTTCGCTTACATGCAGTGATGAGCTATAGACGTACGTCCTCAAATACTGCTTACTTAAGATGTATGTTTAGCGCTACTACACTTCTTTATGACGAGGAATACTATCTTCGCCTGGTAGACAAGACTTGGTGGACAACGTTTCATTCATACCGGGCATCTGCAACTGTTGACAGGCATGATATTAAGATTTCCGCTAATAGCTGGTAAAATTGTTTTATTGAAACACGACCCGTTTTGCAGCCTAAGGTCGCCCGCGGAGGCTGATCGCTTCTAAGGCGCTTCAGTCCGGAACCGCACTGCTGCTACGGTCGCAGGTTCGAATCCTGCCTCGGGCATGGATGTGTGTCATGTCCTTACCTTAGTTAGGTTTAAGTAGTTCTAAGTTCTAGGGGACTGATGGCCTCAGATTTTAAGTCTCATTGTGCTCAGAGCCATTTGAAGCTTTTTTTTTCTCATCCTAAGGCCGCATAGTCAGGTGCAACCCAAGTGTACAGAGTAATACGCAGCGTCTCTGTGGATATTAACGTAAAGTTAAATACATTAAAGTTCTTTATGTGCTGGTGTATAACAAAACGAACAAAACCAGGACCAGATAATATTTTAAAACAGTAAGCACATGAAATGAGATATATTCGTAGTTTTACTACTTCTGTGCGTGCAGTTATACATTGCGCAAACTTTAGGCATGCTTTCGAAAAGATATTAGCAATTACATATCTCACCAGTTCGCACCCCTACTACCGTGTTTATAAAACAATCACAGAATGAGGAGTGACTAAAACGAGGAAGCCACAACCGCTTTCGACTGTCGTTCGTCTGAAATCGTCAATGGGTCACGTGACGCTTGTAAATTATAAAAAATATGAAAGTAGTATCTAAAATATACTCACAGTGTTAAAAAGTCACAGGTTTACCTATCGCTTCTAGTCGAGATAGATTATTCGATGAATAATGTCCATTGCATTCGTGAATGAATAGTGACGATGGAAGCTGGTAGTCAAGGGAAGGCAGGATTCAAAAATGGTTCAAATGCTTCTGAGCACTATGCGACTTAACTTCTGAGGTCATCAGTCGCCTATAACTTAGAAGTAATTAAACCTAACTAACCTAAGGACATCACACACATCCATGCCCGAGGCAGGATTCGAACCTGCGACCGTAGCAGTCTCGCGGTTCCGGACTGCGCGCCTAGAACCGCGAGACCACCGCGGCCGGCGAAGGCAGGATTCGGTTACGATTGTGGATGGGGCAGTAATCAGTTGCTTGTTTTTTAATTAACCTTTGCTATTGTATTTGCTGTTTTACAGCAGGTTTCTAAATTTTGCCGTTTACAGTTGCACACAATTTATTTTAAATCAGTAATTCCAGACCCAACGACAAATGAAAATACCACACGTTATTAATGAAGGAATAAACAACTGTGTAAATAATAGTGTTTTCAGTCAGTTACAATTTAGCAAATAACCATTAAATACAGATACAGCAGATAATGTTCTAAAAGCAAGCCACTGTGATCTGGGCAGAAGGCCTTACACGCCAGCAATGGCAATAATATAAAAAATTTAGAAACCTGCTGTAAAACAGCAAATACAGCAGCAGAGGTTAATTAAAGAACAAGCAACTTATGACCGAACGGGTGAAATAAGATGATGGTAAAATTTGTAGCACAGCTCTTAACATCCACTGAACACTACACTGCTAGATTTGTACCAGAAGGCGACCAGAACTATTAACTAGACATATATAATCTTTAATGTAGGCATTACAAGGTATTGTAATAAAATAATAAAATACAAGGACCATTACAGAAGTTCCTTAAAGGGTGCCGGCCGGAGTGGCCGAGCGGTTCTAGGCGCTACTGTCTGGAACCGCGCGACCGCTACAATCGCAGGTTCGAATCCTGCCTCGGGCATGGATGTGTGTGATGTCCTTAGGTTAGTTAGGTTTAAGTAGTTCTAAGTCCTAGGGGACTAATGACCGCAGAAGTTAAGTCCCATAGTGCTCAGAGCCATTTGAACCATATGACCCTTAAAGGGTACTGAGGCAGATTATACCCGCAGAAGGCGTGGGCTGAAGGAGCGTTACACTGAGCTACTGGCCATTAGTCCTCCTTTTAGAACGCACATGTCTTACAAGAAACAAGGGGCCACAGAAGGTGCTCCAGGAATCGACCTCTGAGAAGGTCCAGCAACAAACACTTTCGCCAGCGATGAGATAGGCAGCCAAGAGTTGCATTCACTTCGCAAGATGGTAGCGGTGACTAGTGGCAGTCTAACGAATGACTAATGATAACCTTGCTGAAGCTACCTGACGTCCGATAAACCAAATGCAACGATGGAACAATACGCCAAAGCCGGAATCGGTAGTCTACACTACGTCCACAGAATACTGTGTTTAGAGCGCCCAGAACGAGAAAGGAATCACTACCACCAGAGTAGAAGAATCACCAAGCGACCTACAATCAAGAAAGTTGTCAAAACTACACGCCTTACCGAACAGTAGCGGCAAGAGGAAACGTACACTGTCGTTACATATAGTAACCCCCAGGGCAGGTAACTGGGACGTTAGCGGCCAAGAGGCAAGAAAAATTACCGCTGGTTGAACTTAACAAATTCTAACAAGTTCAACGCAGTAAATAGTAATAAGAAGTCGAGGAAAGCTAATCAGATCCGCCTTCCCCAAGCACTCAACACGCTGCTCTTCGTCTCGGCGACACTACGAGCAGCAAGTCACTGGGGAATCGCGAGATATCACAATGGTGGAAGTTTCTCTACTTGGCTTGAAATGCACTCATCTCAAAGCTTGCTGGATCCGGTTTATGACGAAGTCGTGCACCCTCGTGACCACAGCCCTTCCACGTGCCAGTCCGTGCACGCCGCCAGCGGTTCCGGCGTGTTCTGGCTCCTCCTGAGTCCCCAACAGAACTGGCCCACTCACACGACCCGGAGAAACAACGACGTCGCCCCAAAGATAGGGCAACAGTTCCTACATATCGATAACCGCCGCTACTGACACTACCGGACTGGCAACGCTTGCGAAAACTGACTGGCGTCAGTCAACACGAGAAGAAGACAAAATGGTTCAAATGGCTCTGAGCACTATGGGACCTAACATCTGAGGTCACCAGATCCCTAGAACTTAGAACTACTTAAAACTAACTAACCTAAGGACATCACACACATCCATGCCCGAGGCAGGATTCGAACCTGCGACCGTAGCGGTCGCGCGGTTCCAGACTGAAGCGCCTAGAACCGCTCGGCCACCACTACCGGCGAGAAGAAGACAAACAACCGCAACCATGCCAACTAAACGATACAGTCTGGCCTCCAACAGAGAGCGGAAACCTACAAACAGCACCAACGCGAGCCGCAGCACGGCGCAGACGAACTCGTGATCCATTAACTTGATAAAAGTTTGCTGGTGGGTGGTGTTGTGTCTAGACAAGACAGCCTAGACACAATGAGAGGAAGCCGAAAGGCACGCGCTTAAACTCACGCAGGCTGGCGTGAGGTCTGAAACAGGATACGTAATGAATGCTATAAAGAAAAGTACGTAGCTTCTGGAATGCTTAACTTTAATCCACATTTTTAGAACATCGCTCTTGATGATACATTAATAGAATCTCAATATCAACTGAATACGGCGCCTTGCTAGGTCGTAGCAAATGTAGCTGAAGGCTATGCTAACTATCGTCTCGGCAAATGAGAGCGTATTTGTCAGTAATCCGTCTCAGGCAAAGTCGGCTGTACAACTGGGGCGAGTGCCAGTACGTCTCTCTAGACCTGCCGTGTGGTGTCGCTCGGTCTGCTATCACTGACAGTGGTGACACGCAGGTCCGGCGTATACTAATGGACCACGGCCGATTTAAAAGCTACCACCTAGCAAGTGTGGTGTCTGGCGGTGACACCACAGGTGGATCATGTGCTTAGAGGCATTTTTTAAATTTGCCTGCATCTAAAAGAAGAAAAACATTTTAAAATGTGAGGTCGCTAAAAATTTTGTTAAGGCCGGATGGGCAATAAAATATTGTCGCTACTAACACGATTAGTCGGTGCACAAGGCAAGGGTAACCATTGTTGGTAAGCGTAGAGGCGGCCCGCACAAGACACGAACACGGATAACAGGCCGGCGGAACGGAAGCTACGTATGTGGGCCAAAGAGATACAGTATTCATAGAAAGGCCGTCACATAAAGCTCTGGATAGGGAACGTACGGACAACTTGTCAGTGGCCGCTATTTTGGGCCCACTGCGCCGCTGGTGATACATTGACCTCTGCAGCATATTTAGCCGCGTATATTAAGGATGTGCACTCAACCGTCTAATGTACTGCTAAAACTGTCAGTGGCTGGAAACGGAACGTGTCGGATATTTGGCAACAAAAAAATCTCAACAGAGTTCAGCTACATGAATCGAAAAGCATTTGTTGTGGCGAGCATGAAACACAGTTTTTTTCCCTGCTATCCTTTATTCATAGCGAAAGCAGATTTCGCAGTTCTGGTTGCGGAATCAAGTTTGAACATCTGTTTTCATAATTAGCGTTAAATTGGTCCTATCCAATAGTCAGCAGGACAAAAGGGAACCAATATTAGTTTGCAAGTGCAAGGAAAAATTCATCGCTAATTTAAACCTCTATGTCGACTTACTTCTTGTTCCTGCTACTCGGTACTAAGAAAATTCGCCCAATGTCTCTTTTTTTGTATCTAATAAAGCATTGGATTCAAATATATATATGCGGTACCTCAGTATATAGAACTGATAAAAGTGTCTGTATGGTTGCGCGTGCTTTATATTTTTGCCAGATCTATCCCATAAAAATTTGTCTGCAAATTGTTCTATAACATTAGTAGAATGATTACGGAAGTACAAGAGAATACAATATCTTTAAAATGTGTTCGAATAAAACTAGGCGTATGATAGAAAGTAGGCTGAATGAAACAGTAAGAACTGTATTTGTATTAATATACTACAGATTAGCGGCTAGGTTGCAACAGTAATGCAAGTCTCCTGGTAACGTTAATGGATACTACATGAAAGGTCGTAGGTTCCGTCCTTGCCTAGGGCAAGTTTATTTTTTTCTTTTGTTACATTGCATTGTATGGAACAAAGTACAATTTATTATTGTGGGCATCTTAAATGTAAGTTTAATCTATACTGTACAGTCAATCAGGTCAAATTTCTTACCAGTCACGTTAACTTTGTACGGGACCACTCACTATTTTTCGTTTTATGGGCTAACAGTGGCAGTTTATCTCGACGATTTCTGTTTTGTAATTAAATTACCATTAAACCATCCTATTAGCACTTCTGACTTTTTTTTGCTGTTCGAATGGATTGGAAACTAAGTAACAGAAATGTAAAAAGGAGACAAGACAAAAGGCCATAAATGAATAAAATTTACTGAATGATTAAGTATAATTCCTGAAACATTTTCCAGTGCGACCAATATTCTCCTTTTTGTTGAATCTCTCCCTTCGGAAGGAGTTCTGTACAGTTTTCCTGCGTTTACGCCTCGAAACGAACAGCCAAAGCACAGCAAAAAATGGCTCTGAGCACTATGGGACTTAACAGCTGAGGTCATCAGTCCCCTAGAACTTAGAACTACTTAAACCTAACTAACATAAGGATATCACACACATCCATGCCCGAGGCAGGATTCGAACCTGCGACCGTAGCGGTCGCGCGGTTCGAGACTGAAGCGCCTAGAACCGCTCGGCCACTACGGCCGGCAAAGCACAGCACTAAGGCATTATTCTACTTAAAACTTCGAAGATAAAAAGCACTTCCTATGCTTCGCACGTAACGCTTGGGCCCACAATGGCTGCTAATGTCACGTGACGCGTTTCACCAATCCTGAACTGCGGAAGGCGGCAGACGCAGTGGAAAAAGATGGCCATACTTTCCATGTACAGAGCTTTACTGTCACACGTTGTACAGCGACCCTTGCGGTGCCACGCTGTACCATTATCCACCGTACTTTCAGAAGTCACTGTGTGCAAGTGACTAAAATGAGAAAGTGTGTGCCGCGTGGAACTGGCGTTCGGAAATCGACCACATGGCGTTAGTTGCATGCTCTTTGGTGCGACCTTTTCTTGATCGCCAAATTAATGAAAGCGTTGTTAAGTTCGAAGGCAGCTGAATATTTGTGACAAACAACACTATAAACATGATTGCTGCTCATTTCATTCGAAGCAATACAAGCTGCCCTCTTAGCTTCCTTCCTGTTCAGCCTGTCGGAAATAGCAACATATTCGGAAATAAGCAGACAAGTATTTGTGAGATGCAAGAATATAAATGTCACTGCTGCGCATTTCACTCACAGCCACTAGATTAGATTTCTGCCTAAATCGCGAAATATTCTGAACAAAAGGTCAATATTAGTGACAACAAAGAATATAAATGTCACGGCTGGTTGTTTCACTCGCAGCGGGGTAATCTTTTGCTTTTTTAATCCGAATGAACTCACGAAATCGAAGAAAGTCGTTCCTGATGGAGCACGTTCTTATACGCAAGTAATATAGGACGTTCCAGAACATAATTCTGTTATATGAACAAGGAAGTCCCAGAGTGTGTTACAAACGCGAAGATGAAAATAAAGGGAAAGAAACTTCCTTCGACAGCCCTAATGCAAGTCTCTAATCGCATGACCACAGTGTTCGGTTACAGTATCTAAAATGATCACCGTTTGTCTTAGAATCGCCTATCGACTTTTACAATTGATATGTCCTTAACTGACATTTAATTATAACAGATCCTACCTAGAGTGACTTTGAAACTTCCCCTTAGAAACATTAATGAATTACTGTGCTGATAAACCCCTTCCGTTATTTGAACTGAACGTACTCGGACATTTCGCCCTTTACTTATTCTGATCAACACTAAACTGACACACAATATTTTTAGCGCAACGCAATCTGACTTTCAATAATCACTACAAAAGAATGGCCCTGACTAACATTAACCTATACCTTTCATGAATCACTTACCTCACAATAATCTTCGTTTCTCGAACTACTGCAATACAGCGAGCGCCACTACTGCCAGCTAAATAAAAGATTCTAACTACTGAAGGGACTAACTACTGATAGGCATAGTTAGCAAATGAAAGATTTTGATAAAGAACAAACAATGTATTTACCTTAATAGTGTTCAAAAGTCAGAATATATCTATATATCAGTTCATGACATCCAGTCTTACAAATTTACTGTCTCTGATGGACACACTCTCAAATCTCCGCTATCTCTCTCCCCACGAATTTACTCTCTGATGGACACACTCTCAAAACTCCGCCATCTCTCTCCCCACCAATTTACTGTCTCTGATGGATACACTCTCAAAACTCCGCCATCTCTCTTCCCAGATCCACCACTGTTAGTGGCTCACCTCCAACTGCGCAACGCTACGCGCTGTTAACAGCCAACTGCCCAACACTACAATAGCGAATATTACAGCAATGCCAACCAGCCACAGACTGTACACAGCAGAACCAGTGATTTTCATACAGAGCGCTATGTGGCGTTACCAATATAAAAACCTAAACAGCCTACTTACAACTTATTTGTGATAAATCTTCAGGAGGCCGTTGCGCTTAAAAAGCGTGCTGTCATGACGCCAAAGTTATAATATGGAAACAACTAAATACGGTGAATCCTCTCAAAGTTAACAAGCGCGGGACGTTAGGTGACCGATTTACGATTTCAGACGAATGGCATCGAAAAGCGGTTGTGGTGTTCTCATTTTAGTCACTCGTCATTCTATGGTTGTTTCAAAAACGAGATTTTGTAAAAACGAGATTGTATGGGTGCGAACGTGTAAGATATGCCGAACTTATTTACGAAATCATGCCTAAAATTTGCGCAGTGTACATCTGCACACAGTAGCAAAATTACGAATATATCTCATTTGATGTGCGTATTGTTTAAAAATATTATGTGTTTATAGTTTTGTTCATTTGCATTATACACCAGCACAGCATGTGTTTAACTTTTCGTGAACATGTGAATTTATTATGTTTCATGATTTCGTTACGCACTATCACGTACCATGCCCCTTTGTTTTGGCTTCCAAAAACATGGCGGAAGATTGTTCAGTTTGCTTCACTCTGATCGCAGTGTTGCTTCTCTGCGGTATTCTGTGTGATGTCGACAATGTGACGACATGTACTCATGACTATGTGCGCTGGGTCGCTCCCTTTACAAGCGAGCCGGCCGAAGTGGCAGAGCGTTTCAAGGCGCTACAGTCTGGAACCGCGCGACTGTTACGGTCGCAGGTTCGAAACCTGCCTCTGGCATGGATGTGTGTGATGTCATTAGGTTAGTTAGGTTTAAGTAGATCTAAGCTCTAGGGGACTGATGACCTCAGCAGTTAAGTCCGATAGTGCTCAGAGCCATTTGAACCATTTTTACATGCGAGAACAGTACTAAATTGTCTTACGTACTAATACTTAACCGCATAAACAATCCAAATCAGCCAGACAGCTATGGTGCTATAATTATAACCGATTACTAAACATAAACTATGCATTTACGTTTTTATGTCTAAAAATTTCTATTCCCCTAACGTATTTTTAAATTTTATGAGAGGCTTGTGACGCTCCACAAAAAAAGCCCTATTTTGTTGTTCCAGAAGAAAGCCAAAAGACCATATTTTTAATTGCGTCAATTTCAAGAACCAATAGACACGTAAAATAACATTTTTTTCTTTAGTCGTTGGCGTATCACTCCAGTAGATATCGCAAAGCCATGCGTAGGCAAATAAGCAGTTATCGTTCCAAAATTTCATTTGTTCATCGGATGAGAATTAACCCCAACACAAGCTATAATGAAAAATACTCTTAGCTATGAGCTCCACAGCGATTCGAATAGGGCAGAAATAGTTGCAGGTATACGTCCCAATGTATCTAACGTAGTACAGATCCAGGCAGTGCTCTCGTTTTCCTATAAAAGGGCGCCACGACGTTGAGGTGGGGGATTTAATTATGTTTCCTTCACACGTGATGCTCAATGCAAGGACGTTTGCAACTACCAATTCATTGCAGAGCTTTTTGAAATTAATTATAGTTAGTCTGATGCTATATTCAAGTACTCCTTCGCTGCTTTTCTACTGTTCCCTAAGTCAGATTTTTAGATAGTCTTTTTCACGTACATTTGGTCCACAAGAGATACGTTGGGATTCGTCTAAAATCTGGGGAAAGTCAATTAGAATAGACAGGTAGCACTAAGAACTCACTGTGTATCGAAGGTAAAGTAAAACACTTTTTACTGTTACACAGGCGTATTCCGTGATGATGTTATGGACTTCCAGGGACGATGGAGAAGGGCAAGAGACCTTGGTTCGGAGCCAACTGAGTCGAAAGTCATAAGCGAAAATCGTTCTGATATCTGCGACAATGGACCTCTTCCATTGCAACGTGTTTACGTTCCAGATTTTTGAAGGAGAAACTAGGTCTCTGAAGCACATTCCTTGAGAGCTATGAGGGCTTGTTCAGTAAATATGTTTCACAGTAGCATGGATAAACAAATACTCGTAGCTCTTAATAAACACTTTAGAACCCAAGCCGTCTGGACTTTTTTCCCTTGTTTTAGTCCGTACTACCTCCTCCCAAAATATGATAAGCAAAGAGGTTGCAGTAGAAGTCGGTTTCCGCCATCTTATTTGTGCAAAAGTAATAGAAACAGTATCAGGTGGCCGAAATCTGGAACCCAAATCACTGTCTCTGCAGCTTACATGTAACTAGCACCCTATTTTTCACAGAATTGGTTTGTAGAACCAGTTGTTCGTTGTATTTTTCGTGCAAGTCATCGTAACAAATTGGCTCTGCAGCACAACGAGTTCACAGTAATACGTCATATTATTGAACTGGCAGCTTACAGTGTGTGTATAAACTAATTACTCTTCAACCGGATATTTGTATTCATGCTTTTCACAGTTGTAGGTCATGCATTGAAGGCCAGAGGTACGCAGAATGCAATATCTAACTTTCAGTACGTGAAAGATTGACGCCTATACAGGAATTTCGTTTAAGGTAAAGACCTGTAGAGAGGCGCTACCGCAGGAGCCGAGGTCATCTCGTTCCCGTGGTACAATAACAATATAGAGATTTAAAAAAAATGGTAGCCCGATGGGCACGTGAAACATGTACTCAAAATTTACTGTCAAGCAACAGGAACCATGTCAACTGTAACAAATCCATCATAATGAAATTAGGGAAAGAGTTACAGCTGGTCGAACAACAATGATTATTCAAAGCGACAAAGACATGTCCAGGGATGGATATGGTGTCATGCCCGCACAAGATGCAGACAACCATCTAGGGCTCCATGTCCAGCAGAGTCAGGATCAACATACAGCTATATTCCAAACGAAGTCTGTGATCCAGAAAATAACACCAGTGAGCCAGTTCATGTTATCGAAAGTGTATTATGCAGCGTCCATTTTACCAGTACCATGGCAATAGCCAAAGAGTCTTCTATCACTGATTGGATAATTCGTATGTCGTGGAAGTTTTTCCACAATAAAAAAAGGACACTAACCCTACCCATGGAAGTGGGATCCGAATAATAGGTACTGGCACAAACTGCAAAGCATTACTAATATTTAGTGTCTTCAAAACATCAAAATTCAGCCCTACCAACATGACAAGAATATTTATAAAAGAAGTTCAGCCAGAAAGCCGTGTAGCACCCGTCAGTGTTGGCAAAATTCGTTAGAAGTTCAGCTTTCTGAGAGTAGCCATTGTCGAGAACAGCTACGTAACCCAGACAGACAAAGTGCGTAACGCAAAGGAGTGGTTTCACCATAGTAAGCTAAGGCGACGTCCTACAATGGAAGCTAAATACTCTCATGTAAGCGTGAGGTGTGGACGCACATAGACAAGAACTAGCTTACATCAGTGTTAGGTGAACATGATACAAGGCCGTCAACGATACAATTCCAGTGTGTACAATGGTATATACTCAATCCATATAGCATATTCCTCCAGTTATGAGAAGTGTTATTAAGAGGATACATTTACACGCTGGTTCACATGTGCCCACGCACTTGAAATCTGAGAATGAACGAAACAAGCATTTGCATCAGTACTGAGGACGCAAAGTAATATGTCAAGATGCAAGAAGTTAGTGCACCAGACGAAAAGCGATACCCAGGCCAAAACAACTACATGATTATCAGGCAATCGGGCCAATTCGTACACTATGTGATTACATGCGGAGCACCGATTAATTATTGGATAACAATATTATAACATGAACTGCATAAAAAAAGGAATTATCAAAACTATTTTGGAAACTACGCAAAATCATTAGGCCTCAGCATATGAGATATTAAGACTTGTGTATAGATTGCTGAGTCCTCTATTTTTTTTACTTAGATTTAAAGCTTATACTTTCACTCATTATGTTACTTGTATTTCCATAGTACCGGTACTTCAGTTTCCGTGGATGGCCACGTGATCTGATTTAGGCAAAATATAAAAGTTGGTTTCTTATATAAAGACGCACAAATTTCATTTTTACTGCAAAGAGAAACATAAATGAATTCAGAAGAAGAAAAAATTACATTTTGCGAACGAAAGAATATGGAATCATGAAATTACTTTTTTTGGTTCCATAGAATGAAAATTTTTCAGTATCATTTAATTTACAATTACTAAGGAAAATTAATTTCAAGAAATAACAAAAAAGAAGTTGACACATCAAAAGATATAGTTCTGTCGATTTATTGCAAGAGAATTATTATACTTTAAGAAACAGGATAAAAGGCACAGAAACCAGGCCGAGAAGGCAACTAAAAGAGAGCGAATGGAGATGCTATAGGCGGAGGTAGGAGGCAAACAAAAATAAGGAGGAAGCGTCCTGAATACTGCATTCGATCCCTGCGATTGCTTAAACACTGTGCAAAAATCATCAAAAATGACAGCCAAAGACGTCTGGCATAAGGAGCCGACAGAGGGCTGACGACTAAGCAGAGTTTCAGAAACACTCTTGACAGCATATGGATTGAGTGTAAATCGAAGGAAGAAAGAAAGTAGTGAGTAGTAGCGGAAATACGATTAGCAGTAAATTTAACATCAAAATTAAGGATCACGAAATAGACGAAGGGAAAAAATACCGCTGTTTTAGAAACATAACAACACATGAGAAACGAAGCAACTAGGACATAGAAAGAGATTGGTACAGGAAAAGGGTGTGTTACTAACCAAAATACGCCTGCCACTATCAAATATAGTCCTCAATCTGATGGAAAAGTTTCTGAGTATTCACATCCGGAGGACAGCATTGTATGGAAGCGAATCATAGGCAGCGGGACACCCGCAAAGGAGAGATCGAAGAGTTTGAGATACAGTGATATAAAAGGATATTGAAAACTAGGTGGACTGATAAGACGAGAAACGATGACGTTCTCGGCAGAATCTGCGAGGAAAGAAATATGTGTACAACACTTAAAAGAGAGGAGAAACAGAGTGATACGACAAGCGCTAAGACATCTAGGAATAACTTCCGTGGTACTAGAGGGAGCAGTAGAGGGCGAAAACTGTAGAAGAAGACCGAGACTGGAACGCATCCAGCGAGTAATTGATGACGGAAGTTTGATGGAAGTATTTTTCTGAGGCAAAGATGTTGGCACTGGAGAGCCACATCGATCCAGTCATAAGGCTGACCACCCAAAATAAGAAAACGTTGTAACAAAAAAATTAACATGAAAATGAAGTATTGCTTCATCCTAATTAAACATGTTAATAATAAATATTATAATATATTACAAATAAATCACAGCATTTGAGGTCTCCAAACGCAAAAAATCATTCCGCAGAACTTCTTTCTGCAGTCATTTTTCCAAGTCCTCTTCTTAAACTTCAGTCTACTCTCCACCTTCAGGATATGAATCTACGAAGGGTGTTCGGTAAGTAAAGCAACACACTTTTTTTCTGAAAGCAGGTTGGTGTTAGGATTCCAATACGCCATATTATTGCCACTCTTTAGGCTAGGAAATCCTGTTTTTATACATAACCTCCGTGCAGTCAGACGGCCTTATGCCACTTCACTGGGAGGAGACGTATGTCCGCGTGGTACCACTCTACTGACCGACGTGAGCCAACGTCTTGCTGCGTCAATAACCGCCCTAACATCCAGGTGCTGCTTCCCACCCGAGTACATCCTTCGTTGGACCTGTCAGATGGAACTCGGAAGGTGCGAAATCCGTGCTGTAGGTTGGATAGGGAAGAACACTTTTTTTTCCCCACTTGCTGCCCTGATTTTACGACCCACCACCTAATTGCTTAAGGTGGGTCTTTATTGACCACTTGGCCGCTGCGATCGGTATATGGGTGCTGATACGGCTGAACCTCCACACCAGTTCCCACATCGGATCGTACCGTTGCCCGTGTCCCGCCACTTGGAGGCGGGTCATAGTTGATCTTGTTTTGTTTTTGTCTCTTATTTTGTTTTCTTTTACTTGGTCATCTTTGTTTGCTTTTTGTCTTTCTTTTCTTTTCTTTGCGGTAGCTTTCCCAAACCGTTTAGCAAAAATTTACATGAAATTTAAATTTTGAAAAAGAAATACAGAAATATAGTTTAGAATGAAGAAGAGTAAAGAAGATAGGAAAGGAAGAAGTTTATAGTCCCTCCACCCTGGGGAACTGAGGATGAAAGCCTTGGAATTAGTCGTCAAGCCATTGATCCTCCGTTTCCAATCCTCTGCTTACCTCTGACTAAGAATATCCATGCTAATCTATAATTTCTATGCTATTACTAAAGCTGTTACTAAGATAATTACGCTATTAACATGTTTAAAGTGCCGTGTTTGCCTGTGGCAATTGCGACGGTGCGCCGACACTGTTTACATCTATTCATGTTGAGCTTTAGTTATGTGTAATCTATTGTGATATCTGTACATTATGTTTAGACTAATGCATTTCTGTCGATCCTCTTTCTGTCTCGGTTTTCATCCTCCACACTATGGCGTCTAGGTAGGTGCTACATCTATGTTTGTCGTCAGTGCGGTCTCTCGCGCCTGTACTCTTCATGGCATTCATCTGAGATTTTTTCTGTCAGTACTTTTAGTTCGTCCCATACTTCTGGTGTTCTGATTGCATCGTATATGTGTCGTTCAGTTTGTAAGTGTTGTATTCCTGGTGTGTTCCTGTGTTGTCTGTATTTCCCGCGGAATAGGATTGTGTATTCGGGGGTTCCCTTACCTCCGCATGCACATGTAGATGTGTCTCTTAGACTCACGCGGTTCAGGTGGGTGGGATATCTTCCGTGCCCAGTCAAGAAATGCACCATGCCGCGGTTAGGATCGGCATGTTTCATTCTTAACCTTTCCGTGATATCCGGAAAAAATGTATGTACTCTCCGTCCTTTATCACTTGTGCCCCATTCTTCTTGCCATGTATCGACTTCCCATTGTTTGAGGTGCCCCTTGTTGCTCAGCGGAGAACCAGTTACTACAATCCTGGAAATTGAAATAAGAACACCGTGAATTCATTGTCCCAGGAAGGGGAAACTTTATTGACACATTCCTGGGGTCAGATACATCACATGATCACACTGACAGAACCACAGGCACATAGACACAGGCAACAGAGCATGCACAATGTCGGCACTAGTACAGTGTATATCCACCTTTCGCAGCAATGCAGGCTGCTATTCTCCCATGGAGACGATCGTAGAGATGCTGGATGTAGTCCTGTGGAACGGCTTGCCATGCCATTTCCACCTGGCGCCTCAGTTGGACCAGCGTTCGTGCTGGACGTGCAGACCGCGTGAGACGACGCTTCATCCAGTCCCAAACATGCTCAATGGGGGACAGATCCGGAGATCTTGCTGGCCAGGGTAGTTGACTTACACCTTCTAGAGCACGTTGGGTGGCAAGGGATACATGCGGACGTGCGTTGTCCTGTTGGAACAGCAAGTTCCCTTGCCGGTCTAGGAATGGTAGAACGATGGGTTCGATGACGGTTTGGATGTACCGTGCACTATTCAGTGTCCCCTCGACGATCACCAGTGGTGTACGGCCAGTGTAGGAGATCGCTCCCCACACCATGATGCCGGGTGTTGGCCCTGTGTGCCTCGGTCGTATGCAGTCCTGATTGTGGCGCTCACCTGCACGGCGCCAAACACGCATACGACCATCATTGGCACCAAGGCAGAAGCGACTCTCATCGCTGAAGACGACACGTCTCCATTCGTCCCTCCATTCACGCCTGTCGCGACACCACTGGAGGCGGGCTGCACGATGTTGGGGCGTGAGCGGAAGACGGCCTAACGGTGTGCGGGACCATAGCCCAGCTTCATGGAGACGGTTGCGAATGGTCCTCGCCGATACCCCAGGAGCGAGAGTGTCCCTAATTTGCTGGGAAGTGGCGGTGCGGTCCCCTACGGCACTGCGTAGGATCCTACGGTCTTGGCGTGCATCCGTGCGTCGCTGCGGTCCGGTTCCAGGTCGACGGGCACGTGCACCTTCCGCCGACCACTGGCGACAACATCGATGTACTGTGGAGACCTCACGCCCCACGTGTTGAGCAATTCGGCGGTACGTCCACCCGGCCTCCCGCATGCCCACTATACGCCCTCGCTCAAAGTCCGTCAACTGCACATACGGTTCACGTCCACGCTGTCGCGCCATGCTACCAGTGTTAAAGACTGCGATGGAGCTCCGTATGCCACGGCAAACTGGCTGACACTGACGGCGGCGGTGCACAAATGCTGCGCAGCTAGCGCCATTCGACGGCCAACACCGCGGTTCCTGGTGTGTCCGCTGTGCCGTGCGTGTGTTCATTGCTTGTACAGCCCTCTCGCAGTATCCGGAACAAGTATGGTGGGTCTGACACACCGGTGTCAATGTGTTCTTTTTTCCATTTCCAGGACTGTATATTAACCTGGTCTAGTCTGCCCATCTTTAACCAGTACAGTGCGGCCCAATGCCTAATTGTTATATCTATCGGGAAGATTTCTAGCACTGCTCACAGCGCTTCGATCGACGTCGTGCCAAATGCTCCAGACAGTCACATTAGGACGCTTCTCTGTCCTCGCCTAACTGCTGTTCTGTTTGTGAAGAGGTTGAGTCTGTGCGCCCATGTACTGGCCGCAAAACATAGTACTGATTCGGAGAGTGCGCAGTGGTAGGTTCGTGTGACTGGCAAAGGAAAACTACAGGGGCTGAAGCGGGAATATTTCATGATTTCCCACAACAAATTTCGCATTTATGCAAATGAAATTGGTGCATTACTTATTTCACCCCCCTATTCTGCTCCTGGTTCACCTTACAAATTACTATAAGATTTCGCAAGCTCTGCCACATAGTGATGGGTATACTTCGTTCTCTTGTGATATTTGAACAGTGTTTTCGCCATTACAAGATGAAATTTATACAGAACACATTTAGTCTTTCTCCTTACAGGGTCTATATCATCTGTAACCCTTTATCCTGTTCCTTCCCCTAATGAAGCGTCTTAATCCACCATGATAATAAGTTTCTCATCTCCCTTTACTTACTAAATTATCAGTTCAGTATCATCTTATACTGGCTCTATCTTTTCACCTTCTGCTTGTGATACCAGCATGCCTAGCTGAACTATTGTTGTTGGTTTGCTGTAGATTCTGATCAGAATAAATCTATGAACTGTTCACAGTAACTCACTCTCTGTCTTATTCCTATTCCTGACGAATACTACTCCCGTTACAACATTTTCTGCTGTTGCTGATAGTACCCTTATTCTGTTTCACCTTATTGACCGCCCCACTACATCCAGGCTGAGCCTTAGTATTAATCCTTTCAGATCTTCTAGCTAGTCTACCACATTTAGACTTCTGACATTCCACGCAACGGCTCGTAGGACGTTACCCTTTCTTCGGTTACTCAATCTTGGGATTTCTCTTCCTGTACACTCCCCTTTGAGAGATCAGAATGGCGCACTAATTGGGAATCTTTCACCAATGAAGAGACTATGGTGACACTTTTCCAAGTACAGCCACACATTCTGCCAATACATTACGTCTATTTAATGTAATGGATTCTATTGTCTTCTGTATCCTCATCCTGTACATAACACTGTTGTATAGTCAAAATGTTACGGAAATAAAATTAGCTGAACTTCGTTAATTCGGTAGCACTCAAGTCAAATTTCGCGTATTACCTCTAGTTTTCGATATGCAGCCGTTACCTGTAAGTACACTTTTTTGTCGCAAGAAATCGAGTAAAATAATGAGAAGTAGCAGAAGTAATGAGAAGTAGCGGAAATGAAAACGGCAAGAAACTTATCAGGATTGATGGTCACGAAGTTGATGAAGTTAAGGAATTCTACCACCTTGGCAGCAAAGTGATATATTTCTATATCCGTGAATCCCTCACAAATTGGGGGTAACGGGATGGCAACAGGAAGTGTATGCGGCCATCTCTTAAACTAAACACGCCGAATATGTTAGTAAACATACCGTCCCAGTCCCGATGCGGGACAAAGGCACTCGAAAAACAAGAAATTCTGGTAATATGATCTAGCTAGTACTTTCAGTTGAAAAAAGAATAACATTTGCTCAAATTCAATTGTGTCAGTCTACATTAAAAACTTCCAAACGTGAAAATAATATAATATTATCAGGAATAAATTTGAATGGTTCTAATGAAAAGAAATGACATCGAGTTAGTAAGTTTTGCTTTCTGTTTCTCTGCCCTGAATAATACAAATCAGTGCGTTTTTTGCTGGTAACGTTGTTTGATAGACAACAGGATTTTCTTAGCCATTCTGATTTAGTTTTTCTGCTACCGATTTTTTATTTTCAGTGTCAATGATTGGCATATGAATAATAATATCGCTTGTGAATATTTACTGATTTTATTTGCTAATGTATTTAATCAAATGAGTATACCACTGCAGACCGTAAACTCAAAAAGATTTCATTTATATTAACAGTACAAAAGATGTATGTTACACACGACAGCAAAATACATTTATCTTTTAGGTATCGTAGAAATTCACTTTTAACTGTTTAGTTGACGAACAGCAATTCCTCGAGACTTTTGCGAACCAGTTACAAATTTAATTTCTGAGACTTGACAAGTCCTCAGACTAATCCTTCAATTATCTAACAGCTTGTTTACAGGCTTGTCCCCCCTAATTTCTGCGTATTGGAAAGCTTGTGTCTTTCTAATTTCTCTATTTGGATAACCGACAAACATATATTTGAAAAAAAATATTAAACGCATAATTTTACATATGAAGCATTTTAAGTAAAATAAAGTTAGTTTGAAATTGGTTTAAGTTTTAAAAAGTAGGATGATTTCTGACCTTGGTGCCATTAAATTAAAAAAATTTATAGAATATTTCGACTCTAAATCTGTGTTGTGAAAGTATTTTTGTTAATATTTGTATGTCCTATGTCTTTGTAACTTCCACTCTATTATTGACTTTCTTATCTATTTCTCGCTTCGTGTACAGCTGATATGAGTAAAGAGATGTGAAGTTCTGATTGGATTAGGCGATATTACGTTTATTAAGATCTATGTTTGTAATGGAAAGTTAATGAAATAACTTGTGTAGGTTTATCGAAAGTTCAGTAATTACAGTATTCTTTCTCTTATTGTTTCCATTTATTACTATGTAATCCTTAATCAATATTCCTTACTAGAAGTGGAACTGTTGTTATTACGTACATTGAGGAAAAAATCGTAATCTCAATCCACATAGTGTTCTAGAACACGTAGTCCGTCGCTACCGCTCAGTAAGTTTGCAGTGGTATTTTTCCAGCTCGACTAAGCACCATTTTGTTTTTAAAACTGTTCATACTATATCTAAATATGAAATGAGGATGAAGTATCTGCAGCTTCAACAATAAATCGTCAGCCTGATTGTGACAGCCACTGCAGTAAACGAACTAATGAGCAAATTTTCACGATGCAACTTACGAGGGCCTGCTGAAAAGTAATTCCTCCAAATCATTTTTTATGTTTTTAAATGAAACACACTTTATTAACAGTCTACCTGAAACTTCCTGACAGATTAAAATTGTGTGCCGGACCAGACTCGAACTCGGGACCTCTGCCTTTCGCGGGCATGTGCTCTACCATTTGAGCTACCCAAACGCAACTCACCACCCCTCCTCACAGCTTCAATTCTGCCCGTACCTCGTCCCCTACTGTCCAAACTTCGCAGAACTAGCACTCCTGGAAGAAAGGATATTGAGGAGACGTGGCTTAGCCACTACCTGGGGGATGTTTCCAGAACGAGATTTTCACTCTGCAGCGGAGTGTGCGGTGGTGTGAAATTTCCTGGCAGATTAAAACTGTGTGCCGGGCCGAGACTCAAACTCGGGGCCTTTGCCTTCCGAGGGCAAGTGCTCTACCATCTGAGCTACCTAAACACGACTCATGATCCCTCCTGATAGCTTCAATAATTCTGCCAGTACCTCGTCTCCTGCCTTCCAAACTTCACAGAAGCTCTTCTGCGAACCTTGCAGAACTAGCACTCTTGGAAGAAAGGATATTGCGGAGACATGGATCAGCCACTGCCTGGGGGACGTTTCCAGAACGAGATTTTCACTCTGCAGTGGAGTGTGCACTGATATGAAACTTCCTGGCAGATTAAAACTGTGTGCCGGACTGAGACCCGAAGTCGGGACCTTTGCCTCTCGCGGGAAAGTGCTCTACCATCTGAGAGGCTCTGTGAAGTCTGGAAGGTAGGAAATAAGGTACTGGCAGAATTGAAGCTGTGAGGACGGGTCATGAGACGTACTTGGGTAGCTCAGAGTGTTCGGTCAGAGATTTAGCTGCCCTGTGTAATATACAAATTGAGGTAATGGATCAGTGGTAAACTTGACCAAGCGTTGTTGGACACCCGCCACGAACAACTAGAACGAACAACGACGAACAAAATGAGATTAATAAAATGTACAAAAAGAGAAATAACATGACAGAGCACTTGCCGTCGAAAGGCAAAGGTCCCGAGTTAGAGTCTCGGTCCGGCACACAGTTTTAATCTGCCAGGAAGTTTCATATCAGTGCACACTCCGCTGCATAGTGAAAATCTCATTCTGGAAACAGTCTACCTCTTTATGCTTCATGAGTACATATTTATTTTTCAGCGTAGTCACTCTGGCGATGATCACATTTCTCCCGGCGAGAAACCAGTTTGTTGATACCGTCCCTATAGAATGTTTGCCATTGTTGATGGAGCCCCAACCTCGCCTCTTATTACACCGCTTAATTTCTATCAAAATGAAGTACTCGAAGGTATTCTTTAAGTTTTAGAACCAGATGAAAATCGGTGGTGCTAAGTCGGGACTGTGTGGAGGATCGTGGATGACGGTGAACCCAAGGCGCACGATTGTTGCAGATGTCGCAGGGTTCGTGTGTGGTCTGGCATTGTCTTACTGGAGGAGACGGTGATACATGTGTGTACGAACTCTTCGAACTGAAAAGTCGCTTACCCGCGCCCTGTTCCTCACTCACTGACATAGTTACTTTGTACGCTACACTACGGAGCTCTCCAGTGCCGAGAGCTGCAAGTATGAAGACGTGAAGCATAAAGATGAAGAATGTTAATAACATTTGTTTTAAAAAAAGCTTTTAGTGTTTTCACATAAAAAATTCGTAGGCTTTACTTTTCACCACGCCTTCGTATACATGTTGAGTGTGAAATCAATTTCGTTCTAAGCAATGAGCTGTAGAAGTTCCTTGTTCCTTTGCCGACCGGTGTGGCCGAGCGGCTCTAGGCGCTTCAGTCTGGAACCGCGCGACCGCTACGGTCGCAGGTTCGAATCCTGCCTCGGGCATGGATGTGTATGATGTCTTTAGGTTAGTTAGGTTTAAGTAGTTCTAAGTTCTATGGGACTGATGACCTGAGATGTTAAGTCCCATAGTGCTCAGAGCCATTTGAACCATTTTTGAACCTTGTTTCGGTTCGGCTGTGTTCGAAACAGACTGCCTTGTTCCTAAAAGCAGTAAGTGCGCAATTAATCAGTCCGACTGTTGGGACGTTATAGTCTGAAATTATTTACGGAAATTACGGAAAATCTTAATCAGGTTTGTCAGAGAGGATTTTGAATTTCACACCTGTAGTGTCATTAACTGCACCACTAATCAGTGTAAAAGGATTCGTCAGCACTTTTTTAAAACAAATGTCGGCGCTGTACGTTTATTTTTCTAACGCAGAGACCATGGCGAGTGCCCTTGACATGGTTTGCAAGTGCTGTGTTCACTGGTCTACCACGAGACAACTAACTGACTCGAAACGGAAAAGTCCATGCGAAACAGGTTTCAGTCTTACTCATAAGCACCACTCTCACTGTTGCAATTCCTACCTTACCGGAGTCGATACAACTGTGTGGTCAACGTTGTAATTCATTTCATCGATCACTGAGCGGCTCTTAGGAAGTATATGACTACTTTCTTATTCAAATTATTATAATTATACATATCAACCTACTACCTAAGTACATTAGTGGGTCCTAATTTATTATTATATTACATTTCTGCAGCTTAATTTCTAACACTACAGGTACAATACTATTATTCCTTCACCACTACAGGCATTTCTAGTCTACTATTATTAATGTATGCATGTATCTAAGTGCTAGTTGATTTTGGTTCCTCTATAACTATTATTGTTAGAGTGCAACTTTGTTTATCCTGTTGATCTACACTACCTGCAGCTATTTTATAAGATTTCCCTTTAATGTCAATTCAAGCTCTTTTATCACATGCACTGATGATCCAAAACGCTATGGCCATTGCTCACCGCGTAGCAGAATGTCGGCTGATGGCGCTCCGGTCACGTGATGCGGAGAGAAAATTATATGGGCGGAGCAGAGACGAATGGGGAACCATTCAAGCGAGGATGCTGTGCTCAACAACCGAGTTTTTCACACAGAGTAGATTGTCATGGCCCCTCTTCTGGGAATGCGCATCTCGGAAACTGCGACGCAAGACTGCTGATCGCCGACTATTGTCTGACTTTCCGTGGAAACTGGTTGAAGGTCGGAGAAACCGCGAATAGGTGACAAGGCGTTAGACATCCATGTCTTAGAGCAAAATGTGGATGCCGGATCTTGGCCGCTCTATAGAACAGGATAGGCAGCGATATATGGAAGATCTGACAACAGATTACAAAGCTGGTGCAAGGACGCCCATTGTTGAACTGAGGCACCACAACAGACGACCACTGCATGTTCCCGTGTTAACACAATGACTTCGTCAACTACGTCTGCAATGATCACGGGATCGTCGAGAGCGGACAGCCGATATGATGCCTGATCCGATGAATGATTTTCCTTGTTAGACCAGGTCGATGGTCTTGTTTGGATAGGCAGTAGCCATCAAAGCCAGCGACTGACTGCTCGATAACTGCACCACGCACTGGATTCAGGCCGGTGGATGCAATATTATGCTATGGGGGTCATTCACATATGCTTCCATTCGACCTGTCTTAATAATCGAAGACGCTGTAAGAGTGTGGAATACCTGAACATTACTGGGGACTACCTGCATCCCTTCATACTTCTCTTCCACAAAGGACTACCAGCGGGATAACATTCCATGTCGCAAGTCTGGAGTCGTGCTACAGTGGTTTGTGGAACACGGTAGTGATCTGCTGCCACGTACCTCAACAACCTATCAAGGATTGTCGAAGCTTTTTTTTTTATTATTTACACGTCTAGTTCCGTAGGACCAAATTCAGGAGCAAATCTCCAAGGTCATGGAACGTGTCAGTAAATTATACTACAACATAAAAGTAATAACAGATAAAAATAAATGTTTATGAACCCGAAAAAAGTCAGTCCATAAATTTAAGTAAACGCAATCAACAATACAATAAGAATCAGCTTAATTTTTCAAGGAACTCCTCGACAGACTAGAAGGAGTGACCCACGAGGAAACTCTTCAGTTTCGATTTGAAAGCGCTTGGATTACTGCTAAGATTTTTGAATTCGAGTGGTAGCTTATTGAAAATTGATGCAGCAGCATACTGCACACCTTTTTGCACAAGAGTTAAGGAAGTCCGATCCAAATGGTTCAGATGGCTCTGAGCACTATGGGCCCTAACATCTGAGGTCATAAGTCCCCTAGAACTTAGAACTACTTAAACCTAACTAATCTAAGGACATCACACATATCCATGCCCGAGGCAGGATTCGAACCTGCGACCGTAGCAGTCGCGCGGTTCCGGACAAAAAGCGCCTAGAACCGCTCGGCCACAGCGGCCGGCTCCGATCCAAATGCAGGTTTGATTTCTGCCGAGTATTAAACGAGTGAAAGCTGCTTATTCTTGGGAATAAGCTAATACTGTTAACAAGAAATGACAGTAAGGTATGTATATATATTGAGAGGCCAACGTCAAAATACCCAGACTCGTGAACAGGGGTTGACAAGAGGTTTGTGAACTTACACCACTTATTGCCCGAACCGCCCGCTTCTGAGCCAAATATCCTTTTAGAATGGAAAGAGTTACCCCAAAATATAATACCATACGACATAAGCGAATGAAAGTAAGCAAAGTAGACAAATTTTCGTATCGAACGATCACTCACTTCTGATGCTGTTCGAATAGTAAAACTGGCAGTTTTAAGTCTTTGAACAAGATACTGAACGTGGGCTTTCCACAATAGCTTACTATCTATTTGAACACCTAGAAATTTTAACCAGTTTCATTAATCATATGCCCGTTATGTGAATCTAAAACGTCAGGTTTTGTTGAATTTTGTGTTAGAAACTGTAAAAACTGACTCTTACTGTGATTTAGCGTTGTTTATTTTTCGCAAGCCATGAACTTAGGTCATGTACTGCTCTGTTTGAAACAGAGCCAACGTTTTACACATCCTTTACCACCAAGCTAGTGTCATCAGCAAACAGAAATATTTTAGAGTTACTCGTAATACTAGAATGCATGTCATTTATATAAATAAGGAACAGGATGGCCGCAACACTGATCCTTGGGGTACCCCCCACTTGACAGTACCCCACTCAGAACCCACATCACAGCCGTTATCAACATTGTGATTAATGACCTTTTGCTGCCTGTTGCTAAAGTAAGAGGTGAACCAATTGTGAGCTACTCCCCATATTCCGTAATGGCCCAACTTCTGGAGAAACATTTTGTCATCAACACAGTCAAATGCCTTAGTTAAATAAAAAAAAAGCCAAACGTTCGAAACCTTTTGTTTAGCCCATCCAGTACCTCACAGAGAAAAGAGAATATAGCATTTTCAGTTGTTAAACGACTTCTAAAGCAGAACTGTACATTTCATAGCAAATCGTGTGATATAAAATGATCAATTATCCTTACATACACAGCCTTTTCAATAACTTTTGCAAACACTGGTGGCATAGAAATACTTCTAAAATTATCTACATTATCCCTTTCACCCTTTTTATAAGCGGCTTTACTACTGAGTACTATAATCGCTCAGGAGACTGACCATTCCTAAAGGAAAAATTACGTATATGGATAAATACAGGGCTAACATGTGTAGCACAGTGCTTTAAAATTCTGATAGACACTCCATCTTAACCATGAGAGTCCTTAGTCTTCAGTGATTTAATTATTTACTCAATCTCCCTCTTGTCTGTATCACAGAGGAGTATTTCAGACATCAATCTCGGGAAGGCATTTGCCAAGAAAGTCTATAGCCCACGGTCTTCCTGTATTGTGTTGCAAAGGTGGAACAACTTTCTATTAAGGAGGTGGTCATAATGTTTTCGATCATCAGTGTACGTACGTAGTTGTGTAAGTATGTAAGTCGTAACAACGAACAATTGTCCAATCAATAAATAATCGATCTGTGCTAATGTAAGTTTCTTATCGCCAATGACAAAGAAAAGTGCAATTCATGAGAAAGTGGACTCTCTGTACAGTGAAGTGACAAAAGACATGGGATACCTACTAATAGCGTGTCGGACCTCCTTTTGCCCCGCGTAGTGCAGTGTCTTGGACTAAACAAGTCCCTGAAGGTCCGATGAAAAATACTGAACCATGCTGCCGCTATAGTCGTCCATAGTTGCGAAAATGTTGCCGGTGCAGGATTGTGTGCACGAACTGACCTCCCGATTATATCCCGTAAGTGTTCGATGGGATTCATGTCGGCCGATCTGGGAGGTCAACTTATTCGCTCGAATTGTCCAGAATGTTCTTCAAACCAACCATGATCAACTGTGGGCCGGTGACGCAGCACATTGTCAATCCATAAAAATTCCATATTTGTTTGAGAACATGAAGTCCATGAAAGTCTGCAAATGGTCTCGAAGTAGCCAAACATAACCATTTGCAGTCAATGATCGGCTCAGCTGGGCCAGAGGACCCAGTACATTCCACGTAAACACAGCCCGCATCATTATGGAGCCACCATCAGTTTGCACAGTTCCTTGTTGACAACCTAGGCCAGGTGCTTCGTAGGGTCTGCGCCACGCTCCAACCCCACCGTCAGCTCTTACCAACTGAAATCGCGACTCACCTGACCAGGCCACGGTTTTCCAGTCGTCTAGGGTCTAATTGGTATGGTCAGAAGACCTGGAGAGGCGCTACAGACGATGTCGTGCTGTTACCAAAGGCATTCGTGTCGGTCGTCTCGTGCCATAGGCCATTAACACCAAATTTCTTTGTACTGTCCTAACAGATACGGTTGTGGTACGTGTAACATTGATTTACGGTTATTTCACGTCGTGTTGCTTGTCTGTTAGCACCGACAACTCTACACACCCGCCACTACTCTAGGTCGTTAAGTAAAGGCCGTCGGACACTGCGATGACTGCGGTGAGAGGTAATGCCTGAAATTCGGTGTTCTCGGCACATTATTGACACTGTGGATCTCAGAACATTGAATTCCCTAACGATTTCCGTAATGGAGCGTCCCATGCGTCTCGCTCCAACTATCATTCCGGGTTCAAAGTCTGTTAATTCCCGTCGTGAGTCCATAACCTCGTCGGAAATCTTTTCACCTGAAAACAAATGACAGCTCTCCCAATGCACTGCCCCTTTATACCTTGTGTACACGATAATGCCGCCATCTGTATACACTGAAGGCCCGATTAAACTGTTACACCTGCCTAAAATCGCGTAGGGCCCCTGCGAGCACGCAGAAGTGCCACTTCACCTCTTGACATGGACTCGTCGAATGTCTGAAGTAGTGCTGGAGGGAACGGACTCCATGAATCCTGGCTGTCCATAAATCCATAAGAGTACGAGGTGGTGGAGATTGTAACACCACAGCTCTTATGCTGTATGGATTCATTTTTTTTTTTTTTGCTTTATTTAATGTTACATTGTTGATCGTCTGTAAATGTGTTTGAATCGATAACATAAAATTGTGTACTCTTTTCTTTCTTAAAACTTTGATGTAGTTTGTTTCAATGCAAAGTAGTGTATCTGTACTGTAAATACTTTGTCCCATTTGGAGGGAACAAAACTTACTGCATATAATTGTAATTTTGTATGAATAATTTTTTGTAGAGGTGTCAATATGTGAAAATGTTCTGTCTTATTTAATGTATTTGATTGCTGTTATGTAAACTGCTGATCCTCACTTAGGGCTCTTAGTTATTCTGTATGTAAACGGTGTAGTGGTTCCCCTCGGGAACGGAACTGTGTAGCGCGCGCAAATTGTGGTTGGCCTAGGTGGAACTGGTAGTTAGTCGGGGACGAGCAGTGAGTCTGGGACGAGCCAGCAGTCAGAGATGAGCTACGAGTCCGTGCACTGCCGTGTAAAATTTGCATAGTGCTGGTTTCGAGAGAGGCTTTTCTGTTATTTCCCTATTCCTCGGATGGATGGATAAATAGCTGGGCTATTCTGGAATTTGCATCTATCTTCGCCACCAAGAAACGACAGAGTCCAGCAATTCTGCCTGCAATTCCACCAACCAACATGCAGTTGCCACCACATTGCGCAATCATTGCAACGTAATATTATAAGGATGTACAGTGAAGGATCAGCTTAATGGATGTGTTATTGTGCTGAAATATAAGGTAATGTGTATCTGAATTTATGTACCTACCTTGATTTTTTTCCTTATCATAACACCTCTCAGGGTCCTCTCCATTTGAAGTTAAGTGATTACCGAGTATCCTTACTAAAAGAAGTTAAAGCCTAAAGTTTTGCTAATTAATATCTCTTGAACTTGGTAAAAAGAAAGTTAAAGTTAATGTGGCAATAGAGTGAGTTAAAGTATACATTATTTGCTCAAAATAACTTTCCTATTAAAACTGCTATTTAAAGTGCTGTTGCTAACTCCAATATTAAAAGTTCTTAAGACTGAGACTTATAAGGCAAATGATCACATTATTGTCTGTAATAAATCCTAAAAGGTGAGTCAGTTTCTTGCAATTTGGTCAGTATTGTGTTTCGCTGTAGTAACAGTGAGAAAGCTGCAGTTGTGAAACTTTATATATTCATGTTTGCTAAGTGTTTATGTATCTTGTATATTAGAAGCGCAAGTTAATAGTAATATTATAAAGACCATTCAATTTATGTAAGCCTGAAAGTAATAGGGTGTTTCGGTATCTCTTATAATTCAGCAAATAGTTTGTGCTGCTCCAGTTGTTAGCTTCAATCTTAAAACATAGGTGTGTCAGAGTTCATTGCACTCGCGTGTGGCCAAGTCTAGGTTGTGTTTGTCCGTTATAATTACTAATAACTATTTTCTTGAACGAGAATGTTAATCATTCTCATGCCTAGTTAGGCTGGCGGCCGTTTTCTTTATCCGTCGAACAGTGCAGATACGCAAAATTTTGTTTGGTACTGTTCAAATATTTACGTAATTCTGACTTTCATTTCCGATAAGCCACTTCCGTTACGTACAACACGGTCAACTTAACAAAATTCCTCCCAGAGGGTAACACTGCTCTGCTGCTTTGTACCATAATTGCTTTTACAAAATAGTTTTATGTCACAACCTGTTTCTAGCATTGAGGTTATGGTGCAGTAATAACAGCAGACAGGAGTGTTATAAGATCTCTTCTGAACAGCTCGTTGCAAGGTATCCCAGATATACTCAATGATGTTCATGTCTGAGGCATTTCGTCGCCAGCGGAAGTGTTTCAACTCAGAAGAGTGCTCCTGGAGTTAGTCTATAGCCATTCTGGACGTGTGGGGTGTCGCAATGTCCTGCAGGAATTGCCCAAGTCCGTCGGAATGCACAATGGACATGAATGGATGCTGGTGATCAGACAGGATGCTTACGTACGCGTCACCTGTCAGCCACGTATCTAGACTTATCAAGTGTCCCATATCGCTCCAGCTGCACTCGCCCCACACCGTTATAGAGCCTACACCATGCTTGAACAGTCCCCTGCTGACAGGCAGGGTCCATGGGTTCATGAGATTGTCTCCATACCCTTACACGTCCATACACTCGAGAAAATCTGAAACGAGACTCGTCCGATCGGGCAACATGCTTCCAGTCATCAACAGTCCAGTATCGGTGTTGACGGGCCCAGGCAAGGCGTAAAACTTTGTGTCGTGCAGTCATCGAGGGTCCAAGAGTAGGCCTTCGCCTCCGAAAGCCCACATCGATGATGTTACGTTGAATGGTTCGCTCGCTGACACCTGCTGACTGCCCAGCACTGAAATCTGCTGCAATTCGCGGAAGGGCTGCACTTCTGTCACGTTGAACGATTCTCTTCAGTCGTCATTGGTCCCGTTCTTGCAGGATCCTTTTCTGGCCGTGGCGATGTCGGAGATTTTATGTTTTGGCGGATTCCTGATATTCACCGTACACTCGTGAAACGGTCATACGGGAGAATCCCCACTTCATCGTTTCCTCGGAGATGCTGTGTCCCATTGTTCGTGCGCCGACTATAACACCACGTTCAAACTGACTCACATCTTGATAACTTGCCATTGTAGCAGCAGTAACCGATCCAACAACTGCGCCAGACACTTGTTGTCTTATGTAGGTGTTGCCGACCGCAGCGCCGTATTCTGCCTATTTACATATCTCTGTATTTAAATACGCATGCCTATACCAGTTAATTTGGCACTTCAGTGTATATGTATAACATTACCCCATGACTTTTGCTGCCCTAATATGTAGCTGTCTATCTCTGAAGTTGATGTGGGTTTTCGCAGTTCGTCTATTTACTGTTATTGTACACGGAAGATATACATTTTCAAAATGTCTCTGAATTTCAATAAGACATCCTCCGTGACCTCGTAACAGCACACACGTTTCCTTCTTAGTCTCGTGATTAACATTAGATTAAGCATTGTATGTAGCATGACTTTGTATTTTCTACAGTGGATATGGAAAGAAGAAAATGAAATATTTGGATTTAAGTTTCGCCAAAGACGAGGTTATTACAAACCCCACACAAGCTTGGATTAGGCAAGTGATTTAGGGAAACCTGCGACACATAAATCTGGATGTTCGGACTGGGATTTGAACCAACGTCTTCCTGAACGCGAGTCAGTGACTTACCACTGGACTGTGTCATGTGGTCCACAGATAGGGGAATAAATTAAAAGTCACATGACACAATTCTTCAAGTTTGTAGCCATAGTGTCCATAATATTTTCATAATTATAGAAGATATTTTAAACTCATCTGTAAAACTATAAGAAAAAGTGTATTTTGGTCGGCAAATGCGTATTGTTTTATTAATTTAAGACAGAATCACTGATCTTTAATTAATTATATGCACACTTCGGCTTGCTTTATAAATCTAAGATCAGTTCGTTGCAAAAGAGTGATGATTTTACTTATGGTATTGCATGTCCGACATCCGTCCGCATTAGGAAGTTTCGTCTGCTTGCACATTTTTGAGGTATTCTCTTAGTAGGCACAGCTGCTTTCTGCCTAATGTACATTGTTTTGGAGCATTACACATTTAATTGTAAGAAACACAAGACAGTGCAGCACAGCTACTGTTTGTTAACACACTTCTGGCTAAACACGTCTCTGTGTGTTTATCTGCCAGTAGTGTTGGCGACGTAACTGCTAGTTTTGGTATTCACTTCATCTATGTGACTTCATTTCAGAATCTGAATATATTTTCACGACAAAAGAAAGGAATCACCACAGTAATGTAAACAGTGGGCTGATTATGGAAGCAATAAAAGTGGTGTTGAAAACACACCAATAGAGATTAAATAAGAGAACAATAAATTCAAAAGTAATTATGACGAATCGAAATTCCAAACATAAAGAAATCACTGCAAGCAGAAACTATCATTGTAACAAATGCTAACACAGGCAGTACTTTAGTACTCATGGAAACAAAAGAAAACAGTCAGAAACATAGATCATACATCTTCAGAAAGGGAGAAACAGAGACTTATACAAAATTCTCTAAGGCATACAAAATGTGATGGCAGCCAAAAATCCATGACATTTCCTGTTTGGTCAACAATAAATTTCAGGATAGTCCACCCATACCAATCAGCTATACTAGTAAAACAAATGGAATTACAGTTCACCCAGTATCATAAACATGAAAATGAAGTGACAATAAGAAATACCAACCAGGTGATAAAACACATAGTATACAAAAATCCCATTGCTTTCCTTTGACTTAGAAAGCATGTGCAGTTGCAAGGAGACAAGTAAATTAACTGAAGAAATCCTGAAAATACACAACAAGCTACCTCTGTAGTATTTAGAAGAAACAACAAAATTGTAACAGTTAATGACACAAGAAAACTGAAGGCAGTGGTGAGTATTATATACAAGAAGAACATTTACCTATGGTTTCGCTTACGTCAGGAACATTAGTAAAAATCTTCATGAGCTATATAGGAAAACTAATATTTAATGCTTTGATAAAAGTAAAAGGCCAAAACATCATTTAGAGGCACATGTGAATGGATGACATAATGCATGGTAGATGAACCTCAGGAAAAAATACAACTATTATGCACAGACATAAATACTACATACATTAACAAAGTTTACAGTAGGCAAAGAAGAAGAAAATATGCCTAATTTTCTAGATATCGTTATAAGAAAAGAAAATTCCAGCCATACCTTTGACATACGCAGAAAACCCACAACAACAGACACAAATGCAGTCTTACTGCCACCAGAATCACAAGCAAGCTGCAGTCAGATACAAGCAATAAAGAGTCGATAAGATTCGCCTAAACGCTATTGATTACCAAGAAGATCTAGCCCCTATATTACGCATAGCATTGAAAAATAATACAAGACACTGTATTATATATAGTAAGAGAAAAATAAAGCCACAAAAGGTGAAACAAACCAAAACACACCAACTCATACAAGCAGCACGATCACCAAAAAATGACACAGTGAGGTCCCACAATAAATTCACATATAAAATAAATTATATTCTCTGTACTAGGATAACTGACAGGAAATCTGACAACAAATAAACATTATATCAAGCCATGAAAATACAGAAGAAACCAATATTTGAAGACCACCTTAAACAGGAATATCATAGACTAAGCGCAACAGCAAAAGGCATGAGCACTATAAAAATCAGTAAAAGCAGACACCTCCTAAACATTCAAGAAAACTGCCACTTACAAAATAAACAACTGCTTGATAACCAGATGAATATTAGAAACCAGACACTGTACAAAATCAATGGAAAAATAACAATTTACAAAAAAAATCTTGTCTCTTAACTCCTCCTCCCCCGCCCCCCCCCCCCCCACTTGTTTCACCTACCCTTCCTTCCCATTCACCTTTACCTACTCCCCATTCTCTCCGTTTCACTGCCAACTCACACTTCCTTTCCATGCTTTGCATTCACTTATATCTGCACACCCTCCCCTAATCTCAATCCCTACCTATCACATTTACATCTTCAACTGCATCACTACAGCTTCATTTCACTTTCGTTAACATTAATTGAACGACAGATATGACAAAAAAGAGATCAAGTGAAAACCAGAAGTAGCGGTTAAGTTGGAACAGTACCCACGAAAAGCACATGGAGACATTGTTAGCCAGAAGTATGCAAACAAACAGTTGTGATGCTGGATTGTTTTTGTGCTCGTGGTGAAGAATTGTGTAGTGCTGTGAAGCGAGGCGGGATTACGTAGAAAACAGCAGCGCCAAATAAGAGAAAGGTTAATAACTTTAAATCTTATCCCTTAAAAAGAAATAAGTTAATATTTATACTTAAAAAATTAAATAAATACAATCCACTTTAAAAAATTAATTTTTTTCTTAAGAAACTAGATATATTAGGAAACGAATGATGTAAAATCAGACGATACTTCCTAATGTGAAGGAAAGGCGGACATACCATCAGTGAAACCATCATCCTTCTGTAACGAACTTTCTTAGATTTGGAAAGCATGCCAAATTGTAAATATGTTTCATTACAGACGACAGATGTGTTAAACGAAGAAAATGAAATTTAAATGCTTAGCCAATCAAAATACGCTCTTCCTTGTAGTTGCACAGACGGATTCGAAATACTTTCGAAAATCACTGTATTTTCGGTATACACATATGACGTTTGATGAGTTTCATCGAATCCCTGAAGTAATTTGTATCCAACACGTTCATACTAAAAGCCTTCATGAGGTTTAGAATTACCTTGACTCCTCGTGTCACGCATATGGCTGCAAAGTGGCTGGCCATATGACCAGCTAACATATTTCCACTTCGCTATGGTATACCCCATACAGCTGTGACGTCTGCAGTGCGGGAACATGGGGTCACTCCCATGCAAGGTGATCGACGAATCACAAATAAACGCTTTGCTGCTCGGTTGGACATCTCTGTCGGTAGTCCTTGCACACTCACACACCAGTTGAGGTACTCAAATGCGTGTGCAAGCTGAGGTCCTCGCCATCTAACGGAAGGTCATTGAGAGCAACGAAGCACCATCTGTGCGGAGTTGCTTGCACGTTAGAGGCAGAGTGTGACAATTTTTTGTCGAACATTGTCACAGGCGACGAAACATGGATCATCACATCGAGCCGGCCGGTGTGGCCGAGCGGATCTAGGCGCTTCAGTCTGCAACAGCGCGACCGCTACGGTCGCAGGTTCGAATCCTGCCTCGGGTATAGATGTGTGTGAGGTTAGTTAGGTTTAAGTAGCTCTAAGTTCTAGGGGACTGATGACCTCAGACGTTAAGTCCATAGTGCTCAGAGCCATTTGAACCATTTTTCATTACAGCGATCCGAAATCCATGGAGTGCCGCCACATCAAAATTCCTCCGAAGAAAAGCCCCAAATCCGCACACTCAGCCAATAAAGTGATCGCGACGGTCTTCTGGGATTATGAAGGGGTTATTCTGTTTGATGTCCTCTTTCATGGTGCAACGATCACCTCTCAAGCGTATTGTGCTACTCTCGGTAAACTGAAGGAACGACTTCAGCGTGTTCGCATCCATAAAAAAATGCAAGTGAACTTTTTCTTCTCCATGACAACACAAGGCCTCACAAAAGAGTAGCTCACGAAACTTGATCGACCTGTGTTCTCCATCGTCCATCCTACAGCCAGAATCTGGCACCTCCCGACTTCCATCTGTTCGGCCGAATGAAGGCTGCATTCTGGGGAAGCTGTCTCGCGTGATGGGGAGGTCACTAATGCACCATAACGTTTGCTTACGTCGACCAGTAGAGTCGTACCATGTGGGCTTACAAGCACTGCCAGTAAGGTGGCGTAACGCCGTCGTATTGAACGGAGATTATGTTGAAAATAGGGTTCTGCAGCCAAAAGAGTGGGAAATAATATGCTGTATTGAAATCCTGAATAAAACCAACCTGCTTTCAGACAAAAAATGTGTTGCAGTACTTTTTAAACACGCCTTGTATTTTGTGCCGTGGCATGCCGTAGTAGCGTTTGACCAATAAAGAAATATATAGCAAACACTAACTACACTCTTGCTCATAAATTAAGAATAATTATGATACATGGTGAAAAAATGCTCTGGTGGGTGGTTTGCGGGTTTAAATCACCTCGGGGTATGACCATGCGGTGCATTTGCCCTGCGGTCGTCACACGGTGGCGATGGTAGCAGTCCACATACGCAGAGGTGTGTTGGTGCGTGTCAGAGTACGGTGCAGCGAGTAAGTGTGCAGAAGTTTTCGGACGTGTTAACGGTGACTGTGCGTTGAAAATGGCTCGAAGAACACATATTGATGACGTTATGAGGGGTAGAATACCAGGGCGCCTGGAGGCTGGTCAAACACAGCAGGTCGTAGCACGGGCCCTCCGTGTGCCACAAAGTGTGAGCTCACAATTATGGCAACGATTCCAGCAGACAGGAAACGTGTTCAGGCGCTACAGCACGGGAGGTCCACAGAGTACAACACCACAAGACCGATATCTCACCATCAGTGCCCGCAGACGGCCACGGAGTACTGCAGGTAGTCTTGCTCGGGACCTTACTGCAGACACTGGGACAGTTGTCTCCAGACACACAGTCTACAGACGACTGAACTGATATGGTTTATTCGCCCGGAGACCTGCAAGGTGCGTTGCATTCCACTGACCCTTGGTCACAGGAGAGCCCGTAAAGCCTGGTGTCAAGAACACAGTACATGTTTACGGACGTGTCCAGGTATAGTCTGAACAGTGATTTTCGCGCGGGTTTTCATCTGGCGTGAACCAGATACCAACCCCTTAACGTCCTTGAAAGGGACCTGTATGGAGGTCGTGGTTTGATGCTGCGGGGTGGGCTTATGATTGTTGCACGTACACCGTTATGGATGGCGTAAGAGTGCTGTTCAAGACTGGCCCAAGAAACCGTGAGGAAGCAAACATGGTACTGGAAGTCTCACCAAAACTCTGGAGCAAAATAGTACAATATGGTAGGGTCTACATAAACTGCAATTCGCACAGGGTACAAAACTACAGCAATATAAGCAGGTGCTACAAGTGCCAAGGTCATCGCCACACAGCAGCAAAGTGCAAGAATGCAGAAATAATTTGTGGCCACTGTGCAGCACCTGGACCTACTTTTAAGGAGTGTTCAAAGAAGGACCAACCAGCCCAATGTGCAAACTGTAAGCGGGCTAAGAAGGCACACACCCACGCAGTGACAGAGAAATCTTGCCCTGAATCAGAATAAAGGCCATAATACATACCACAATTGACTATGGCATGTAATAATAACGTAGCAGTACAACCTGGAAGAAGACCACGGACAGATACACAAGAAAATGCAATAAGGATCCTTCAAATAAATGGGCAAAGAGCAAAAATCGTCGCAGATCAATTGGCACAGCGAATCAGCGAAGAAAATATAGATGTGCTATTGATCCAGGAACCCTACTGCGTAAATAACAAAGTATTTGGGTACCCGCCAAACTTCCAGCTGATCTACAGCCGCAAAGGCGAAGCACCCAAGGCAGCAATAGCAGTTAAGTCACAGACAGTAACAGCTTTGCAGATGACAAGCTTCTGCAACATGCACATAGCTGCTGCCAACATAAATGGAGCCTTTGGCGAGATCTACATTGCCAGCATATATTGCCAATATGGATCACCCATAGACCTTTTTCTCCATCAACTGGAGATTATCCTCGACAAACTCCCAGGAAAACCAGTTATTATAGGGATGGACACAAATGCGAACTCACCAATCTGGCACAGCTCAACGATGGATGCAGCAGGTAGAACGCTTGAAGACTTCATTTCACAACACGGGCTGATGATAATGAATGAGAGGTCAGAGCTAACTACATTCTCTGGCCCAAATGGGGAGAGTAATACTGACATCACACTCTGCACACCTCCAGCTGCCAAAGCGGTGTACAAGTGGATGGTTCATGAAGAATGGACGTCAAGTGACCACAGGGTAATAACATACGAATTCGTTGCACCTCAAAGAGCGAGAGCTACTGTGGAACTTGTCACCTACAACACAAGCTTCGCAAAGTGGCCCACCTTTGACAGGCATCTCATCAGGTCCACAGCCCACTGGCCACAAAGCCAAAATGTAGGAGTTAATGAAATGGTCGCAAGGCTACAGGCAGCAATCCACGAGAGCTGTAGCCGATCAATGAGAAAGAGGACACAGGTGCAGAATCCAGTGCCATGGTGGAATGCAACACTTGCTAACCTGCGACGTGACACCATTTCAGCACGACGAAGTCTGCAACGAGCACGTAAAAATAATAATGAACTACAGAAGTAGCAAAACAAACCTACAATAGAGTGAAAAATAACTACAATAAGGAAATTGCTAAGGCCAAAGAGGAGACCTGGAAGAAATGGGTCAGTGACTGCGATCAGAATGATCCTTGGGCCATAGTGAGAAAGATAATTCGGCCAAAACATGGAACAGAAAACGTGCTAAGTAACATAAAAACAAAGAACCAGACTCCTACAATGACTTGGGAGGAGACTGTACGGTCATTACTACAGAGCCTGCTTCCTGATGACAATCCAGAACAGGACACAGATGGCCAACAAGCTGTGAAAACAGACAACAGCTATGACAATGTGGACCTTGACCCAGAATTCACACTAGAAGAAATAGGGGCAGCAATAAAGGCTTGCAAACCAGGGAAGGCAACAGGTCCTGATGGTATTGATGATGCTATTATAAAGAGTTTGGCGCACCAGTCCCCATCTTCTCTCAGATTTATACAATAAATGTCTACAGGAAAGAAGAGTCCCAGATACGTGGAAGGAGGGAAATGTCTGCATATTGCTGAAATCACTAGACAAACCTAGGGATGAGCCTAAATCCTACCGTCCAATATGCCTTCTGTCTATCTTAGGGAAAATTCTGGAAAGGTTAGTAGTCAGTCGTCTAGAAAAACGCTATGACGATTCAAATATCAAGGCCCACAACCAGTTTGGGTTTCGAAAAGGCGCATCCACAGAAATGGCTATTAGGCAAGTGTTGGGTAGTGTGGATTGTGAGGAGAAGTATGTGGTAGTAACATTTGTAGATATAGCAGGGGCCTTCGATAACTTATGGTGGCCTAGTGTTATGAGGTGTCAGAGCAATCCAGTGCCCGCGTAATTTGTATGACTTAATGGCAGATTACTTTAAAAACCGGAAGGTTATGGTCCAAAATAGGGCTGGCAGTGTAGAAAAATTGATCACAAAGGGTTGTCCACAAGGCTCTATTTGCGGTCCTTTCCTGTGGAATCTCGTCTTTGATGAGATTGTGATTGAAAAAGAAGACGAGCAATGGACAAAAGTGGCATATGCGGATGACCATGCAATCATCATTATGGGTCAGAGCAGGAAACAGATAGAGGACAGAGAAAAAATCGCGCTGGGTGAGGTAAGCAGATGGACCACCGAAAACAAGCTAGGTATATCCAAACAAAAGACGGTTGCCATGACCATCAAGGGAAGATTTGACAGTCACAGACCACCAACAATTCCTCTCGAGGGAGGAAATATCAAGTTCGTTGCAGAGTTTACATATCTCGGTGTAACTCTGGATGAAAGACTCTGGTTCACACCTCACATGAGGAACATCCAGAATAGATTAAGTGCTGTCTCAGGTTCCCTCTTGAGGGTAACTACTCTCCTGGAAATTGAAATAAGAACACCGTGAATTCATTGCCCCAGGAAGGGGAAACTTTATTGACACATTCCTGGGGTCAGATACATCACATGATCACACTGACAGAACCACAGGCACATAGACACAGGCAACAGAGCATGCACAATGTCGGCACTAGTACAGTGTATATCCACCATTCGCAGCAATGCAGGCTGCTATTCTCCCATGGAGACGATCGTAGAGATGCTGGATGTAGTCCTGTGGAACGGCTTGCCATGCCATTTCCACCTGGCGCCTCAGTTGGACCAGCGTTCGTGCTGGACGTGCAGACCGCGTGAGACGACGCTTCATCCAGTCCCAAACATGCTCAATGGGGGACAGATCCGGAGATCTTGCTGGCCAGGGTAGTTGACTTACACCTTCTAGAGCACGTTGGGTGGCACGGGATACATGCGGACGTGCATTGTCCTGTTGGAACAGCAAGTTCCCTTGCCGGTCTCGGAATGGTAGAACGATGGGTTCGATGACGGTTTGGATGTACCGTGCACTATTCAGTGTCCCCTCGACGATCACCAGTGGTGTACGGCCAGTGTAGGAGATCGCTCCCCACACCATGATGCCGGGTGTTGGCCCTGTGTGCCTCGGTCGTATGCAGTCCTGATTGTGGCGCTCACCTGCACGGCGCCAAACACGCATACGACCATCATTGGCACCAAGGCAGAAGCGACTCTCATCGCTGAAGACGACACGTCTCCATTCGTCCCTCCATTCACGCCTGTCGCGACACCACTGGAGGCGAGCTGCACGATGTTGGGGCGTGAGCGGAAGACGGCCTAACGGTGTGCGGGACCGTAGCCCAGCTTCATGGAGACGGTTGCGAATGGTCCTCGCCGATACCCCAGGAGCAACAGTGTCCCTAATTTGCTGGGAAGTGGCGGTGCGGTCCCCTACGGCACTGCGTAGGATCCTACGGTCTTGGCGTGCATCCGTGCGTCGCTGCGGTCCGGTCCCAGGACGACGGGCACGTGCACCTTCCGCCGACCACTGGCGACAACATCGATGTACTGTGGAGACCTCACGCCCCATGTGTTGAGCAATTCGGCGGTACGTCCACCCGGCCTCCCGCATGCCCACTATACGCCCTCGCTCAAAGTCCGTCAGCTGCACATACGGTTCACGTCCACGCTGTCGCGGCATGCTACCAGTGTTAAAGACTGCGATGGAGCTCCGTATGCCACGGCAAACTGGCTGACACTGACGGCGGCGGTGCACAAATGCTGCGCAGCTAGCGCCATTCGACGGCCAACACCGCGGTTCCTGGTGTGTCCGCTGTGCCGTGCATGTGATCATTGCTTGTACAGCCCTCTCGCAGTGTCCGGAGCAAGTATGGTGGGTCTGAAACACCGGTGTCAATGTGTTCTTTTTTCCATTTCCAGGAGTGTAGAACGGAGTGGGGTCTGCAGAAAAAGTCTTTAAGGGTAATCTATCAGGGCTTGTGCCTCTGTTTGCAGATATGGTGCAGCTGCATGGGCAGACCGGACGAAGCACCGATATGTCCAACGTATAATTGAGTCAATTCAGAGGCCATTTCTGTTCCAGATGACCAGAGCTTGTAGGACTGTATCGACGGAGGCCTTGCAAGTACTAACAGGATGCATGCCGCTCGACCTGGATATAGTGAAAGCAGCCTTGCTGTACTATACTCGACATGGTGTTGCTGGCTCGGTCGCAGGGTTCCAGGCTCCAAGACCCACTGCTGGGCAAAGCTCTAGACGTGATACCTGCAGACAAATAGACATGTTGCAGGAGAAGTGGCAGAATAGATGGAACCAGACAGAGAAGGGTAGGGAAACCTACGGCTGGATACCAGATGTGGGAATGTGGCAGGCAAGTTGGCGGAGGGCGACGATTCCACCATACTCCCTATCGTGCCTGCTGACTGACCACGGTCTGAAAAAGAAAATTTGCGACCTGGGCATTGAAGATGACGCCAGATGTACATGTGGTGAGGAAGAGGATTCCAATCACATCCTCTACACCTGTATGCAGTACGCTGAGCCCAGAAGTCAGCTTATACAAACAGTAGGACACACATCCTACCACAGAAAGGAAACTCTGCTCCAAACAGTAGATAGATCCTCAGCAATAAAGGCATTTGCTGAGGTAGCATTTGAGATCAGGGAAGTAGCGAGAATCATCAGTGAAGCAATCTAAAGAAATATACACTAAATAGTAGGAAACGATTGCGACCCAGTACAAGAACCAGTACCAACTGGAAAACAACATTTTCCTTGACCCATGATTCCGAAACAGCCATGATATCTCGCGCACTTGGAGGAACCATGGCTGAGTGTGGAGGGGTGACGAGCTGACTCTCAGAACCACCGATGATGCCTCTACATGGCTCCTGGGACACCAGTGGCGAGAAGGGAATGTCGGAGGGCAGAAATACCAGTACATGGACAGGAATTGGCCGAGATCCTGGGAAACTGGTGATCGACAGCATGTGGGCCTCGCCAGCCTGGGGGCTACAGATTGTTCCCCTGAGCACCTCCGTAATTACGATAATGCTGTATGTGGAAGCTGTACTGCTGATGAAAAGGGTCGCCATCAGCAGTGGCGGCGCCGCCTCCACGTGGTTCCCCGTGGGCACCCAAAAGGGTGGCTAAAGGCGCTCTTCAGATGGAAGGTCCATTTCCCCACAAAGAGGGTAGTTTTTCCGAGCCGGTTTCCTTCGTTGTGGCGAAGTTGGGTAGTGGATGCATGGGTTGGACTTGAAGGGAGTATGAGCGGAAGCTCGAGGATCCCTGATGATAATCCACCTCTGGCCAGGGGAAACCCAAACCAGAGCAGCCATGTACAGTACTGTTGCACGTACACCCCTGCATGTCTGACAGAGGAACTGCAACAGGTCAGGTGTATCGGGACGTCATTTTTCACTAGTGTGTCTGCCTTTACAGGGGTGCAGTGAGTCCCATCTTCCTCCTGATGGATGATAATGCACGGCCCCACCGAGCTGCCATCGTGGAGGAGTATCTTGAAACAGAAGATATCAGGCGAATGGAGTGGTCTGCCTGTTCTCCAGACCTAAACCCCATCGAGCACGTCTGGAACGCTCTCGGCCGACGTGTCTCTGCACGTCTTCAAACCCCTAGGACACTTCAGGAGCTCCGACAGGCACTGGTGCAAGAATGGGAGGCTATACCCCAGCAGCTGCTCGACCACCAGATCCAGAGTATTCCAACCCGTTGTGCGGCCTGTGTTCGTGTGCATGGCGATCATATCCCATATTGATGTCGGGGTACACGTGCAGGAAACAGTGGCATTTTGTAGTACATGTGTTTCGGGAAGGTTTTCTCAGCTTATCACCAATACTGTGGACTTACAAATCTGAATGCCTATGCTATTAGCGCCAGTTTTGTGTAGTGCCACGTTGTGTGGCATAACATTCTGCATTTATACTTAATTTATGAGCATGAGTGTAGTAGGCGAGACAGGATGATAGGAATGGCGTAAGACATCAAAGAATAACGAAATAGTTCACAAGTGAACGGCTGGATTTCAGTGTCCAGCTTGCACAACATTTCGGTAAGCGATCACGTTGCCATCATCAGGTGCGCTGACGAGCTGCTGTTATGTCCGCTGGACACTGACGTCCGGCCGTTCACGCTTGAGCTATTTGGTCACGATTTACGCCGGAAAAATTTGAAGAATCACATAAAAGAATAACTTCCGTGGTGCTAGATGGAGCTGTAGAAGGTGAAAACTGCAGCAAGAGGCAGAGATTGGAATACATCCAACAAATAATTGCGGAAGTAGGTTGCAAGTGCAGCTCTGAGGTGAAGACGTTAGCACAGGAGACGAAGTTGTGGCAGGCCGCATCAAACCCGTCGGAGAACTGATGACCCAAAAGAAAATAATGATAATAATAATAACAACAAATGTACGATGGAGATTCTGAAGGGCATATAAGGAGCCACTGCAGAGAAGGAATGCGATATCATAATTACACATCGTCTGCCCCATTTCACTCAAGAGTGCATATAATTAATCTTCGTACACTGCAAACTTACTGGGTAAGAGAATGACGACTGAAAATTTAGGAAATAACATTGTATCCAATGGGATTGCAAACAGCAGCGTAGCTACCGTCCTCAGATAGGATTATGTAAAGTAAAGATTTAAAAAACGTTGTCCAATGTAAACTAGTTTTTGTGTACTCATAATTCTCAAGTAGTTTTGGGTCTCTTATCAATCAGGGCGGAGAACTAAATCCTAATTTGGCCTCGTTGCTCGCTGCCTGTTTCTGAATATTCGTCCATTGGAGACCGAGCAACGGTATGGAAAGTCGGTGACTATGGAGTGGAGAGTGGGCAGCGTACAGGTGGCATCATCAAGATATGCTGGCGAATGACATATGATGGCGCGCCACTGTCAGTACCGAGGCTAACAATCAAATTGGTAAACCGTAGTGATGATTTCAAGATGTGATAGCCTAGCTGTGTTGTAAACAGTGCACCCACATCAAGTCGCCATTGCGCATAATCCTTGTACTGGGTGGTCGAAATAAAACTGGCCTTGTAAATATTTCAGGCACCTTAAGATAGGGAACCCAAGTTATATTGTTTGCCCCAGGTGCATGAAATATTTATCGGGCCGCTTTCGTTTTGATCACCCTGTAGAAATGGAGTAGACTTTCAGTTTGTTCGCTATGACCTTTGGCTGAGGCATCTTAATGTAATCAACGCCTTTAGGTCTTTACAGTCTTCTGGTGTGCTAAGTTTGTCAGCCTCTCATCAAATGTGAGACCCAGAAGCCCCACTGAACTAGAATAATTGAGAAAATTGTCCCTCATTTTAAGAATGGCTAAATTAAAGTGATGTCAGAAACTGTTTAAATTAACAAAAATACATTTCTCTGACACAAAAATTTAAAACCCATGCTATTTACCCACTCCTCCACATTCTTAATGTTAGCTGCAGCTGACGAGTAGACATTGCAGGGTTAGAGGAGGAACAGAATTTAACAAAGTCGTCCACAAAAAATGAACATTGGGCGGAAGAGTTACCTTTGGACGTAATACCTTTAACTGATATGGCAAACAGTCTCGCCCAAATCAGATACTTGAGGGATATCATTATCTTACTCGAAAGAATCTTAGAGGGCATCGTCGACCTGGTATCTATGAAACTGTACGCGAAGGAAAAAACATAAGACATGGTACATTAATAAAGGTGACATGGTGAAATGATGAACATTCTTTGCTAATTTACAGCCACTTTCTTTAGTGAACTGTTGTGTGGCACTCAATTAATCGGACCCTCAACGCCTGCTCAGGATTCAATCTGATGCTAACAAAGTTCTCTCATTCCTCTACATACAGAAAGCTAACTGAAAACATTTATTAGATTCTCATTCTGCTTTTTAAATCTTGCTCCTCGTTTTTATAATACGTTCTGCATAATACATCCATCACCGCAGTCTTTCAGACATGTTACATCATACAAACTTGTTTGATGAAAATCAACTATGGCATATCATGAGTAGTACACGTAAGCAGAAATTAAAATTAATATTTTGTGTACAGTCAAGGGATGAATCCTAAGAATATTTGCATATTTATCAAATACCAATGTAAACAAGTTTGGATCCACTTTAGTACGTTCTAAACATAACGGTTAAGTTTTCAACTTCGTATCATTCAGTCGGAATCTGAAGCGTAACTGGTTTTTATTTTTAGAATTATTCTTAGCAACTGGGTTTCAACAGCCGATATAACACTTTAATAGTGTCCTATCTGTCAGAGAGCTATACGTTTTCCACTGCATCTCGATAAAAAAGTTACACTTGCTATAGTCCTACGATTTTTAAATGCAAAACCTCTCGTGAAGAAATTATCTGACTTTTAATAGCTCCTCTTGCATATATACTAACAATGTATTTATCGCGTGTACTGCAGCGGTTGTGATAGAATCCATCGAAAGTTCGTGAAGGGTTTTGCAGATTTATCACAGCCGTTGACGCGATTGTTACGGAAGGGTATGAAATTTCAGTGGACAGAAGAGTGTCAGAAAGCATTTGACAAACTGAAAGAAGTGTTAACATCGGTTCTTGTGTTTCCAGATTTTGAAAAGGAGTTTATAGTAGCATGCGATGCATAGAATCAAGTATTAGGGTGTGTTCTTAGTAAGGAAATTGATGGGAAAGTATAACCTGTAGCCTATGCGTCTAGGCAGTAGAATGCAGCCTCGAAGAATTACTCAACAACAGAGAGGGAGATGCTTAGCGTAATCTATGGAATCACATATTTTAAATGTTATTTATATGGGAGGAGATTTCGGGTAGTGACAGATCATGCTGTATTGAAGGGGTTGTTGGGGTTGAATGATCCGTCCACTAGACTCGCTAGATGGGCTGTCAGGCTTAGTGAATTCGACTACGAGGCGCTGCACAAGCCTGGGAAGAAGCAGGGTAATGCGGATGCACTAAGTAGGAAGATGGAAAAAGTAGAAGTCATAGGTTATGACCTAGCAGTATGGCAAAAATTACTGACGCGGACAATGATTGTAAATTGTATCGGACACAGCCACAGGTTAATGTGTACTACGGTCTTCCGTGCAGAGAAACGAAGTTAGGGCCAAGGGTAGTAGTGCCAGCGAAGTTGAGGGATGATGTTTTAAAAGAAGAACATGAACACGTGTTAACTGGTCATAGAGGGTGTAGAGCGACGAACAGGAGAGTGGCGGAGAGGTATTGGTGGAGAGGTATGAAAGTAGATGTGGATCAGTATGTCAAGAATTGTATACCATGTGCGCAGAGAGCAGATTTGAGTGGGAAATAGATACAGGTACAACGATTACCGGAAGGAACATGTCCATTTTCTTTGCTGGGGATTGATGTCATAGGACCTTATAGGCGAACACATCGGACAACAGATTCGTTCTGACAATAATAGACCATTTTTCGAGGTGTGTGGAGATGGTGGCTATGCCAAATCAACAGGCACCAATGGTCGCGCAAGCGTTAGTAAATAATTGGATTTTGAAGTTTGGTGTACCAGAGACATTAATTACTGACCAAGGGACCAACTTCATGTAGGATTTAATGACGGAACTGTGTAAATTGTTGAACGCCAAGAAGTTGAGGACGAGCGCATTGCATCCACAGGCCAACGAAAGGACAAAACGGGTACACAGAACAATCGGGAGATGCTGAGTTTTTATGTCGATTCTCATCACCATCAGTGGGACGAGTATTTGAAGCATATTGTATGCGCATACAATGCAAAAGTCCATACAAATACCGGTTTGTCTCCATATGAGATAGCGTACAGGCGAAAAATGCCGTCACTGTTTGATTCAGTGAAGCTACAGAAGGGAAGGACTGGTGAATCTGAAACTTCTTGGCAGATTAAAACTGTGTGCCCGACCGAGACTCGAACTCGGGACCTTTGCCTGGTCAATCTGTACGTCAGTTCGCAAGGACAATTCGAAACGTCTGGAAACGGGTACAAAAGGCGAATACAAAGGCTTTGTAAAGGCAGGAAGACACAGTAAAGCGGAAAGGAAGTTTCCCGCAGTATAAAATGGGGCAATGGGTAATGCTATCCAGCCCCCATACGCAAAAAGGGAAAACTAAGAAGTTCCTCACGAGGTATCAACGGCCATACAAAGTCGTTGAAACCACGTTAATGTTAAGCTTCAGCTGCCAACGAGAACGATAGTACACATTGGGCGGTTACGGCCATTTAAGAGTTGCCCGGATGTGATTCCAGGCGTGTCACAGGAAGGAAAGAGGAAGAAAGAGAGAGTGAAGAGAGGTGCTAAGCGCAGAGAAAACCAAGAAGATAGAGTACAGCATGAAGCACCGTATGCTTTCGAACTAGAAAGTAGTAGTGTATTTGCAGTCTTTTTGTTTTCGTGTCATGTATCATTGGGTTGGCGTAGAGTAATTGGGCATTGTATTTTATATGTGTTTTCGAGTATTGTGAGCCTGCTAGGGGCAGCAGTCTTTTTGGAGAGGGAGGAAGGGTAATGGTGATCCCTGTCCTCAGGTCACTGTAAAGGGAAGTGTAGCGTCTGACGTATGTTGAGTGTTGTTGGAGGAGAAATCAAACGAAGTTCTGGAGAAATAAATGCGTCGGAGTAAATTTTGCGACAAAGCCGTAATAAATATGTGTTGAACGATGTCAGAGTCGTACGATTTCTTGTTTAAATTTTTAGTTATCGACAGTGCTGCGTCAGGAAAGTCGTGTTTATTGAACCAGTTCATATAATGTAAATTTAAGGATGAACGTAGTGACACATTTGGTGTTGAGTTTGGATCAAAAATAGTGAATGTTTGAGGAAAATCTGTGAAGCTACAAATATTGGACACATGCAGGGTGCAGTTATTTGTAGCTAGGGGGAAAGGAGTAGACTGTCCAAGGGGCATCGTGGAGCCAAAATTGAGCTTGAAACAGGTCGGAATGCATTGCATCTTCTCCACCTACGAGAATTTGGTAGTAGTAGCAAGTTGTTTTGAACAAGGAGTGTTTACGGAAGCAAAACGTGTAGAGCTCGCGGGGAGCGGAATTTTAATCAATGGAACTAAGTGTAACATAATAGGACCAACCTTCTACCTGCCACCGTCAGTTTCAGGAGTCACGCAATTGAATGTTACGCAGCCACAGCTGTACTGGCCAGAAGCCACTTTAGAGTTTTCACCAAGGCAGAATCTGACCTTATTAAATCAAACTCTGGAGCCAGCTCTGTTGAGATCCGTAAACCAGTTCATTTTAGAGCAAGTGGGGCGCATATCAGCCGAACAGCTTGTTCAGCATGTCGCTCAGTATAGGGAAAGGCAACGCCAAATAACGATCATTTTGAGCACATTGGGACAGAGTGTCATTGCAGCCTTAACTTTGTTAAGTGTCGTTTTCTTTCTGATCAGGCAGAGAGCCAATTCCCAGAGGGATCCGAGGGTAGTCCAAGTCCCTGTAGGCTGGATACCTATGGCGTAGGTAAGGGGCTGAAAGAGTGTTAAGTGGAGTGGTCATCCATTAAGGATTTATTTGTTTTTCCCCTCATGTCATGTGCTTAGGAGCACTAGGCCACGTCTAAGTTTTCTAATAGTAAGTAAGTATGTCATAAGTGCCAATCCAAAGAAGTTTAAGAGTTAGTTAGAGGATGACCCTGGGACTGGGTCTTTCCAAAGAGGGGAATAATGTAGCGGCACCACAGTTTAGGATAGGAATAGTTAGTTTTGTCCACAGGCAGAAGAGGGCCACTGGCCAACCTAAGTGTTACGCGTATGTGACGCAAAGCAGTGCGTTAGCGAAACAGAGGTGTGCAGCTGAGTATAAATAGGTGTTGGTTTCTAACGGGAGTCATTCAAGTGTGGCAGCTCTCCTGGATGGCAAGGCATGTCACACCGCCAGGATACAGGCAGCAACAGATGGGGTGACAGCACCCCAGTCCACGGCGGGTCGTTGGTTCGACCCTCTGAGGCCGATGCGAGGTCTGCAACTAGCCAGCGGAAGGCCTCTCTTCAGCTCGCTACCGTGGGCAGTCATGTCAACTCCTGACACACACCGGAGATTTCCAAGGCGAGGGCCGCAGATACAGATGCCGGATACCCGGCGCTTGTTTGTCGCTGCGATCTCGGCCACGCTGGCGACGAGGGCGCAGCTGGCTCCCTGCAGCTCACACCGAGCAGCGCTGAGTCGGCTGCTGGTGCAGCCATACTGACATCATCGGAACTCAGCAGGCCAGCCAAGGCTGGAACGCCACAGCGTTGCATTGCACAGGCCGCTGGGGGTGCTTCCTCAGCATTGTGGGGCCCTGTGACACAGACTGAGGTGAACGGAGCACTGCAGTGGAAACAAATAAATCATTTGGAAAGTTCTCGCTGGGTTTTAATATGGCACCTCCTGGCACCCAACCCATTACAATGATGACCACACTTTGTTGTCATGACTGTTCTACCACCAATAGAGATTTACCATACATGGATCGGGTGGTATTGTTCATGACCATCTGAATGAACAGTCAACTGTGAATTTACTTTCAAAATCTTTTCTTAAAAAAATTACTTTATTTGTTGGCGATTCATCAAGAACATTGACACACTTAATCACATTAGGTGAGCATGGAAGTAGTTGCCAGGAAGTAACTGATGGAAAATTACCTTTAACAAATGTGAATTTATTCCTAAAAGCTTTTTCAAAACAGATTTAAAATTATAAGCAGAAAAGCACACTCGAAATATCAAGCCACAATTTAAAAAATGTGAATTTTATTCCTAAAAGCCTTTTCGAAAACAGATTTAAAATTACAAGCAGAAAAGCACACTCGAAATATCAAGTCACAATTTAAGAAATGTGAATTTTATTCCTAAAAGCCTTTTCGAAACAGATCTAAATTATAAGCAGAAAAGCACACTCGAAATATCAAGTTACAGTTTTATTTAGAGGCAAGAACAATATTAACAGTAGGAGCCTTTGGGCTGAGAAGCTTGCCTGCTCCCTTTCAACACGGCTGTAGTCATGACTGCTCACAACAACCTCTGAAAGAGTACACTGGTGCAAATCTGCAACACACCAGATTACTTTAAACAAACAAATTTTAACAACTCATGCAAACATGTAAACTATGCACCCCGTAAGAGGAATGGAAATGGTACAACCCTCAAATTATTTGCCACCGAAAGGTCATTTTTTTTAAGGTCTCTTACAGTAGAAGGGTGGCAAGCTTATAACCTAAAATGACTATTTAAATAAAACCATAAAATGCAGACTTACATAAAATGTACAGCATGCTCTACATTACACATATACATATACCACCCCAAAAGATGATAAGCAAGATAGAAACATATTTCAAGAATTCGGCCTTTAAGCAATAAATTCGTTAACACCGAATCCGACAAACATGACAGAGGCAGCTATTAACGTATGGCAGGTTGACAAGAGGGCGGGGGGGGGGGGGGTTACTAAACAACCCAAACCGTAGATTGCTCTAAACCTCCCCAGTTCCACAAGGGAAAAACGGACCACCCAATTCACAATAACCACCTTCCCGCAGGTGAGCAAACGGAGAAGAATGGTGGGACGACGCCAAAACAAAGCGGCTGGTGACCTCACCAAGAAAACAAGTAGAATTTAACAAGTAAATGAAACAACATATCTCCAATCACTTTACTTCTAATAAGCTGCGATTTCTGGCGAAGACCTGACGCAGCACCCCCAACGCTCTCCCAAACCATCCAGGCACGCCGATCTCCCGTTGCACTCGCGTCGCAGCTCGCCCCGGCCAGCCCGATGTCGTGGTTCCGCTCCTGTTGCTCTCTTGTGAACCGCGAAGCCACTACCCCTTTCTATACAGCGCTGCCCACTAGAGTCACGTGGGGACCTCACATGTGCCGACGCTCAAGGCGCACAAGTCATCTCGTGCCTCAGTGCACGACCAACCAACCGACCAATCCAACCGCCAATGACCGTTTCCCGAGCAACTCGAGCAGACTGGCGACCTACGCGCAGACTCAGATGCAGGAACTCAGCCCCGACCGAGCGACCACTAGCTGAGTTCTGTTACTGGCGGAGTGGCAAGACTCTCATTTTTTGGCTTAAAGTTTGATCCAAACGACAGACATACTCGCACTCCGACGACAGACACTGACTGCCCTACAATGACCCGGCTGATCAACTGACTAGACTCGCCTCGACTGACCGACTCCCTTCTACCGAGCTCATAGCGCCACTTAAATGCACGTGAACAGGCAATCTTTCCGCTTTCCCACCAGCGGGAGACATCAAAGCTGTGATTACCACAGCGGCGCCACTGCCAGAAATAGAGGACGACTGCTTCACACAACGCACTGCGGCGCGCTCTTCAAAACAGCAATTTTTTTACCATGGTTCAGACAGAAGCTTCCGCCCAACAAGCTTGGTGGCAGAAATTACTCCATAGAGTAGTAGCAGAAATGTTGGAGAATGTGCCACTAAAAGTCAGGCAATGATTACGGTTCCAGATGGTAGTACCCCAGCACACTGTGCCGTTGGTGCCAGAGGACATTGGGACAATGTTTTCCTCCACTTGAAAGATTTGTATGGGTAGATCAGTGCCGTGACAGCCGTATTCTCCCCATCTCACTACTATACCTACCGTTTGTTACCGACAGGCTGAAGAGCTTCTTCCGCCTTTGGCTGAAGCCGAAGCCATTATTCGAACAACTAGTTGTTTTGATCATGTTAGACCATCATTGGAAAGCAGATGCCAGTTGCACATTTGTACAGACAGACGATTTTATTCAGAAACATTTCTAAAACAGCATTCACCACACAGCAATTTGAACACCATCTCCGAACTTTCATCGGCCTCTAGCGATGAAACGTTACAAGTGTGGCATTTTTTATATCATAAAAACATGGTTGTAGGGTTTCGTGCCTCGATCTCTAAAAATGAAACCCCTCTAGGATAGCTCTGTTGTCCATCTCTGTGTCTGCCCAACTGTTAAGAACCCTTTCTCTCAGGAACAGGTAGCCTTATCAAGTTCAAATGTATGTCAAATATTAAGATTTGTGATTCCTTGACTGTACAAAAATTTGTAAGTTCCTAAGTTAATGCAGTCAAAATACACGACCAATTTTGTCACATATTTTGATACTCGAAAACTCACTCATCAAAACCTATAGCAGGGGTGGGCAATTGTTTTGGCTCTGGGGCCACATTATAGACACAGAGGTTAGCGGAGGGCCGCACGTTATAAAACTTTCACTTCCAATGCCGTTTATATACTGGCGGTATATATATATATATCGGGTGTCACAGCTATCTTGCCCACCCAAAATATCTCTGGAACAATAACAGCTATTGGAAAACGACTTTCACCGGTATCAATGCAGGGTTGGGGGCCCATGAATGTACATATTTGGAAACATTCTAAAACTAAAGCATATGTGTTTTTATCACAAACTTATGTTTTTTTAAATGTACCTTCTATATTTTTTCTTCAGCAATCCATAGCATGACAAAGCACATACACAATGGCGTTGATTGTATCGCAATATTCCCATTACATCCCGAGATATTAAGACGCGAAGTTGACGCTTGAAACACCCGACATGCGCTGCTAGCGCACGTCCTGAGGCTCAGGCGTGAACCCCATGCTGCCCGTAATCGCGATGTGATTGACATGCGTAATCACACTTCCATACTTATCAAGAGGTCCGAAACGAATAATACGGACTGCTGCCATCCTGCATTAACGTCGTACATTCCAGCAGGCATTTGTCCCATAGGCTAGGGGTGATGCGGTTCTGTAACATATCTGTGTACCGCAACGTTAGTCACAAAGTTAACTTCGCTTATTGTTAATCCGTTACTAAAAAGGTAATGCCGTTCAACGTTAAAACATTACTTTACTGTAGATCTAGCGCAAGTGACAGTTAATCATTCACTCGTAATAGTAAAATTCATGTTGATGGTTTTCGTGAAACGAGCAAGTGGACCAAAAGTTTTACCGTTGTTTAGGTAATAATGTTTTGATTTGGGAAGTTCAGGTAGGACATAGAAGATGAATGTAAACATGTTTAACCAATTAGTTTTATTATCACATAATTATCAATGTTATGTTTTATCTAATGCGTTAAATGACAAATTGTTTCAAACAAATGTTTCTTAACATCACTGGGTAAAATAGCCCTTTGTAGAAACTTGCACTGTGATACCAGCACTACATACTGAACATAGCGTTCACATATCATGCTCAAAGTGATGCCCATTGGCTTGCATACGTAGGGTCACTCTGCGGATGAAAGATGCCCTACTTCGTGCTACTGTTTCCTCTTTGATGGCTGTACAAGCATCAATAATGCGTTGCTTCATGTCCTCTGGTGTTGTTGGTTCATGTTGGTAAACGGCATCCTTCACTGCTCCCCAAAGAAAATAATCCAGCGGTGTAAGGTCCGGAGATCAGGCAGGCCACCTAACTGGGCCACCTCGTCCAATCCACCTACCAGGGAATTTACAGTTCAGAAGTCGTCGTGCTCGTAAGGCGTTATGTGCAGGGCATCCGTCATGCTGATACCACATGACTATTCTCCGGTTCAGAGGTCCGGTGTCCAAGAGAACAGGAAGATTGTGTCGCATAAATCTGGAGTATTGTCTGCCATTTTGGATGCCATTTATAAAGAAAGGTCCGATAATGGTATCTCCAATAATCCCACACCGAACATTGACTTTCCACGGACGTTGATGCTCTACCTGACGGAGCCATTTTGGAGAGTCTGCGGACCAATAATGCATATTCCTCATATTGACAATTCCTTTGTTGGAGAATGCTGCCTCGTCGGTAAAGAGAACATCTGCAAAAAAATTTGGATTAGTCAGAAGTTTGTGCTGAGCCCACCGACAAAATGTTACCCTATTGCGAAAGTCATTTCCATGAAGATACTGGTGTAAATGAACATGGCAAGGATGAAATTTATGACGTTTAAGAATACGCTGTGCACTTGATTTCGACACACCAACTTCATGTTCAATTTGACGTGTGCTGGTTTGAGGATTCACAGCTATGGTAGCGAGCACAGCAACTTCAGCACGTTCGTCTGTGCGTGTTCTAGGACGATGTCGAGGTTTTGGATTTAAGCTTCCCGTTCCACGTAGACGAGATGTGAGACGACCGAACATCTGGCGCGAAGGCGATGGCTTGTCAGGGAATCGTCTTCTGTACAGTTGTTCTGCCTGAACAGCATTTCGTCCACCTACAACAGGGTACAGTACAGGTATGTAGAGTAGGGTAGAAAACAGACATTAACTTAATAATCATAATGTTCGCTAACAGTACTATCAACAAACAAGCAATCTCATAACGTATTTCCCGTCAACGTACATTCTCCATAGATCAGCAGCACTTTTAACATATCTTCATGTGTGTACATTATACTGTACAGTATAAGTTCCACAACACAACGTTTATTCACTATGTGTACTACCTCCGCGCCGTCGCTAGATTACTCTGATGCACGACTACACTGACAAGCGGTGTACTGCACGCCAAAGCAACAACAAATGGGATGCTCGGAGGGTGGTGGAGTACAGGAGTTTGCATGGGTCACAAATCATAAATAAGGCGAAGTGGTAACTGTGGCAGTAGTGGGAACTACGTTGGACACTTGACTAGGTAGAGCCAGGCCCTGCGCGACAGGCACAATGGGTCATATAACGCATTAGATAAACCTTATTTTGGGTGTGCTGGATAAATAAGACAACCTGACGGGTCTACACCGATCGGTACTGGTTCATATTGTGTACGTAGATACGTAAAACGTGCAAGAGGGAAACCATTATGTGCTTATGAGAGTTGATGGCAGCAGACCGTATTATTCGTTTCGGACCTCTTGATAAGTATGGAGGTGTGATTACACATGTCAATCACATCGCGATTACGGGCAGCATGGGGTTCACGCCTGAGCCTCAGGACGTGCGCTAGCAGCGCATTTCAGGTGTTTCAGGCGTCAAATTCGCGTCTCAATACCTTGGGATGTAATGGGAATATTGCGATGCAATCAACGCCATTGTGTATGTGCTTTGTCATGCTATGGATTGCTGAAGAAAAAATATAGGAGGTCCATTTAAAAAAACATAAGTTTGTGTTAAAAAACACATATGCTTTCGTTTTAGAATGTTTCCAAGTATGTACATTCATGGGCCCCAGCCCTACGTTGATACCGGTGAAAATCTTTTTCCAATAGACGTTATTGTTCCAGAGATATTTTGGGTGGACAAGATATATATATATATATATATATATATACAGCTGTGTGTGTGTGTGTGTGTGTGTGTGTGTGTGTGTGTGTGTGTGTGTGTGTGTGTGTGTGTGTGTACTATTCCCAAAATCACACACAGAATTGCAATTTCGGGTGTAGCAGTGAAAGCGTTAAAATGCATTGATTAGTTAGCTTCACATTTCATAAAAGGTATCATAAAAATCATAAGATATAAATGAAGCAATGAGTCAGAAGCAAAGGGGTATAAGTATACTTCTTATAATTTTAAAAAGACTAAAGTCACTTGTACCTCTTTCCTTCTGACATCCTAAAATAAGATAGTTCTGTTCAATTTTATTTATTTTGCTAATTTAATATCATCTCCAAGTACATTAAATTTTAAAACAAGTTTAATGGGACAAATGCATCCTATCAGAATTTTGCACACTTTTTTTTTTAAATCAGACTGCTAATTGATATTCTCATCACAGCCTGCAAATTACTGTCTGTTAAACAGCTTCGGTATTTGCTCTTGTTGATTTTCAAGCAAGAAAACTTTGTTCACAAATATATACGTCGATCCAAATATGGAGAACATTTTGCCTGCAAATTTCTTAATACATGGAAGTTTTTCAGCCGACAAAGATTTATAAAAGTCAACTAAAGTTGCAGCACTAAACATTTCTTTCACTGCGTGATCTGTCTGCATGTCAATCGGTTCAAGTTGCAGCTCCTGTGGTGCAGTGTCAATATCAGCAGTGATGGGATACGATAAAACATTAAATTGAGGCTCAATTTTCTTAAAATCCTGAAATCTTGTAGTAAACTCAGCCTCTAAACTCTGCAGATAATCCCTAATCTTAGCTGAAACACTTCGAGGTACTTTCTGTTTCACTAGTAAAGGGAAATGACAAAATTTGCCTTTATTTGCTTGCCTTGCAAACAGACCGAGTTTTGTTTTAAATGCTTTGATTTGTGTTCACATTTCATGAGCAAACAACCCTTTTTCCTGCAATGTCACATCCAGCTCATTCAGTTTTTCAAAAATATCAGCTGCAAACATCTCATATCTCCACTGTTCACATCCTATTTTTGCAACAAAATCATGAGATACTCCTTAGTGTCCAGAAATAAAATAATTTCGTCCTGTAAAGTCCAGACTCTTTTTAATACTTTGCCCAGGCTCAACCACCTCGCACTGTTATGGTAAATTACATCTTCATGTTCTGCCCCCACCTCCTCAAGAAGAGATTTGAACCGTCTGTGATGGATTGCCCTTGCTCTGATTGTGTTCACAACATCAAAAACAGGATCTACCACATGCTTTTAGTGCAGTCTTGCAGAGGCTTTCCTCATGTAAAGTACAATGAAAATGCAAAATATCACTGTCTGTGTCTTCGGCTTGTAACTTATTTTTTAAAAGTTTCACCATACCTATATTTTTCCCACAGAAAGCTCTGGCCCCATCTGTTGTAATGCTTACCATTTTGTTCCAGGATAAGCCACTTGTTTCCACACAATTAACAACACATTCTAACAAGTCCTGACCAGTGGTTCTATCTTTCATGGATACTATACCAAGATATTCCTCGGTGATCACGAAATGTTCACTAATGCCACGGAAAAAGATGAGTACTTGTGCAGTGTCTTCAATATCTGCTTTCGTCCATTGCCAGTGAAAACCAAACAAAATCTTCGCTCACAGTCTTTAGCTGGTCACTAATTAAATCAATGCGCCGCGCTGTGGTCCTCCTTGACAACGAAATGCTCTCAAATTTGGTTTTAACCTCAGGACACAATACACTTGCACACTCTACCATGCACTGTTTAATAAATGGCTCTGAGCACTATGGGACTTACAATCTACGGTCATCAGTCCTCTAGAACTTAGAACTACTTAAACCTAACTAACCTAAGGACGTCACACAACACCCAGTCATCACGAGGCTGAGAAAATCCCTGACCCCGCCGGGAATCGAACCCGGGAACCCGGGCGTGGGAAGCGAGAACGCTACCGCACGACCACGAGCTGCGGACACTGTTTAATAAACTCGCCATCCGAAAAAGGTTTGTTTCGTTTAGCAATGTTATAGGCGACCATGAAACTTGTTTCTGTAGCACTATTTTGAAGCTGTGTTTGCTTCGTGAATAACGCTTGTTGCTTCTTCAAGCGTTTCACGAACTCCGCTGCTTTTATTTTTCGTTCTTCATCTGAACGTTTGCAGCCAAACTCACTGTGTTTTGTTTCGTGATGTTTCACATTGTACTCCTTGAATACGGCAACTGTATCATGGCATAGTAAGCATGCGGCTTTATTTCCTGCATAAATAAAGAAATATTTGGTCGTCCAGTCTTCACTAAACAGACGGCACTTATCACCGACTTTACGCTTCATCTTAGGAGTCATGATTGCACTGAAGTAAAAAAAAAAAAATACTACGTTGTACTGCTGCACAGACAAAACATAAGTAAACCACCCGAAAAAGAAGAAAATTGCTCTGAACGTCATACTGTTCAATCGGCGCGGGAGAAATACAGCATTCCCATCAGCCACCGCGTGGAGCATAAATTTGCGCCAATATCAGGATGCACAGTGCTTTTTTCCGTGCCCGTGGTGGGTGATGGTAGTGCTCCCATAATCCACTGCGCCCACATGCAACTAGGTTGGTTGCATGACTGTACAGACACCTGTCGGTAGTACGCACTACCAAGTAGCGCAGACACTAGCGGATTTTTTTAGTCGGGCGGGGAAGGGAAATTCTGTTTTTCCTATGATTTTTGTAAATGTCTTGGCAGGCCACACAAAACCCCTCCGTCGGCCACATGTGGCCCGCGCGGCCGAAGTGGCCGTGCGGTTAAAGGCGCTGCAGTCTGATACCGCAAGACCGCTACGGTCGCAGGTTCGAATCCTGCCTCGGGCATGGATGTTTATGATGTCCTTAGGTTAGTTAGGTTTAACTAGTTCTAAGTTCTAGCGGACTAATGACCTCAGCAGTAGAGTCCCATAGTGCTCAGAGCCATTTGAACCATTTTTTTGTGGCCAGCGGGCCGCTATTTGCCGACTCCTGACCTATAGGATGCTTCTTGTTGACCTAGAATCATGAAATCTGGCACGAAGAAGATCTCACAGCACAAGTAAAGGAAAAATACCGAAAATTTTTAATTTATTGTTATATAACACGAAAAACTACTTTTTTTCATTTTTTCTCCATCTGTCTGTCTGTCCGTCTGCTAAGGCCCTTCATCTGAGGAACACTTTTGCGTTTCAAGTTCTAATTTAAGTCACATACTAAGATCTAGGGTCGCTCGGCAGAGTAAAAATTGTAAGCTTTTAAATCAATGCAACCAGAAGATACTGCAATCTATGTTCCTTATTTCCATTCTCGTAAACTCAATCGTAAACTCAATCATCAAACCCTGCAGGATGAAATTTGGTCTAGAAACAAGGTCTCACACTCCAGGTAAAGGAAAAAATCGAAAAATTGTTAATTTGTAATTATATCACACCAAAAATATGTTTTTGTAATTTTTTATCCATGTGTCTCTCTGTCCGTCTTTTGAGATCCCTTTTCTCTGGAACAGATTGACGTGTCAAGTTCAAAGTGATGTCACATACTGAAGTATAACGTCCCTTGGCGGTGTAAGAAATTTAAGCTTCTAAGTCAATGCAGTCAAAAGATTCGGTCATTTCTATCACATATTTTGATAGCCGATAATTCACTCATCACAACCTATCTGGTACTTCCTGTTGACATAGAATCACGAAATTCTTCAAGAAGCAAGGCTTCACAGTACAAGAAAATTAAAAAATATGAAACTTGTTAAATTGTAACTATATCACATAAAAAATATCTTTTGCCATTTGAACACTCATGGTACATCGGTTTCATCATCCGTCAAAAGCACTACAGACGAACATTACTGCATACAAATATAAAATGTAAGCTTTCGGTCCATTGGTAGTGACCGGGCAAAATCTCACGAAACAAGCATCAAACGAAAAAACCACAAAGAACGAAAGTCCTCTAGCTTGCAAGGGGTAAACCAGGTGGCGCTATGGTTGGCCTGCTAGATGGCGCTGCCATAGGTCAAACGGATATCAACTGCGTTTTTTAAAATAGGAACACCCATTTTCTATTACATATTCGTGTAGTACGTTAAGAAATATGAATGTTTTAGCTGGATCACTTTTTTCACTTTGTGATAGATGGCGCTGTAATAGTAACAAACGTAGAACTACGCGGTATCACGTAACATTCCTCCAGTGCAGACGGTATTTACATTGTTATACATTACCCGTGTTAAAATAGGCAGTTTACCAATAGCGGAAAAGGTCGATATCGTGTTGATCTATGGCTATTGTGATCGAAATGCCCAACGGGTGTGTGCTGTGTATGCTGCTCGGTATCCTTGACGACATCATCCAAGTGTCCGGACCCTTCGCCGGATAGTTACGTTATTTAAGGAAACAGGAAGCGTTCAGCCACACGTGAAGCGTCCACCACGACCTGCAACAAATGATGATGCCCAAGTAGGTGTTTTAGCTGCTGTCGCGGCTAATCCGCACATCAGTAGTAGATAAATTGCGCGAGAATCTGGAATCTCAAAAACATCGGTTGGTTGGTTGTTTGAGGTTTAAGGGACCAAACAGCGAGGTCATCAGTCCCTTGTTTCAAATATACTCCATTCTGCTAACGGGACATCTCAGAAAAGTCAGAACAATAAAACGGAAAAAGGGAAAAAACGTAAAGGGCAGTCACGTTGTCATTGGTAAAAACAAATGAGGGAAGTCGGCAAGAGAACGAACCCAACACTATGCTGAAGCAGCATAGGCAAGACTTAAAAGGTACAACTGCTATAATGCAGAAAATACGTATGGGAATAAAAAGACTAACCAAGCCTTAAAAAAGGGTAAAAAGAGTAAAAGGGGAAGAAAAGAGGATTCCAGTCAGGGAGGTGAATCGGGAATCTCTAAACACTGCCTACAGTGGGAGACACCCAAACACTCACCGCCCTGCCCCAACACCAGAGAGATTAAAAACCTTAAAACTGAGAATAAAAACCACTCTCCCGGAGGAAACCGAGAACCAGAGAGACCATCCGGGAATCGTCAGCCAACATCAAAGGTAAAGTGTGGGGGAGTCTGTACTTAGTACGCAGAGCCAAAAGAAGGGGGCATTCAACCAAAATGTGGGCCACTGACTGGAAGGCTCCACAACCACATAGCGGGGGTGGCTCATCACGCAAAAGAAAACCATGGGTCAGCCTGGTATGACCAATGCGGAGACGACACAGTGTGGTCGAGTCCTTTCGGGAGAGGCGAAAGGAAGAACGCCATGGGCCTGGTGTCACCTTAATTGCACGAAGTTTTTTAGACAGTGGAGTAGCCTCCCAAGAATTGGCCCATGACTGCGCGAAGTGGGATTTGATGTGAAGCCGTAAATCCGCTGCAGGAGGGGTTACAGGAAACGGGGGGTAAGTAACTGCTCCCCCAGCCAAACGATCAGCGAGCTCATTTCCCGGGATACCCACATGGCCAGGGACCCATAGGAAGTCAATGGAACAAGCAGCACGGTGAATATCAGCGAGATGGTCATGGATGGCAGAGACCAAGGGATGGCGCGGAAAACACCGGTCAATAGCAAGAAGGCCACTCATCGAGTCCGTACATAACAAAACGCGGTTGTGTTGGGATTGTTTAATAAAGGTAAGGGCCCGGGAAATTGCCATCAATTCCGCAGTAAACACCCCACATGTAGGTGGCAGCAGATGATTTTCCGTTCCAACAGAGGACGTGAAGGCATACCCAACATGATCAGCAGATTTAGAGCCATCAGTGTAAAAAACAACAGCATCCCGAAACTCCCATAAAATTTTGCGGAAAAAGGAACGAAACACCACCGGGGGGATGGAATCTTTCGGACCGCGGCGGAGATCCATCCGAATTCGAGGCCGAGGAACTAACCAAGGAGGGGTGGAGGGGAGGGAGCGAGGAAGACAGGACAAAGAAGGAAGTTGAAAATCACGGTAAAGAGACGCAAGGCGCAGCCCAACCGGTAAACCCGCCCGAGGGCGGGAGTCGGGTGGGCGACGTCCATGGTCTGGGAACAGGATAGAATAGGAAGGATGAGAGGGAGAAGAACGGATAGTGAGGGCATAAGACACCAGAAGCTGGGACCGCCGAACAGAAAGGGGTGGGATCCCAGCTTCAACCAGGAGACTATCAACAGGGCTAGTAGGGAAGGCACCGGTGGCCAAACGGATACCACGATGGTGGACTGGATCCAGCACGTGCAGTGTGGAAGGAGCAGCTGAACCATAAACTTGACAACCATAGTCCAAACGAGACAGAACTAGAGCACGATAAAGACGGAGGAGGAGAGAACGGGCCGCACCCCAAGAGGAGTGGGCAAGGAAGCGAAGGACATTGAGTTTACGTAAACATCCTACCTTCAGGAGTCTGATATGGGGCAACCAAGTGAGCTTGTTGTCGAAAAGAAGACCCAGGAAACGAAACTGTGAAACCACAGGCAATCGTTGTGCAGCGAGATAGAGCTCTGGATCAGGGTGGACCGTAGTACGGCGACAGAAGTGGACCACCCGCGATTTTAAAGGAGAGAATTGAAACCCGTGTGAGAGGGTCCATGCAGAGGCACGCCGTATAGCCACCTGAAGCTGCCGTTCTGCAGATGCCATCGAGGAGGAACTAACCCAAATGCAGAAATCATCCACATACAGGGCAGGGGTGACCAAGGGACCGACAGAGGCCACAAGTCCATTGATAGCAATGAGGAAAAGAAGGACACTCAAGACAGAACCCTGTGGGATGCCCGTCTCCTGGGTCCGCGGAGAACTAAAAGCAGTACCAACTCTAACTCTGAATGACCGATGGATCAGGAACTGGCGGATAAAATTCGGGAGTGGGCCCCGAAGACCCCACTGATGAAGGGTTAGTAAGATGTGATAGCGCCAGGCCGTGTCATAGGCCTTGCGAAGGTCAAAAAACACTGCAACCAAATGGCGGCGCTGGGAAAAAGCCTGCCGAACTGCGGATTCCAAGCGAAGTAAATGATCGATTGGAGATCGTCCCTCTCGAAAGCCACACTGGTAAGGGGACAATAGATCCCGAGATTCGAGGACCCAAGTGAGCCGACGGGCTACCATCCGTTCAAGTAACTTACAAACAACATTGGTCAAACTAATTGGCCGATAGCTGTCAACAGATAGGGGGTTCTTACCAGGCTTAAGGACAGGAACCACAATGCTATCCCCCCACTGAGAAGGGAAGTCACCCTGGAGCCAGATACGGTTCAACACCCGAAGAAGATGTTGCCGTTGTGGAGCACTGAGATGTTGAAGCAGTTGGTTATGAATGGAATCTGGGCCAGGGGCCGTATCATGAGAAGAAGATAGAGCAGAAAGAAATTCCCATTCAGTAAAAGGTTCGTTATAAGATTCTGACTCACAAGTGGTGAAACATAAGGTGAGAGCTTCAGCCTGCTGTTTGTGATGAAGGAAAGCAGCGGGATAGGAGGCTGACGCCGATGCCACTGCAAAATGGGTCGCAAGATGTTCGGCGATAACTAATGGGTCCGTACAAATGCCATCTGGGAGGTGAAGGCCTGGTAGGGTGGACTGCCGATGGCAACCTTGGAGAGAACGAAGTGTAGCCCATACCCGTGACAGAGGGACAGTGGAACCAAGGGAAGAAACGAATCGTTCCCAACATATCCGCTTGCTCTGTTTGATTAAATAACGGGCTTTAGCGCGAAGGCGTTTAAAAGTAGTAAGGCTGGCTACGGATGGGTGCCTCTTGAAGTGTTGCAAAGCTCGACGGCGATCACGGATGGCAATGGCAATGGCCGGACTCCACCACGGGACTTGCCGGTGACGAAATAGTCCAGATGAGCGCGGGACAGCAACGTTAGCAGCGCGAACAATCGCGTCAGACACGTCACGTAGGACGTCATCAATACAACCCGACAAAGAGGGAGAAAACTCGACCTGTGCAGTGTATAGAGGCCAATCGGCGCGGTGGAAAGACCAACGAGGTAACCTGTCCATCGGGGAGCGCGAAGGGAGCGTGAGAATCAACGGGAAATGGTCACTATCACGAAGGTCGTCGTGTGGCGACCAGTGTAATGAAGGGAGGAGAGAGGGAGAAGAAAGAGAAAGATCAATGGCAGAAAAGGTACCATGACCAGCACTGAAATGAGTAGGGGAGCCATCATTAAGAAGGCACAGGTCGTGGTCTGCAATAAATTGGTCTATAAGAAGACCTCGTCTAGATGGAAAGGCACTGCCCCACAAAGGATGATGAGCATTAAAATCCCCAAGGAGGAGGAAGGGAGGAGGAAGTTGCTGAAGAAGGGTGGTTAAGGCAGCAGGTGTAAGAGCCCTGTCAGGAGGGAGATAAAGATTGCAAACGGTGACTGCAGAGTCTAAGTGGACCCTAACAGCAACCGCTTCCAATGTAGTTTGGAGAGGAATCCACGTGCAAGCAATGTCGGTACGGACCAACGTACAAACGCCACCAGAAGCCCGCAAGGGTCCGACCCGATTGCGACAGAAAACACGGAACCCACGGAGGGTCGGTGAGTGAGCATCAGTAAAATGTGATTCCTGGAGAACCACACAAGCTGCAGAGTAGGACGAAAGAAGGGATTTCAATTCCGGAAGGTGTCGATAGTAGCCATTACAATTCCATTGGAGAACCACAGAACGATGGTTTAAATGAGGGCTGAACACGCTAAATCCAGTCATACTGCCGGGTCCCCACCCGTCACAGACAAGGAGGGGGCGACATCCATAAACGACAGGTCAGAATCCAGTTGTGAAGTCGGGGAAGGGACCTCCGGTGACACCAGAGGCTCTTTGTCCCGGGACTTATGTTTCTTCTTCTTTTCAGGCTGAGATCGAGGAGGGCTGTGTGGCATAAAGGAGCCAGCTGCAGCAAGATCAGGAACAGAAAGAGACCGGGCGACCTGGGGGCCGACAGACCGCGGCTCTCGCGGTCGCCGCGCGGCAGCAGACCTTTGACCTGGAAGGTGCCGGGAAGGGGCATCCCGGGAGAGGCGCCCTTGACCGGCAGACGCCGAAGGAGTGGGACACTTCTCCGGCTGGGGAGGGGGAGCAGCACCCAGAGGAGAAGGTGTGGGAGCCGCAGGGGAGGGGGGGAGGAGTGGGGTCCGGGATGGGGGTAAGGAAGGGGGGGGAAGGGGGGAAGATGTAACCAAGGCGTAACTTGATGTCATAGACACAGGGTGCAGTCGTGCATATTTCTTACGGGCCTCTGTGTAGCTTAAACGATCGAGGGACTTATACTCTTGGATCTTTTTTTCTTTCTTATAAACTGGGCAATCTGGTGAACGTGGAGAATGACTACCACGACAATTTACACATACAGGAGGGGGAACACAGGGACTCCCCTCATGGAGTGGACGTCCACAGTCACCACAGAGAGGGTCCTGGGAACAGCGAGAAGACATGTGGCCAAAACGCAAGCACTTAAAACACCGCATAGGAGGTGGGATGTACGGCTTCACATCACAGCGATAGACCATAATCTTAACTTTCTCAGGAAGGGTATCCCCTTCAAAGGCCAGGATAAAGGCACCAGTATCAATACGGTTATCTTTAGGACCCTTCTGAACACGCCGAACAAAGTGAACACCCCGCCGTGCGAGATTGTCCCGAAGTTCCTCATCAGTTTGAAGGATGAGGTCCCTGTGGAAAATCACACCTTGTACCATATTTAGAGACTGGTGAGGGGTAATAGACACAGGAATTGTGCCAAGATGGGTACAGGCACGAAGGGCCGCAGATTGGGCAGCTGAAGTAGTTTTAATCAGCAACGAACCCGACCGCATCTTGCTCAGGGAGTCCACTTCGCCAAACTTGTCTTCAATGTGTTCCACAAAGAATAAAGGCTTGACACTGGTGAAAGTATCTCCATCAGTCCTGGTGCAAACTAGATAACGGGGGAAAGGTTTTGCCCCTAGACGACGGGCCTGACCCTCTTCCCAGGGGGTAGCCATGGAAGGGAAGGCCGAAGGGGCAAGAGAAGCAGCACTTGAGGAATCAGTACCACGCAGAGAGACGGCCGCAGAACGGCCAGAGTTTTGGACCCTTATGCGTTTCATCTGCATAGCGTCCGCCCTGATACCACCCACTCCGATCAGGGGCTCTCCTCACGGGCGCCACCCAGCCACAGCAAGGGCCGTCTGGCACGGCGGCCATTGCCGGGAGTTCCGATGCTCCAGGATGACGAGCAACCACTCCAAGGCATGCATGAGGAGGTCACAGCTCAGGTATCAGAAGTGTGATCCCTGTGTGTTCAGGGGGCTCAACCAAAAGGGTACATAGCGACCCCACCACACGGGCTGGCTACCGTGCTGGCTATGCACCCTAGCACCAGACCACGACGTGAAAGAAAAGGTGGAATGTACTAGGAGGGCGCACGTCGGAGACACTAGGTAAGGTGCTCTTCCCCAAATGGCTCACACTACGGAAGAGAAATTTTGGAATGGAGGTCAAACCCCAGAGGGGGACCAAGGAATGCCAAAAAGAGGAGATAAGTACGCAACAAAGCCAGAGAGTAAAACCAACAGAACCAGGAGGATAGCGGGGCCAACATAAGCAAGGACACCAATAGTGGGAGAGGAGAGGGCGAGGGGAAAGGAGCATGGACGGGAAAGGAGGGAAAGGAAAAGGAAATGCAGCCCGGGAGAGAAAGAAGGCTGCAATGGCTCAGGGCCCCGTGCTCGCCACGCACGTATCCACAAAAGAGTTGTGGACCCCCTGGGGGGAAAAAACATCGGTGTTGAGAACGCTACATCAACATCGATTGCACCCTACCATGTTTCTATGCACCAGGAATTACATGGCGGCGACTTTGAACGTCGTGTACAGTTCTGCCACTGGTCACAAGAGAAATTACGGGACGATGACAGATTTTTTGCACGCGTTCTATTTAGCGACGAAGCGTCATTCACCAACAGCGGAACGTAAACCGGCATAATATGCACTATTGGGCAACGGAAAATCCACGTGCGCTTGAAGCGGTATTGAATAGCATATTTCATGACAGGTGGATGGATCGTCGAAGCACGTTCACCTGATCTGAAGTACCCGGATTTCTTTCTGTGGGGAAAGTTGAAGGATATTTGCTATCGTGATCCACCGACAAAGCCTGACAACATGCGTCAGCCCATTGTCAATGCATGTGCGAACATTACGGAAGGAGAACTACTCGTAGTTGAGAGGAATGTCGTTACACGTATTGCCAAATGCCTTGAGGTTGACGGACATTACTTTGAGAATTTATTGCATTAACGTGGTATTTACAGGTAATCACGCTGTAACAGCATGCGTTCTCAGAAATGATTTCACAAGGGTGCATGTATCACATTGGAACAACCGAAATAAAATGTTCAAACTTACCTACGTTCTGTATTTTAATTTAAAAACCTACCTATTACCAACTGTTCGTCTAAAATTGTGAGCCATATATTTGTGACTATTACAGCGCCATCTATCACAAAGCGATAAAACTTATTTCTTTACGTACTACACGAATATGTTATAAAAATTGGGATTCCTATTTTAAAAAAAACGCAATTGATATCCGTTTGACCTATGGCAGCGCCATCTAGCGGGCCAACCATAGCGCCATCTGGTTTCCCCCTTCAAGCTAAGACAAGTTTCGTTCTTTGTAGTTTTTTCGTTTCACGCTTATTTCGTAAGATATTTGGTCCAGAGACGATCAGTGGACCAATAAATATACGCGCACTCTCTGTACCATCTAAAATTATATATATGTAGTAATTACCTTTTAAGCTCTCTACTCTATAAACGTTTAGCTTCATTTTACAATCAAATTCACTGTGACACTATCTTGTGCACACTACTAAACCTACACACGTGGAATCAAAAATCACACCAACCAAGATGACGACTTTGAAAATATGAAGAGAAGAGATTAGGACGCAATTTCGGTGCCGACCAGATTCCGGGAGCAAAGACTGTGCCCCGTGGAACGCACTCAGGGCAGCGCCTGCAGCGCTGTGCGCGGCCTCGCCAGAAACCTGTTTGCAGATCTGGCGGGCGATCGCCGCGCTGCTTCAAGGCGAGAACCGGCGCTCATTAAATTCCGCAGACGCCTTCCCTGCTGCTCTGACTAAGCCAGCAGCAGCCGCCAGACGCCGCGGCCGCGGTGCGAGAACCGGCGGCGCGAGCCTTCCAGAAAGAGCACGCCCAGTGCCCTGCCGCCACAGACACATATACAAGCAACACGCACATGTATATAGACTGTGTTCCTAAACTTTTCATTCAAACTAATACAGGAGGTAGAGAACATTAAAACAAATACACTACTGGCCATTAAAATTGCTACACCAAGAAGAAAAGCAGATGATAAACTGGTATTCATTGGGCAAATATATTATACTAGAACTGACATGTGATTACATTTTCACGCAATTTCGGTGCATAGATCCTGAGATCAGTACCCAGAATGACCACCTCTGCCCGTAACAACGACCTTGATACGCCTGGGCATTGAGTCAAACAGAGCTTGGATGGCGTGTACAGGTACAGCTGCCCATGCAGTTTCAACACGATACCACAGTTCATCAAGAGTAGTGACTGGCGTATTGTGACGAGCCAGTTGCTCGCCCACCATTGACCTGACGTTTTCTATTGTTGAGAGATATGGAGACTGTGCTGGCCAGGGCAGCGGTCGAACATTTTCTGTATCCAGAAAGGCCCGTACAGGACCTGCAACATGTGGTCGTGCATTATCCTGCTGAAACGTAGGGTTTCGCAGGGATCGAATGAAGGGTAGAGTCACGGGTAGTAACACATCTGAAATGTAACGTCCACTGTTCAAAGTGCCGTCAGTGCGAACAAGAGTTGACCGAGACGTGTAACCAATGGCACCCCATACCATCACGGCGGGTGATACCCCAGTTTGGCGATGAGGAACATACGCTTCCGATGTGCGTTCACCGCGATGTCGCCAAACACGGATGCGACCATCATGATGCTGTAAACAGAACCTGGATTCATCGGAAAAAATGACGTTTTGCCATTCGTGCACCCAAGTTCGTCGTTGAGTACACCATCGGAGGCGCTTCTGTCTGTGATGCAGCGTCAAGGGTAACCGCAGCCATGGTCTCCGAGCTGATAGTCCATGCTGCTGCAAACGTCGTCGAACTGTTCGTGCAGATGGTTGTCGTCTTGCAAATGTCCCCATCTGTTGACTCAGGGATCGAGACGTGGCTGCACGATCTGTTACAGTCAAGCGGATAAGATGACTGTCATCTCGACTGCTAGCGATACGAGGCCGTTGGGATTCAGCACGGCGTTCCGTATTACCCTCCTGAACCCACCGATTCTATATTCTGCTAACAGTCATTGGATCTCGACCAACGCGAACAGCAATGTCGCGATACGATAAACCGCAATCGCGATAGGCTACAATCCCACCTTTATCAAAGTCGGAAAAGTGATGGTTAGCATTTCTGCTCCTTACACGAGGAATCACAACAACGTTTCACCAGGCAACGCCGGTCAACTGCTGTTTATGTATGAGAAATCGGTTGGAAACGTTCCTCATGTCAGCACGCTGTAGGTGTCGCCACCGGCGCCAAGCTTGTGTGAATGCTCTGAAAAGCTAATCATTTGCATATCACAGGATGTTCTTCCTGTCGGTTAAATTTCGCGTCTGTAGCAATTTTAATGGCCAGTAGTGTACATTTCGATAACGAACATACATGGTTCCTGACGCTATCTTGTGATGTAGGACATTTCGTTAGTGGTGCTAATGTAAGGTGTTGTGTCAGTGCCACCGGCTGGGAATGTGTACTGATATTCAAAAATGCTCTCTGTAGGGACGTATCTTTGAATATCAGTCAAAGTATATACTTCTAGAATAAGATTTCCACTCTTCAGCGCAGTGTGCGCTGATATGGAACTTCCTGGCAGATTAAAACTGTGTTCCGGACCGGGACCCGAACTCGAGACGTTTGCTTTGAGTCGTGCTCGGGTAGCTCAGATGGTAAAGCGCTTGGCCGCGAAAGACATACGTCCCGAGTTCGAGTCTCGGTCCGGCACACAGTTTTAGTCTGCCAAGAGGTTCTATATACTTCTAGCATGCTGGGCCGCCAGCTCATTTCAGCATTGATGTGAGGAATCATCTTTGTGAATCGATGGATCTTCCAAGATGGCCCTGTGGCCTGGCCTGGCTACCCAGTTCGCCAGCCCTCACGTGTGTCTTTCTTCCTCAGAGCATATGAAGCAGCTGGTGTATGAAACCGTTGTGGAAGCAGAAGAAGACCTCGTCACTACAAACACCGTAACTGCAGGCACCCAATGGTCCGACGATATACTGCGTGCATATGGGCAAATTCCGCATATTGGATCCGTTCCTGTGAATGCCCCTGCCGTAAATTCGCATGCTGAACTACCTTCTGTGTAAATCGGATCTATAATCGGAAATTGCCTACAGGGACCCTCCGTACATTAATTAAATCTATTTGTTTTGACATTCTCTACTTCGTGTAGTAATATGAACGAATAGTTTCGTTAATCACAACCGGTTACTTTGCCTTGATATACAGGGTGGTCCATTGATCGTGACCGGGCCAAATATCTCACGAAATAAGCGTCAAACGAAGAAACTACAAAGATCGAAACTTGTCTAGTTTTAGTTGGACAACTTTTTTCGCTTTGTGATAGATGGAGCTGTAATAGTCACAAACATTTGGCTCACAATTTCAGACTGTCAGTTGGTAAAAGGTAGGTTTTTTAAATTAAAATACAGAACGTAGGTACGTTTGAACATTTTATTTCGGTTGTTCCAATGTGATACATGTACCTTTGTGAACCTATCATTTCTGAGGACGCATGCTGTTACAGCGTGATTACCTGTAAATACCAAATTAATGAAATAAATACTCAAAATGATGTCCGTCAATCTCAGTGCATTTGGCAATACGTATAACGACATTCCTCTCAACAGCGAGTAGTTCGCCTTCCGTAATGTTCGCACATGCATTGACAATCCGCTGACGCATGTTGTCAGGCGTTCTCGGTGGTTCACGATAGCAAATATCCTTCAACTTTCCCCACAGAAAGAAATCCGGGGACCTCAGATCCGGTGAACGTGCGGGCCACGGTACGGTGCTTCGACGACCAGCCCACCTGTCATGAAATATGCTATTCAATACCGCTTCAACCGCACGTGAGCTATGTGTCGGACATCCATCATGTTGGAAGAACATCGCCATTCTGTCATGCAGTGCAACATCATCTTGTTCAAATGGCTCTGAGCACTAAGGGACTTAACTGCTGTGTTCATCAGTCACCTAGAACTTAGAACTTGAACCTAACTAACCTAAAGACATGACACACATCCGTGCCCAAGGCAGGATTCGACCCCGACCGTAGCGTTCACGCGGCTCCAGACTGTAGCGCCTAGAACCGCACGGACACTTCGGCCGGCCATCTTGTAGTAACATCGGTAGAACATTACGTGGGAAATGAGCATACATTGCACCATTTAGACTGCCATCGATAAAATGGGGGCCAATTATCCCTCTTCCCATAATGCCGCACCATACCTTAACCCGGCCAAGGTCGCTGATGTTCTACTTGTCGCAGCCATCATGGATTTTCCGTTGCCCAATAGTGCATATTATGCCAGTTTACGTTACCGCTGTTGCTGAATGACGCTTCATCGCTGAATAGAACGCGTGCAAAAAACCTGTCGTCGTCCCGTAATTTCTCTTGTGGCCACTGGCAGAACTGTACACGACGTTCAAAGTCGCCGCCATGCAATTCCTGGTGCATAGAAATATGATACGGGTGCAATCGATGTTGATGTAGCATTCTCAACACCGACGTTTTCGAGATTCCCGATTCTCGCGCTATTTATCTGCTACTGATGTGCGGATTAGCCGCGACAGCAGCTAAAACACCTACTTGGGCATCATTTTTTGCAGGTCGTGGTTGACGTTTCACACGTGGCTGAACACTTCCTGTTTCCTTAAATAACGTAACTATCCGGCGAACGGTCTGGACACTTGGATGATGTCGTCAGGGATACCGATCAGCATACATAGGACACGCCCGTTGGGCATTTTTATCACTATACCGTGTATCAACGCTATATCAAACTTTTCCGCAATTGGTAAACTGTCCATTTTAACACTTGTGATGTGTCACGAAGCAAATACCGTCTGCACTGGCTGAATGTTACGTGATACCACGTACTTATACGTTTGTGATTGTTAGAGCGCGATCTATCACAAAGTGAAAAAAGTGGTCCAACTAAAACATTCATATTTCTTTACGTACTACACGAATATGTAATAAAAAATGGGGGTTCCTATTTAAAAAACGCAGTTGATATCCGTTTGTCCTATGGCAGCGCCATCTAGCGGGCCAACCACAACGCTATCTGGTTTCCCCCTTCAAGCTACACGAGTTTCGTTCCTTGTAGTTTTTTCTTTTTTACGCTTATTTCGTGAGATATTTGGCCCGGTCGCTATCAATGGACCACCCTGTATACCATACAGGGCGGACCACTTCAGTCCATAATGGGGAATAACTCGGGACGGAGATGAGAAAAAGCAAAATGTTTTAGATAAAAGTTGCAGGTGGTAAAGAGGATCGCGCATTGCTGTTAACATCCGTGACGTTGAACGTGATTTTCGAAGTGATTTTGGAGTGAAAGTGAATTTTTTAAAATGAGAACCTTAATATTTTATTTAAGTTTTGAAAAGAGCGTCAAATTTTACGTATAAAATGATTTATTATTGTAGGTCATCGCTAAGTTCAGTGACGGTCAAATAAGCAGATATTTTTTAGTTCTAGTAGGGATTAACTTGGAATAGAGACCCTGTTAGATGGAAACTCGAAGAGGGATCGCGAGCAATGAGAGGTGAGGCGGCTCACTCAGTGACTTGCAAATGAATAATTTACGTTTGTGAATACCACAATAGCGTTTATACGTTGTGATGTTCCGATTTTTGTCAGTAATCACGTTCATTAAAACTTAAAAGTTCAAATCCCTGTTCGCTCTGTCCAAATCCGGCGTTACAAATAGGGGTTATCATGAAACAAAACTCAACCTTCGAATGACCTTCGATAATTACGTTTAAGATCATGGTTATTGGTAAAGACAGGTGATCCCTTATGCCCCTTCCAATCTGCATCTAATAAATTGTTTTGCTGTATCCTTCCTCTGTTCCGAGTTAATCCTACTAAGCTATAAATATATTTGGTTATTTGATCTCCATTGAACTTTGCCATGACCTTGAACAATGTTTCATTGTATATGTAAAATTTGACACTCTTTCCAAACCTTAAATCAGATATAACGGAAAATCACTTTCTCGTCCACATCACCTTGAAAATCACGTTGAAAGTCACAGCCATTAATCGCAGTGCATGACCCTCTTTGACACCTACAACTTTTACCTATAACTTTTTGCTGCATCTCATCTCTATCCCGATTTTCTCCCCGTTAAGGATTAAAATTGTCCATCCTGTATACATACAGGATGGATAGAAAAAGGTTGCGGGGAAAGTTGTGTTGAGAAGCAATTGTTAAGAAAAAAATTCGATACGACGCACCGTTTCCGAGTTATTTAGCGCTGAAGTTAGCCAGTCAGGTCGTCGAGCGCGCAAATTAAAGAAACTGCACGTACAAAAATGCGGTAATGCACAATATCTGTGAGTCTGTGAGTTACCACTTGTTGAAATGCTCATTACCAGTTAAAATGTGCATTTTTCAGAAGTGAAATTTTACGTAGGTGGCCAAAAGCTATGTTCGTTCGGTTCGAGGAAACGAAACCATGAACACGTTTGGCAACGACGCATCTGGCAGGCTCCTTGAATTTGCATGCATGATTTTTTTTTGTTACAATTATTTCCCTGCACAACCTCGCCTGCAACACCCTTACAGGCTTTTGATACTGTTTCTGAGCACCCTGTATAGACATCGGAATATTCGTAAGAGGGTGTGAGGTACCTCTGAAGCTTCAGAAGAAGACAGCGAGAATACTAGAAGACATATGAAAAAACGACTAATATAAGTCGACAGAGCATCTTTCCAAGTCTGAACTGCTAAAATGCGCCTTCCCGTTGTTGCAGAGAGCGCTATTGTCGGGCAGCCGTGTCAGAACACCTACACAAACCATCTGCTCTGTATTGTCGTACAGAAATAACTGTTGCCTTCAGACAGGCAACACACGGAACATCTCTCGAAAGTGGGTTGCTGTCGCTGCGCACGAATTCACGTCGTATGCGAATATTGAAGGTTGCCGCGTCACAAACGGCAACTGCAACGTGAGGTAAAAATGTGTAAAGAGCTTCTGTTCAATGATAAGTGTCTGTTGTTTGTACGTCTTTTTATAGAGTCGTTTTCTGGCGCCCGAGGTAATCGCAGGTAACCCTGTACAGGGTAATTCAGCTAAGCATTTCGTCTTGGAACACGTCCTCACGACATGTGTTTTTTCACAGCTACATTAATTACAGAGATATCCGGCATCCTTCGTTTTTCAGTTGGAAATACAGTAATTTCTTCTGTCGGTATTATGGTTCTAAAAGAGCCGAATTCAACGACGTTTCACTCCTCGTTAGAAGTTTCGGAGACGTTACAAGGATTTATCTGTTTTCAACATGAAACCGATTGCTTTCTTACGCGGAAGTTCGGGTTGTTATAGCAAACTGTCTCGTCAGGCTGATGAACTGCTGCTTGACGCAGATAAGAGAATCTGCTTAGGAAAGAGAAATAGTGGAGGAAAGATCAATTTAAAACTGACGTTAATCATGTTTGGCTTCATGCGACTGGAGTGCAACACTAACTGGAAGACAAAGGGCGTGGTATACAAATATGATTCAGCAATTAACTACGGTAACAGTTCTGCTCTTTTATCGACCAGGTCGTTGAAAGGAAAGTGTACGTTAAAAATTGAGTTAACTGGTGAAAAGATAATTGTGATTTCAAGATTTAAATAATAACCTGGTGTCATCAGTTTTATGTCAACTTCAAAAGAATGTTATCATAAAAACTTCCTTAAAATTCCGTTATGTGATCAAGCGTTCGAAATGACCACCGTCTACTCGTTTGCAGTCACTGGTGTGACTTCTAGACAGACTGAAGACATTCCCCCAATATCGTTACACAAGCTACAACAATCTAATGTCTTAAATCCTCTTGGGTCGTCGGACTTGTCCATCGACTTCAATTTTTCAGTTAACCCCAGACAAAAAAGTCTACAGACATAAGATCAGGCGAATTAGTAGGACATCCCATAACTAGACGTCCTATCCAGCGGCTGTGAAATAGCTGCTCGAGCACTTTGCAAGTCACAGGCGGCTACTATTGCAGCTCCCTTCCAATAATAAGTTCCTGCGCATGTGATGAATTGTCATTCTCGTTGGACACCTCTGTAGGAAGACTTTTGTGCATACAACTCAAGTGTTCCCTTGGGTTTCCTTCTGCATTTTCCGTAAAGAAACAGGATATCTAATTTCTCTTCGTTAGGTAAAGTTAGTATTTTTTTTTAAAAAAAAAGCAACCAACACTCGATACAGGTGAACGAAAACTGCATTTTCTCTGTATTGCTTTATATCACAATCCCGGCAGTTCTCACTATCTGACACGACGTTCAGGGAATGAAGTCCAGAAATTCCGCACGCCACAACAAACCGCTTCCAAGAAGGATAAACCCTTAGTTCTAAACATTGTAATTACTACGAATCTAGTAACTGGACAGTGAAAAGTGAAACGCCATTGAATTCGTGTCTTCCACGATTGAGGCAACAAGAATTACCATAGTTCCATTTGAAGAAGCGGAGTTAATATCGGTATCTCTGTAATTAATATAGTTATGAAAAAAAACTATGCTCCATGTAACGAAGACTTTCTCACAATTCATCTGGGTGAAAACAGAGCTACAGTATCTTAAACGATTCTTGGTATATTTGTGGTGGACAGATTAACTGAATCACCGCATATATACAGGATGTCAAGAAAAGTATTACATATTTTGGGAGGTATTGAGAGGTGGCATGAGCCCCCTCTCATATTTCTATCTTACGATTCTCCTCTCTAGTTGCATGCGGTGGAGGGTTGCTTTTCCTTAACACGCGTACTTCCCACGCAGCGTCTCTCGTCACCCGGGTGGTCCGGTGACAGGCGGGCTCTGTGGAACTGGAGAGTGTTAAGCCGACGTGTGTGAGGCAGTCGAGTGAATGCTTTGCAGACGCCGACATTGTCAAGAGACACGCCCGCTGGGGTGAGAAGTAGCAGCTGGGCTAGAGGTTCCGTTACTTCGGAGAAACTTTGCGAAAACACTTTCTGGCGGGCTACCAGCGAGGCGTGGGAATGACTTTTGTACCCACGCAGTTGTGGCGGGAAAATTCCCGCACTTTCTGCAAAATCAGCACAGAAATTGGCGCCAAGAATCTCCATTGGTGGAATGGTAGTGCTCCGGCAATGGAGTGGAATTTCCGCCGGTTTTCGAGTTGCTGATTGGAACGTTTAACCTCGGCCACTGTCGTGGGGGCGGGAATGTTCGGTGTTCGGCCTGTACGGGTGCTCTGGGTAGTCTGCAGTCGCCTTTCGGTCGAGGACGTCGAAGCAACCAGCCCTCGCCTGCGGTACGCCAGATCGTGTTCTAGCAGTTAATAAGGCAGTTTTGGTAATGTATGTCCGCAGCACCGGCAGATAGGGATTTTCCTAGGTGATAATCGGAAGTCAGCAGAGCGCGCCTGTTCGTCTATTTCTAACTTTGTTCTGTCTTGAGTAGCAGCAATTGCTGTTGGGTTAGCTGTGTGTCTCTCTTGAGATTTGAGTGGCAAGGAATTGGCTCCACATACCACTTCGTCTTAAACCTCACGATCTAGTTTAGGGACAACTTCACCTTTACAGTGTTTGTATGAGTCTCCAATTTGAGCCAATTTGATTTATTGTAAATTTTTATGTGTTTTTGTTTATTATTTTGTGTTAGTCTTAATAAATCCTATTGTTATTTTGGACAGAACTTTCATTCTGTTAATCGATAGAGCAACCCTATCATTCCTCCCTATGTTAATGAAACCTTTGTTTATTTAACTTATTTATCAAATTAAATTATTGCAGGTGCCAAACTCTCTTCTACTCCACTGGCAGGGTTGATTAGAGTCAGTTCGCGTATTTTTTTATCCTTGTGCAACAGCAAAAGTCGGAGTTAGAATAGGGGGGGCTTAGAGCATGATTTACATATGTGGATTCTAGTAGAATTTAGTGATCAATACACTGCTAGCCCCGGCACCTCGCAGTATTTCGGATTTATATACCAAAGCGAGAAAAAAATCCAGTATACATGGGCTCTATAATGCACACCTTAAGACCAATGAGCACTTATAATTGCGTAGGCTTCCGCAGCCAGAGTCAGTCGACATAAGTTTTCTGGGTATGGTACCGCGTCATAATGTAAAAAATGGACCCAGATGAAGGCCGCTGCAACCGTGGCCGAAACGTTGGTCTTTCTCCAGCAGCAGTAGTTTTTACATTATGACGCGGTACCATACCCAGAAAACTTTTATGTCCAATGAGCACTTGTTCGTATTCGCTACTGTGAAACATATCTCCTCTACGGGAAGCTCTTTCCTGTTATGTCCCACCGCATAATTCAGTAAGCATATGAGTAAACAAATGAGAACACGTTGTTCTGTTACTGTGGAACATGCAAGACACGGGTTTGATGGCTGCTTGTATCTGTCAGAGTAGAACAGAAGAACATGTCTCATTTCCATTGAGGATTAATAGACTTCCCTTATGCTGGTAAGTGCAAAGGCAAAAGTAAGATGTAATAGGACTTAATGAACTTATAAAAACAGAAATTTCTTCCTTTAGAACTAATGTACGCGCCGCACTTTTCAAGAACTGTGATTAAGATTTACGGTTTAGCACGAACGGATGTTTACTGCATCCCATTTCCACGGGCAGTAACGGAGGAATGAGATCTCACTTGTTTACTGCATTCTGTACGTCTTTCGTAACAACAAAGAGCTGACAGCAGAAACCATGTGAGACCTCAGTTTCCCCCATCGCATACAATAACTGCAGTTATACGTTGAAAATGACAGTGTTCTCCTGTCGAAATATCAGGGTTGTGGACGTCACACGGCGTCATTCTTTATTTGAATTGTAGATACGATTTGTTTCACAGTAGCGAAAATGAGCAACTGCTCACAGCTCTTAAGGTATGTATTTTAAAGCCCACATTTATTGGCCATTTTTGTCTTCTTTTGGTCTAATCTACCAGCTCTCCAAGTAAGGAATACTTTTTAGCAAAACTTTCTGAAATGTCAGTGAGAAAATCAATGAGAATGACCCTTGATTTGGAGGGGGGGTTGAAAAAGAGGATACATATAATAATGCTCAAAAATGACGCTGAAATCAGCGGACAATCCATAGTTCACAGTTCCGTATGTTTGATGGTGACAGTTTCATTGACATTCAGATCCACGTTTAGTGGAACAGGGTTCTGTAGTACCTACCGATAAATTTTAGAGACTGTAATTTCAGTGAGTCTTAAATTTTTGGAGAGTTTAAACTCTAGTGAGTGTTCAGTTCCTGATCACAGCTAGGTAGTCGACACTATCGTTGAGATTTTAACGTTTCTCGCATAGCGAAGTTTACAGTGTCCTCAAAACTGCGGGTTCACACACAGATCCTTTCTCCTGGGTGGGAAATAAATACCTGTATGGTTAATTTAATATAGCAGCGTATATGTAAAGGATTTTACTTAATATATTGAATAATATACTTCAGTGACTCATAGAAGATAAGTGTGAACAAATCACCAACAAATATAGGGAAACCAAGGAGTTGAAAAACCAACTAAATTCTTCTGTGTGTCTGTGACCGCACTGTGAATGTGTAAAATTCTCCAGCGGCTCGGACGCTGTTGCAAATGGTCTTCTTCAGGGTGTTTTTGTTTCAGTTGGCAAAAACAGGCAGAATAAGGCCACCTGCAATAGCGGCCGAGCCGCTGGAGAATTTTACACGTTCACAATACGGTCACAGACACACAGAAGAATTTTACTGATTGTGACATCGGCCGCGGAAGCCTACGTTTACGAGTTGAATAATGTTCAAAGAAAATTATGTTTCCTGTTCCCTGCTAAAATCCCATAAATGTTATAGGAAAAAAAGTAGGTGATATCTGATTTTTTTTTATTTGGAGACGTAAAAGCTCCCAAATCTGCGCGTTTCAGAATGTCTTGCCTCAGTTTACCATGCACAGGAGGTGATAAACAGAAAATGCACCCTGCGTTTCCACTGTAAAGTCGTTTATGATCTTTCAAGCTTCACATGACACAAAATAATGAAACGTTTCTCTCTCGGCATCATACGAATGAAGCTCTCGTTCGGTCTCCGTTCTCTGTGATCATATTCTGTAGTCATATCTGTGAAAAGTTGATGTACTCAAATCGGTACATTAGTGTTTCATGTATAGTAAGTGCAGTGTAGGCCTACAACGTGTGTAAATAGTTTTTTCACTTTTCGTTGCTTAACAGCTTCGCTTTATTTTCTAACAATAAATGCAAGAGAAACAATTACCAATGGCTCGATCTAAACATCAGCATACGAGCACTGTGAATATGACATAACAATTTAAAAAAGTTAAGAATGCTAGCAATAGCTATTCGTTGCAGCAAGTCGGATACGACAACATTGAAATGTGAGTTGTTTCGAACGGATCCCACTAACCAGGGATATGATAGTCCTTCGCCCAGCTGCCCTAATTTTTATGTTTTTGTCGTCAGTCCAGAATTATCGGCAGTTCAGAACTGTTTAGCAGCAGCTGTCAACGCCAGTCAATCCTGTCACAGTCTTTTCATATCTGCGTAACTACACGCACTTGAAACTGTTTCCTGAATTATTCTTTGTCTCCCGCTAAAATTCCCTGCACCACCGCTCCCCTCCCCCTCTCCCAAAAAACGCATACACAAACACTTCCGTCCATTACCAAATTAACTTTTCCTCGGCTCAGGATTTGTAATATCCTATACCTTCCCTTAATTAATTTGTACCGTAGAGCTCTTTTCTTACCAATTCGATTCAGTACAGCTTCACTACTGCTCTATCTACCTGTTTTACCTTTAGCTCTCCCCTGAAGCACCACATTTGGAAAGCTTGGTTGTGGGCCCTCAACTGGTCCACATGTAACCAACACACGGCCATCACTGTCACCGAAGCAGAACCAGTTTTTATCAGAAAACGCAACAGACTCCACCCTGCCCTCCAATGAGCTCCTCCCCCCCCCCCATCGGAGGTTCGAGTCCTCCCTCGGGCATGGGTGTTTGTATTGTCCTTAGCGTAAGTTAGATGAAGTTAGATTAAGTAGTGCGTAAGCGTAGGGACCGATGACCTCAGCAGTTTGAACCCATAAGACGTTATCACAAATTTCCAAATTTTCCAATGAGCACTTGCTTGACACCACTGAAGTCGCAAATAGCGGTAGTTTGGGATCAGTGGAATGAACGCTACAGGACGTCTAGTTCGGAGTTGCCCTAGAAGTAAGCGATTTGTAAGAGTTAATTGTGACACTGTGGTGCCAACTGTAGCTCAAGCTGCTGCTGCAGATGCAGTGCGAGCACCAGTCCCACACGCCAAAGAATATAGTTTTTGCTCTCGGTAGTGCAACGTGGCCGTCCGGATCCCGTGCATGTATTCCGTTGTACAGGTGCCGGATGTCAGTTACTGCCATGAAGTTCCTGTCTGTTGCACTTGGTCGATCAATACAGGTACATTGGTTGTCGATGACATCGGAGCTGTTGTCCGATGATGTCCCATATATGCTCGACTGAAGACAGATCTGGTGATCGAGCAGGCCAGGACAACATGTCGACACTCCTTAGAGCATGATGGGTTACAACAGCGGTATGGGGTCGAGCGTTATCATGTTGGAAAACACCATCTGGAATGATGGTCCTGAACGGCAGAACAACAGATCGAACCATCAGATTGACGTACAAATTTGCAGTCAGGGTGCTTGGGATAACCACGAGAGTAATCCTTCTGCTATACGAAGTAGCACCACAGACCATTAACTCTAGGTGTAGGACCAGTTTGTCTAGCACGCTTGTTGCAAGCCCTCAACTGGCCTGCAGTTCGATGCGCCAGAGCCTTACGCCGAACACGATGGTCTTCCCTCTCGGTAGTGGTTCAAACGGCTCTGAGCACTATGTGACTTAACTTCTGAGGTCATCAGTCCCCTATAACTTTGAACTACTTAAACCTAACTAACCTAAGGACATCACACACAGCCATGCCCGAGACAGGATTCGAACCTGCGACCGTAGCGGTCGCGCTGTTCCAGACTGTAGCGCCTAGAACCGCTCGGCCACCCCGGCTGGCTCTAGGTAGTGCCTGGTCTTCTTGCGACCGTACATTCTCGTGACCACCGCTGCCAGCAGTCACGTACAGTGCCTACATTCCTGAAAAGTATTTCTGTGATATCACAGAATGAACATCCACCTTCTCGTAGCCCTATTACACGACCTACTTCAATTTCAGTGAGGTATTGCTAATGGGGACAAAGGCATTCTTGACTAACACTACAGCGTGTGTTTAAACTAACTCCTCCCGAACAGGCCATGAAGGCCCAACGGTACCGACCGGCCGCCGTGTCATCCTCAGCCCATAGGTGTCACTGGAAGCGGATATCGAGGGGCATATGTTCAGCACACTGCTCTCCCGGCCGTATGTCAGTTCCCTAGACCGGAGCCGCTACTTCTGAATCAAGTAGCTCCTCAGTTTGCCTCAAGGGCTGAGTGCACCCCACTTGCCAACAGCGCTCGGCAGACCGGATGGTCACCCACCCGAGTGCTAGCTTAGCCCGACAGCGCTAAACTTCGGTGATCTGACGGGAACCGGTGTTACCACTGCGGCAAGGCCGTTGGCACAGCGTGTGTTTAAAGCAACCCTGATTTTCGTCCTCATAGTGGCGCTACTAGCGCTAATCTTACGCGGCGGGCAAGAAGTCTGAGTAGAAATCATCTTCCAGATGTAGAAACGCGACTACCAACTTTCGTTTATGTCGAACAACTCGTTGGTGTAGCGATTTTTTTCCGTCAGTGTAAATACTTTCAGAACAGGCTTACTAAGCCTGAAACCAGGATGGTTTCTCCCCCATCCTTGTCCAGTCCGAGCTTGTACTCCATCTCTACAGCAAGCTTACCCAAACTGTGTTCCGTGGAACACTGGTGTCCCATGTGAAGTGAACAAGTGCTCCACGAAAAACTGTTAACAACATGGCATTATTTCGTCATTCTTTCTTAGTTTCTTTTTCTAATTTTATTACAATTTCTGTGTTGTAAGTTATGATTTTAAAACTTAAGTAACCGCTGAGTAAAATAAGCTTTTCTCGTTTTATTAATTTTATTAACTTGCAAAATGAACAAGGTGTTCCATAAAAGTACCAGGATTGTCAGAGTGTTCTGTCAGAGAAAAATATTGGGAAACCCTGCTCTAAAGATGTGTTTACACGAGGCATAAAACTGCATATTGCTGTCAGTCTAGAACCGCTTCCGATACTTTAATTCGTGAACTGATCTTCAGTACATACCTTTTACAGACCTGTGAAACACGATTCTGAACACAGTATAAAGCTTCAATCGTCGCAGAATTGGTAAGACCAATAGCAATATCACTGAATATCAGAACCAGAGTGGCGATGGCTCTTCATATTTGGCTACTGTTCGTTCATACGCGAGTGTACCACTTTAAAGTGCACTTCTTGTTGACATGCCTCTTGGTACGCCTGCAACACCGTGGTGGAAGTACTCCAGGAATTCAATAAAGTAGTTTGAAATAACAATGACATGTTAACGTTGATAATTTATTAAGGTTCACCAGTATAGCGACAGAACTATTAATTTTAAAAATCTACGTCTGCAGCCAGAATTATGGGATCCTAAAAGCAATGTATACAATCACCATCAAAAAAAAAGAAGTTCGTATACTGTTACCATTAAACATACGGGAAGAACCTTCAAAAGGTTTGAACGTATTAACCCTCCGTTACCACGGCAATGATTCCTAACATGATTGGTGTGTACATTTTACGAATGTTTTGTTTAACTTTCAACCTGACACCTTTAATACACAAATACAGTAAAGTTCTCTTTCTTTTTTCTATCATTCTTCTGACTTGTTTGATTCGACCTGCCACAAATTCATCTCATGTGCCAAACTCCTCATTTCAAATTAGCAATTGCAACGTACTCAATTATTTGCTGAATATATTCCAATCTCTGTCTTCCTCTACAGTTTTTGCTCTCTACAGCTCCCTCCAGTACCATGGAAATCATTCCCTGATGTCTTAACAGATGCTCTTTCATCCTGTCTCTTCTTCTTGTCAGTGTTTTCCGCTTATTCCTTTCCTCGCTGATTTTGCGCAGAACCTCGTCGTTGCTTACCTTATCAGTCCACGTAATTTTCAACGTTCTTCTGTAGCACCAATCTCAAATGCTTCGATTTTCTTCTGTTCGGCTTTTTCCACAGCCCATGCATCATTGACAGACAATGCTGTCATCACACCGTCCATTCGCAGAAATTTCTTCCTCAAATTAAGGCCTATGGTTGATACTAGTAAACTACACTTGACCAGAAAATGCCCTTTTTGCCATTGCTAGACTGCTCTTCATGTTCTCCTTTCTCTGTCCATCATGGGATATTTTGCTGCCTAGATAGCAGATTGCCGGGGCTTCGTCCACTTCGTGACCATTAATGTCGATGTTCAGTCTCTCGCTGTTCCCATTTCTACTACTTCTCATCACTTTCGACTTTCTTCGATGCGCTCTCAATCCATGTTTTGTACTCGTTACACTTCATTCCATTCAATACAACCTGCTATTCTTCTTCGCTTTCACTGAGGATAGCAATGTCATCAGCTTATCTTATTGTTGATATCCTTTTACTCTGAGATTGAATCCCACTCTTGAACCTTTCTTCTATTTCCCTTATTTCTTTTTCTGTGTACTTATAGAACAGGAGGTGCGTAAGACTACATCTATTCTTACACCATTTTTAATCCGAGCACTTCGTCCTTGGTCTTCCACTCTTCTTGTTTCCTCTTGAGTCTTGTACATATTTTACACTAGCATTCTTTCCCTGTAACTTACCACTATTTTTCTCAGAATTTGAAGTTTCTATTACCATTTTAGGTTGTGGGACGCTTTCTCCAGGTAACTGCTGGACGATGTTTTCCGAAAGTCTGATGGTATATGGCCAGTCACACGTAACGTGACTAGTGGATTTGTTGCCACTTTAGCAATGAATTTAGAAATTCCGATGGAATATACTGGGTGATAATTATTTTTTTACAATTTTCGTACCTAGTCCCAGTACCTCTAGATAGCAACCAACCTGTCATTCCCTTGGCGAACATCTATCAAACCTCCGACATCTCAAGCGCAACCTGAATCGGTTTCCACTCATGCATAAGGAGCTTGATACCTGTCCATTGCCCTTTGAGTTGTCCCACAACTCCGCTAAACTTTTTCTAGAACGTCTCAGATAGTCACACAGATTTTACGAACTCTGATATCTATAACATTAGTTTCTTTAGCATCTGTTTCTCTAGAAAAGTTACCACGAACTTGTAAATATTACTACATTTGCAATAAGGGGTATTACATTTTCATCCAAGAATAACTTCGAAATATCTGTTTCTGTCTTCGTTCTATGAGCTTCATTTTTGGGTAATAATATCACAGGATCTTTTTCTTATGCTGGTAGGATATTTACTTTTGCTCCATTGAGTTATTCCATCTTTTCATAAGGAAATACATCCTGTTGAATTATTTCTTCCTGTGATTTATATTCTTCATTTTCTGACACTTAAGCCGGCCGGAGTGGCCATGCGGTTCTAGACGCTGCAGTCTGGAACCGAGCGCCTGCTGCGGTCGCAGGTTCGAATCCTGCCTCGGGCATGGATGTGTGTGCTATCCTTAGGCTAGTTAGGTTTAATTAGTTCTAAGTTCTAGGCGACTGATGACCTCAGAAGTTAAGTCGCAGAGTGCTCAGAGCCATTTGAATCATTTCTGACAATCTTCTGCTCCTGAACCATGACCGCTTTCATGTACACAATCCTCGTTCTCTAAGTCAGTAATATCGCTGTCATTACTCTGCTTATGCAACCATGCCAGCTATACATCAGGTTTTCTATTAACCTCTGTCCTAGGTTTATTTTTACCTGTAACATTTATTCCACAAACTAAAGTCATGGAGAATATCTACTTTTCGTAGTTAAGTACTCTAGTTAAAAATCAAACTAAGGGTAATTAGTCTTTATGCGCCTTAAATTACGCTCATGAAAGTTGTGTTGAATCTATGAGAGCAATAAAGTATGATACACTTATTTTGTTTCAGTATGACCAGTGTCCTCCAGGCTATAAAAAAGTTCCGTAAACAATAAAAGTTGCGTAACTAAAAGCCAATGATGACTCAAAGTAACGGATGGAGGGTTAACGGAAAGGTACTGAAAATGGCACAAACTCAATCCAACCCACTCAGACAAAATAATGTGGATGACGAGTGTCATCCACGCCACCAACGGAGGGTTGAACCTATATAATCATAAAATTACGCTTCATTACTGCAGACCTACTAAGACGGTAGCACAGAAAATGTCAGATTTTAGTCTTTGAGTGTACTATTATTCAGATTTAGATCAGGTCGTAGACGAACTCGTCACATTTATGGAATTCATGGAATTCATGGATGTCTCGTCTGTCAGCTTCTACAAGCCGGTAAACAACAAACAAATCGAGTGTCTCTACATACGCCGGCAGCTTTCGAAGAATATTGGTTCACGTCACTTGCAGTGCAGGGCAGTCGATGCGAGAAAGAGGTAGAAGGAACGAGACTGGGAGGCTAATGGCCGGCCGTACGAAATACGAGGACTATTCGGAAAGTAAGGAACGATCTGTTGCAAAGTGGAACCCACACTGTAAACCAAAACTGTTTTATTTCCAACAGCTCCTTCTCTACATAATACTGCTCCTACTTACAACTCTGTCGCAGCATTGTACCAATTATCCAATTCCCGCGTCATAGAAGACAGCCTCCTGTGCTTTCCGACATTTTCTACGCTGGACTGCAGATCGTTTTCTGTCTTCATAGCCAGCGTTTCCATCAGAACAGAGATGAAAATCGGAAGGAGCCAAGTCCGGCCTGTATGGTGGGAGATCAAACACTTCCCGTTGAAAACGCTGCACGGAACGTCCTAACTGCCCCTGCAGTGTGCAGCCAAGAACTGTCATGAAGAAGGAAATGCACGACAGTTACGTTGTGTGGCGTTGCATAAAATCAGGAGAACTCTCATGGCAGGTATCCAGACATGACAGGAGACTGTCTTCTAGGCGTCTTTACGCACTGACTGTGCGCTCAGAATTGACAAGAGCGACGTAACCCTTTTTACGGGCATACAAGAGACACTGCACAACACATCTGTACAAAGCTTCATCGGATTTTCACTGTGATTTCCAGTCTGCGAACGACCGTCCCTTACTTTCCAAATAGTCCTCGTATTTTCCACTACTAGTGGATAATAAGTGCAACACATTGGCACTGTTCAGCCAACCACTTGCGACAGCCTCTTCCAGCGTCAATATTGCCCGGCCTTACAGCAATGACGCCATGTAATGCAGCCACGATGGTTGATGGTTGTACTACTGCGACCATCCACTGCAGCAAAATATCACCTGTGTAAGCGCACCTTAGCAACCTCATTGACGATAAGACTCAGTCTTGTTTCTTTTAGTAACTCTTGACTATGTACCACCCTGGGTCATGCTTTACAGCAGTTTCTATTTATTTTGCGCATTTGTCTGAAGCGTTGATAACAGTCGCTCTCGGGACGTACCGGACACGAGCAGTGAACTCTGTTACTCTACTCTGTTTGCCGTGCTGTCAGCGTCGGCGTCGTCGGCTTTGATCACGTGACCTGTCCAGCAAGTTTCGACGGCGCTGACGAGCGGGCGCGACACGGCTGGAGCCACCGATGACAGGGGCCGCTCCAGTCGGCGGGCGCTAGCCTCCAGAATTATCCGCTGTTTGTTGGTCCAGGCTGGCCGCTTGACAACGGCAACAGTCCGCAGGCTCAGGCTGACACTCCCGCTTTCTCTCTCTCTCTCTCTCTCTCTCTCTCTCTCTCTCTCTCTCTCTCCCATCTCCACTTTCCTTCCCCCTCTCTCTCTTCCTCCATCCACCCCCTCTCTCTCTCTCTCTCTCTCTCTCTCTCTCTCTCTCTCTCTCTCTCTCTCTCTCTCTCTCTCTCACACACTCACACACACACACACACACACACAGTGAGACATTGGTGGTGGACATTGACCCCACGAGACATAAGGAGTTTTTCTCCATGCCTTTGTTCTGGGTCCAGTACTTACAGAAACACATTCACTACAGATCGTACACTGTCCATGTACTGTTAATTTTAAAATAATCATCATCACTCTTCTGACGAGTTTGATGCGAACCGCCTCGGATTCCTCTCTCTTTCTTCCCCCACAGCCTCTATAGATTTGAAAAAAGGACGTTATTCCACCAGGCTGCATTTTAAAATATTTTATTTGCACTACCGGTTTCGGACACTGTCCATTCTCAAGCGCATCTCTCTTGTGCCAAACTCTTCATCTCAGAATAGCGCTTGTGCATTAAGCTCTCAGAGTGATATTGGAAAACATCCAATATCGAACTTTCTCTACAATTTTTACTCTCTACATCTCCATCTCCCTCTAGTATCATGGAAGATATTCCCTGATGTCTTATTAAATAACCTACAGTGGTTTCTTTTTTTTTTTTTTTTTTTGATTGATCAGTCTTCTGTCTGGTTTGCTGCAGGCTGCCATAGATTTCTTTCCTGTGCCAACCTTTTCCTCTCAGAGTAGCACTTGCAGCCTACATCCTCAATTATTTAATTATTTGTTGGATATATCACAGACTGTCTTCCTCTACAGTTTTTACCCTCTACACCTTGGAAGTTATTCCCTTATGTCCTAACAAGTGTCCTGTTATCCTGTACCTCCTCCTTATCCGAGTTTTCCGTATATTCCTTTCCTCCCGAATTCTATGGAGAACCTCTTGATTACTTACCTTATGAGTCCAACTGATTTCAATATTATTCCGTAGCATCGTATCTCAAGTGCTTCTGTTCTCCTTTGTTTCGGTTTTCCCACACTCCATGTATCACTACCAAACAATGCTGCGCTCCAAACATACATTCTCAGAAATTTCTCCTTCAAATTAAGGCCTGCGTTTGATTCTAGTAGACTACTCTTGCCTGGAATGTCCTTTTTGCCAGGACGAGACTGCTTTTTGTGTCCTCCTTGCTCCGTCCGTCAGCGATTATTTTGCTGCCTAGGCAGCAAAATTCTTTAACATGGATTATTTCGTTATCACCAATTATGATAAGTTTCTCGCTGTTTCCATTTCTGCTTCTTATTACTTTCGTCTTTTTTCAGTTTACTCTCACATTTCTGCTACTTCTTATTACTTACGTCTTTTTTCAGTTTACTCTCATTCCATATTCTGTACCCATTAGACTATTCATTCCACGCAACAGATCCTGTAATTCATTTTCTCTAAGGATAACAATGTCATAAGCGAATCATAACGCAGATATTGTAATTCCCCTCTGTTTTCTCTTAGGATAGCAATGTCATCAGTGAGACTTAACGTTGATATTCTTTCAACTTGAATTTTAATCCCTCTCTTGAACCTTTCCTTTATTTAAGTCATTGCTTCTTCGACATATACAGTAGATTGAACAGTAGGGGTGAAAGACTACATTCCTGTCTTACACCCTTCTTTTAATCCGTGCATCTCGTTCTTCATGTTGCACTTTTATTGTTCTCTCTTGCCGTAAATAAGGAAACAAAAAAGAGCACAACAAATTATCGTGCTTTGTACGGTGTAGGAAACTAGTTGTTATTCATAATAGCCTCCAGTGAAGTCTGAACGGATTAGTACAGTTCCTGCATGGTTTCCAAGAAAATCTTATACCATTCTTTCTGCAAAACAGTACCCAGTTTAATGATGATGGACCTGGATAGCGATCACGCATCCTTCTTTCCAAACTTTGCCAATAAACGTTCAAGTAATGATGAGCTCTGGCGACTGTAGTGGCTAGGTGAGATGAGTCAAATCATTTTTGTGCCCACAAAATCAGTCCTGGACGATGAGAGCTGTGTGAACAACGGCCCTGTCGTCTTGGAACACCGTTGGGGAACGAATATTGTATCATGGGATGGATCTGATTTTTCTAAAGGGTCCCATAATACTTGGCGGTAACATAACTTCGCTGAGTAAACACGGGGCCTATGGAATACTACCACAAGGCAACCAAAATCATCACCGAAACCCCGTCACGTTTCAATTTTACAACGTAAACTATCACAAAAGTTGGAAACAGTCAGAATTCGTTCGACTAGGTGCTTTTCTTTCATTGCTTCGTATTCCAGCTTGTAATGCTTCTACACCACGTTTTCCTGTTACGAGGATTTGTATCACTGATCCAGTTCGCTTTGCAATTCTCTGCTTCGGGAACTCCCTTCGTGTTATTTTGGTACTGACTGGGTTCTTGAATACGACGATCAGTTCTGTACTGAGTTTTGCAGCTTTCGTCCTCTTATATTTCATCATAATCTTCTTCAAAGTCAGTCTGTTGTGACCCCTCAACAACATACACTTTCGTCCGTGTTGTGACTTACCGGATGATGTTTCTCTGCTTCCCTCGTATGTAGTACTAGTTCTCGTTATGTCTCGTCTTGAAACATTACACATTTCGCCTACCTCGGTCACGGAAGCACATATCATACTAGCAGCAACAATATGCCCACGTTGAAACTTCACTGAGCTCCGACGTCATTGCAGTCACAACTAAGCGGAATGCTGTTCTCACCGCGTTTGATAGTTCAAATGGCTCTGAGCACTATGGGACTTAACATCTGAGGTCATCAGTCCCGTAGAACTTAGAACTACTTAAACATAACTAACCTAAGGACATCACACACATCAATGCCCGAGCCTAGAACCGCTCGGCCACACCGGCGCCTCACCGCATTTGACTCTTGCAAAGTATTGAGGACATTGCACAGCTGTCTTTGGTCAAATACAACAGCGCAACCTACAGACTACGCTGGCATCTGCAGTTATGTTCAAGCATGCGTTTCTCGCGGATTTTCCATACTTTTGTTCAACCACACTGTGTCATCCTGTCACTTATTCTTGTCGGCTATTTCCATATGTTCCTTTCTTCTGCGATTTTGCGAAGAAACTCATCATCATTACAGTCTTTCACTATTCTTCTGTAGCATCCGATGTCAAATGCTTCGATTCTGTTGTCCGACTTTCTCACAGTCCATAACTGGCTAACATTGTTGTGTTCTAAACAGATATTGTCAGAAATTTTCTTCCTCTCATTAAGGACTACGTTTGATTCTAATAGACTTTGCCTATACAGTCTACATTCTATGTATTGGAAATTTGCGGTAAGGTCTTATGTGACCAAACTGCTGAGGTCATCGGACCCTAAGCTTACGCACTACTTAACACTTTCGCTGCGGCTGACGCTTATAAGCGTCACAAGAAGCCACGAACCAGTGCGGCTGACGTTTATAAGCGTCCGCGCTCACTATCGGATTACTCAGTCTAGTTGCAGCGTCTAAGCTAGCATCAAAGTGCGTCAACTTTTATTTTGCGTGGTCAGTTATCGAACGTATATTGTTCGTAATGGCGGCTAATGAAACGACACCTGGACGTTCCAATGTGAAGAGGAGCAGGAAAAGTGTTAAATTGACAGAGGAACAGTTACTTAGTGTACTAGACGACAGCGATTTTCTGTGTAGTGCGGACGAGGCATACCACGGAGATTGTCATTTAGAGGCTGCAGAAGAATTGCAGAGTGATGATAGCGTGGAAGCACAGCTTTCGTGACGGTTCCGAATCTGACGATACGTATCAGAACGATTGTGTGTAAATCGACGACGAAAAAGAGCCCGACCTGTCACACGGAGATAATCCAGGTGATTCCTGGCATAAAGAACCACATAATGTGCAAGCGCACAAACCTGGATACTGCTTCAACTGCTGTACAATTTCCTATAAGTAGCAAAAACGCGATAATATCGGGGAAATTCCGATTATCAAAGACCACTTCCTTTATTTTTGACATTGCATGATTTCTTTTTATGACGTGAAAGTTTTTTTTACGAGTACTCAGAATATGAGGTTTCCTTTTGTGTTAAGTCGACTTATTTCTTATTGCGTTGTAAAGCGTTCACTTCAGTTTCTTTGCGAAAGAATTTGTTGTGCTAAATTTGTTTTAATAGCATGGCAATTGAAGTGATGGGGGACACGAGAGAAGCCTCCACGCAGGGTGTGTTTCACTTACTAATTTCTACACATCCGGGCGTCCCCTGGGCGTCTATGATTAATGTAGGCAGCTAATTCTCTCATACCAGGAGCAAACATGCTACTAAATTGACGACCACTATCAAAGTCAATCTTAAAAATGCGCATTTGAAGTAAATATAATTTCAAATGAATCCAGTTTCGTTTTTCCTTTTTTTCCTTCCTAAGAATTTGCGTTTTGGAATCCAAATTTTTCCTGAATGCAGTGGATTTGTTGCCTGTTTGAATTTTATTTTTTGTGACATTATCAACAAATCACGAACATTTGAATGACGCCTGTGGCCCCTATAAGTATCAGACAGCAAACAGACTTTAAAACATGACCACAATACAGTCGAAGCTTATTTGAAGTAATGCATGTAAGGTGTTGTTATTAAGTCAGTATAGAACGTGATCCTACTGATCTTACAAGGTCTTGACGTCAGCATATAGCTCAGGTGTGCTTAAGAGCGTCGGCTCCGACCGGTACCTGCCGTTTCAGAAGAGCGTTACCAGCCCGCAGTCGCACGTTGACGAGCCGCACTGGAGAGTTGCGCGCCTGCACCGATGCCGCAGCGAAAGTGTTAATCTTAGTTAAACTGACTTACGCTAAGGACCCATGCCTGAGGGAGGACGCGAACCTCCGACGGGGGGAGCCGCGCGGACCGTGACAAGGGGCGTAGACCGCTCGGCTACCCCGCGCTGAGCTTTTTATGTCCTATCTCCGTTACTTTATTTTGCCTCCAAGGTAGAAGAAGTCCTTCTCTTCATCAGCAGTCAGCAGTTTTTATGTTACATTTATCATCAGTCTCATTTCTTCGTTTCTCGCGTAGTAGTTGTCAACTAAGAAACTCGTTGTTATAGCCCTGCAATAAATTTGTTCATTTTTTTTTTTTTGCATTGGCAAGGCTTTGAAACTACGCACTATGGAAGCGAAGGCAGAATGTTTGTTTGTTAGTGGCCGTTGTAATCAAGACGGTATTGTAAAGGGTGGGCCAATGATCGTGACAGGGCCAAATATCTCACGAAATAAGCGTCAAACGAAAAACTACAAAGAACGAAAATTGTCTAGCTTGAAGGGCGAAACCAAATGGCGCTACGGTTATCAACGGATATCAACTGCGTTTTTTTAAAATAGGAACCCCCATTTTTATTACATATTCGTGTAGTACGTAAAGAAATATGAATGTTTTAGTTGGATCACTTTTTTCTCTTTGTGATAGATGGCGCTGTAATAGTCACAAACATATGGCTCACAATTTTAGACGAACAGTTGGTAACAGGTAGGTTTCTTAATTAAAATACAGAACGTAGGTACGTTTGAACATTTTATTTCGGTTGTTCCAATGTTATACATGTACCTTTGTGAACTTATCATTTCTGACAACGCATGCTGTTACAGCGTGATTACCTGTAAATACCACATTAATGCAATAAATGCTCAAAATGATGTCCGTCAACATCAGTGCCTTTGGCAATACGTGTAACGATATTCCTCTCAACAGCGAGTATTTCGCCTTCCGTAATGTTCGCACATGCATTGACAATCCGCTGACACATCCATCTATCACAAAGCGAAAAAAGTGGTCCAACTAAAACATTCATATTTCTTTACGCACTACACGAATATGTAATAAAAATGGGGGTTCCTATTTAAAAAGACAGTTGATATCCGTTTGACCTATGGCAGCGCCACCTAGCGGGCGAACCATAGCACCATATGGTTTCCACCTTCAAGCTAGACGAGTTTCGTTCTTTGTAGTTTTTTCGTTTGATGCTGATTTCGTGAGATATTTCGCCTGGTCACTATCAATGGACCACCCTGTAATGTCTGTTACTGTAGTATTTCGGGAATTAGAATTTCATATGAAAAATGTTAACAGCCTTTTGTGTTGAATATTTGCGCATTACAGCAACAAATAAAAATTCACTGAGATGTGTATCCATAATATTTTTATTAACAATTAGGATTACTCTGGAAATTCCACCTGCACCTTCAACCCCTTCTCGCCTTTGGCGTGCCTTCAGCTATGCCGGAACCCACCTTCAGTTGACAGCCACACAAATGAGTTATACCGATGTTACCACCTCCGTTACTGAAAAACTACTGAAACTACTTAAAGCTGAAAATCAGACTTTATACAGTGATCAGCCAAAACATTATGACCACTGTCCACTATGATGTTGGATGCCGTCTGGTGGGTTTACAGACACGTGACACGGTAACAAAAGTATGTAAGCGCAGCAGACTCGGACGGGGGATCGCTGTAGAGAAGATGTGGGCATAGGACAGATGGTGATCTGTGGCATCTCTGCCGAAAGACCACAACGCTGTTACAAACACCGCCAATCGCACGTTGTCGATCATGGAGTTCCACAGCAGACCACCTCTACGTGTTCACATGTTGATCCAACGACATCGTCAACTACGATTGCAGTGGGCATGGGACCATCGGAATTCGACTGTCGATCAGTGGAAACGTGGCGGCTCCTCGGATGAATCACATTTTTGCTACCCTGGTCGTCTCCACAAACGCCGTCACCGAGGTGACCGGCGGCTCGAAACGTGCAGTGCGCCATGGACCACGCTGGTGGGAGTCATATTACGAGGTGTGGCTAGAAAAAACCGGACTAGTACTGGTGAAACAATAAAACGAATGCAATAAGGCTGAAAGTCGCGTGGCCTGTCACGTGACTCTCGCTCCGCCTACTGCTCGAGTTTCATCTGCCTTCTGCACTCAGTCTGCCCGTGGCGTCTGTTTTAAGTAGTTGACGTTTTGTCTGTGCGTCTGAAAATGTTGAGTGTACAGAAAGAACAGCGTGTTAACATCAAATTTTGTTTCAAACCAGGAAAATCTGCAAGTGAAACGTTTGTAATGTTACAACAAGTGTACGGCGATGATTGTTTATCGCGAACACAAGTGTGAGTGGTTTAAACGATTTAAAGATGGCCGCGAAGACACCAGTGATGACACTCGCACTGGCAGACCATTGTCAGCAAAAACTGATGCAAACATTGAAAAAATCGGTAAACTTGTTCGACAAGATCGCCGTTTAACAATCAGAGCAGTGTGAGTTCACAGGAGTTGACAAGGAAAGTGTTAGGCAGATTCTTCATGAAAGTTTCAACATGAACAAAGTGTGTTCAAAAATGGTTCCAAAGTGTCTCACAATTGAACAGAAGGAACGCCGAAGAATGATTTGTTCTGACATCCTGGAAAACATTGAAAGTGATCCCACCTTCTTACGAAATGTTATTACTTGCGATGAATCGTGGTTTTTTACTTACGATCCCGAAACTAAACGCCAATCGATGCATTGGAAAACTCCTGGTTCTCCACGACAAAAAAAAGCACGAATGTCAAAATCGAAATTCAAGGAAATGATGATTGTTTTTTTTGACATCAAAGGGATTGTGCACATTGATTGGGTACCAGAGGGATAAACAGTGAATCAGCATTACTACATTAGCGTCCTGGCTACCATACGTGAGCGAGTACGGAGAAAACGGAACGATTTGTGGAGAAAAAAGTCACGGATCCTTCACCAAGACAATGCCCCAGCTCACAGTGCGTTGTCAGTGAAGACGTTTTTGGCAAAACACAACATTCCCATCTTAGATCATCCACCCTACTCACCTGATTTGGCCCCCCTGTGACTTTTTTCTTTTCCCTAAAGTCAAGTCAGCTTTGAAAGGAACTAGATTTGAGACTGTTGAAGCAGTAAAAGAAAAAGCGACGGAAGTAATGTATGGACTTACCGAAAATGATCTGTAGCATTGCTATGAACCGTGGAAAATTCGTATGGAGCGGTGTAGAGACCGAGGAGGAGAGTACATTGAAGGAGATAACATGAAATTGTAAATAATTGTAAATAATTGTAAATAATTGTAAATAAATGTAAATAAATGTAAATAAATGTTTTTTCCAGCATCAGTCCGGTTTTTTTCTACCCGCACCTCGTATGCTATGGGAAACATCCTCCTGCTCTTGCATTGGACCTGTGGTAGTAATTGGAGACACGCTGACAGCTGTGAACCACCTGTATCTCTTCATGCTTGGTTCTTTCCCGACGGTGATGTCCTCTTTCAGTAGCCGACAGGTGTGTCCGAGCGGTTCTAGGCGCTTCAGTCTGGAACCGCGCGACCGCTATGGTCGCAGGTTCAAATCCTGCCTCGGGCGCAGATGTGTGTGATGTCCTTAGGTTAGTTAGGTTTAAGCAGTTCTAAGGGGGGAATGGTCAGACTTGTCATGCCGAAACATGTATTGCTTTTTTTTGGCACTTATTTAACTGTGCAAAAGGTCCGTATGCAAAATTGTAGCTGCTGACATGAACTGGAAGTCACCCAAAAAAAATCACGAGCATGGCTGTGTTTCCTGCTTGGCGCTTGCAGTGACGGCTGGCCACCCCTGGAAATGGCGAGTCACGAGCGTTGTGCGCGTGGTCGGCAAGTGTGGCCGTCTTATCGCTGCGTTAACTAAAGAGGCATATCGCTGCACGGTTTTGGTGGAAAGGGGAAACGAATATTCGTTTCTGTGGCATGCACGTCCTTTTAATTTCTGGTACGCATTTCGAAACATACCGTCCTGAAACTGCTTAGAGATTATAATGCATTTATACTGTAAATGATGAAAGTATGTGAATGCAGCTTGCCGCTAACTTGGTGTAATGTCTCTCACACATAAACCCGTACAGTAAAGTAAGGGCCTCCTGTTTCTTCTTTAGGCTGATCCGTGATAAGACAGGCAAACAATTATACTAATGGAGGATTCTGCGTATTTTCTCTAATTTCATTCGCTCTCTCTCTCTCTCTCTCTCTCTCTCTCTCTCTCTCTCTCTCTCTGTGTCCTTTATCTATATACAGTTTTAAATATATTATTTAATTACGTGAACTCAGCCCAATAGAATCTCGGGTGGAGCCCTTCGTCTTAATATTCAGCGGCTGGCTTGCTGTAAAAGATCTTTATATCTATTATTATTATTAAGCGCTGCATTCAGTTGGGAAAATCGATCGTTTGAACAATTCGTTCACTTTACGACAGATTTAGAATTTCAGATGTGTCCGAAGCCTTTTTGGACGATTTTATAAAATAGCGGTGATTGCAGGCTCTCTTCGTCACAACTGAAACTTCCCCCACTAATTACAGGGCCAAGACAATCATCAATGATTCAGACAGAGAACTCATTCGTCATTCACTCTAGAATAAAAGGGTCACAAACCTTATTTCTGAGGAAAAATTGTATATTCAATCCATTTCCAGTACATGTTCCGTTTTCTGTTGATTCCAAGTCTTACTTAATTTGCGTTTACAGTTTTTCTCTCTCTCCAAATAACCCGCTAGTGGCACAAACGTTAATAGCTCGCTTTAGCGAGGAGAAGAGCAAATATGTCTCTTTTATCAGCCCGATAATCTTCCAACAGATACTTCCGAAGCTGTTCCCCTTATTCCGCCTAACAACCATGGAGAATACATATATGTATCTCTGTTCTTCGAAAGAATAAACGTACTAGAAAAATAACCTTGGCGTCGACGAGCTGTCGGCGCATATATTACTAGAAAATCCGATCAGATACTTTCCGAAAGGGAATAAATGTGGATGATTTGATTGATAATTATTAATTATTGCTTGGTAGAGGGTAATTTTCCGTGGGGATTCAAAAATGGTTCAAATGGCTCTGAGCACTATGGGACTTAACATCAATGGTCATCAGTCCCCTAGAACTTAGAACTACTTAAACCTAACTAACCTAAGGACAGCACACAACACCCAGCCATCACGAGGCAGAGAAAATACCTGACCCCGCCGAGAATCTAACCCGGGAACCCGGGCGTGGGAAGCGAGAACGCTACACACGACCACGAGATGCGGGCTTCCGTGGGGAGATTACAAGATGTGAAAGATGTTCATGTTCATCTATACCCCGCAAGCCACTTTACGGTGAACATTCAATCTCCCCTCACAGGTGATGGCGAACCCTGTAAATATTTTGCTGCTTGCCATGGAGATATACCACAGACGCCAAATGAAGCAATCAACAGAAAACACACGTGAAGACTGTGTTGTGCGACATGGTGGTTAAACTTCTAGACGAGCATGTAAAATGGCGCAGACATGTGGCTAGAAACAACTGAAACACTCGATATTGCAGGCTGTGAATCTACAGACGCCGAAGACACCGACGAAAGTTGCACTCATGAAGACTCTTCGAGTGATAGTGCCACGTACCATCATCAATTATCTCCGAAAGTAACACCAGCAACTACAATTACCTTATCAGACAAAGAAAAAGCGGTGACGTATTAGTTGAACGAAAGTGGTAAGAAACGCCTACGTGTCAGTAATGTTCAATATAAGTATAGCTTTGTCCGTTCTGAACGTGAATTGTGTAGATGGAAAAAGGAAGTCGCTGGACGACGTAAGAGTCGACTGGAAATTGCGACGGAGATAAATGCGCGACTTTTTGAGCTATTTACCGATGCCAGACAACAGTCATTTAGTGTCAGCGATACAACTTTGCGTGATTGGGCATTAGAGATTGCCAACGCGATAAGCGCTAAAGAACTTACAGCTTCTCAAAGTTGGATTAGTCGCTTCAAAAGTTCACATAAAATTGTGGCAAGAAAAATAACGAAATTTATATCGAGAAACGGGTCGGAAAATGAAGTGACACAAATCGAAAGGATAGAAGCTTTTCTTACGAATGCAAAAAATAAGATCGCTAGTTTTAGTGAATCGTACGTGTACAATGCAGATCAGTCAGGTTTTAAAAAAGAAATGCGTGCTAAAAGAACACTGTCATTCAAAGGGGAAAAACATACTGAGGCGATTGCGCAGTCCACGACTGCACTCACCCATTCATACACTACAATGCCCATAATTAGTCTGGATGGTTCATTGCTGCCTAAACTATATGTGTGTCTTCAAGAACCAGCTGGACGTTTTGGACCACGTGTCAAAAGAACAATGTTCTACGCAAACAATCTTGTGGTAGACGCATCGAAGTCTGGAAAAATGGGAAATGAAAACGTTACACTTTTCATGCGTCATGCTTTTCTTCCGTTCTGCGGGAAAAAATCTCTTCTAGATTCTTGGTCAGGTCATAAAAGATCTGATTCATTAAAAGCTGTATTTTGAGCCCACCCTGACAAAGAAGTAGAGATACTTCAGATTCCACCCGGCACGACGAACGTAATTCAACCTTTAGACAGAGAATTTTTCCGTCAGTGGAAGGCATTTTACAGAAAACTAACAGAGAAAATTATTATGTGCAGATCACTGCAATTTCCTGTCTATCACCGTGACAATATTCTCAAGCTGCAATCAGTAATACATTATCATTTTTCCTCCCCACGGTTTCAGAATTTGATTAAATATGCGTGGCACTCCTCGAAATATACTGATACTAGGCCTGATTCCTAACACCAGCTCAGTTTTGTCTACGGACATCTAACAACGTCTGTAACTCTCAGGGCTGTCATATGTCGTCTTTGCTTGTATGTTCTTGGTGCACAAAAAACCTATGTTTTGAACATGGTATCAATATTTCACATTTTTGCGGTAATTACAAGGAATAATTTATTTGTGTCTATTTCATAGCTATTTGGAAAGAATGCTGTAGATAACATATCGGCCATATTTGTCAACAAATGTTTAACTATCATACGATCGCTTTCACTGGGGGAATCAGCTCTCTCGCTGCTGTGGCACGAGAGCGGCGCGTAGCTAACGCCACCTTGTCCCTAGATGGCGTTGGTATAACGTAGCGAGAGAAGTCAGGGTTGTACAAGAGGCAGTTACAGGGTATTTAAAAAATGACCGGTATATTTGAAACGGCAATAAAAACTAAACGAGCAGCGATAGAAATACACCGTTTGTTGCAATATGCTTGGGACAACAGTACATTTTCAGGCGGACAAACTTTCGAAATTACAGTAGTTACAATTTTCAACAAGAGATGGCGCTGCAAGTGATGTGAAAGATATAGAAGACAACGCAGTTTGTGGGTGCGCCATTCTGTACGTCGTCTTTCTGCTGTAAGCGTGTGCTGTTCGCAACGTGCAAGTGTGCTGTAGACAACATGGTTTATTCCTTAGAACAGAGGATTTTTCTGGTGTTGGAATTCCACCGCCTAGAACACAGTGTTGTTGCAACAAGACGAAGTTTACAACGGAGGTTTAATGTAACCAAAGGACCGAAAAGCGATACAATAAAGGATCTGTTTGAAAAATTTCAACGGACTGGGAACGTGACGGACGAACGTGCTGGAAAGGTAGGGCGACCGCGTACGGCAACCACAGAGGGCAACGCGCAGCTAGTGCAGCAGGTGATCCAACAGCGGCCTCGGGTTTCCGTTCGCCGTGTTGCAGCTGCGGTCCAAATGACGCCAACGTCCACGTATCGTCTCATGCGCCAGAGTTTACACCTCTATCCATACAAAATTCAAACGCGGCAACCCCTCAGCGCCGCTACCATTGCTGCACGAGAGACATTCGCTAACGATATAGTGCACAGGATTGATGACGGCGATATGCATGTGGGCAGCATTTGGTTTACTGACGAAGCTTATTTTTACCTGGACAGCTTCGTCAATAAACAGAACTGGCGCATATGGGGAACCGAAAAGCCCCATGTTGCAGTCCCATCGTCCCTGCATCCTCAAAAAGTACTGGTCTGGGCCGCCATGTCTTCCAAAGGAATCATTGGCCCATTTTTCAGATCCGAAACGATTACTGCATCACGCTATCTGGACGGTCTTCGTTAATTTGTGGCGGTACAGACTGCCTTAGACGACACTGCGAACACCTCGTGGTTTATGCAAGATGGTGCCCGGCCACATCGCACGGCCGACGTCTTTAATTTCCTGAATGAATATTTCTATGATCGTGTGATTGCTTTGGGCTATCCGAAACATACAGGAGGCGGCGTGGATTGGCCTCCCTATTCACCAGACATGAACCCCTGTGACTTCTTTCTGTGGGGACACTTGGAAGACCAGGTGTACCGCCAGAATCCAGAAACAATTGAACAGCTGAAGCAGTACATCTCATCTGCATGTGAAGCCATTCCACCAGACACGTTGTCAAAGGTTTCGGGTAATTTCATTCAGAGACTACGCCATATTATTGCTACGCATGGTGGATATGTGGAAAATATCTTACTATAGAGTTTTCCAGACCGCAGCGCCATCTGTTGTTGAAAATTGTAACTACTGTAATTTCGAAAGTTTGTCTGCCTGAAAATGTACTGTTGTCCCAAGCATATCGCAACGAACGGTGTATTTCCGTCGCTGCTCGTTTAGTTTGTATTGCCGTTTCAAATATACCGGTCATTTTTGGAACACCCTGTATAAGCGCGGAAACCATGCGACAATAATGTCTTACTTCATAAAATTGTTTACAGACTTCCAGGTCATGTCAGCAGCTAAAATTCTGCATACAGACTTCTTGCAATGTTAGCTCAAAGTGGTAAAAAAAGCAACACAGCTTTCGACATGACAAGTCTGACCATTCCCTTGTAAGTTGTAGGGGACTGATGACCTCAGATATTAAGTCCCATAGTGCTCGGAGCCATTTGAACCATCTTTCAGCAGCATAAGTGTGTCTCGGAGCCAGAACCGTGCTGCAGTCGTTTGAGGAGCATTATAAAGGTGAACTCACACTGATGCCTCGGCGACCAAATTCGCCTGATGGAAATCCTATGGAACCCATCTGGGTCGGTAGTGGGCGCCATACCGCGCACGTAAAGCAGATATCCCTTATTTATTCGAATTACATAACTTGTGCGTAGACATTTCATGCCGCATACCTCCACACTTCCACAAACCTACCAACAAACTGTCGGATCCCTGATACGCAGAGTGATCTATTTCGTTCTGAAGACGGACAAACAACCCATTAAGTCGGTGATCATAATGTTTTGCCTCACCTGTGTACTGGATACGCCACGGAGTCAACTCCTTTCCTAGCTCAGAGAAGCGCTTGCACAGCGAATAATCCAGTGTCACTGGAAAATAGCATAGGTCACATCCGTTTGAAAAAAAAAAAAAAAAAAAAAAAAAAAACTATTATGCGGACGCACAGAATTTTAGACCAATACCGCTAACGTGCGCTTCTCGCTGGATGCTAGAGCATATTCTCAACTAAATAATGATGACGTTCGTGGAGGAACACAAGCTTCCCTCAAAGAATCACGGCAGGCCGCGGTGGTCTAGCGGTTCTAGGCGCTCAGTCAGGAACCGCGCGACTGCTACGGTCGCAGGTTCGAATCCTGCCTCGGGCATGGATGTGTGTGATGTCCTTAGGTTAGTTAGGTTTAAGTAGTTCTAAGTTCTAGGGGACTTATGACCACAGCTGTTGAGTCCCATAGTGCTCAGAGCCAAAGAATCACGACAGATAATAAAAATGTTCGTGTGGAACACAGCTTTCTTCTTTCATACACGACCATTTGCAAACAATAGAGGCAAACTGACAGGTGGATTGTGCCTGGCTATATTTCCATATGGAGTTCGACACTGTTGCATATTGGTGACTGGCAAACGAGATGCAATCATACAAAGTGTATTCGCAGAAACGTTATTGGCTGAAAGAGTATTTGACTAATGAAACCCAGTGCGTTACACCAGACTGTGAATGTTCCACAGGAACCAAAGTAACATCGAGTGAGCCCCGGAGGGAATAGGGGGGGGGGGAGGGGCGGGGAGGGAGTATTAGTATGACCTCTAACGTTCTCGCTATACAAGGGTGTTAGCGGTATAGCTACAGATATTGTGATAATTGAACCTTAATATTATGTACTAACCTCAACGTTTATATTCTTTTTTCTCTGTGTCTAATAGTCTAATTATATTCCCACAAATACATCACCTACTTTCCAACCTAATGTTTTCTGCACTGTCGTAAGTGTACTGCGAAAAGGTCTACGCCTGTCAGTATAGACCATCCATTTGACTCCAAGCAATCACACATCAACACTCGACCTGCTGGCCAGTGGAATTTAAACTGTAATGTCTTGCTTGTGCCACATGTACTTGGAGGTACTAACCAACTTAAAAACATACTAGTCGTAACAGTTATAATTATTTGTCTGCAAATGAAATAAATGCTGACACATTGTTTTCAGTATCCTGTCCTCAGTCATCACTCGAAATATCTGCACTTACAGCTCTAACATCCCATATATAAACGGTTTATCATACAGGATCAGCAGAGCTGTGAGACTGTTCGCTGACGTGCAGTTGTGTACAGTGAAGTTTCGTCAGTGAACGAGAGTTAAGGAATCGCAGAAATACTTGGACAACATTCCAGTTGGTGTAATGAATGCAGACCTGTTTAAATGTAGATAAATGTACTATGATTAGTGTAACAGAACTATAGAATATCTGGTTGCAAAATTAGCGCAAACTTCTTGAGCGCATAAAATCTTTTAAGTTTTTAGGGCAGGGTAGAGTAGTATCTTTGCACACTTCTCGGTCTTTCATGTCTAGACAACTTTGTAACAGAAGCTTGATGTACTCTCCGATTCCATTTTGAACTGATAGTATTCACTTCATGTGAGCTGCAGTCTTTTTCTGTAACCACAAACATTACACCAGAAAACAAAGGTTTTCCAAATGCGAAAAAATGTTCCAAGGCACCACAGTGCAGTGTACCGAGAATTAAATATTCCACTCCAATTTAAACGTGCTGCAGCCGAGAAAGTCTTATGTATACTGTATTTAATAACCTAGCTGTTTCATTATTGCTCTGCTACACGCCAATAATAATCAGTAAGGTAAATCAAATTAAAAAGAAGTATTATCAAAGAACAGTTAAAATTTAAAAATATTTTGAAATAGAAGCTTTTGCCGGCAAACATAAATTTCAGTTTTCAAGACAGGGAAAACTTGAGACAGTAAGGTAACTCAGTTCACTTGTTAATGTTATGTGTTCCATGGTAGAAAATCTTCTGTTTTAAAGTACAGGATAGCGCACTATCAATGAAGTGTGACTTAACTGCCAATCTATTAAATATCTAGTTCTAAAAATACAATTTTACTCACCAAAAAATTTTGCAACTGAACAATTAATAACAACTTTCATATAGCTTTAATCCATAGAAATTAGAAAGCATAAAAATCGATGTACATGTATGTATGTATGTATGTATGTATGTATGTATGTATGTATGTATGTATGTATGTATGTATGATCCACATCTACTCCTAAACCAAAGGACCGATTTCAATCAAACTTGGTACACATATCATTTACTGTCTGGATAAAATCACTGTGGATGTGAGAACTACCCATCTATTAAAGGGGTGGGAGAAGGGACGAAGAAGCAGTGTCGCCCACAACGCGAGTATACCCGTAATTTAGATACCCAGTATTTGAGGATGAGTGCATTTAGAGATTTGCAACAAACTTTACACGCAATTTCAAACCCTTGCAAAACTTTTTGTTGCTGACGACCCCCCGCAAAAATATGAAAGGATAAAGTTTGTCGCTTACTGTATTTTCATTGTTCTTGCAGTGAAACTGTCACATGAAGCATGAAGTTATATTTTAGCAATTCTTGATTACTAACTGTATTCGTGACACATTTTGCAGAAAGTATTCACATATACCATTAGAGCCACCAGAATAATTTCATCACTGTAAGACACCCAGTTGAGGATATACGACGTCATTAACATTTAATGCGTGAAAAATTACCTCATCATATTGGACGTTTCAATTATTACTTCGTTGCTATTAACATCATAGACTATAGGCAAGTGTAGCGCTAAATGTACCAGCAAAATTATATCATTGTACAGCACATAGTTCAAGATATAAACATGAAGCTGCGTGAAAGTGGAACTGCAAAGTGAAATTCGCTACACACATGGGTAAAATATGCATACAAATACGCCTGAAATATGTTAAATATGTGTGAAATATATTCAACATGTGAGTATGCCATACAAATCCATGGGTAAGAGGCTTGTCCTAAGCCTCTGTAACGATTTCAGTCAAATTTGTTACGTATATTACCTACAATAAGAAAAGAAATACTGTAGGATTAAGAATGTCCAGCCGCCTATTAGGGTGAGTGTGACAACGTGGAGAGAGAAGGGGGGGGGGACTAGGAGATGGACAGACAGCGAAGGGGAGGAGGAGACAGGCACAAAGTATTGGAGCAGATAGACATAGGGGAGAGGGAAATGGAGAAAGAGAAGGGAAAGGAGACAGTCAAAGAAAGGAAAAAGGAGGAGATGGACACAGACAAAGAGAGGAAGAGACAGGCAAGAGTTGGGGAGATGAAGAGACAAAGGGGGAGGAGGAAATGGAGAGACAGGACAAAGTGGAGATGGCGAGAGAGGGGAGACAAGCAGACAAACACAGAAAGGAAAGGGGAGGAGGTGAACACAGAGAGGAGGAGGAAGAGATGAACAGAGAGTGACGAAGGAGATGGAGTTAGAGGGGGGAAATGGACAGAGAGGAAGCAGCAGCGAAACAGGGGGGCAGGGGGGGAGAGGAGCTGATTGACATAGAGGGGAGTGAGGAGTAGATGGACAGAAAGAGGGGCAGGAGAAGATGGGAAGAGAGTGGGGGTGGGGGTTGGAGAAGGTGCACAGAGATGGATAGTGGGAGGGGAGAAGTGATGACCAGGGACAGTGGGATGGATAGAGAGAGGAAGAGAGGTGGATAAAAGAAGAGGTGGGTAGAGAGAGGTGGGGTGGAAGTTGTAGATAGAGACAGAGGGAAGGAGCAGATGGGCAGAGAGATGTGGAAAGAGGAGATGGACAGGGAGGAAGAGGAGATGGACAGGGAGGAAGAGGAGATGGACAGGGAGGAAGAGGAGATGGACAGGGAGGAAGAGGAGATGGACAGGGAGGAAGAGGAGATGGACAGGGAGGAAGAGGAGATGGACAGGGAGGAAGAGGAGATGGACAGGGAGGAAGAGGAGATGGACAGGGAGGAAGAGGAGATGGACAGGGAGGAAGAGGAGATGGACAGGGAGGAAGAGGAGATGGACAGGGAGGAAGAGGAGATGGACAGGGAGGAAGAGGAGATGGACAGGGAGGAAGAGGAGATGGACAGGGAGGAAGAGGAGATGGACAGGGAGGAAGAGGAGATGGACAGGGAGGAAGAGGAGATGGACAGGGAGGAAGAGGAGATGGACAGGGAGGAAGAGGAGATGGACAGGGAGGAAGAGGAGATGGACAGGGAGGAAGAGGAGATGGACAGGGAGGAAGAGGAGATGGACAGGGAGGAAGAGGAGATGGACAGGGAGGAAGAGGAGATGGACAGGGAGGAAGAGGAGATGGACAGGGAGGAAGAGGAGATGGACAGGGAGGAAGAGGAGATGGACAGGGAGGAAGAGGAGATGGACAGGGAGGAAGAGGAGATGGACAGGGAGGAAGAGGAGATGGACAGGGAGGAAGAGGAGATGGACAGGGAGGAAGAGGAGATGGACAGGGAGGAAGAGGAGATGGACAGGGAGGAAGAGGAGATGCATAGAGAGAGTGGGCAATTGGGATGGAAAGAGGATAGGGAAGGAGGGGGAGGCAGCAGATAGACGGGAGGAGAAAATTGGCAGGGGTGGGAGGAGATGGACAGAGAGTGGCAGGGTAGAAGAGGTGGGCAGAGAAAGAGTGTGGTGGAGCTGGATGGAAGTAGGAAGGGTTGGAGGTGATCGACAGAGACGGGGGGGGGGGGGGAGGCAAGATGGAGAGAGAAAGAAGATGATGTTGAGAAAGAGAAAGGGAATGGGTCAAAAGAGGGGGGAGGAGGAAATGGATAGACAGAGGGGGATGGAGAGGTGGGACAGAGAGAGTGGGAAAATGGGACAGAGAGAAATGGTAAGAAAAGATGACAGAGAGAGGAAGGAGGAGCAGACAGACTAATAAAAGATTAGAATAAATAAATACCTGAGAAATGCTGGGTTTCTCAGTTAGTATAACACTTAAATGTTTATAATTCCAAATATTTGTACATGTACCATAAAACAAAATCATGTCTCACAACAAAAACAGTAGAAAAGGCCAGAAATTTCTGACAGCTTTTTCTAGAGCGTATTCCTTCATCTGATTCAAACATCAGCCAGTAGATTGAAACACCGACCAGGTGTTCCTAGCTCTGATATGGCACGTCATGAATTGCTCTCAGTGACAACCTCATATCTCAGAGTAGCGCCTGCAACCTGCGTCGTCAATTATTTGCTAGATGTATCCCAATCTTTGTCTTCCGCTACAGGTTTTGCCCTCTACATCTGCCTCTAGTACCATTGACAACGTCTGATGTCTTAACATATATTCTATCATCTTGTCCCTTCTTTTCAGTGTATTCCGTTATTCGCCCATTCTGCCGAGAACTACGTTATCCTTTACCTTATCAGACCACTCAATTTTCAGCATTCTTCTGTTGACACCACATCTCAAATGCTTCGATTCTCTTCTCTTCCAGTTTTTCCATAGTCCACGTCTCACTACCATACTAATCTATGCCACAAACACGCTTTGTCAGAAATTTCTTCCTCAAATTAAGACCTATGTTCGCTAGTAGTAGACTTCTCTTGGTCAGGAATGCACCTTTTGCCATTGCTAGTCTGCATTTTAAGTCCTCCTTGCTCCTTCCGTCATGGGTTACTTCGCTGCCTAGGTAGTAGAAATAATTTTTTCGTGATCATCAGTTATGATGTTAACTTTCTCACCGTTACTTTCGTGTTCTTCTACACCGTATTCTGTACTCATTAGACCGCTCTTTCATTCAACAAGTACTGTAACTCTTCGTCTCTTTCTCTGAGGATAGTAAAGTAAACAGGGAATTTTATCATTGATATACTTTCACCTTGAATTTTAATCCGACTCTTGAACCTTTCTTTTATTTTCGTCATTTTTCTTCGACGTATAGATTGAACAGCATGGGCGACAGACTACATCCCTATCTTACACCCTTTTAATCCGTGCACCTCGTTCTTGGTCTTCCACTTTTGATGTTCTCTCTTGGTTCGTGTACATATTATATACTTCCTGTCTTTCAATATCGCTCACCCCTATTCCTCTCAGGATTTCGGACACACTGCACCATTTGACATTGTCAAAGGCTTTTTCCAGGTCGACAAATGTTTTGAGCGTGTCTCTTGCTTCAAGTGTTAACCGCAACGTCTGAACTGCGTTCCTGGTGCCTTTCCTTTCCTAAAGCCAAATTGATCGTCATCTAACATACCCTCAATTTTCTTTTCCATTCTTATTATTCTTATTAGCGACGTAGATGCATGAGCTGTTAAGATTATTGTGCGATAATCCTCGCACTTGGCAGCTCTTGCAGCTTTGGGAATTCTGTGAATGATGTTTTCCCGGAAGTCTGATGATTTATCGCGTCTCATACATTCTACACACCAACGTGAATAATCGTTTTGTTGTCATTTTCCCCACCGATTTCAGAAATTCTGATGCAATTTTACCTATCACTTGTGCCTTATTTAAGTCTTCCAAAACTCTTGTAAATCTAAGTCTAATACTGGATTCCCTGTTTCTTCCCTTTAGACTCCTGTTTTTTCTTCTTTCACGTCATCAAATAAGTCTTCCACTCATAGAGGCCTTCATTGTACTCTTTTTTACCTACCCGCTCTCTCCCACGCATTTAACAGTGGAATTCCCATTGCACTCAGTCCTTTCGACAAACATTTATTTTTCATTTTCTTCACATTTTTTGTGTAGTCATTTCACCTTAGCTTCCCTGCGCTTGCTATTTATTTCATTCCTATGTGACTTGTATTTGAGTGTTCCTGAATTTCCCTGAGCATTTTTGTACTTCCTTCTTTTGTCGATCGACTGAAGTATTTCTTCTGTCCCCCATGGATTCTTCGCAGTTACTTTCCTTGTATTCACGTTTTTCTCTCCAACATCTGTGATAGCCCTTTTCAGACATGTCCATACCTCTTCAACTGCACTGTCTGTGGGGCTGTTCATTATTGCAGTATCTATAGCCTCAGAAAACTTCGAGCGTATCTCTTTATTATTTAATATTTCCATGTACCTCTTCTTTGCGCATTGATCCTTTCTGACTAGTCTCTTAAACTTCAGCCTATTCTTAATCATAACCAAATTGTGATGAGTCTATATCCGTCCCTGGATACGCCTGGTAATCCAATATCTGATTTCGGAATCTCTGCCTGACCATGATGTAATCTGATATCTTCTTTTATCTCCCGGCCTTTTCCAAGTATATCTCCTCCTACTGCGATTTTTGAACAAAGTATTCACTATTACCATCTGAAATTTATTGTAGAACTCAGTTCGCCTTTCCTCTGTCTCATGACTACTGACCAAGCACATATTCTCCCGTAACTCTTTCTTCTACTCCTTTTCCTACTCGAATCCCACATGAGTATTCAATTTTTGTCTCCCTTTACGTATTGAATACCCGTTCAATATCCTTGTATACTTTCTCTGTCTCTTCATCTTCTGCGTGCGACGTCGGTATGGTCACGTAAAATCGGTATTAGGGAATACGACTGGAAGATTTAGATTTGTCGTAAGAGTTCTTGAAAGGTGTGGTGCGTGTGTAATGCAAATCGAATACAGGACGTTAGTGCAACAAGTTCTAAAATATTTTTCGAGTTTTTGGAGTCATCGATTAGATACGGCTGCCGCCATCGAACGAATTCAGAGAGGTGCTACAAGGCTCACACCAGATCGGTATAGCCCATATGGAAGTCCAACTGAAAAGTTCCAAGAGTTATTAGAAGAAAGTCGAAGTAGTTCGGGCGAAACCCTATTGCGTGCGTACTTGAGTACTCTGCTGTTCCACTTATGTGCCTGACAGAGGGTTCATCGAACGACATTCACACTACTTCTCTACATTTTTCACACCCGAACAGTGCTCGGGAAAAAGGAACACTTAAATCTCTCGTGCGAGCTGATTTCTATTACTTTATTCCGATGGTCATATTTCCCTGTGTAGGTAGATGTCAACAAAATATTTTCGCAATCGGAGGCGGAAGCTGAAATATAGTGAAATTATTCGCCGCACTGAATGACACCTTTGTTTTAATTATTCCCACCCCCAACTCGCGGATCATATCTGCGTGTCTCTCCCCAATTTCGTGGTAGTACAGAACGAGATGCCCCTCACTGAACTTTTTGAATGTCTTCCGTCAGTCCTGTCTGGTAAGGATCCCACTCTCCATAGCTCCTACAGATAACTCTAGCAGATAACGGACAGGCTTAGTGTAGGCAGTCTGTTTAATGGATTCATTGCATCTTCCAAGTGTTCTACCAACAAACCGCAGTCTTTGGTTCGCCTTCCCAGAACACTAACTATGTCATCGTTTCAATTTAAGTTGTTCGTAATTGTCATCCCTAGGTATCTTGTGGAACTGGTAGCCCCTAGATTTGTGTGCTTCCTGACAGTAGCACAAATCCTGTCGCACAAATGAGACGATGTTCTTTAGGCACGCAATTTGATTAGAAACCACTTGTGAGAAACTATATCAAAAGCCTTCTGGATATCTAGATATATGGAATCAATCTGAGATCCTCTGTCGATAGCGTTCATGAAGACAGAGCTAGTTGTGCTGCACAAGAACGATATTTCCTGAACCTGTGCTACGTGTCAATAGATAGTTTTCTTCGAGGTTATTTATAGTGTCCGAACGCAGTATATATTCCAAAATCCTACAACAAATCGACTTCAGTGACGTGGGTCTGTCTTACTTCTATTTCCTTTCTTTTATACTGCTGTGACCTGTTCAACTTCCCAGTGTATGGATCTTTCGACAAGCGAGCTGTTATACAAGATTGATAAGCATGGAGCATACTCTAAAGGAAAACTCAGTTATATATAGTCGGGACTGGAGGACTTAGACTGTCTCTCTAAGTGGGTACGAAGCGAATTTTCAATTTTTTAGAGAACATTTATTTGAAGCAGTCTGTGTAACCATTAATCTGTTATCAACGTATATCGCACACAGAGATCATGAGACAGAGGTGAGAGATAGGGTGCATACAGAGTAGTTTAGAGGGTCATTTTTCCCTTTGTCACTACACCAATGCAACAAGAAAGAAAACTAGTAATAATGATACGATTTAACTATGCCAGTTACTTTGCAGTGGCTTTCAATTTATAGGGACATCCCTCTTCCTCTCCTTCAAAAACAAAATTTTATTTGCTGTTCTCGACGTGTCTCATTAGTTCTGATAACGTCCAAATCAAATAAAGAAAACACAAGAACTGTTAAATATGTGTGTGTCTGAAGCTGAGCATATATATGTATGTGCAAGAACTCCTACCACGCCCCTGGCTCAGGCTAAATCTGACACACAAACTCCTTGTTCAGAGACGACCAATATAATTGGGTTTATAATGCTCTAACTGTAATAATTGCAGAGATACAGACATGCATGTATTTTAAACCTCTGTCATACAGGTGGCCCTGCATTAGGGGTGTATTGTGTGGGAATAGTATCGACCAGCCTTATCGATATGCTTTGCAGGGCAGCCTACGAATCTGGGACAAGAAACAGTGTTCTAGCCCCCAACATGTAGGCTGCCCAGCACAACAGATATGTTGTGTTGTTCTAGTACAGGGTGGGGCAAATAAAGTGGTCTGGAGATCAGAGTTCCAGGGTGCAAAGAAACACAGCAGAGGAAAGGAAATACAATACTAACCTGACTATAGCAGATGTTGAAAATGACTACCATTCATCTCTTGGCACTTTTGGGCCATGGTCAGCAACTTGCTGAAGCTGGATCGAAGCTGGATGGGTGGAATTTCTACAGTCTCATCCAAAATGTTCTGCTGCAGTTGAAGACTATGAGAATTGTTGTGATAAACCTTAGACTTGAGGACTCCCCAAAAATCTAGCTCCAAGATGACAGATCAAGTGACACGGGTGGCAAAACTGACCTCTGATAACAACTCTGTCAGGTGTGAAGATTGTGTGAATATGCTCCACGGTTTGGTGTGCTGTATCGACAATTGCTCCATCTTGTTGGTAGTAACCGTATGTCTTTTCCATCTGTGTTAATGCTGCCACAAATGGTTCCAAAATGGTGGCAATGTAATGCGCCAAAATCGGTCACCCATCCGGGCTCGTTTTATTTGCCGCATTCCGTATTAGCCTGATTTATCAGCCTGCACATCATATGAAAGAATGTAGCTTTCAAGTGTCTGGCATGTAGGCATGTTGTGGCAGTCATACCAGCCTGTGCTATCGACCTCTTTTGCAGGGTCCACATGTACAGATGGGTTGCCTGGCTTCACAGTTCACAGTTCACAGTTCACAGTTCACAGTTCACAGTTCACAGTTCACAGTTCACAGTTCACAGTTCACAGTTCACAGTTCACAGTTCACAGTTCACAGTTCACAGTTCACAGTTCACAGTTCACAGTTCACAGTTCACAGTTCACAGTTCACAGTTCACAGTTCACAGTTCACAGTTCACAGTTCACAGTTCACAGTTCACAGTTCACAGTTCACAGTTCACAGTTCACAGTTCACAGTTCACAGTTCACAGTTCACAGTTCACAGTTCACAGTTCACAGTTCACAGTTCACAGTTCACAGTTCACAGTTCACAGTTCACAGTTCACAGTTCACAGTTCACAGTTCACAGTTCACAGTTCACAGTTCACAGTTCACAGTTCACAGTTCACAGTTCACAGTTCACAGTTCACAGTTCACAGTTCACAGTTCACAGTTCACAGTTCACAGTTCACAGTTCACAGTTCACAGTTCACAGTTCACAGTTCACAGTTCACAGTTCACAGTTCACAGTTCACAGTTCACAGTTCACAGTTCACAGTTCACAGTTCACAGTTCACAGTTCACAGTTCACAGTTCACAGTTCACAGTTCACAGTTCACAGTTCACAGTTCACAGTTCACAGTTCACAGTTCACAGTTCACAGTTCACAGTTCACAGTTCACAGTTCACAGTTCACAGTTCACAGTTCACAGTTCACAGTTCACAGTTCACAGTTCACAGTTCACAGTTCACAGTTCACAGTTCACAGTTCACAGTTCACAGTTCACAGTTCACAGTTCACAGTTCACAGTTCACAGTTCACAGTTCACAGTTCACAGTTCACAGTTCACAGTTCACAGTTCACAGTTCACAGTTCACAGTTCACAGTTCACAGTTCACAGTTCACAGTTCACAGTTCACAGTTCACAGTTCACAGTTCACAGTTCACAGTTCACAGTTCACAGTTCACAGTTCACAGTTCACAGTTCACAGTTCACAGTTCACAGTTCACAGTTCACAGTTCACAGTTCACAGTTCACAGTTCACAGTTCACAGTTCACAGTTCACAGTTCACAGTTCACAGTTCACAGTTCACAGTTCACAGTTCACAGTTCACAGTTCACAGTTCACAGTTCACAGTTCACAGTTCACAGTTCACAGTTCACAGTTCACAGTTCACAGTTCACAGTTCACAGTTCACAGTTCACAGTTCACAGTTCACAGTTCACAGTTCACAGTTCACAGTTCACAGTTCACAGTTCACAGTTCACAGTTCACAGTTCACAGTTCACAGTTCACAGTTCACAGTTCACAGTTCACAGTTCACAGTTCACAGTTCACAGTTCACAGTTCACAGTTCACAGTTCACAGTTCACAGTTCACAGTTCACAGTTCACAGTTCACAGTTCACAGTTCACAGTTCACAGTTCACAGTTCACAGTTCACAGTTCACAGTTCACAGTTCACAGTTCACAGTTCACAGTTCACAGTTCACAGTTCACAGTTCACAGTTCACAGTTCACAGTTCACAGTTCACAGTTCACAGTTCACAGTTCACAGTTCACAGTTCACAGTTCACAGTTCACAGTTCACAGTTCACAGTTCACAGTTCACAGTTCACAGTTCACAGTTCACAGTTCACAGTTCACAGTTCACAGTTCACAGTTCACAGTTCACAGTTCACAGTTCACAGTTCACAGTTCACAGTTCACAGTTCACAGTTCACAGTTCACAGTTCACAGTTCACAGTTCACAGTTCACAGTTCACAGTTCACAGTTCACAGTTCACAGTTCACAGTTCACAGTTCACAGTTCACAGTTCACAGTTCACAGTTCACAGTTCACAGTTCACAGTTCACAGTTCACAGTTCACAGTTCACAGTTCACAGTTCACAGTTCACAGTTCACAGTTCACAGTTCACAGTTCACAGTTCACAGTTCACAGTTCACAGTTCACAGTTCACAGTTCACAGTTCACAGTTCACAGTTCACAGTTCACAGTTCACAGTTCACAGTTCACAGTTCACAGTTCACAGTTCACAGTTCACAGTTCACAGTTCACAGTTCACAGTTCACAGTTCACAGTTCACAGTTCACAGTTCACAGTTCACAGTTCACAGTTCACAGTTCACAGTTCACAGTTCACAGTTCACAGTTCACAGTTCACAGTTCACAGTTCACAGTTCACAGTTCACAGTTCACAGTTCACAGTTCACAGTTCACAGTTCACAGTTCACAGTTCACAGTTCACAGTTCACAGTTCACAGTTCACAGTTCACAGTTCACAGTTCACAGTTCACAGTTCACAGTTCACAGTTCACAGTTCACAGTTCACAGTTCACAGTTCACAGTTCACAGTTCACAGTTCACAGTTCACAGTTCACAGTTCACAGTTCACAGTTCACAGTTCACAGTTCACAGTTCACAGTTCACAGTTCACAGTTCACAGTTCACAGTTCACAGTTCACAGTTCACAGTTCACAGTTCACAGTTCACAGTTCACAGTTCACAGTTCACAGTTCACAGTTCACAGTTCACAGTTCACAGTTCACAGTTCACAGTTCACAGTTCACAGTTCACAGTTCACAGTTCACAGTTCACAGTTCACAGTTCACAGTTCACAGTTCACAGTTCACAGTTCACAGTTCACAGTTCACAGTTCACAGTTCACAGTTCACAGTTCACAGTTCACAGTTCACAGTTCACAGTTCACAGTTCACAGTTCACAGTTCACAGTTCACAGTTCACAGTTCACAGTTCACAGTTCACAGTTCACAGTTCACAGTTCACAGTTCACAGTTCACAGTTCACAGTTCACAGTTCACAGTTCACAGTTCACAGTTCACAGTTCACAGTTCACAGTTCACAGTTCACAGTTCACAGTTCACAGTTCACAGTTCACAGTTCACAGTTCACAGTTCACAGTTCACAGTTCACAGTTCACAGTTCACAGTTCACAGTTCACAGTTCACAGTTCACAGTTCACAGTTCACAGTTCACAGTTCACAGTTCACAGTTCACAGTTCACAGTTCACAGTTCACAGTTCACAGTTCACAGTTCACAGTTCACAGTTCACAGTTCACAGTTCACAGTTCACAGTTCACAGTTCACAGTTCACAGTTCACAGTTCACAGTTCACAGTTCACAGTTCACAGTTCACAGTTCACAGTTCACAGTTCACAGTTCACAGTTCACAGTTCACAGTTCACAGTTCACAGTTCACAGTTCACAGTTCACAGTTCACAGTTCACAGTTCACAGTTCACAGTTCACAGTTCACAGTTCACAGTTCACAGTTCACAGTTCACAGTTCACAGTTCACAGTTCACAGTTCACAGTTCACAGTTCACAGTTCACAGTTCACAGTTCACAGTTCACAGTTCACAGTTCACAGTTCACAGTTCACAGTTCACAGTTCACAGTTCACAGTTCACAGTTCACAGTTCACAGTTCACAGTTCACAGTTCACAGTTCACAGTTCACAGTTCACAGTTCACAGTTCACAGTTCACAGTTCACAGTTCACAGTTCACAGTTCACAGTTCACAGTTCACAGTTCACAGTTCACAGTTCACAGTTCACAGTTCACAGTTCACAGTTCACAGTTCACAGTTCACAGTTCACAGTTCACAGTTCACAGTTCACAGTTCACAGTTCACAGTTCACAGTTCACAGTTCACAGTTCACAGTTCACAGTTCACAGTTCACAGTTCACAGTTCACAGTTCACAGTTCACAGTTCACAGTTCACAGTTCACAGTTCACAGTTCACAGTTCACAGTTCACAGTTCACAGTTCACAGTTCACAGTTCACAGTTCACAGTTCACAGTTCACAGTTCACAGTTCACAGTTCACAGTTCACAGTTCACAGTTCACAGTTCACAGTTCACAGTTCACAGTTCACAGTTCACAGTTCACAGTTCACAGTTCACAGTTCACAGTTCACAGTTCACAGTTCACAGTTCACAGTTCACAGTTCACAGTTCACAGTTCACAGTTCACAGTTCACAGTTCACAGTTCACAGTTCACAGTTCACAGTTCACAGTTCACAGTTCACAGTTCACAGTTCACAGTTCACAGTTCACAGTTCACAGTTCACAGTTCACAGTTCACAGTTCACAGTTCACAGTTCACAGTTCACAGTTCACAGTTCACAGTTCACAGTTCACAGTTCACAGTTCACAGTTCACAGTTCACAGTTCACAGTTCACAGTTCACAGTTCACAGTTCACAGTTCACAGTTCACAGTTCACAGTTCACAGTTCACAGTTCACAGTTCACAGTTCACAGTTCACAGTTCACAGTTCACAGTTCACAGTTCACAGTTCACAGTTCACAGTTCACAGTTCACAGTTCACAGTTCACAGTTCACAGTTCACAGTTCACAGTTCACAGTTCACAGTTCACAGTTCACAGTTCACAGTTCACAGTTCACAGTTCACAGTTCACAGTTCACAGTTCACAGTTCACAGTTCACAGTTCACAGTTCACAGTTCACAGTTCACAGTTCACAGTTCACAGTTCACAGTTCACAGTTCACAGTTCACAGTTCACAGTTCACAGTTCACAGTTCACAGTTCACAGTTCACAGTTCACAGTTCACAGTTCACAGTTCACAGTTCACAGTTCACAGTTCACAGTTCACAGTTCACAGTTCACAGTTCACAGTTCACAGTTCACAGTTCACAGTTCACAGTTCACAGTTCACAGTTCACAGTTCACAGTTCACAGTTCACAGTTCACAGTTCACAGTTCACAGTTCACAGTTCACAGTTCACAGTTCACAGTTCACAGTTCACAGTTCACAGTTCACAGTTCACAGTTCACAGTTCACAGTTCACAGTTCACAGTTCACAGTTCACAGTTCACAGTTGCATTTGCGTGAGTTTGTGTGTGTGCGTATGTATGTCTATTGTTGACGAAGGCCAATGGTCGAAAGCTTTAATTGTGAGAGTCTTTTTGTTGTGCCTATCTGTGACTCAGCATCTGCGCTATACGATGAGTAGCAAGTTTCTTTCTCATAATATTGTAACATTCCATCCCGGACTTTCAATTGTTTCATTTTCCAGATAGTAATGCTCATAATTTTTATAGTAAAAAATTCTCGCTCTAAAATCTTATGATATTCTGTTAACTTAATGAGTAACAGCACGCCGTACTAGCTTCACTGTTAGCACTCCTGGTTCCCACCTGTGAGATGCGGTCAAGCTGGGACATGTTCAATATCGCCTATCGCAAAAGCGAAAGTGACACGCTATGAACAATACACGGCTTTGATATTTTGCTTTCGTCTCATCAGATCTTCACTTGAGGCCTATTCAATTTTACAGGAGACCTGTGGCGAGTGAGATCTGCCTTACAGCGTAACTCTAAGAGCATTTAAATTGTTTAAAGACGAAAGAAAATCGGTTTTAAAGGAAGGTATACCCAGCACTCCAGTTACTGCTCTTACGGAAGAAAACATCAGTACCGCTGCTGTCGTTGTGGGAGAGTATCAACGAACAACGCTACGAACAATTTTTGATATGCTGAAAATTTCGTTGGGTGCCTTTTCCACAAGATGATGACAGAAAAGTTGCTCATGAGATGTTTCTGTGCAATGGGTTCAAAAACCTCTGATTTCTGAACAAAAGGACATTTGCGAGCAGGTCAGCAAGAAGTTGATGTTAGAGGACGATCTGGAGTTTCTTCCGAAGGCAATGACTGCTGATGAAACTCGGCTACACCACTTCGATACTGAGAGCAAGCAGGAAATCTCATTGAGGAAATCTCCATCACCAACCGCCAATAAAACAAAAGAGGTTGCTTCTATTGGGAAAGATATGGTCATCTCATTTTTTTATATTGATGAAAAGCTTTATCACCATGTCGCAGTTGCATATGCATTAATAAGTGGACAGTACTACAGGGATGTCCTGAAAACTTTGCAAATCCATATCAGGCGCATAAGACCACATATCTGCGAAACAGGCTGAACACTGCGCCGCGATAATGCACGGCCGCACTTTGCAAATATTTTTCCTGAATACGTTGTAAAAAATCAAAGGAAAATGCATCCCTCACTCCCACTTTAGTCCGGATTGAACCTTTTGTAAGTTTTTTCTATTGACTAATCCGCAGAAACACATTCGTGGAACGTGTTTCCCATCATCACAAACAATGGTGGCGGCTGCGCAGGAGATTCTGAAGTGTGGTATCGCCCAAAGATCGTGGTGCCACACCAAAGTTGGCAGTGCACATCAATACTTAAGACATTAGCGACGCCTCGCTGCAATCCGCAACGACGAATGGGAGGGGCTGAAGAAGACACGCCTCCTCTCTCAGCACAGTGGTGGAGGTCAATACATAGCCGAACGTGGAAGTGCTCTGCCCCTGTTCATGACCTCAACTGAAACAGTCAACATCATCGAGTAGGACTAAAGAGTGATTCAGGTCTCCGACGGGAATTTACTTTTGAAAACTGTACTTCAGTGGCAGCTGTAAATTATCAAGCACTTCTGTGGCAAAGAAATATATCAAGTTAAATATATCTTTTTCTCGTTCGTGTAAATAAAATGAACAAATATTTAACATCTTTCAAAATGATGGAGGACAGCAACCAGCAATAAAAGCCTGAATGGAAAGGACCACTGACTGCTTTTCTTCGTCAGTTAGAAAGTTCCATCACACTCGTTGAGTGCATTCTACATTCCTAATGGAAGCTAACATTTCATGTGTCGTAGTTCAGATGAGCCGTCTCCCAGACCAGTCAAAAAACACACAGCTGTGGCCAGACGATTGTAGTTTCGTCTGGTGAGAACATGAAGAACCTATTTACAGATGGAACATCAAACTTATGAGAATGGGTAAAGATACGTTGTCAAAAAAATATGATCATTCTTTATTGGACAGTCCTCATATGTTAGCTCTATAAAGGAAAGGCACTGCCTTGCAGCAACAGAACTGTTCAATCTGACCACCAGTCCCGAGCTGCATCGGTTTGCTTTCGCCTTCCACAGAATCCTGGCGATGCGAAATACAGGAAAGCTGCAGAAAATTCAGTCATAAGAGGGCTGCGGTCGCACTGTAGCGCGTGTCGGTAAGAAAAACCTGTACCTGGTCTCGCGTAAACCATTTAGATTGACACTGAAGCGATGATCTAGTACAGAGATTTTCTTCTGTCTGTCTCTATACTGGTAGCAAGTGTGTCGCCACGTTTCCCTCTCTTTAACCATCTCGTCATCTCAGAGTAGCATCCACACCCGACGGCGACAAGTTGTTTGTTATAAATATTCTAATGTGTGAGTTTCAGTACACTTTTTACTCTCTAGGGCTCCGTCTGGTACTATGGAATTTACTTCCTAATGTGTTACCACATGTACTATCACACAGACGAAAAGAAAGGCGGCTGGAGACCGAAATCTTAGGTTGAAGAAGGACAAAGCTACGTTTGCAGCATTTGTAGACTTATAGAAAGCTTTTGACAATGTTGACTTGAATACACTCTTTGAAATTATGAAGATAGCAGGGATAAAACACAGGGAGCGAAATCTTGTACAGAAACCAAGCGACAGCTGTAAGAGTCGATATACGTGAAAGGGAATCAGTGGCTCAGAACGGAATGAAACAGTGTTGTACACTATCTTCGACGTTATTCAATCTTCAATCTACACATTGAGAAAGCAGTAAAGGAAACCAAGGAGATATTTTGGAAATGGAACTAAATTCAGGGACGGCAAAAACCTTGAGTACAGTATTTTGGCCGAACAGATAATTTCTTGAAAAAAGTTATACGATGAACATCGTCAATAGTCATACAAGGGTGATGAAATCAAGTAAAATGAGACGATGCTGAGGGCATTAGGAAATGAGATTCTAAAAGTCATAGATGTGATTTGCTATTTGGGCAGCTAAATAACTAAAATGTTCAAATGTGTGTGAAATCTTATGGGAGTTAACTGCTAAGGTCATCAGTCACTAAGCTTACACACTACTTAAGGACAAACACACACATCCATGCCCGAGGGAGGACTCGAACCTCCGCCGCGACCGGCCGCACAGCTAAATAATTTATGATTGCCAAGTACATAGGTATCGCGACATTGCTGCTCGCGTTGGTCGAGATCCAATGACTGATAGTAGAATATGGAATCGGTGGGTTCAGGAGGGTAATACGGAACGCCGTGCTGCATCCCAATGGCCTCATATCACTAGCAGTTGAGATGACAGGCATCTTATCCGCATGGCTGTAACGGATTGTACAGCCACGTCTCGATCCCTGAGTCAACAGATGGGGACGTTTGCAAGACAACAGCCATGTGCACGAACAGTTCGACGACGTTTGCAGCAGCATGGACTATCAGCTCGGAGACCACGGCTGCGGTTACCCTTGGCGCTGCATCATAGACAGGAGCGCCTGCGATGGTGTACTCAACGATGAACCTGGGTGCACGAATGGCAAAACGTCATTTTTCTGTTTACAGCATCATGATGGTCGCATCCGTGTTTGGCGTCATCGTGGTGAACGCACATTGGAAGCGTGTATTCGTCAACGCCATACTGGCTTATCACCCGGCGCGATGGCATGGGGTGCCATTGTACAGGCCTTTCTGGATACAGAAAATGTTCCACTGCTGCCCTGGCAAGCACATTCTCCAGATCTTTCACCATTTGAAAATATCTGGTCAATGGTGGCCGAACAACTGGCTCGTCACAATACGTCAGTCACTACTCTCGATGAACTGTGGTATCGTGTTGAAGCTGCATGGGCAGCTGTACCTGTACACGCCATCCAAGCTTTGTTTGACTCAATGCCCAGGCGTATCAAGGCCATTATTACGGCCAGTGGTGGTTGTTCTGGGTACTGATTTCTCAGGATCTATGCACCCAAATTGCGTGAAAATGTAATCACATGTCAGTTCTAGTATAATATATTTGTCCAATGAATACCCGTTTATCATCTGCATTTCTTCTTGGTGTAGCATTTTTATTGGCCAGTAGTGTAGATCGGATAAGAAATGAGGGGAAAAAATTATCTCACAACTTGACAAAAAGAAGGGGTTGGTTGACAGGTCATATCCTGAGGCATCAAGAAATCGACAGTTTAGCAATGGGGAAAGTGTGTGTGTGTGTGTGTGTGTGTGTGTGTGTGTGTGTGTGTGTGTGTGTGTGTGTGTGTGTGTGTGTGTGTGTGCGCGCGGGGGGGTGGGGGGCAGGGGGCAAGGGTTGCAGACCAAGCCTCCATATAGTAAGCAGGTTCAAATGGGAGTTGGTTGCAGTCGTCAGACATAGGTGAAGAGGCGTGCACTATATTTCATATATTCCTCTGCTCGCCGATTCTGCCGAGCCCTTCTTCGCTTCGTATCAGCCCAACTAACCAGTCCATCTGTAACACCACCCACCAAATGTTTCGATTATCATTTTATTTCCGGTTTTGCTACAGACTATGATTCACTCCGATGCAATGCTGCCCTCCAAATGTACATCCTCAAAACATTTGTTTCTCAAGGTGCGGCCGATGTTTGACGCAAGATTCAAATGGTTCAAATGGCTCTGAGCACTATGGGACTTAACATCTGTGGTCATCAGTCCCCTGGAACTTAGAACTACTTAAACCTAACCTAAGGACATCACACATCTGTGCCCGAGGCAGGATTCGAACCTGCGACCGTAGCGGTCACGCGGTTCCAGACTGAAGCGCCTAGAACCGCACGGCCACACCAGCCGGCATAAGATTCAATTCGCGATGAATTGCCTCTTTGCCTGTGCTGGTCTGAATCAATCTGTTTCACTTCGTCCGTTATGTGTTATTTCGCTTTCAAGGTATGAGGGTTCCTTCACTTTGACTACTACATATTCCGCAGTTTTGATTCAAATTCACCACTAATCTCAATTCTGCTGCACGTCAGCCCTTTTGTATGCTCTTTGATCCAGACAGAGCATTCGTATTTCGATTGATGTGCGGCGTTATTCTTTCAGATGAATCGTTTAGTGCCATTAATCTGACAATAATATTTTCTTCAACAAGTATTTATTTCAACTAACCTTACTGGCACAGTCGGTTGAAGTAACCCATGAGCTACGGACAGTTAATTAATCTCTGGTTGAGACTTACAGAGTGTTAGTCTCTATTTTCCTAGTCGTGCTGTAGGTACCAGAATGAAATTTGCACTCTGATACGCAAATTCCTCTCAGATTAAAACAGCGGGAATTACCAAGACTCAAACTCGGGACCTTCTCAGGGAAGTGCTCTACCTACTGAACTACGTGCTTAGGTAGCTCAGTCGGTACAGCACTTGCCCGCGAAAGGCAAAACCGAGTTAGAGTCTCCGCCTCGCACACAGTTTTAATCTGGCGGAGAATTGCGTGCTACGGACTGATGGAAACTTCTTGTGGCGCCGGGCAGCGGGGAGATTTTCAGAGACTTTATTGAACGTGGAAAGACCGTTAACGAAGAAAGGAAGATAGTATAGTACACGGTAAAAATGTGTTTTACGAAAAAAGTGGGCAGATTTACAAGCGATAGTACAGCAAGTTTCATGGAGACAAAGCGAGACAGCGTGCTGCGTGCAGAACAGTGCAGAAGATTGATCAGTTTCAGGGGACAATGATACTGCATCCGTCATATCATACAGATCAAGAGCTGCAGAATCCCTAACTGCACGGCTCACTTGCGTGGTAAATGCACTGTGCAACAAAATTAAAGGATAACTTTTTCGAAATTCCGTAATTGTCTCTGATTGCGACGCAGAAGTTTGAAATTTGACCCAAAGATGCCTACAACCTTCATCCGTAACCGTGCAAATGTGTGGTGTCCTGCGACGTCACCCCCAGGGTTCGACGACGCTCCGAACAGTAAGGTGGCGATACACGCGCAAAAAAAAAAAAAAGGCAGAGCCCAGAAGTTCATGCGAGCTTTGAGGTGGATTCACGATGTCGCACTGGCACAAAATTTCAGCAAAATCCTGCTCAACACCACCGTAGACATGTCACGTAATGGAAAGGTCGACACACCCCCACTTACCCACATTTCACCCCTTCTTTTGCCACTTCTGTGATGGAGGTCAGAACCGTGACACTCAGCGGTGAAATCACGGCGTTCTTGTGGCTGACTGACAGAAACATTTCGGAGACACCGCCGCACCAGATCGTCATAAAAAAAGCTCTCAGGAGCGGGCATAAAGGGCGTCAATGAAAGCACCCCTGGCCTTAGGGCGTTGTTTCTAACAGATTTCGCCGTCGAAAACGGCAATTTGCAGTGGACGAGCGACGGGACGACGTGAATGATGATCAATTCGCACGACTTGAATGATGTTGTCTATTACTAGCTACGGAAACCTCTAGTGGGAAGAGAAAGTATAAGTAGACTAGCCAGCTCAAAATTGTTACCTTCTCTTTTATATACAATGCAAGGCACGATGTTGCCAACGGCTCTTCGTAGTGCAGGGTGCGGTGTTCAAATGGGTGTGAATTCCTAAGCGACCAAACTGCTGAGGCCATCGGTCCCTAGACTTACACCCAACTTAAACTAATGTAAACTAACTTATACTAACAAGGGGAGGCCGCCAATTGTGAAATTCAGATTTGATTCATACTGCGCATAATAAAAGCTCATGGCCAGAGGTGTAATGTGGCAAAGCACCAAGATGCACTTCTCAGCCGTTGTCGAGAAAATCGACAGTTAAAAGAAACCGTTGCGGTGAAATACTCTCGACGATTAATAATTTTCTACAGCGTCGTGGAGCAGCGGTAAGCGCTCGGGTTTGTAATCCGAAGGTAGCCGGATCGAATCTCGCGCCATGCAATTTTTTTTATTATTAGTTTTTTGTAATTCAAATGTATATATATATATATATATATATATATATATATATATATATATATATATATATATATATATATATATAATTCCCGGCAATCAGTTGCAACAATTATGCATATAATAAGTTGTTGAAAGTCGTTTGTAGTGGAAAACCTGGCAAATTCGAACATCATTATGTTTTCCGCAAACAAAGTTGTATTTCACAAATGTTATTAATTGTCTTCATGATGCTAACCACGTATAGTTAACGGAAGACGTAGAAACGATATTCCGAAACGAATACGTATAGCGTAAGTCAAACGTTCGAATTAGAATAGAGACCCCACGAACACAAATTTGTTGTGGCAGGTATGAAATATAAACTCCGTTACTCGCTCGTTACACTTGAAAGACAGATGTTGAATGGGTCGAATCGAGCCGCCGCATAACAGCGTAGTTGCCTGCTAACTTCGAAAGAAGGTAGATGCGGTCCCTAGCGCAACTTGTAACATCGTCGAAAATCAGTGCGGACGGGAGAGCTTTGGTAAACCCTGTTAGAAAAAACGGAAAAATGGAGGCGGTACAATTGGAGAGCCATCCGCCTTCACCAAGATGCATAAGCAATTCATTAATATATATATATATATATATATATATATATATATATATATATATATATATATATATACTCCTGGAAATTGAAATAAGAACACCGTGAATTCATTGTCCCAGGAAGGGGAAACTTCATTGACATATTCCTGGGGTCAGATACATCACATGATCACACTGACAGAACCACAGGCACATAGACACAGGCAACAGAGCATGCACAATGTCGGCACTAGTACAGTGTATATCCACCTTTCGCAACAATGCAGGCTGCTATTCTCCCATGGAGACGATCGTAGGGATGCTGGATGTAGTCCTGTGGAACGGCTTGCCATGCCATTTCCACCTGGCGCCTCAGTTGGACCAGCGTTCGTGCTGGACGTGCAGACCGCGTGAGACGACGCTTCATCCAGTCCCAAACATGCTCAGTGGGGGACAGATCCGGAGATCCTGCTGGCCAGGGTAGTTGACTTACACCTTCTAGAGCACGTTGGGTGGCACGGGATACATGCGGACGTGCATTGTCCTGTTGGAACAGCAAGTTCCCTTGCCGGTCTAGGAATGGTGGAACGATGGGTTCGATGACGGTTTGGATGTACCGTGCACTATTCAGTGTCCCCTCGACGATCACCAGTGGTGTACGGCCAGTGTAGGAGATCGCTCCCCACACCATGATGCCGGGTGTTGGCCCTGTGTGCCTCGGTCGTATGCAGTCCTGATTGTGGCGCTCACCTGCACGGCGCCAAACACGCATTCGACCATCATTGGCACCAAGGCAGAAGCGACTCTCATCGCTGAAGACGACACGTCTCCATTCGTCCCTCCATTCACGCCTGTCGCGACACCACTGGAGGCGGGCTGCACGATGTTGGGGCGTGAGCGGAAGACGGCCTAACGGTGTGCGGGACCGTAGCCCAGCTTCATGGAGACGGTTGCGAATGGTCCTCGCCGATACCCCAGGAGCAACAGTGTCCCTAATTTGCTGGGAAGTGGCGGTGCGGTCCCCTACGGCACTGCGTAGGATCCTACGGTCTTTGCGTGCATCCGTGCGTCGCTGCGGTCCGGTCCCAGGTCGACGGGCACGTGCACCTTCCGCCGACCACTGGCGACAACATCGATTGAAAGCTCTCTGTTGGATTCCTTTCATGTTTAATTTCTCAAATTTGTTGTCTTTTAAGGAATAAATTCCTCTTCTAAATTTACTGTGGCGTTTCTGACTATCTGGGAGGAGACTGAGTAGTGGAACGTGTTACTTTTACACGTAAACAAGAACGATCTCTCACACTACTACACTTTAAAGCACAGTTTATATGTAATTCTTATATGTAATTCATGTCACACAGTCTCATACGGAACCTACATCCGCTTTCTTTTATATACTGTGTATGATAAGATACTGTCATCCCCCTTCCCTTCTGTGTGAGAGGATGAATGATCAAATGTGTTTGTAGCTGCATGCTTGAGGGTAGCAGACAAGGCTGTCTGCTAGAGAACAGTAGGACCAACGTTGAAACAGGTAGCTACGGTTCCTAAAAGCAGAGAGGTTTCCATTCTTAGTATGGTCCGGTCCGTCCCCTGTCATGTTGGTATAGGAAGCTGCCCCTCTGGCGCCTTCCGTTTGTCTTTGTGAGCGACTCTCAGGAGCACGCTGGGTAGTTCAGTAGTAGTAGGCAGTTGGAGTCCAGTAGTAGCGCAGGGCAGTCCAGCAGTTGCAGTCTGGCGGTGCGAGCGTCTGAAGTGGTAAGATCTCCGGCCAAGCGCGTGTCTGTTAAGTCCGTAGGACAATGGATTTGTTAAGTTCAGGTTAACTGAGAATTTAATCATTTTATTTCGGGTTAGCTTTAAAATAGCTAAGGTTATCTTTAATTGCAGCGGAGTGTAATTCTCGTGTCCAGTTCAGATTAATTGGCGGTAGTTGCTTTGTTATTACTTTGTGAGTAAAGTGGAACCACGTGTTGGTCAGTAACTCTAAGTAAGATCAGTCTTAAAGGCAAATGCTTGTGTGATTATAACGTATCGTCTTGAAAAGATTTTGAATATACCAACTTTTCTTTATGTTCAACCCACGTGGCGTGTACTTTGTGAGACCAGTACCACGTGCTTATATAACTGTTTGACCCATCAGGTTAGTAGTAAGACGTTAGTAACCAGTTCGAGGTTTTTCTTTTGTAATTTGCTTTTCGATCGAATGTATTTTTATTATCTAAATTATTGTGGAGTTATACGCTTTCTGTAAATCAAGTTGACCACGTGGAGCATGTGGTGTAATCACCAAAGTAGCCATCAGCTATTCTTCTTGGGAAGATTTCACAAAGATTTAATGTGAATTTAGTATACCAGTGTGTGGTAATTACATGACGGACAGGATTGTGCTTCGAACGGAAATTCTTTGGGTAAAAATTTGAATCTGTTTGTAGTGATTAACTTTCTCTTGCATGCGTTTCAATGTTCTTTGTGTGTTGTTTTATGAATGCAGTGTTGTATCCAGTCTCCCAATCTTGACTCCATATTTTATGTGTTCCGTAATATTCCAATCTCACAGTCTCACAATCGTAAATAAGGCACCAGCTCAGTTATAACTCACGTATAATATGCTGAAATTTCAATGAACAATCTTTAAAATAAATTTGCAAATATAAACTGATTTCTTTCTTTTTATTTAAATTCTCCTTTTATATAAATATATTACCGGTTGTTGTATGACTGTAAAAGATTATAATCAATGTTAGTCTGATTGGTAAGGTGGTAAACCTAGACTAGTTACCTGCTGAAACAGTGGCTCAGTAAACGCTCGGTTAACCTCCCAAGACAGCTCACAGTTTTAAACCGCTTTCATGGTCTAATTAGCACCCGATTTCAGCATACCAAATTCAAGTCACAATCTTACGCTATTCAGCAAAGCAAATTAGAGTAACAATCTTTCACATGGCGACCCTGTTCTGTGATTCCGCTAGACTCTGGAATCTCTGAGACGTTAGATTGCAAGCGTTGTATAATCTTAATTTTTTTCCCTACAGCGCTCAAACAACTTTTGCGTTGTTTCTGAGCAGACGTTCAAAAGATTCACGGCGTTGTTGAGCGGCGTTGTGTTGTTTGTCTTGTTTTGTTTTCTATATTTGTTTGTTCTATATATGTGTGTTTTTTTTTCTTCTCTCGCTTGTAAATTCCACTGTTTCGATCAAACATAAAAATTTGTTTTGCGTGTGAAAAAGTGCGTACTAGGTTGGGTATCTTTCTTGTGACTGTCGTAATTTTTTGGGGGATACATTTACTGTGATTAGTGTGTTGCGTACTGGGTGTAAATTGCACTAATGCTGACACGTAACCAAGCTAAAAGTAAGCGGTCCGACAACTTAAGCAACATGGACCAAGGGGATAATTTGATTTCCAATATTAACGCGTCGGGCGGTTCCGAAAATGCAATGGGGAATACTTCAGACGAAATGCAAAACAGCACGAATGGGCTCACATCAGAGCCAGAAATTAATTCGCCTCCAACTAACCAAATTGATTTGGCGGAACTCATGAAAGCCTTATTGCAACAAAATAAAGAATCATTTGAAAAATCGTTCCGAGAACAAAAAGAATCATCAGAAAAATCGTTCCGAGAACAAAAAGAATCATCAGAAAAATTGTTCCGAGAACAAAAAGAATCATCCGAAAAATCGATCCGCGAGCTAAACGAACAAATAGACAAAAAACTAATCCAGCAGACAAATAAAGTTGACAAGTCGATGCAGAGAGTGTCCGATGATATCTCACAAAGAATAAACAATCTGGCAAGTGAAATAAAATGTGACATTATGAAAGAATTAGGCCGTACATTTGAACAAATCGACGACCGTCTGCAAGCCCTAGAACAGAGCAAGCGGTGTGGCGCGGCCGAATCTAAAGAAAGCGAAGAACGGCTACTTAGGAATTTCCAAGAGCTGAGAGAACAATGCCAAAGAGATCATCAGCAGGTACTCTCGAGGGTCCAAGAGGCTGAAACGCATTGTCCCACGGCCGTTAGCAACACAATAGCGGACAACAGTTTAGCGATCCACGCGTTGGAACTGCAGGTCGAACAACTGAAGCAGACTGGGGCGGAGGACAAGAGACAAATAGATGAGAAGATCGCGGCATTAGCGGACATTGTAGGCACGATGAAGCTGACGGAAAGCGAGAACAATATCACACAGGTAGCGGCCGCAGAGACCGAAGAAGTGCGTTCGCTTCTTAAATTCCAGAAGGGACAGTTTGAAGTAAACAGACAGCACAAAGCTGTAACAGGCGATTTACAAGAACGCGTGGCGCATCTGGAAAACCGCATGGCGTGTGATTCCGAACTCGCCAATAGCAATAAAAATAGCCGTGTGAACAGTGCAGAGAGGGACTCCGGCCACGAGGGAGATTGTGACGACAGGGAAGAATGTAATTTAAGGGGCAGACATGAGACAAATAGAAACATTCAAGGGCCTCGCCAGGAGGAAATGCGGGGATTTGATTTCAAACATTTCCTTACGGTAAGAAAATTTGAGATATTCCGTAATTCTCAAAAAGGCATACATCCACGAGCATGGCTCGAGCAATTTGAGTTCTGTCTTCCTCCCGACTGGGCAAGTTCACATAAAATAGAGTATATGTGTGGCTATTTGGAAGGCGAACCGGCGAGTCTTATGAGGTCGGCAGCGCGTCACTGCAACTCCACTCGGGAGTTTCGACAAGCCTTTCTCTCCGCCTATTGGTCGGAAGCGGCACAAGATAGGGTCAAACATGGCATAATTATGCTGCCAAATTTGAACCAGTCTGGTTTCGGCAGCCCAGCACGCCTATTCGACCACATGCTGCAGGCAAATCAATTTTTATACGACCCATACGGACCTGCGGAACTAATTAGGATATGCATCACCAAATTGCCGATGCACTTGCGGCACGTCATTCTTGCGGGACGATGCAAAGAGGACGTGGAAACATTTAAAACGCTTCTCCAAGAGTTGGAATACAATACACCAGAATGCCCGCCTAATCAGGCACAAAGTTATTACGGGGCACAGCAGCGCGATCGCAGTCGTGACCGTGTTACTAATCAACGGCGTGACTGGTCGTCGCGACGCGAACGAAACAATAATCGAGACAGGCCGTATAGAAACTGGGGTAACAGTCGCGAACACAGATGGAGCAACAGAAATGATAGAGGATGGGGACAAGATCGTGAACGCAACAGGTACGGCAACCAGCATCGTTACTACGATGAACACGGTGGGAGTAGAATTGTAGGCGGAGCCCCACATGATGTCGAAATTCGGCCGGCCAACCCCAGACATAATCCAACAAATGGAAATGAGCGAAACCGGCAATGACAAATGATCAGCCCAGAAGGCGCCAATCGGAACAAATGAGCGACATGGCAAATGAGTACATAGGATTTATAGAGAGGAGAATGAATTGATTAGTTTAAATTTGTGGCGTATGAATTTTGAATAATATGTTAGCAAAAATAATGATAAAGATATTTTTATGTGATTGATTGAAGTGATGTTGTTAATTTGTTTTCTTTCCTTGTGCAATTAGGATTTAGTTTGATTCAAACGTAAGGATAAAAGGTTTCCTTGTGAACAAGTGAAATGCTTTTTTTTGTGTCAATTGAAAAGAGTTGCTCCTGAGAGAAGCAAGATCGTTGCTGAAATTGCAAAAACTCAGGGGAATATCCGATCTGTGGATATTATGGGTCTGGCAAACCCAGGTCCCCAGCTGTTAGTAGCCGTGTTTCCGATTTTCTGTTTTCAGTGCTACTATCTGTCTATTACTATTCTATATCTGTCAGTATAAATGAGGATCTCTTACTATAGTATGCGTGCTGTATGAATATTTTAAGATAGGAGAACTCTGAGAAAGGAATGAGTAAATCTGGAATCTTGAAAACAGGATGCGATAATACGATTGTTTAACCATTCGCTTCCCAATATGCGATGATATGTTAATATTGATGATATATGTCTTTTTTGTTCTTTATAGCTGAGTACGTAAAGTGCTGTCTGTGGATTTCGTAAGTATATTGATTCCCTTCAAGGTGAAAGAAGAATTGTGGTTTGTGTAATTTACGTGGTCCTGAAATATTATTGTGGTAGTCAAATACGAGCAGTTTTTCAGCAAATGGAGAATGGAACGGAAATATGGATCCTTTTTGTAGTCTTGATTGATGTTGAGCCAAAACCCGAAAAATTATTCTGCGTGAATACTTGTCCTAGAAAAGCGACGTTTATGTGATTTTGCTGATGCTGTGAGCATTACAGCCTACTGTTTTCGCTGGTGCGGGATGCACTGCAGCTTATATGGTTTGTACTGAGGAAGTTTCCCTCTTGAAGGTAGAGGATGATTAAATAATTTTGATTATGGGAACGAAGGAAAGCTTGGTTTAAAGTAATAAGGATGAAGCAAAACATTTGTCATTTAAACTACAGGAGGATTCGGAGCTTTTGTGTCTGTTGTAAGTTCAAATATGTAAAGATGAAACTGTTTTACAGAATAGAGGTGACCACAATTTTGCCATTCATGAGAAATGAATCCAGAATAACCACCACAGGCGAAATAACTGATTTGGAAGCGAAAGGTAACGTAAAGAAGGAACGAAATCGAAGCAAAATGGGTAAGAAAATGTAGTATAACCTGTATAATGCAGACATCTTTACCGTTTTCAGAGTCATCTGCGTGATTAATTCTTGTTATAACGTAATTTTAGATGAGATTTTCTTACTGTTTTATGTGTGAATATATGAAAATGATAAATGTATAATTGCGAGTATCTTTTCAGGTGTGTGAACTGGTATAAATGTTTTTGCGTGTAAATAACCATTGTTCTTTTTACTGTGTATGTTTAAGGAAAGTTTCTCCATATTTATCATGTGACAAGACGTAGGCAGCGAGCGTCAAGAAGAGGACAAATTAGAACATTGCTGTAGTGGTGTATACACGGTGTTGGAAGTAGCATTGAAGTAGCTTGTTGGATTAATTAGTAGTGGATAGAAGTAGAATTTTGAGTAATGCATGTTTATGGGTAGTTAGTTTGTAGAATAGACAACAGGTGTGCATGTGTGTGTGTAAATAAAATGTGAACCCCATGCTCTCCTAACCTATACTTGCGCAAGGCATAACCCTATTCATTTTAGTGAATTAATAAGTAGCACTTGATTTATTAAAACGTAAGTGAACCACATTAGTGATGTGGATTTAAATATGATATTGTCAGTCATTTAATTTTAATTTTTTTACATTGTCAAGTCATTTCACTTTTATCTTTTTTATATTGTCAAGTCATTTAACTTTTAATTTTATATTGTCGATTCATCTAACTTTGTTCTTAAAAATTGTGAAAGACAATACTAAGTGGTATTATGTATGACATTGTGTAATCACATAAGAATGATGAAAAATTTCTGTGAATGCAGTTGAGAACGTGAAAGCGAACCGACAAAACTCTTAAGAGACAGCGGGAGCAGCCAGGTAGTTGTAAACCGGCGGGTTTCCCAGCGGGACACGCTGTCAGCCAGGCCACTTTGGGAGCGCGGCCGACAACAAAAGAAGGATGGGACGCCGCAAACACTTTCCCGTATACCTGCAGCTAATGGGCGGCCGCCCCGCGCGACCCTAGCTGAAGGGAATGACCTGAGATGGGCGAGCGGTCCACCGCGCGGAAATCCATCTCCTGGCAACGCACCTCACGCACGCGACCGTGACGAGACGGCTGCGGTGTAACAACACAAAGGGCGTGGAGCCTTTTGACAGGTACTGTCCAAAGAAACTTGCAGACGTCAACGACGCCTATCGACATTTCCTGACGGATGCCTACTGTCAAGCGACAGTAATTCATGGTTAGATGTTCTCTGGTCGCTAAGGGTGACACGAAGAAGAGCCATTGAAGTGTCATCCTTGCCCAGGAATATCAACCTGGCATGTCAATAGAGGATACCACACGAATTTGACAATACAAACATGGAACAAAATCGAGATGTACGTGACACAAGAGAAACTTCATGAGAGGGCAGAGACGGCGGGATCGCACGCAACAGATGGACAAAAATCCCTACTGACAGCTGCGGCGACGAACCCCCTCCCCCTCCCCTTATATTGTGCCACGGAACAGTGGAACTAGTGAGTGTATCAGTGAACAGTGATTATACGGTTCTTAGTTCAATGCATATACGTGTGTTTCTGTCACAGAAACTTTGACTCGTGTGTTTTGCAGGGACTCGATTTATTGATGTTTATTAAACTCTGACTCTTGTATTTTGCAGGTGTTCTATATTTTTGTTTTGTTTTGAAACTTTGACTCTTGCATTTTGCAGGTGTTTTATTTATTGGTGTTTTGTTTTAGATGTTGACTATTGTACTGTTTTATTGATCAATGTTTGTTCTTGTGTTAGCTATTAGATTTGTGTTATTTTGTTTGGTAAATTCATTGCTGTGGCACTGCTTCCTTTATCAGTAAGATTGCTATTCATTCTCATTGGGCTGTGATCGATTAGCCTTTGCATGGGGCATATTTATTGTGAGGAACCCCTTAAGGGTAACAATCACACAATTATTGTAGTTTCAGTATAATGACACAGTGCTCATTGTTTGCTAACCAACTGAAATATTGTAGAGTGATTAAATTAGTGCCACATAGTTACGTTAATCCTACAGATTATTAGTTTTATAAGATATAGAATTTTTTTGCGATAACCACTTAGTAAAACATGTTTTTTTTGTCGATTTTTTGCTTTTGCGAATTGTGCATTGTAATGTTCTACTTTATGATACTGATGTTATTTGATGTTCTTTTTTTAATTGCTGTGGCACCTTTGCTATTTTCATAAATTTTGCCTGTTAATAAACAGTCATAAATTTGCCTGTGATCAGTTGGCTCTTGCAATGAGCAAATACTGGTGAACTCCATAAGGGTAACAACCAGAAATTGTTTTCATATTAATGACACAGGAACCATTGTTTTTACTTGCTGACCGATTTAGGTCTACATGATCTTTTAAATAGGTGTCACAGATTGCGTGTTTTTATTTTTCTCTCTTTGAAATTGGTAGATTGTAAAGATGTTTGAAATTATTGTGTTTTAGCAAGTAGCTGGTGACCTTTTGCCTTTTTCTTTACACTTTTGGTTTAAGTAGGGTGTGAGAAGCCTGCTTGGGAATGTCCTAGCATGGCCAGAAAATTCCCTGCACAGTCTTTTCCCGGAGCGTTGGGGTTATGAAAGCTCTCTGTTGGATTCCTTTCATGTTTAATTTCTCAAATTTGTTGTCTTTTAAGGAATAAATTCCTCTTCTAAATTTACTGTGGCGTTTCTGACTATCTGGAAGGAGACTGAGTAGTGGAACGTGTTACTTTTACACGTAAACAAGAACGATCTCTCACACTACTACACTTTAAAGCACAGTTTATATGTAATTCTTATATGTAATTCATGTCACACAGTCTCATACGGAACCTACATCCGCTTTCTTTTATATACTGTGTATGATAAGATACTGTCATCCCCCTTCCCTTCTGTGTGAGAGGATGAATGATCAAATGTGTTTGTAGCTGCATGCTTGAGGGTAGCAGACAAGGCTGTCTGCTAGAGAACAGTAGGACCAACGTTGAAACAGGTAGCTACGGTTCCTAAAAGCAGAGAGGTTTCCATTCTTAGTATGGTCCGGTCCGTCCCCTGTCATGTTGGTATAGGAAGCTGCCCCTCTGGCGCCTTCCGTTTGTCTTTGTGAGCGACTCTCAGGAGCACGCTGGGTAGTTCAGTAGTAGTAGGCAGTTGGAGTCCAGTAGTAGCGCAGGGCAGTCCAGCAGTTGCAGTCTGGCGGTGCGAGCGTCTGAAGTGGTAAGATCTCCGGCCAAGCGCGTGTCTGTTAAGTCCGTAGGACAATGGATTTGTTAAGTTCAGGTTAACTGAGAATTTAATCATTTTATTTCGGGTTAGCTTTAAAATAGCTAAGGTTATCTTTAATTGCAGCGGAGTGTAATTCTCGTGTCCAGTTCAGATTAATTGGCGGTAGTTGCTTTGTTATTACTTTGTGAGTAAAGTGGAACCACGTGTTGGTCAGTAACTCTAAGTAAGATCAGTCTTAAAGGCAAATGCTTGTGTGATTATAACGTATCGTCTTGAAAAGATTTTGAATATACCAACTTTTCTTTATGTTCAACCCACGTGGCGTGTACTTTGTGAGACCAGTACCACGTGCTTATATAACTGTTTGACCCATCAGGTTAGTAGTAAGACGTTAGTAACCAGTTCGAGGTTTTTCTTTTGTAATTTGCTTTTCGATCGAATGTATTTTTATTATCTAAATTATTGTGGAGTTATACGCTTTCTGTAAATCAAGTTGACCACGTGGAGCATGTGGTGTAATCACCAAAGTAGCCATCAGCTATTCTTCTTGGGAAGATTTCACAAAGATTTAATGTGAATTTAGTATACCAGTGTGTGGTAATTACATGACGGACAGGATTGTGCTTCGAACGGAAATTCTTTGGGTAAAAATTTGAATCTGTTTGTAGTGATTAACTTTCTCTTGCATGCGTTTCAATGTTCTTTGTGTGTTGTTTTATGAATGCAGTGTTGTATCCAGTCTCCCAATCTTGACTCCATATTTTATGTGTTCCGTAATATTCCAATCTCACAGTCTCACAATCGTAAATAAGGCACCAGCTCAGTTATAACTCACGTATAATATGCTGAAATTTCAATGAACAATCTTTAAAATAAATTTGCAAATATAAACTGATTTCTTTCTTTTTATTTAAATTCTCCTTTTATATAAATATATTACCGGTTGTTGTATGACTGTAAAAGATTATAATCAATGTTAGTCTGATTGGTAAGGTGGTAAACCTAGACTAGTTACCTGCTGAAACAGTGGCTCAGTAAACGCTCGGTTAACCTCCCAAGACAGCTCACAGTTTTAAACCGCTTTCATGGTCTAATTAGCACCCGATTTCAGCATACCAAATTCAAGTCACAATCTTACGCTATTCAGCAAAGCAAATTAGAGTAACAATCTTTCACGATGTACTGTGGAGACCTCACGCCCCACGTGTTGAGCAATTCGGCGGTACGTCCACCCGGCCTCCCGCATGCCCACTATACGCCCTCGCTCAAAGTCCGTCAACTGCACATACGGTTCACGTCCACGCTGTCGCGGCATGCTACCAGTGTTAAAGACTGCGATGGAGCTCCGTATGCCACGGCAAACTGGCCGACACTGACGGCGGCGGTGCACAAATGCTGCGCAGCTAGCGCCATTCGACGGCCAACACCGCGGTTCCTGGTGTGTCCGCTGTGCCGTGCGTGTGATCATTGTTTGTACAGCCCTCTCGCAGTGTCCGGAGCAAGTATGGTGGGTCTGACACACCGGTGTCAATGTGTTCTTTTTTCCATTTCCAGGAGTGTAGAAGCTTCATCTTCATTTTTAAAGTGCTCAACAAAAGTGTGTCGGTGCCACTGAGGGTGTTGCCGAACTAATAGATCCTTTCCCACTTTATTGACACATCGTAATGTACCACTCCGCCCCCCCCCCCGCCCCCCACACCCTGTGATCACGCCAGAGGGGAGCGAAAATCAGAAGGGTTTAAAAATCAGCCGGCCAGGGTGGCCGAGCGGTTCTAGGCGCTACAGTCTGGAGCCGCGCCACCGCTATGGTCGCAGGTTCGAATCCTGCCTCGGGCATGGATGTGTGTGATGTCCTTAGGTTGGTTAGGTTTAAGTAGTTCTAAGTTCTAAAGGACTGATGACCTTAGAAGTTAAGTCCCATAGTGCTCAGAGCCATTTGAACCATTTTAAAAATCACAAAACCCCTCCGGTGCTTCGCATGATGCTCAAATTTCGTCGAATAGTTTTGAACGGTGTGTAGTGGTACCATGATGTTTACCAAAGCAAATATTACGGTTGCAATGGTGTTGCAGCCCCACGATTGTCGTAGAGTAGGGTTGAAACGCAAACAGGACGGGAGCAGTGTTGATGTCTATCAAGAACATCGTCCTTTCGCTCATCGCACTGCAAACTGTCGTTAGCAACAGCCGTAATGTGTGGGAATTAACGTCCCACGGGAAGGGGTGGTTCCATTGAAGGCCTTTATGCCACCCCATTAAACCTTTTCTTATCGATTCTGAACAGCGGTATCTCTGAAATGTTTCCTTGAGCGACCCACAAAAAAACCGTGTAATTTCAACGCTGGGCGTCGCGCTTCTACCCTCCAACGCAGAAGCGGCGAAAGAAGGGGTTAAATGTGGGTAAGACGGGGTGTCACGAGCTTCCCATGGTGTGACACACCCACGGTGGCGTTGGACAGAATTGTGCTGAAATTTGGTGCTAGTGTGACATCATTAACGCACCTTAAAGCTCACATGAACTTCTGAGCTACAGCCTTTCTTTTGCATTTGTCAACACCTTGCTGTTTGAAGCGTCGCAGAGCACGTGGGTGAAGTCTTAGAGCGCCACGCTTTTGACCCGTTAGGTAGGAAGTTTGTACGGACCGTTTAACCAGATTTCAAACTTATAGTAACAATGAGAAACAATTAAGTAGCTTGGAAAAAGTGGTCATGTAATTTTGTGCGCATGACGAGAATTCTACACCTCACTTTGTGTGTAAAAAAAGTGCAATACAGAAAACTTGAAGAATTTTACGAATGTGCAATGTCATGGACACAAGTATCGCGGCATTAGAATGTATTACCCTTTCCGGACGGAGCGCGTTTCCCCAAAGCGGAGCAATTCGACGGCGCTGTGCGGGTTTCATATCCCTTAGGTATCTTTCATCGCTTATAAAACCTACAGTTTTTGACTTATCGGTGTAATTTTTTCGTAAATGAAGCTTAAAACACGCTCTTTACTGACATACTATTTTCATTATTCCATATCACGCATTTTTTGACTTGGTGGAGGTGTTAAAATAGAAAAAATGAAAAATTTGGTTTTTGTTACTTTTTTTAGTTGAGAGGTGAAGCATTGAATTAGACATATTAAAATTAGTTGTAGCTTATTCTTTAAAGTTTTAGCCTTAAAGCGACATATAAAATACAATTTTATCTCTTGTGGGACGTCTATAGAAAGTCCTTTTTTATGTCAATAAACTACAAAAATTTCATAAAATTTGCTTAAAACAAACTACAACTTTGGCATATCGATTTTTCGATAGGGAACCATATTTTGCAAGTTCTTTCGGTAGTTTCTTACTTTGTGATACCTGTTGAAGCACTCAGGCACATGAAGAGAAGGTTTGGACGGACAAGTTTCGCAAGAAAAGGGGGACCGTTTTCGCCCTCCTGGCTTGAAGTTATCACTGCAAACGACTCAGCCACCCTGTTTTTCGGTGTCCACTCTTGCGATAGCATGGTACAGGCCGTCCATCCTGTGTAAGTCACCATGCTCAGGGCGTGGCCTCTTCCTCGATGGGGTGGTTGAGGCCCTGACGTCACCCACAAGCTCCTTGACGAGACTCTTCCGAAACTGAAAATGACTCTTTGGTGTCTCTCCTCTTTTCTTTGCTATGATGACTTATATCAAGAAATGGTTGACGATCCCCACCTGAAATTAGCCAGAAAAATTACCCTTTTGTCAGGATGCGCCCCGTGCCGTGTCGATACTCCAAGCCAGTCCCCAGATGCAACGCTGGGTGTGTGACGCTACAATCGGGCCACGTTATACGGGCCTCGCGACCCGAAATGGTTAAATGTACCATTTGCTTATATGACGAAATATTATTCACCCCGTTAAAACGGCTCACTGGAATGCTGTAGATGGCGTGGAACTCTTAACACTCCACCGCTGAAGTATGGTATGGCAGTGAATTGGCGTGTATGTGACATTCGGTTGTATGGGATATTTACAGCGAGTGGTATCGACACAGGAACGTTACAAAAAGGAACAAAGGAATGTTAGGAAGTGCCCATGACCTCACCGTGAATTTTGCCAGATCTGCTGGCGTATCAACACGGACTGTCCAACAGTTTTACGAGGAATGTTGTACAACTTGCAGAGATGTAACGTCGCTTAAGAACAGTGACAGTAAACAGATCTTAACCATAAGGGACTGGATACTTGTCTCTAGGTGATTTCCATTTCACACATGACAGGAAATACTGCTGCGTCTCATAGCAGATCCATCTCGACCAGTTTCCGAGCAAACAGGGCGACTGGATCTGCATGTAATGGTTATTTACCGCCGGTTATCCCACCAAATGCCGTTGCTTGCAGCGTAACACAAAGCTGCAAGTTTTCATTGTGCCAAATGACAGAAAATGAACAGCAGCGGGGCTCCAGAGGTGGACCGACGAGACTCGGCTTCGTCCTTTTTCAAACTATGGGACACTTCGCGTGTGCAACGTCTGCGCTAGGATTTTGCCCCATTGTGTTTGTTGTAGTTCAATACCGGCGTGGTTCTTTGATACATAGTGGGGTCCACCATGGCTTGGGTCAACTCATTCAGGATATAGTGAACGTCAACCAGGATGTTTATTTCACGTTGTTGTTGACCACTTCTTTCTGTTCTTATGTATCTTCATAGTGAGTATCCCTTGGTCACTCCCAAAATGATAACATAAGAGGAGCACTCAACAACTAGTTGGTTCAAATGGCTCTGAGCACTATGGGACTTAACTGCTGAGGTCATCAGTCCCCTAGAACTTAGAACTACTTAAACCTAACTAACCTAAGGACATCACACACATCCATGCCCGAGGCAGGATTCGAACCTGCGGCCGTAGCGGTCGCGCGGTTCCAGACTGCAGCGCCTAGAACCGCTCGGTCACTCCGGCCGGCTCAACAACTAGTGCAACACTTTTTTCTCGGCCAATTTCGGTTTAAAAAATAGAATTTGTTGTGGCACATCGTGGAGTATTCGCGCTTCAGCGCCTATAGTTTCATGCCGGCCAGAGTGGCCGAGCGGTTCTAGGCGCTACAGTCTGGAACCGCGCGACCGTTACGGTCGCAGGTTCGAATCCTGCTTCGGGCGTGGATGTGTGTGATGTCCTTAGGTTAGTTAGGTTTAAGTCGTTCTAAGTTCTAGGGGACTGATGACCTCAGAATTTAAGTCCCATAGTGCTCAGAGCCATTTGAACCATTTTTATAGTCTCATGAAATTACGATAGGCGCGGCTTTATACGTAGCCTTCAAAATGATGTTTATAACGGAGGTGTCAACGACCTCACTGCAGTGGTAACACCGGTTCCCGTCATCCGGTCATCCGGTCTGCCGAGCGGTGTTGGCAAGTGGGGTGCACTCAGCCCTTGTGAGGCAAAACTGAGGAGCTAATTGATTGAGAAACAGCGGCTCCGGTCTCGGAAACTGACATACGGCCGGGAGAGCGGTGTGCTGACCACATGCCCCTCCGTGGTGGTGGTGGTGGTGGTGTGTTGGAGCTTATGGGCGCTCAACATCGAGGTCATCAGCGCCCTGACACACATTAAAAGGAACGAATGTGGACAGACCTAAGAAAACTAAAGCACACACTCAAAGAAAGCAGGAAAAGAAGAAAAATGCTACATAAGAAAGTAAAACCTAAGGAAAGGGGAAACATAGCAACAAGAGTCACAGGAAATTGTTATTGGCTGGCCACTTACATAAAATATGGGCGAGCTTGTCACACAGTGAGCAAATTAAAATCCTCTCCCTAAAATCTTTGTAAAAACATTTGACAGGGCACATAACTTTAAAACTTTAACCACATTCGTCCGAGTGTTGCCTACAAGAGATGGCAGGTCCGCTGGCAAGTCAGCCGCGACCCGCTGGTCAGAAAATAAAACGCAATCCAATAAAACGTGGCGCACAGTGACCTGGACGCCGCAAGCACCACACATTGAAGGGTCCTCTCGCCGGAGAAGGAAGCCGTGCGTCATAGGGCTGTGGCCTATTCGAAGCCGAGTGAGGAGAACCTCGTCCCGTCGATGGGGCTGAAAGGAAGTACACCACACACGCGTTGTGGTCTTGACTATACGGAGCTTATTGTCAGTCACTTCCAGCCACTCATCCTCCCACCGACGCATGTCGCGTGAGCTCAACAACGAGGTGAGTGCGTGCAAGGGGATAGCACACTGAGATACTTGTGGATCGAGACACGCCTCCTTGGCTGCGAGATCTGCCCTTTCATTCCCAGCAATGCCAACATGCCCCGGAACCCAGCAGAAAGCTACAACTTTCCCCAGTCGCTGTAGTCGGAGGACGGCATCCTGGATGGTCTGGACTATTTTGTCTGCCGGAGTCAAACGTTGCAATGAGTGAAGGGCACTGAGTGAATCGGAACAGACAAGAAATTTAGGAGAGGAAGAATGTCTCATGTGCTCCAGTGCCCGCAAGATCGCAAACAATTCTGCGTCAAAGACAGTAAAAGTCTGAGGCAGTCGGACCTTGAGGACACGATATGGAAAAACTGAGCAACCAACAGAATCCCCTTGTTTCGACCCATCTGTAAAAACAGTTACATAGTCGTGGTGCTCAGATGAAATGGCAGAAAAAGCTGCATTAAAAACGGTGGCAGGAGTGCAATCTCTCTTGTACTGCAATAAATCTAAAATCACTCCGGGCTTCTTCAGTAACCAGGGTGGCAGGCGGTTAAAATCTTGGAATTGGGGTTGTACAGACTCCACACCGAGGGACTCTAGTACACGTTGCACACGGATCCCAAATGGCAACGTAGCCCGGGGACGGCGGGAGAAAAGGCGGTCCAGAGGTGGATGGGCAACAAGATGGTGAGCAGGCGATCTGGGAGCTGCAAGAAACTTACAAGCCTGGCGCACCAGCAGGAGCTGCCGCCGGATGGTAAGTGGCAGTTCGCCAGCCTCAGCACAGAGGCTGGATACGGGACTGGTCCGATAAGCACCCGTGCCCAGTCGGATCCCAGCATGGTGAACAGCGTCAAGGATCCGCAAATAAGATGGCCTCGCTGACCCATATACTGTGCACCCATAGTCCAGCCGTGAACGCACAAAAGCTCCATAAAACTGTAGGAGACGCGCCCTGTCCGCGCCCCAAGACCTGTGGCTGAGGCACTTTAGGATGTTCAGTGCCGTATCCGCATCCAGTGACGCCTTTGGGTTGAGGATGACACGGCGGCCGGTCGGTACCGTTGGGCCTTCATGGCCTGTGCGGGAGGAGTTTAGGATTTTTATTTTTTATTACGGAGGTGCGTTCCAAACAGTGAACTATTATTCAGTTTCTTTTGGTGAAAATCAGAGTAACGCTGGCACTCATACGAGCTTGCAGAATGTCTACGGAGACCTGGTAGTGTACAAAAGCACGGTGAGGCGTTGGGCGAGGCCTCTATCATCATCACAACAAGTTCGCGCAAACTTGTCCGATCTCCCGAGTGCAGGTCGGCCGCACACGACTGGGACTCCTACAATGTTGGAACGTGCTGTCACTCTCATTCTAAGTGACCGACAGATCACAATCAAACACGTCGCTGCATAACAGGCGTTCTCTGTTGGTAGTGCTGAATCATTCGCTCACCAGTTGGGGTACCCAAAGATGTGTGCCGACTTGGTACCTCGCGGCCTAACAGAATACCACAAAGAGCAACGCAGGACTATCTGTATGGAACTGCTTGCGTGTTGCGAGGGTTATCGGGACAATTGTGTGTCAAAAGTTGTCACAGTCGATGAAACATGGGCTCATGACATCGGACCGGAAACAAAACGGCAATCCATGGAGTGGAACCACAAGACCTTTCCTCCGAAGAAAAATTTCAAAGTCGTACACTCAGCAGGTCAAGTCAAATTGAAAGATACAGTATCGACAGCCAGCAATAGATAGACTCAAACCGCGTAAGTTAATAAGAGACGGGACTGTAAAAACGAAAAAAGCATGCTAAATTCAGAAGAACGCAAAATCCCCAGGACTGGCTAAGTTTCACGGAGGCTCGAAATTTAGTGCGGACGTCAATCTGAGATGCTTTTAATAGTTTCCACAATGAAACATTGTCTCCAAATATGATAGAAAACCCAAAGAGATTCTGGTCGTATGTAAAGTACACCAGTGGCAAAAAACAGTCAATACCGTCACTGCGCGATGGTCTCACTAAAGCGGAGTTACTAAATAGGGGCAGGCGCGGCAAGGCGGGAAGGTGGGGTAAGATGGGTAAGGGCTTTAAGCTACAGTTAGAGTGCTGCCATCTGTGGATAGGTACGTCAACATCATCAATACACAGGTCCCAGTGTGCTGACATTGCTGAACCTTAGTTTCGCGGCGGTTTCCGTGAGCTTTGCAAGGTACGTACAATTGTTATACTGATTTGCGATGTTTTACAACTCTCGAGGTACTAAAGCATGTGTGAACATTTGTCCAGACTGTATATATAGCACTGAATAGTACGTCTTCTTAACAAACTTCTGTGTCAGTAGTTCAAATGGCTCTGAGCACTATGGGACTTAACATCTGAGGTCATCAGTCCCCTAGAACTTAGAACTACTTAAACCTAACTACCCTAAGGACATCACACACATCCATGCCCGAGGCAGGATTCGAACCTGCGACTGTAGCAGCCGCGCAGTTCCGGACTGAAGCGGCTAGAACCACTCTGCCACCGCGGCCGGCGCTGTGTCAGTAGTCAATGTTCACTAAATAGTGTTCATGTAGGCGTAACATAACCTGACAGCATATTAGGGGGCACGACGGGGTGGGGCAAGATGGGGAGCTTCCCCGTCTTGCCCCTATTATTTGTCCAACCATTATGTTCTTATCGTCTCATGTGTTTACCTGGCTGCGGGTTTTGAAAACGTACATTATACGTTGAATACAATTGTAAACAGCCTCTGAAGAAGGCTGGATACGGTGTATTAGCTGCGGTCGCTGGGCCCACGCCACTTTTGCAGGGATAGAAAGTGGTGATGACGAGGCCGTCCACACTTGTGTACTATGTGAAAGTAAGAGGCCTAAATAAAACGGAATACCTGATTCTACAATTCGCAGAACCATGTTTCGAAACCCTATCGCCACATGATTTCATTGTTCCAGTCCTCATTTAAGCTTTAGAGATGAATTCATACTAGTTCCCCATCTTACCCCGCATATGCGGCAAGACGGGGAATTGGTAGTTTATGTTTCAAATCGAGATATTTCTAACTAAATGTAACATGTTTGCAGGTCTCTTTGCATGCTATTGTAATTCAATGGTTAAGTAAAGAAATGATAATCAGACCTACTTGAATTTGTTTATTTTCGTCCCTTTTGTAAGGATTTAAAGTTAGCTTCCCCATCTTGCCCCGCCTTCCCCTACAGTTTTCCGTAATTCCTTCACAAAAGAAGAGGAAGTAAATATTCCAGAATTCGAAACCAGAACAGCTGTTAGCTTGAGTGACATAAAAGTAGACATCTTAGGTGTTGCGAAACAACACAAATCACTTAAGAAAGGCAAGTTTTCCGGTCAAGATGGTGTACCAATCAGATTCCTTTCAGAGTATGCAGACACAATAGCGCCTTTCTTAGCAATCATATACAACCGCTCACTTGACGAAAGGTCTGTTCCTAAACACTGGAAATTAGCACAGGTCACACCAATATTCAAGAAAGGAAATAGGAGTAACCCATTGAATTGCAGACCCATATCACAGACCTCATTTTGCAGTAGGAATTTGGAGCATATACTGCACTCTAACATTACGAATCACCTTGAAGAAAATGACTTATTGATACATAAACAACACGGATTCAGGAAATATCGTTATTGTGCAACACACCTAGCTCTTTATTCCCATGAAGTAATGAGTGCCGGCGACAAGGGATCTCACATCGATTCCATATTCCTAGATTTCCAGAAGGCTTTTGATACCGTTCCTCAAATGCGACTATTAATCAAATTGCGTGCATATGGAATATCGTCTCAGTTGTGTGACTGGATTTGTGATTTCCTCTCAGAGAGGTCACAGTTCGTAGTGATAGACGGTAAATTATCGAGTAGAACAGAAGTGATATCTGGCGTTCCGCAAGGAACTGTCATAGGCCCTCTGCTGTTCCTGATTTACATAAATGTTCTAGCTAATAATCCGAGCAGCCCCCTTAGACTGTTTGCAGATGACGCTGTAATTTAATCAAAATCATCAGACGATCAATTCCAATTACTAAATGATCTATAGAGAATTTCTGTATGGTGAGTAAAGTCGCAATTGGCCATAAACAAAGGAATATGCGCGAGGTCCTCCACATGGGTACTAAAAGAAATCCGATAAATTTTGGATATATGATAAATCGCACAAATCTAAGGGCTGTCAATTCGACCAAATACCTAGGAATTACAATAACGAGCAACTTAAATTGGAAACACCACATAGATAATATTGTGGGGAAGGTGAAACAAAGACTGCGCTTTGTTGCCAGAACACTTAGAAGATGCGACAAACCCACTAAAGAGAAAGCCTACATTACACTTGTCCGTTATCTGCTGGAATATTACTGCGTGGTGTTGGAATCTTACCAGGTAGAATAGACGGAGGACACCGAAATAGTGCAAAGAGGGGCAGCTGGTTTCGTGTCATCGCGAAATAGGGGTGAGAGTGTCACTAATATGATACGCGAGTTGGGGTGGCAGTCACTGAAACATAGGTGGTCTTCTTTGTGGCGAGATCTATTTACGAAATTTCAATCGCCAACCTTCCCTTCCGAATGCGAAATTATTTTGTTGACACCCACCTACGTAGGGAGAAATGACCATCATAATAAAATAAATCAGAGTTCGAACGGAAAGATTTAGGTGTTCCTTTTTCCCACGCGCCATTCGAGAGTGGAATGGTAGAGCAGCAGTATGAAAGTGGTTCGATGAACCCTCTGCCAGGCACTTAAGTGTGAATTGCAGAGTAACCATGTATATGTAGGGGTAGATGTAGACTGTCTTCTGAGGCACTGAATGGGTTATTGTACCTCGATCAACGACGAACTCTGGAGTGTACTGTGCTACCATCGGGAAACTGAAGAAACGACTTCAGTGTGTTCTTCATCTCAAAAATGCAAACAAACTTCTCCTTTTCCATGAGAACCCAAGGCCTCACACAAGTCTGCGCACCCGAGAGCTCACAAGGCTTCAGTGGACTGTTGTTCCTCACCCCTCCTACAGCCCCTATCTCTCACCTTCCGACTTCCACCTGGGAAGCAGCACGTGGATGATGGGGGGGCCATTGATGCAGCAAGACGTTAGCTCCAACGTCGGGTAGTAGAGTGGTACCATGAGGGCATACAGGCGAGTACAATGGCGCAACGCTGTCTCTTTGAACGGAGATTATGTTGAGAAATAGGGTTTCGTAGCCTAAAGAATGGGGGATGATATGGTGTATTGGAATCCTGAATAAAACCAACCTGCTTTCAGAAAAGATATGTGCTGCGTTACTTATTAAACGCTCCTCATACTTGTTGACAGATCTCCAGGCATACATTGTTGGTCTGCTATACTCCGACACTGTGTCGCTCTTCGACTGGTCCTTTAAATTATCTGGTCTTAATGCGTTAGGGAATGACTGCAGCTATTTGGAGCAGCACCTGAAAGGTGGCAATCAACATCTCCCCAATTTGGCAGCTCTATGGGATCCAATCACGAATGAGTTGCTTTGCTGCGTACGACATGACATGAAGAAACCAGTGTGGTCTCGTTCTCGCTGAACTGATGCCATTATCGGAGCCAGAGGCGGTGTTAAAAAGTATTAGCCTGATGTTTCCATAAGATCAGTGCTTGTACCTACGACATTTCATTTCACTTGTCCGTAACATTTGCGGAGGTACAGTTGAATGTGTGGTTTGTAAAAGAGTCATTTTAAAAATCGAGTACTTCCCTTTTTCTGTAGATCAGGCTATTTTCTTGCTAAACATAAAACATATACTGGAGGTATACTAGGGGTAAGATAGATACTGCCTACAGGAAAAATAAAGACACCTTTGGAGAAAAGAGAACCACTTGTATAAATATCAAGAGCTCAGATGGAAACTCAGTTCTAAGCAAAGAAGGGAAAGCAGAAAGGTGGAAGGAGTATATAGAGGGTCTATACAAGGGCGATGTATTTGAGGACAATATTATGGAAATGGAAGAGGGTGTAGATGAAGATGAAATGGGAGATATACTGCGTGAAGAGTTTAACAGAGCACTGAAAGATCTGAGTCGGAACAAGGCCCCGGGAGTAGACAGTATTCCATTAGAACTACTGACTGCCTTGGGAGAGCCAGTCCTGACAAAACTCTACCATCTGGTAAGCAAGATGTATGAGACAGGCGAAATACCCGACTTCAAGAAGAATATAGTAATTTCAATCCCAAACAAAGCAGGTGTTGACAGATGTGAAAATTACCGAACAATCAGTTCAATAAGTCACTGCTGCAAAATACTAACGCGAATTCTTTACAGACGAATGGAAAAACTGGTGGAAGCCGAACTCGGGGAAGATCAGTTTAGAGTCGGTGGAAATATTGGAACACGTGAGGCAATACTGACCCTACGACGTATCTTAGAAGCTAGATTAAGGAATGGCAAACCTACGTTTCTAGCATTTGTAGACTTAGAGAAAGCGTTTGACAACGTTGAATGGAATACTCTCTTTCAAATTCTGAAGGTGGCAGGGGCAAAATACAGGGAGCGAAAGGCTATTTACAATTTGTACGGAAACCAGATGGCAGTTATAAGAGTCACGGGACATGAAAGGGAAGCAGTGGTTGGGAAGGGAGTGAGATAGGGTTGTAGCCTTTCCCCGATGTTATTCAATCTGTATATTGAGCAAGCAGTAAAGGAAACAAAAGAAAAATTCGGAGTAGGTATTAAAATTCATGGAGAAGAAGTAAAAACTTTGAGGTTTGCCGATGACATTGTAATTCTGTCAGAGACAGCAAAGGACTTGTAAGAGCTGTTGAACGGAATGGACAGTGTCTTGAAAGGAGGATATAAGATGAACATCAAAAAAAGCAAAACGAGAATAATGGAATGTAGTCGAATTAAGTCGGGTGATGCTGAGGGAATTAGATTAGGACATGAGACACTTAAAGTAGTAAAGGAGTTTTGCTATTTGGGGAGCAAAATAACAGATGGTCGAAGTAGAGAGGATATAAAATGTAGACTGGCAATGGCAAGGAAAGCGTTTCTGAAGAGAAATTTGGTAACATCGAATATAGATTTAAGTGTCAGTAAGTCATTTCTCAAAGTATCTGTATGGAGTGTAGCCATGTATGGAAGTGAAACATGGACGATTACTAGTTTGGACAAGAAGAGAGTAGAAGCTTTCGAAATGTGGTGCTAGAGAAGAATGCTGGAGATTAGATGGGTATATCACGTAACTAATGAGGAGGTACTGAATAGGATTGGGGAGGAGTTTGTGGCACAACTTGACGAGAAGAAGGGATCGGTTCGTAGGACATGTTCTGAGGCGTCAAGGGATCGCCACTTGGGTATTGGAGGGCAGCGTGGAGAGTAAAAATCGTAGAGGGAGACCAAGATATGAATACACTAAGCAGATTCAAAAGGGCGTATGTTGCAGTAGGTACTGGGAGATGAAGAAGCTTGCACAGGATAGAGTAGCATTGAGAGCTGCATCAAACCAGACAAGACTGAAGACCACAACAACAACATACTGGAGGTGCACTGTTGACCTGGAATGAACGAAACAGGAGAGGAGCAGCCCCACCTTCCTGGATTCTCGGGGACGGGACTGTGGCGGGCGTGGTGCACGTAAAGTAACGGTGTGTGTGCGTCGGGCACTCCGCCCCCTGCTGCGCAATAAAATGCAAACGAGTCGGGCGGCCTGCTAGCTCTCTCACGCTACGCTACGGGGCGGGAGGGCCCCTGTGTCCTGCTATGCAAACGCCGTCCGCTAACTGTACCGCCCGTCCACAGACGACTGGTCGCTGTGTTTAAGGCCACTCGCCACGGGAATATGCCCCACGACAGCGCGCTGCTCCCGACAGGTAGTAACTAACTTTCTCACTCCTCGACAAAACGTGGAACATCGGTCTGGCGAGTTTAAGGGGCTCCGGAAAGGCTCAAAATCATGAAAAGTTCAATTTTTACTTTTTTGCGTTTTCTGAATCTGCAGACTATTACCTTTTAATGGATATATAATTTATTCAATTCCGAAGACTACAACTATTTTAAAATTTTTTTTTAAAATGTGTCCTACATGGGCGTGACCCACTGTGGCGCTGTTGAACTGCTGTCAAATGGTGTTACTATTAACATCCGTGTTCATCAGGTACATTTTAGTGATGTGAGATAAAGTATGTGTTGTGGGTAACCTGTGATGGTTCAATATATATCGCTGGTGGTAACTCTGTCGTTATCTCGAAAATATTCGTAATTAATTCTGTTTCTTGAGTCTCTGGTTTGTTGAAGTATAATAATGAGTAAAAGTAAAGTTATTAGAAATCCTCTGTAGGCTTTTAAGAGAAGGAGAAATGTTGGAAAGCCAAAGGTATGTGTTATTACTGTAAACAATAAAGACGATGAAAAACCGCAACATAGCTTGTGTCCCAAAGAAGAAGACAGTTGGTGTAAATATAACAAAGGATTGCTAACTGGTTAAGTGTACACTCATAAGCATAGTCTGCCTCATGCAATAATGGAGGTGACTTAGCAGAGACTTAGCAGCACCTGAACTGTTGAAAAAGTGTATTCACGGAAAAACTAAAAACCCCAATGAAAGTGTAAATAGTGTTATATGGTCGAGAATCCCCAAGACTGTATTTGTTGGAATAGAAACACTTCACTTTGGTGTGTATGATGCTGTTGAGACTTTCAATGATGGCAACATTGTAAGGTGCAAGGTATTTAGAAATATGGGAATGAAGATTGGTTCTAACATGGTACGAGCGATGCTTGCTTTAGACAAGGAACGCCTTCGGGATGCAGACAGGGCTGTAAAGAGTCTAGAAATACAAGCAAGAGTAAACAGGAGGAGGAACAAGAGGAAGCTGGAGGAGGGGTTTGCAGAGGATGAAGATAATCCATCCTATGGACCTGGAATGCACTAAAAAGTTAATCCAATCTTTGTCGCTCGATTCCCAAAACTTTTATTTTCTCATACTAATTACATGTTTTCTAAGGATCTTCCAAACGTATTTGTTTCAAACTTTCAGTAAATGTTACACAGTACCTTCTGCATAATTTAACACAGCCTTTTTCCAAAAAACTGTATTTTTGAATATATAAATAAAAAATTGCAAAAAAATGTTGTGAATTTTCTTTACAATTGACAAAAATCATCTTTAATAAATGAACTAAAATTTTGTAAAATCCCCGTGTTAAGTTGTAGCCCATATTCCAATAAATAATCTGTAAAAAGTTCAACTTCCTACCTCAAATACTTTGTGAGGAAAGATGTAATTTATAAGCGTTATTTTAGCATTGCAAGTATAGGGCGTTCCGGAGCCCCTTAAAGCAACCCGAAATGCATCAGTTATAACGCGCACTTCGACGACCGGGAAAGAGGCGTGCCTCTGCGGAAAGAAGCAGAATTCAACAGCTGAAAATACGAGGGTGAGCCAAATGAAAACATTAAATATTTTTTTAAATATTATTTATTGTGCGGAAGTGGTACAAAGCTGTATCACTTTTCATCATAATCTCCCCAACGCTCAATGCAAGTCCTCCAGCGCTTACAAAGTGCATAAATTCCTTTACAAAAAAATTCTTTTGGTAGTCCGCGCAACCACTCATGCACCGCGTGGCGTACCTCTTCATCGGAACGGAACTTCTTTCCTCCCATTGCGTCTTTGACTGGTACAAACATACGTAAATCACTTGGGGCGAGATCTGGTGAGTATGGTGGATGAGGAAGACACTCAAAATGCAGGTCTGTGATTGTTGCAACTGTTGTACGGGCAGTGTGGGGCCTTGCATTGTCATGCTGGAAAAGGACACCTGCTGGCAGCAATCCACGTCGCTTTGATTTGATTGCAGGCCGCAGGTGATGTTTTAGGAGATCTGTGTATGGTGCACTGGTGACAGTGCTCCCTCTAGGCATGTAATGCTCCTAAATGACGCCTTTTTGGTCCCAAAAGAGAGTCAGCATAACCTTCCCTGCTGATGGTTCTGTTCGAAACTTCTTTGGTTTTGATGATGAGGAATGGCGCCATTCCTTGCTCGCTCTCTTCGTTTCTGGTTGGTGACAGTAAACCCAGGTTTCGTCCCCAGTAACGATTCTTGCAAGGAAGCCATCACCTTCTCGTTGAAAGTGCCGAAGAAGTTCTTCACAAGCATCAACACGTCGTTCTCTCATCTCAGGAGTCAGCTGCCGTGGCACCCATCCTGCAGATACCTTGTGAAACTGGAACACATCATGCACAATGTGGTGTGCTGACCCATTTTTTTCTTTTTTTTTTTGTGGTTTTCGGGCGCACAACTTCAATGGTCATTAGCGCCCTGACTACTCTAAGAATGCACCGCGAGGCACAAGTTGACAACAACAACTAAAAGGGAAAACACAATAAAAGAGACTGACAGGCATAGGATTAAAAAACATCATCAAATGTCCTTAGCGAGGTTTGTCAAATTGATAAAACAAAGAACACGAGCAGCTGCTCGTGGGTCATCCGCTAAAATGGCATCTAAAGTAGTAGGCAGGTTAAGATCGAGGCGCAGTGTTTTAAGATCGGGACAGGACATTAAAATGTGACGAACTGTCAGCAAGTGCCCACATGGGCAGAACGGCGCCGGCGCAGTCGTCAGCAGATGGCGATGGCTGAACCGGCAGTGTCCAATTCTTAACCTTGCTAAAACGACCTCCTCCCGCCGAGAAGGGCGTGAGGAGGACGTCCAAGCCACGGGAAGAGGTTTTAAGGCCCGAAGCTTGTTGTCGGTAAGTGCAGCCCAATCGGCATGCCACAGCGACACAACGCGCCGACAAATGACCCTGCTAAAATCGGACGAAGGGACACAACAAGAAGCTGTCCGAGGCTGGAGGACCGCAGCCTTGGCCGCGGCATCTGCAGCTTCGTTCCCAGGGATACCGACATGGCCAGGAACCCACAGAAAGCTAACCGGCGTACCGACGTCCACCAGCTGCTGAAGAGAGCGTTGGATCCGGTGTACGAAAGGGTGAACCGGGTACGGATCACTGAGGCTCTGGATGGCGCTCAGGGAATCTGAGCAGATGACATAAGCAGAATGTCGGTGGCGGCAGCTGTACAGAACAGCCTGGTAGAGGGCAAAGAGCTCAGCCGTGAAGACCGAACAATGGCCGTGGAGCCGGTATTGGAAACTTTGTGCCCCGACAATAAAGGAACACCCGACCCCGTCATTGGTCTTAGAGCCATCTGTATAAATGAAAGTCATGTTGTTGAACTTCGAACGAAGTTCCAAAAAACGGGAGTGGTAGACCGAACCGGGGGTGACCTCTTTTGGGAGCGAGCTGAGGTCGAGGTGAACGCGGACCTGAGCCTGGAGCCAAGGTGGCGTGCGGCTCTCGCCCACTCGAAAGGTTGCAGGGAGTGAAAAATGAAGGTGTTGAAGGAGGCGACGAAGGCGAACTCCAGGGGGTAGCAAGGCAGAGACATACAACCCGTATTGAAGGTCAAGAGAGTCGTCAAAAAAGGAACGATAAGAAGGATGGTCGGGCATTGACAGTAGCCGACAGGCATACCGACAAAGCAGTATATCGCGCCGGTAGGTGAGTGGCAATTCGCCAGCGTCAGCATGAAGACTCTCTACGGGACTGGTATAAAATGCTCCGATCGCAAGTCGTAAACCCCGATGTTGTATGGAGTTGAGGCGGCGTAAGATGGATGGCCGTGCAGAGGAGTATACGAAGCTCCCATAATCCAGCTTGGAGCGGACGAGCGACCGATATAGACGAAGTAGGACGGTTCGATCCGCTCCCCACGACATACCACTGAGAACACGGAGGACATTTAAAGAACGGGTACAACGGGCGGCCAAATATGACACATGTGGAGACCAGCTAAGTTTCCTGTCAAAGGTAAGGCCTAAAAATTTGATTGTCTCCACGAGTGGGAGAGCAACGGGACCGAGTCGTAAGGACGGTGGGAGAAACTCTTTGAAGCGCCAGAAGTTAATACAGACCGTCTTCTCGGCAGAAAAACGGAAGCCATTGGCGACACTCCAGGAGTAAAGACGGTCAAGAGAACGCTGAAGACAGCGCTCCAAGACACGTGGACACTGCGCGCTGCAATAGATGGTAAAATCGTCCACGAAAAGGGAGCCTGATACATCAGCTGGGAGGCAATCCATTATTGGATTGATCGCGATGGCGAAGAGAGCGACGCTCAAAACTGAGCCCTGTGGCACCCCATTCTCCTGGCGAAAGGTGTCTGACAGGACAGAACCCACACGTACCCTGAACTGTCGATCCATTAAAAAGGAACGAATAAAAAGAGGGAGGCGACCGCGAAAGCCCCACGTATGCATGGTGCGGAGAATGCCCGCCCTCCAACAGGTGTCGTAAGCCTTCTCCAAATCAAAGAACACAGCCGCGGTCGGGCGCTTCCGCAAGAAGTTATTCATGATGAAGGTCGACAAGGTAACCAGATGGTCGACAGCAGAGCGGCGCCTTCGAAATCCACATTGTACATTGGTAAGTAGGCGTCGAGACTCGAGCAGCCAAACCAATCGAGAGTTAACCATTCGCTCCATCACTTTACAGACACAGCTGGTAAGCGAGATAGGTCGATAACTGGAAGGCAAGTGCTTGTCCTTCCCCGGCTTAGGAATCGGGACAACAATAGACTCGCGCCAGCATGCGGGAACATGTCCCTCAATCCAGATGCGATTGTATGTACGAAGAAGAAAACCTTTACCCGCAGGAGAAAGGTTCTTCAGCATCTGAATATGAATAGAAGCAGGCCCTGGAGCGGAGGACCGTGATCGGCCAAGTGCGGTTTCGAGTTCCCGCATGGTGAATGGGGCATTATAACTTTCACAATTCGAGGAGCGGAAGTCACGTGGCCTAGCCTCCTCGGCCTGTTTGCGGGGGAGGAAGGCAGGGTGGTAATGAGCGGAGCTCGAAACCTCTGCGAAAAAGCGGCCGAAGGCATTGGAGACAGCCTCAGGGGCCACAAGGACTTCATTCGCGACCTTCAAGCCAGAAATTGGGGAGTGGACCTTAGTGCCAGATAGCCGGCGCAGGCTACCCCAGACAACAGAAGAAGGAGTAGTAGAACTGTTGAAGGTGCTGGTGAAAGCAGCCCAGCTGGCTTTCTTGCTTTCCTTAATAATACGACGACACTGAGCACGTAATCGTTTATAATTAATACAATTCGCCACTGTAGGGTGGCGTTGAAAGGTGCGTAAAGCACGTCGACGAGCACGTATAGCGTCCCTACATGCTGCGGTCCACCAGGGGACCGGTACGCGACGTGGAGAAGAGGTAGGGTGAGGGATGGAATATTCAGCAGCAGCGAGAATGACTTCCGTGAGGTGTGCGACCTGACGATCGCAGCTTGTGAAGGTTTGATCCTGAAAGGTCGCCCTGGAAGAGAAGAGCCCCCAGTCTGCCTTGGAGATGGTCCAACGAGAGGAGCACGGAGAGGGAGTATGCTGCAGGAGATGGATAATACACGGGAAGTGGTCGCTCGAATATGTATCAGCAAGGGCATACCACTCAAACCGGCGTGCAAGTTGGGGAGTACATATAGAGAGGTCTAAATGGGAATAGGTATGAGAGGTGTCCGAAAGAAAAGTAGGGGCGCCAGTATTGAGGCAGACAAGATTGAGCTGGTTGAAAAGGTCTGCTAACAAGGAGCCCCTCGGGCAGGATGCTGGAGAGCCCCAAAGAGGATGGTGGGCATTGAAGTCTCCAGTTAACAAAAATGGTGCAGGTAGCTGAGCAACAAGTTGCGTCATGTCTGCCCTGGTAACGGCAGATGACGATGGAGCGTAAACGGTACAAAAGGAAAACGTAAAAGTGGGGAGAGTAATGCGGATGGCAACTGCCTGCAGGCCGGTGTGCAACGTGATGGGATCGTAGTAAATATCATCCCGGACCAGCAACATAACCCCTCCATGAGCTGGGATACCTACCACAGGGGGTAGGTCAAAACGCACAGAGGTGTAGTGTGCCAAGGCAATTTGATCGCATGGGCGTAGCTTCGTTTCCTGGAGGGCTACGACGAGCGGACGATGCGAGCGGAGCAGCAACTTCAAGTCCTCTCGGTTGGAGCGAACGCTGCGAATATTCCAGTTAATAAGTGCCATCGGAAGAAAAGGAAGATGAGAGAAGGGGTCACCTCGAAGGCCGCTGAGGGCCTGGCTTCGAGCGAGCACTGCCGCCGCTATCAGTAGGCGGACAGTCATCGTCCAGTTGTTCTATAGGTTCATCGGCCATCTTGGGAAGATGGCCGGGAGGGGGAGCTTCCTCCGCCGGTGAACGGCCAGATGTTCGGCTACCAGCGGTGCGGCCAGGCGAAAGGGATGACGGCCTGGGGCGGCAACCGCTGGGTGGCGCAGGAGAAGAAATGCGCCGTGGCGGAGAAGGAGAACTGTGCTTCCTATTAGCCTTCTTGGATGGTCGTTTGGTGGAAGTACCGGACGAAGGCTGGGAGGTCGAGGTACGTAGGAAGTCTGCACGGGACGGTTCCTTCTTGAAGGCCCGTGCATCTGACTTCTGGGTCTTCGTCTTAGCAGAAGCTGATGAAGGGGCTGGTGTCTGTGGGGTGATGGGACGAAGAGGAGACGTCGACCGCGCGATCTTAGCACTGGCCGAACGGACGACCGTGGTGCTGAAGGTCAGATCGCATGTCTGGGTTGCTACCTCCCGGGTAGTCCGAGGAGAGGCGAGGACAGTGCTGTATTTCCCCGCTGGGAGCAGCGTGGGCTTCCTACTAGCCAATAGCTTGCGAGCAGCCGAGGTGGACACTTTCTCTTTGACTCGAATTTCCTGGATACAGCGTTCTTCCTTATAGACAGGACAGTCGCGGGAGGATGCGGCATGGTCACCCTGACAGTTCACACAACGAGGAGACGGAGGTGGACAGTCACCCTCATGGGCATCCCTGCCGCAAGTGACACATTTAGCCGCATTGGAACAAGACTGTCGAGTGTGATTGAAACGCTGACACTGGTAGCAGCGCGTAGGTGTCGGGACATAGGGGCGAACAGAAATAACCTCGTAGCCCGCCTTGATGCGCGATGGCAGCTTAACACTATCGAAGGTTAAGAAAAGTGTCCGGGTCGGTACAAGGTCATTGTTGACCTTTTTCATGACCCGATGGACAGCCGTCACGCCCTGCTCAGCGAGGAAAGATTGAAGCTCCTCGTCAGTCAATCCGTCGAGAGAGCTACTATAGACTACACCACGAGACGAATTCAAGGTGCGGTGGGCCTCCACCCGGACAGGGAACGTGTACAAGAGTGTGGCCCGAAGCAGTTTTTGTGCCTGAAAGGCACTCTCAGTTTCTAGTAATAAGGTACCGTTACGCAACCTGGTACAAGATTTGACAGATCCGGCTATGGCATCTACGCCCTTCTGGATAACGAAAGGGTTGACAGAGGAAAAATCCTTTCCGTCCTCAGATCGAGAAACTACGAGGAACTGTGGGGCAGGCGGTAGTATTTTTGTCACTGTTGGCTGGTCACGTTTCCGTTTGTGGGTCGAAGTCGAAAGCGATGGAGTAGAATCCATTGCGGAGGAATCCCCCATGATTGCCAGCGTCTCCGATGGCGCGCTCCTTCCTTGTGGGGACCCTCTCAGAGGGCACTCCCGCCTTAGGTGAATGTTTACACCTCAGGTCACACCTCCCGAGAAACAGACGGAGGGACCAATCGGCATGGTCAGAAGGTATCAGCTCAGGCAATCACCCCTCCCCGGGCCTGGCCTTTACCAGGGGGTACGCGCGTGCCTTACATGTCTACCCAGGGCGGGGACTTACGCGTTACCCCGTCACCGGCTACGCGTGCGAACGCGTGGGTCGGCCTTCAGACACGCACAGGGAGGGAGGAAGGAAGAAGAGGAAAAAGAAGAGAGAGGGAGAAAGAGGACAGACTGTCTCAAACGCCGAGGCGGAGACCAGAGAAGGCAAGGAGAAGAAGGCAATGAGAAAGCAAGGAGAAGGAGGCAAGGAGAAGGCAAGGAGTAGAAGGCAAGGAGAAGGCAAGGAGAAGTCAAGGGAAAGAGTAAGGAAGACAGTGAAGTGGAGAAGAGCAAAGAAAGGAACCAACAAAAGGAAGGAAGAAACGAGGAGGAAAAACCAAAAAGACCACGATTATAGGTCGTGAAACCGTCCGTCTCCGGACGCAGGCGCTAACTACCCCCGTGAGGGGGATGGACTCCTTTTAGTCGCCTCTTACGACAGGCAGGAATACCTCGGGCCTATTCTAATCCCCGGACCCGCAGGGTGGGTGCTGACCCATGACTAATCTGTAAACATGCTGCAATGTCATTCAGTGTCACTCGGCGGTTTTCCATCACTATGGCTTCAACTGCTGCAATGTTCTGTGGAGTCACAACTCGTTGTGCCTGGCCTGGACGAGGAGCATCTTCCACTACAGTCACACCATTGGCGAACTTCCTACTCCGTTGGTAGACTTGCTGCTGGGACAAACATGCATCGCTATACTGAACCTTCATTCGTCGATGAATTTCAGTAGGTTTCACACCTTCACTACGCAAAAACCGTATAACAGTACGCTGTTCTTCCCTGGTGCAAGTCGGAAGTGGGGCGGCCATCTTCATACTGATACTGCGACAGTATGTGTGCATCTGCATTATGCTGCACCTACAGGCCATTCTGCACGCTGTTTGTAACACGCTTACCAACTTACAGGATAGCAGAGCGAAATTTCGGTTTGTCATTACAAGTTTAAGGCTTTCATTTGACTCACCCTCGTATTTAAACCCACACGGGTAAAGCGGAAAATGTTTTTCGGTATCGTCTTTATAACTGCCCAGTTTCATACAGTTCTTTATTCCCTAGTAAAGTATTAATTTCAAATATAACTGAGCAAAATGGGGAGATAGCTCATCTGAAGTACAACATATTCAGTAAAACATTAGTTTACTTTATTACGTGAATGGTAACTTGTTACATGAGTGCTTGATAGTTTACAACCGTCATTGACTATTAAAACATCACTTGTTGCATTAATCAACAGTTCCCTTGAAGCACAGTGTTCCACATTTAGAAAAGTACAGTTCCATCTGAGAACTGAATAACGCTTTAGTCCTACTCAAACATGTTGACTGCTTCTGTGAGGTCGCGAACTGGGGTGGAGTGCTTTGTCACCCAGATATTTCTTGACGTCTGTGTGAGGGCGCTGCTGTGTTGGCAGAGAGGGTGTGTGTTCTTCAGCTTCTATCATTTGTCATCGCGGATTGCAGCGAGACATCAATAATATCTCTGATATCGATGTGTATTGCCGACTTTGGTGTGGCACAGTGATCTCTGGAGGATACAACATTAATGGTTTCCAAGGGAATGCAGTGAACAGAAGACAGATGGACAGGTGGTGGAGACATGGGACAGTGGGCAAAACAGTACAGAGACCACAACTGGCTTTTTCACTGATGAAACCAGAAAAGTTTTATAAAATATATTCATCAGTTATAGTTTCCTACTCATTTTTGATTGTTGTGATTATGTTTCTGCCAAACTACCCCTATTGAAATTAATATTAATTGACTTTGAATTAATTAGTATGAAGTACAGCTCCTGTGATTTTGCTACAGAATATCTCACTTTTTTTTGTCCTCAGTAGCACATTTTATTTACAAACTAAGTGAAATGAGATTATTTTATTTCGAATTAATTGCAGACTGTGCAGTTTCTTAGTATCAATAATTGCTGTGTGGAACTGAAGCAGTTCGTTATTTTTAGTTTTATCATTTAGTACGTTTCAGATTGTAGCAAAACTGAAATGGCAGAGCATTATCATCAGTGTCAGATGCGTATTATAGGGCCCTATTCAAGTTTTTTATATTGGTAAATTAATATTTCAAGGAGATTTTTGTTATCAGCTCCTAATAGTGCTGTCTCACTCAAGTTAAACTGTATAAAAACTTGATCTTAGACCTCAGGTTGCGGTCTTTATTCAGACTTATTACAAAAAGAATTTGCCACACTGGCGACCCTGCCGGAATTTGAATCTGTCATCTTATTCTGCTAAAGGTTGCTTTCCAATATAGCATTTCCATCAGGGAAGACTAAGTGTTTTAATATCTTGCCGCTCTACTGACTGCGACATAAGACAGTCCATTTAGTTTGGGCTCATAGTGTAATATCTGCTTTATTATTTCTTTTGTTCATATATTTTTTATATTGATTAGGTGCTGTCTTGACCAATCATATGGTTTCATTTGCCAACAACAGAAGGAAGAAAACAGGAGAAGAGTTAGTCATTCGTCTTGTTCTGCTAACTCTCATAACTAGTGGAGGCAAGTCAGTAGCGAGTTAGTGTCTTGTGTCTGATATTACTCATTGTAGTGGTGAGTTGATAAAAAAAATTGGTGTAGTTTACATTTTTTCAAGAGACACGTTTCTAGCACAATATATGTTAAAGCGCATCCAGAAGGAAGAAACGAAGTGTGGAGAGCATAAAACTGAAAGGAATGAAGGTTTAAGATATTTTGAGGGAATGAATAAAGATTTTGTGTGTTGTTAATTACAGAGTGCCTAATCAATACACATTGTGATCAGAAAGTCTCATAAATTGTGCAAATTTATCCCAATAGGATGTATCCCAAATCTTTTGTGATCAAAAGTATCAGATGGTGAACGATTGTAAACTGCGTGTTTTGAGAAACTCCAAGTGGTCACAACAAATACTTAGTTTTTTATTGACGTAAGCTATCTTAAATCAATAAATTAAGCTCAAAGGAGCTTTATTTAATCCATATAGGACTGTTATCGGGATTTTGTCTGGTAACATATAGTGGACAGGCAAAATAATGCGAACAGTGGTAGTAATGGCACGGTTTTGTTTGACGGTCAACAACGCTGGTAAGACACGTGTCACGCTGGACTCTGTATGTTCAGTACGGACTAGGCATCAGTGCAGGTTGTTTACGAATAGTGCACGCTTCGTATTTGCATTCAGAGGCTGAGGTTGACGTGCAACGAAAGACCTAACAGTGTTCCAAAGAGGGAAGATTGTGGGGGCCCTGATAGCTGGAGCAACAGTAAACAAGACAGTCAACTTATTGAACGTTTCTAGAGCAACTGTTTCAACAGCCATGAGAGCCTACACAAAACATGGAAAGCATAATCGTGTAAATGTAATAGTGGGAGCAAATCAAAACTAAATGACTTAGATCGTCGTACGCTAACACGAATTACGTGAAAATAACATAACTACGGCGACTAAAATGACTGCAGAGCTCAATAGCCGTCTTCGAGACCCCGTATCTGTCGACACTGTCCGCCGAGAGCTCCATAGAGCGAATATTCATCGACGTGCTGGTATACCGAAACCATTAGTGAAGACAACCAACGCAAAGAAGCGCAAAACATGGTGTCAGGAGAATAAACCTTGAACCGCTGATCAGTGAACACACGTCATATGGTCCGACGAGTGAACGTTTTTGTTATTAAGCACGGAGGTGGAAGTGTGATGCCGTGGGCAGCCGTATCATGGTATTCTGCTGGTCCCATAATTACTGTCAAAAATGGCTCTGAGCACTATGGGACTCAACTGCTGTGGTCACAAGTCCCCTAGAACTTAGAACTACTTAAACCTAACTAACCTAAGGACATCACACAACACCCAGCCATCACGAGGCAGAGAAAATCCCTGACCCCGCCGGGAATCGAACCCAGGAACCCGGGCGTGGGAAGCGAGAACGCTACGGCACGACCACGAGATGCGGGCAATTACTGTCAAAGACCTTGTTACAGCCAAACATTATGTGAACATTTTAGGAGACCAGATGCACTCCATGATTCAAATGTTGTTCCCCAACAATGATACCATATTTCAGGACGTTAATTCACCCATTCACACAGCCAGGAGCGTCTTCCCTGGCCAGCACAGTATCGAACATTATCGAACTCTTGTGGGCGGTATTTGAGCGCAGACTCCGAAGCAGATTTCCGCCTCCCTCGTCACTACAGAAGTTAGAAGAGGTACTGATCGAAGAGTGGCATAACATTCCACTGGAGACTATAGTTATTATATGGCAGTATTCCAAGAAAAATCGCCGCTGTATTAAAGACAAACGGGGGTACAACTTCGTATTAACAAACCTTTCGCAAGTAAGTAAAGATGTTCACGTTATTTTGCCTAACCCCAATAGGAACTGCTCAAAGTAGCGATTACGAATCTTAATCAATGCATTTCAACGACTTGTACAGTTTTCCACATTATCTTAAACGTCCCCCTTCAGCTTCTATATGGTTCTGTATCTCTAGGATAAAAAGCAGACATGTATACGATTCTGTTCTTTTTTAAGATAGTGCCACCAATGTATGCATGCAAAAGCGTAAGAGGTATCTTACACTCTTCGATCATTTAATACAAGTATCACCTGCAATATTCGTTCCCAGTCATTGCTTCCTCATCTTAAAGTACTCAGTTTAGCAACCTCAAATGCCCTTATAATATTGGACCTATATTTTTGGGTCACTGTGTCTCAGAAAATTTGATAGCAAACTCATTTTTTTTCTGAACTTGTAATGATCTCCCTTCGGGGCAGTCTGAGCGACGGCAGAGACGCCGTCAGTAATCATCTCTGAGTGCAAACCACGGACAAAGCGACGAGTTGGAGAGAAGGATGGAGGAGACATCAGGCCACGCTCGCCTCTGGGTATGGACTGTGGATCGAGTAGCAGGTTGGTGAGAGTGCGGGGATGAGTAAATAAAAGCCCCATGCCAGTTCCTAGGCAGTCAGTTCATCAGTGCACTTTATGATTACAGGCAGAAATATTGTGCTCGTTGCACACTGACATCTGCCCATTCACTTGTGAACTATTTAGTCAAATTATGTCGGAAGGTTACAGCTCGTATCTCACCAAACGAGATGCATTTGTTAAGTTCAAAATGGTTCAAATTGCTCTGAGCACTATGGGACTTAACATCTGAGGACATCAGTCACCTAGAACTTAGAACTACTTAAACCTAACTAACCTGAGGATATCACACATATTCTTACCCGAGGCAGGGTTCGAAACTGCAACCGAAGCGGTCGCGCGGTTCCAGACTGAAGTGCCTAGAACCGCTCGGCCACTGCGGCCGGCCCATTTGTGAAGAGAAAGGACTAGCATTACCTACGACCCTGTTTTCTAGGAAGGCGTTCAGATTTTGCATATGCAAGTATATTGTTTTCTAGATGACGATGCAGAAGAGTGTCGTAGGCTTACTGGAAGCCAAGATCCTTAGATGGGCTATATACTGCCTTCTGAATTTCATGACAGAATAGAATGAACGGTTCATTGTTATCTGAGATGATACTCTGCGTGCATTATTGACCCTATTTTGCGTACCCCTTGCGATCGGCAATGACTGCTATCTGATGCGCCAGTCCAGCATGAGTCTGAGAAAGTTATTGTTGTCTGTATTTGGAACGGTAAGCATTTCTCACTCCCTTGATTGCTTGTCATAAAAATGAACCCACGCATCCCAGTGTATCGCACAGCCTTCAGTGCCATAGCTTGCTGCTGTACCTATCCAGAGCATTCAATCTTCTCTCCATCTCCGAACATTCCTCCTCCTTTTTCGGAGTAATTCCAATCATCTTTACATCCCTGACCGTGAAATCATCCCTGAAATCTACCCATCCTTTACAGTCTAGCCTGCCCAGCTGATTCCTTTCCATAGGAAAGCTCCATCTCACTTCGCTCTTACCTCACTAAAACTTTAACTCATTTTCTGATACCCAAGCCGCACCTTTTTATACATCCTTCCTTTCAGTGTAATGCGTACACTGTGTCTTAATGTACAGTTACTAGAAGCCCCCACCAAAGACATCTCCATCAGTTATAGTATCACACCCAAACACACACACACACACACACACACACACACACCCAAACACACACACACACACACACACACACACACCCAAACACACACACACACACACACACACACACACCCAAACACACACACACACACACACCCAAACACACACACACACACACACACACACACCCAAACACACACACACACACACACACACACCCAAACACACACACACCCAAACACACACACACACACACACACAAACACACCCAAACACACACACACACACACAAACACACCCAAACACACACACACACAAACACACCCAAACACACACACACACACACAAACACACCCAAACACACACACACACACACACAAACACACCCAAACACACACACCCAAACACACCCAAACACACACACCCAAACACACCCAAACACACACACACCCAAACACACACACACCCAAACACACACACACCCAAACACACACACACCCAAACACACACACCCAAACACACACACACACCCAAACACACACACACACACCCAAACACACACACACACACACCCAAACACACACACACACCCAAACACACACACACACACACACCCAAACACACACACACACACACACCCAAACACACACACACACACACACACACCCAAACACACACACACACACACCCAAACACACACACACACACACACCCAAACACACACACACACACCCAAACACACACACACACACACACACCCAAACACACACACACACACACACACACCCAAACACACACACACACACCCAAACACACACACACACACCCAAACACACACACACACACACACACCCAAACACACACACACACACACACACCCAAACACACACACACACACACACACCCAAACACACACACACACACACACACCCAAACACACACACACACACACACACCCAAACACACACACACACACACCCAAACACACACACACACACACACCCAAACACACACACACACACCCAAACACACACACACACACCCAAACACACACACACACACCCAAACACACACACACACACCCAAACACACACACACACACCCAAACACACACACACACACCCAAACACACACACACACACCCAAACACACACACACACACCCAAACACACACACACACACACCCAAACACACACACACACACACCCAAACACACACACACACACCCAAACACACACACACACACAAACACACACACACACACAAACACACACACACACACAAACACACACACACACACACACACACACCCAAACAAACACACACACACCCAAACAAACACACACACACCCAAACAAACACACACACACCCAAACAAACACACACACACCCAAACAAACACACACACACACACACACACACACACACACACACACCCAAACAAACACACACACACCCAAACAAACACACACACACCCAAACAAACACACACACACACACACACACACACACACACACACACACACACCCAAACAAACACACACACACACACACACACACACACACACACACCCAAACAAACACACACACACACACACACCCAAACACACACACACACACACACACCCAAACACACACACACACACACACCCAAACACACACACACACACACACCCAAACAAACACACACACACCCAAACACACCCAAACACACACAACCAAACACACACACACACACACACACACACACACCCAAACACACACACACACACACACACACACACACACACACACCCAAACACACACCCAAACACACACACCCAAACACACACACACACACACACACACCCAAACACACACCCAAACACACACACCCAAACACACACACACACACACACACACACACACACACACACACACACACACACCCAAACACACACACCCAAACACACACACACACACACACACCCAAACACACACACCACCACAACCACCGCCGCCAAGATCATCATCATCATCATCATCGTTCTGTCACAGAAATAATTACGTGTTGGTGAATTGTCTTTTTCAGTAAACGAAGACAGAAATAAGTTCCTGCCAGGCTGCCCCCAGTAAACAACTCATGAAAAACTAGGTAAATAATTGCACACAAATAACCAAACTCTTCAACTGAATATAGAAGAAACTTCCTTGTACATACACCACCTTCCTCACGGGCTTCATTCTCTCTCCGTGCTCTGCCTCTCCCCCTCTCTCTCTCTCTCTCTCTCTCTCTCTCTCTCTCTCTCTCTCTCTCTCTCTCTCTTAGTAATAATCAGCACGCACTTTAACCCGTGTACGAAACCAGCTACTGCTTAAATTTTGGATAATAGTGGCAGAAGACTCCCAGTATAAGAGGCCTCAGCCTTGTTCTGCCAATAGATTTGTCATAGAGGGCGACGGGTTGGACATAATTTTTGCCATTGCGGTGGGAAAGTGCCTCTATAAGGCGGTAAAATCGCAGCGATCAACATCGTGAGTTTCCAGAAGGCAATGGAAACCATTGCATTAAAGACACACATTCTGTATCCATGGGAAATTGTCCTGCAATTCCAAAATTTTAATAATGATCTCTCCGTTGGCAAAAGATGAATAGTCCCCCATTAAGTCCTCCTGGAGGGGACTGTCAGAGAGGTGACCATGAGGAAAGAATTGAATCACCATCGCAAGTGTAACACAACCACGAGTCGGAATGTGGACTCTCAGAAGTTTGAACGTGGTACGGAATCTGGAAAAACTGAAAAGAGCTGCAAAGGCTCAGTCTAGATATAGTGGGGTCAATGGGGTGAAAAGTAAGGAAGACGAGGAATTCTGGTTAGATGAATGTAGGATAATATCAACAGCTGCAGATAATGGGGGAGTAGGATTAATTTCGAATATCAAACGCCGACAACAATAGTTCAGATATGTATACTTACCAACATCACGAACAGGAGATGAAAAAAGGAACAAAGTAGGTGAGGCTCTTGAATGGGTAATGCAGTACATAAAAGGGATGATAATCTAATAACCACGAGGGCTCGAACGCGATGTAGCGGAGAAATGGAAGACCTACAGAAGGATATGGGTTGAATAGTAGGAATGAGAGAGAAAAAATTAATTGAGTTCCGCAGTAAATTTCATTTAATAACGGCGAATAGATTGTTCAAAAACTACGAAAATAGGATTACAAGAGTGGAAGGTATACTTGGAAAAGACCTGGAGATTCACGAAGATTCCAGCGGAATTACATCATCGTCAGAGGTCTTGAAATCAAATACTTGTGTGTAAGTAATTATTAACTACGCAAGATCTAAAAGGTGTAAAACGTAATCCAACGAGTAACAAACATTGAGGCCATGAAGACAGCGCATAATGAATTCCAAAATCAATCCAAAATAATCAGGCGGTTTCACTAAAGGTTGCGACGTTGGCCGCCTTCAGTTTTCCAGTGGATTGCTCACACTGTCATGCCTCAGATTCCCATTTCTTCTGGCAACTTGTCGACCAGAGGCCATTGTTTGGAAGTCAGTCAGAGGGTAAGAGACGACAGGTGTGCGATGGGGACCGGACACATAACAAGCAGCGTCCACTGCTCGTGTGGACCAGTTCGTCACCTGCATTCAGATGCCATCTGCTCCCCGCGTTTCTGGGAAGTGTACAGCAGAGAACGTATTGACTGTCGAATCTTATGATTTGCACGGCAGTCGCTGATTTTTCTAAAGCAGACGGACCTAGCAGTCGCTCTGAAAAGGTAGTTTTGTCTCCCTTTTAATGTCATCTGAATCCTTGTATTCATTCTTAGATTAATCCTAGAAATACCAGCATATTTTCAGTAACGTGTATTACTAATGGAAGAGGGGGGGGGGGGGGCTACTTCAAACTTACCCTAAGAAAAGTTAAAAAAAGAATCAAAATTCCTTAATCGTTGTTGACTTCCATTAACAACGGACTTTTTAAAGAGATACTGGTGCGTAAGTAGGATAAAGGACCTGAAAATATCTTTTAGAACACTCTTAGCAATAACATGTACTATCGCGGTTTGCGGGGTACTTTATGACAACTACAATTTCTTTTTAAAAACATAAATTACCTTAATTGTTGACTTTTTCCCACAACAAACTTTTTAAAGAGGTATTCTGAAAAGTCACGTCTACTACTAACACCTAAATTTATGGGTTAGGATCAACATAAAAATTTAAAAAGTTTATGGAATATGGCAGAAGACTTTCTTAAAAATATTTCTTTGTTTTCATTTTAGAGACAAAGTAATTGACTAGATTACATTTTTAAATGTGAGCATAAAGTACCCCTTCCCCCACCTTCTCGTGAATGCTAGGGTTGTGTTGAAAATTTGAGGCTTTCCACGCTGTTCTCTACATCTACATCGGTACTCCGCAAGCGGTGCGTGGCAGAGGGCACACTGCACCACCGCTTGTCATTTCCCCTCTTGTTCCACTAGCAAAAAGGGCGAGGAAAAAACGACTTTCAGTACGCCTCCGTATGAGCCCTAATGTCTGGTACCTTATCTTCTTGGTCCTTGAACGTGATGTATGTACGCAGCAACAGAATCGTTCGGCAGTCAGCTTCAAATGTCGATTCTTTAAATTTTCTCAATAGTATTTCTTTCAGAAAGTTTATATTGCAAACAGCTGGCCACTGGTTTCCTTCGACCTGGAAATGATGTATGATGTGTATGTGAATGTGTTCCACGTGAATGAAAGATTATGGAAACGAGGAGAGCAAAATAATATTATATGGTTGATTTAAAAGTACTACATGGAGTTAATCATTTATTTATTTGTTCATAGGTTTCATGCAGCAACCGGCCGTTGTGACCGAGCGATTCTAGGCGCTTCAGTCCGGAACCGCGCTGCTGCTACGGTCGTAGGTTCGAATCCTGCCTCGGGCATGTATGTGTGTCATGTCCTTAGTTAGGTTTAAGTAGTTCTAAGTTGTAGGGGACTAATGAGCACAGATGTTAAGTCCCATAGTGCTCAGAGCCGTGTGTGCATGTGTCAGACATATATATATGTCTATCACGGAAAATTAAGTCTGGCAAATAGCAAGCTACGATTTATAGACTACCGAAGAAACTATTATGGTTACGTAATGAGCTGAATTCCTTGTAGAACTGAAATACGTCATTTAAAACACTGGAATAAGAGACAAATTACACATTATTACACTTTTGTCACCTCACTCGTATTGAAAAGTTGCCCTTCGGTTTATTATCGATGGAAATGTGTCAGGCACACGTTTATTTATTTATTTATTTATTGAGGTCTGCTATCTCAATCATGAGATCTCTTTTAATAGAAGAGACCGGCAAGGCCGGCAATATTTCCTGGCTCATACAACTGCGTAAGATTTTCTTTTTTCTTTTTCTTTTTTTTAAGGTTCTGATTACCCAGAACGAGTCAGATATAGCTACGCAGAGAAGATGCGGAATCAAGAACCAAACCAATCACCTTGAAATATCACAACAACCGCACACAAGGTTCTTAAAAACAAATTCACACACGTGATAAACATACACTGAGGTGCCAAAAGTCGTGGGGTATCTCCTTATATCGTGTCAGAACTTTCGCCTGCTCTAGTGCAGCAATCCGACGTGGCTTGAGATCAATAAGTTGTTGGAAGTTCCCTGTAGAAATATCGAGCTATGCTGCTTCTATAGCCGTTATAGCCGTCCGTAATGCCAAAAACGTTGCTGAAGCAGGATTTTGCGCACGAACTTACCTCTCGATTATGTCCCGTAAATGTTCGATGGGATTCATGTCGTGCGGTCTGGGTGGCCAAGTCATTGTGTAAAGTTGTTACTTTTATTTGCTATGAAAGCGGTACTGATAGACAATAAAAGCGGTTTAAAAGCTGTGAGCTGTCTGGGGAAGTTAACCTTGCATTACTGCACAACTGTTTCACCAGGTATCCAGTCTAGCTTACCAAATTCCCAACCAGACTAACGTTAATTATAATCTTTTAATAGTCATACGACAACCAGTGATATGTATATAAAAAAGAGAATTTAAATAAAAATAAATAAATCAGTTTATATTTCGAAATTTATTTTAACATTGATCATTGAAATTTCAGCGTATTAAACTCGATTCATAACTAGGCTGGTGCCGTATTTATGACGGTGAAAATGTGAGTTTGTAATCTTACGGAACACATCAAATATGGAGCCAAGATTGGGAGACTGCATACAACACTGCATTCATAAAATAACACACGAAGAACGTTGAAACATATGCAAGAGGAAATTAACCACAACCAACCGATTCAATTTTCACCCAAAGAAGTTACGTTCGTAGCGCAATCCTGTCCGTCATGTAATTACCACACACTGGTATACTAAATTCATACTAACTTTCTGTAACATCTTCCCGAAAAGAATAGCTGAGGGCTACTTTGATGATTACACCACATGCTTCACGTGGTCAACTTGGTTTACACAAAGAGTGTAACTCCACAATAATTGATAGTTAAAATAAATTAGATCGAAAAGCAATTTACAAAAGAAAAACCTCGAACTGGTTACTATCGTCTTACTATTAACCTGATGGGTCAAACAATTGTATAAGCACGTGGTACTGGTCTCACAAAGTACACCCCACGTCGGTTGAACATGAAGAAAAGTTGCTATATTGAAAAATATTGTCAAGACAAGACGTTATTATCTCACGCACATTCGCATTGAAGATTGATGATGCTAGTTAGAGTTACTGATCAACACGTGGTTCCACTTTACTCATAAAGTAGTGACAAAGCAACTACCGGAATATATTCTGAACTTCACACTCTAATTACACTGCGTTGCAATTTAAGATAACATTATATATTTTAGAGCTAAACCTGAAATAAAGGTGATTAAATTTTCAGTCAGGCTGGACTTAAGAAATCCATTGTCCTACGGACTTAGCAGAGACACGCTTAGCCGGAGATCTTACTTCGGACGCTCGCCGCGGACAGACTGACCTGCGCTCCTACCGAGCGTGCTTCCCAGATACAAACGGAAGTGGCCAGAGAGACAGCTTCCTATGCCAACATGACAAGGGACGGACAGAAACATGCTAAGAATGGAAACCTTTCTGCTTTTAGAAAGCGTAGCTACCTGTTCCGACGTTGGTCCTACTGTTCTCTAGCAGACAGGCTTGTCTGCTACCATCCAGCATGCAACTACAAATACATTTGCTCATTCATCCTCTCACACAGATGGGAAGGGGGATGACAGTATTTTATCATATACAGTATATAAAAGAAAGCGGATGTAGGTTCCGTATGAGACTGTGTGACATGAATTACATATAAACTGTGTTTTAAAGTGTAGTAGTGTGACAGATCGTTCTTGTTTGTGTGTAAAAATAACACGTTTCACTGCTCAGTCTCCTCCCAGATAGTCAGAAATACCACAGTAAATTTAGAAGAGGAATTTATGCCGTAAATGACAACAGACTTAAGAAATTGACATGAAAGGAATCCAACAGAGACCTTTCATAACCCCAACGCTCCGGGAAAAGACTGTGCAGGGAATTTTCTGGCCATGCTAGGACATTCCCAAGCAGGCTTCTCACACCCAACTTAAACCAAAAATGTAAAGAAAAGGCAAAAGGTCACCAGCTACTTGCTAAAACACAATAATTTCAACAAATCTTTAAAATCTACCAATTTCAAACAGAAAAAGAACACAATCTGTGACACCTATTTAAAAGATAGTGTAGACCTAATTCGGTCAGCAAGTAAAAACAATGGTTCCTGTGTCATTAATATGAAAACAATTTCTGGTTGTTACCCTTATGGAGTTCACCAGTATTTGTTCATTTCAAGAGCCAACTGATCACAGGAAAATTTATGACTGTTTATTAACAAGCAAAATTTATGATAATAGCAAAGGTGCCACAGCAATTAAAAAAGAACATGAAAATAACATAAGTATTATAAAGCAGAACATTACAATGCACAATCCGCAAAAGCAAAAAAGGTGATAAGAGAAAAAAACATGTTTTACAAAGTGGTTATCACAAAAAACTTCTATATCTTATAAAACTAATAATTTGTAGAATTAAAATAACTTTGTGGCACTAATTTAATCACTCTACTATATTTCAGTTAATTAGCAAACAATGATCACTTTTTTTTGTTTGTTTGTGGTTTTAGGGCGCAAAACTGCTATGGTCATTAGCGCCCGGTCCGTGACTGAGGAAAGAATAAAAACTGAAAATGGAAAACAGCAAAAATGGGAACGAAACTCAAATAATTGGAGACACTAAAAGCAGAAACAAGGCTTAAAAGTCCACTACAGAGAGGGGTTGATGGTCCCCGATAAAACTTCAAATGACTGACGTCATTTCACTGTCACTAATAAACTGGAGAACGCGGTCGGCTGAGCGCGTGTCATCTGCTAAAATCGACGATAGATCAGGCGATAGCTGTAGACGGGAGCGTAACGGATTAAAATAGGGGCATTCAATTAAAAGGTGTCTTACCGTCCACAGCTGAGAGCAGTGCGGACAGAGTGGGGGAGGATCGCCGCTTAAAAGATGTCGATGGCTAAAAAGACAGTGCCCTATCCGGAGTCTAGCTAAAATTACCTCCTCCCGACGACGCGTTCGGGAGGAAGAGGTCCAAGCGCAAGGAAGGGCTTTCACTTCCCGCAATTTATTTCGGGGAAGTGTTGACCAATGCGCATGCCATAATTGAGCAACTTTGCGACATAAACCGCTCCGTACATCGGTGAAGGGAAGCGACTGAATAGCTGGCCGAGGAAGAGAAACTGCCGCCTTGGCTGCTATATCAGCCGCCTCATTCCCACAGATACCAGCGTGTCCCGGGAGCCAGAGGAACGCCACCGAGACGCCCCCCAGGTGGAGCAAGCGCAGACAGTCCTGAATCCGGTGGACCAGAGGGTGCACAGGGTAAAGAGCTTGGAGACTGAGGAGAGAGCTGAGAGAATCTGAGCAGATTACGTACTGTATCCGCTGATGGCGGCGGATGTAGTGGACAGCCTGGAGAACAGCGAAAAGCTCCGCAGTATAAACCGAACACTGGTCGGGAAGCCGAAAGTGATTTGGGGCGTCGCCAACAATATAGGCACTCCCTACACCCAACGATGTTTTCGAGCCGTCGGTGTAAATAAAGGTGGCGTCCGTCATTTGTGCACATAGAGCAGCAAATGCCCGACGATAAACAAGTGAAGGTGTACCATCCTTGGGAAATTGACAAAGATCACGGAGCAGACAGATCCGGGGACGGAGCCAAGGCGGTGCTGTACCCCAAGTTGTCAAGAAGGTTTTAGGAAAGCGGAAGGAAAGAGAATGGAGCAGTTGACGGAAGCGGACTCCCGGGGGTAGTAGGGAGGAGGAGCGGCCTGCATACCCTACATCAAAGGAGGCGTCGAAAAAAGGGTCATGGGCTGGATTAGCAGGCATGGAAGACAGATGGCTAGCATAACGGCTCAGAAGGACCGCTCGCCGATTGGACAGCGGAGGTTCAGCAGTCTCAGCATAAAGGCTTTCCACAGGACTAGTGTAAAAAGCTCCAGACGCTAAACGTAATCCACGGTGGTGGATAGAGTCGAGACGCCGAAGAATAGACGGCCGAGCAGAGGAGTAGACTATGCTTCCATAGTCCAATTTCGAGCGCACTAAGGCGCGATAGAGGCGGAGAAGGACCACTCGGTCCGCTCCCCAGGAGGTACCATTCAGGACACGGAGGGTGTTGAGCGTTCGCAGACAGCGAGCCGAAAGATAGGAAACGTGGGAGGACCAGCACAGTTTTCTGTCAAACATAAGACCCAAGAATTTAGTGACGTCTGAAAACGGAAGGTTGACAGGACCTAGATGTAATGAGGGCGGAAGAAACTCCTTACGTCGCCAAAAATTAATACAAACGGTCTTACTGGGAGAGAAACGGAAGCCGGTTTCGAGGCTCCAAGAGTGGAGGCGATCGAGACATCCTTGAAGACGTCGTTCAAGAAGGCTGGTCCGTTGAGAGCTGTAGTAGATCGCAAAATCGTCCACAAAGAGGGAGCCCGAGACATCAGGAAGGAGACAATCCATAATTGGATTTATAGCGATGGCAAACAGTACAACACTCAGCACGGAGCCCTGGGGTACCCCGTTTTCTTGAGAGAAAGTGCGGGAGAGAGTAGTGTTCACCCGCACCCTAAATGTTCGCTCTGCCATAAATTCTCGGAGAAAAAGGGGCAGCCGGCCTCGAAAGCCCCAAGAGAACAGTGTGCGGAGGATGCCTGTCCTCCAACAGGTATCGTATGCTCTCACCAGATAAAAAAATATTGCTACCGTTTGGCGTTTCCGGAGAAAATTGTTCATGAGATAAGTGGAGAGAGCAACAAGATGGTCAACTGCAGAGCGATGCTTTCGGAATCCGCATTGGGCAGGTGTTAAAAGACTGCGTGATTCCAGCCACCAAGCTAAACGGTAATTCACCATACGCTCCAAAATCTTACAGACACTACTCGTGAGAGAAATGGGGCGATAGCTAGAGAGGAGATGTTTGTCCTTTCCAGGTTTCGGAATGGGAACGACGATAGCTTCCCGCCATCGTCTGGGAAAAGTACTGTCGGTCCAAATTCGATTATAAAGGCGAAGGAGGTAACGCAGACTATGGGTTGATAAATGCAGCAACATTTGGACATGGATACCATCCGATCCTGGGGCGGAGGAGCGAGAAGAAGAGAGGGCATGTTGGAGTTCCCGCATGGAGAAAACAGTATTGTAGCTTTCGTGGTTTTGAGAGGAGAAAGCAAGATGTCGCACTTCCGCTGCACGTTTCTTCGGGAGAAACGCTGGCGGGTAATTTGAAGAGCTCGAAATCTCAGCAAAGTGCTGACCCAATGAGTTAGAAATTGCGACGGGGTCCACTAAGGTATCATGCGCGACAGTGAGCCCAGAGACCGGGGAGAAACTAGGCGCGCCTGAGAACCGTCGAAGCCGACTCCAAACTTCCGAGGAGGGAGTGAAGGTGTTAAAGGAGCGAATAAAGAATTTCCAGCTTGCCTTCTTGCTATCGCGGATGACGCGACGGCATCGCGCACGGAGATGCTTATAGCGGATACAGTTTGCCAAAGTAGGATAGTGACGGAAAATGCGAAGAGCACGTCGCCGCTCACGTATTGCGTCACGGCATGCCTCGTTCCACCAAGGAACTGGGGGGCGCCGGGGCAATTCGGAGGTGCGTGGTATTGAACGTTCCGCAGCTGTAAGGATAACGTCGGTAATATGTGTGACGTCATCGTCGACGCTGGGAAAGCGACTGTCATCGAATGTCGCTACAGACGAAAAAAGTGTCCAATCGGCTTGGGCAAACTTCCAGCGTCGCGGGCGCATGTATGGCAGTTGAGGCTGCAGCCTAAGGACACATGGAAAGTGGTCACTCGAGTGTGTATCATCAAGGGCGAACCATTCGAAGCGCCGAGCTAGCGGAACAGTACCGATCGCAAGGTCCAAATGAGATAAATTTGTCGTGGAGGCAGACAAAAACGTGGGGACCCCAGTGTTGAGGCAAACTAGATCCGCTTGGTGGAAGACGTCTAGCAATAGGGAGCCACGTGGACAAGGATGTGGAGATCCCCAAAGCGGGTGGTGGGCATTGAAGTCCCCAACCAGCAAATAGGGGGGTGGAAGCTGACCAAGAAGATGAAGGAGATCAGCTCGTGCCATTGGTGTGGACGATGGAATGTATACAGTACAAAGAGAGAACGTGTATCCAGAAAGGGAAAGACGGACGGCGACAGCTTGGAAGGAAGTGTTTAAGGGGATTGGATGATAATGGAGAGTATCATGGAGAAGAATCACGAGTCCTCCATGGGCTGGAGTGCCTTCCACAGAGGGGAGGTCATATCAGACGGACTGAAAATGAGGGAAAACAAAGCGGTCATTAGGACGCAGCTTTGTTTCCTGAAGACAGAAGATGGCCGGCGAGTAGGATCGTAAGAGGATCGACAATTCATCCCGATTGGCTCGAATGCCGCGGATATTCCAGTGGATAATGGACATAGGGTGAACAGAAAATGGATTGTGACCAAGGGTGCTGTCAACACAACGACTGCTCAGAGCTTGCGACCGACAGCAGGGAATGGCATTCAGCCGAAGGCAGAAGATCCTGATCCATAGGTTGGTCAGGAGCAGCTCCTGCCACCAGCGATCGGCCGGTTAACCGGCCACCAGCAGTGCGCCTCGGCGACACAGAAGACGGCCGAGGGCGATTTCCGCCAGGTGGCGCTGTGGATGGGACACCTTGGCGGAGAAGGAGAGGAACTGGGTTTCTTTGTAGCCTTCTTGGAAGTATGAGATTTAGATGAAGGAGGAACCGATGGTGGTGAAGTTGCCGTACGTAAAAACTCTTCACGAGTATGCTCTTTCTACGAAGACTTGGTGTCTGACTTTTGGGCTCGAGATTTAGCAGAACCCGACGAAGGGTGAGCCATAGAGTGGGCAGGCGAAAGTGGTGAAGTTGAACGGGCGATCTTTGCGCTGGCCGATCGGACGACCGTGGCACTAAAGGTGAGGTCGCAAGTCTGCGTGGCCACCTCCTTTGTTGGCCGAGGGGAAGCAAGGACAGTGCTGTATTTGCCTGTCTGAGGCACGGTGGGCTGTCGACTGGCGAATAATTTTCGAGCAGCAAAGGTCGACACCTTTTCCTTCACTCTTATTTCCTGGATGAGCTTTTCGTCCTTAAAAACTGGGCAATCTCTAGAGGAAGCAGCGTGGTCACCCATACAGTTGATGCAGCGAGGGGATGGAGGTGGACAAACACCCTCATGGGCATCCTTGCCACAGGTAACACATTTGGCCAGATTGGAACAGGACTGGCTGGTGTGATTGAACCGCTGACATCGATAGCAACGCGTAGGGTTTGGGACGTAAGGGCGAACGGAAATTATCTCATAGCCTGCTTTGATTTTCGATGGGAGTTGAACTTTGTCAAATGTCAAGAAGACAGTGCGGGTTGGAATGATCTTCGTGTCAACCCTTTTCGTAACTATGAACAGCCGTTACGCCCTGGTCAGACAGGTAGTGCTGAATTTCTTCGTCAGACAATCCATCGAGGGAGCGTGTATAAACGACTCCACGCGAGGAATTTAAGGTACGGTGCGGTTCCACCCGGACAGGGAAGGTGTGGAGCAGAGAAGTACGCAGCAATTTTTGTGCCTGGAGGGCACTGTGTGTTTCTAACAACAGGGTGCCATTCCGTAATCTGGAACAAGACTTTACAGGACCTGCAATTGCGTCGACACCTTTCTGAATAATGAAAGGGTTGACTGTGGAGAAGTCGTGACCTTCGTCAGACCGAGAAACAACAAGGAACTGTGGCAACGATGGAAGAACTGACTGTGGTTGAGACTCAGTGAACTTACGTTTGTGAGCAGACATAGTGGAAGGTGAGGAAACCATTGCGGAAGAATCCCCCATGATTACCGGCGTCTCCGATGGCGCGCTCCTCCCTTGTGGGGTCCCTCACTGAGGGCACACCCGCCTTAGGTGATTGTTCACACCTCAGGTCACACCTCCCGACAAACGGACGGAGGGACCAATCGGCACTTTCGGAAGGTATCAGCTCGGGTAATCACCCCTCCCTGGGCCTGGCCGTTACCAGGGGGTACGTACGTGTCCTACCTGTCTACCCGGGGCGGGGAATTACGCGTTACCCCGTCACCGGCTACGCATGGAAGTGCGTGGGTCGGCCTTCAGACACGCACAGGGAGGAAAAAAGAGAAAGGGAAAGGAAAGAAGAGGGGGTCTCAAACGCAGCAGCGGAGAAAAGGGCAAAGAGAAAAGGGAAGGAAAAGAGAAGGACAGAGGAAGGACAAGGACTTGCAAGCGTAGAAATCAAGGAATTTGGAACAGTTTCGAGCGTCCATCTCCGGACGTAGGCACAAACTATACTCCCAGAGGGGGAGAAAGGTAAGGGAAGAGCCAGAGGTGAGGGGGGGGGGGCGAAGATGGGGGACGGGGAAGGATGCGGAAAGGGAAGGTATGCAGCCCGGAAAGGAAGGAAGGCCACATCAGCTCGGGGTCCCGTGCTCGCTACGCACGTATCCACAAAAGACACAATGATCACTGTGTCGTTATACTGAAACCACAATTAATTATGTGATTGTTACCCTTATGGGGTTCCTCACTATAAATATGCCCCATGCAAAGGCTAATCGATCATAGTCCAATGAGAATGAAAAGCTATCTGAATGATAAACGAAGCAATGCCACAGCAATGAATTTACGAAACAAAATATCACAAATCTAATACATCACACCAAAGCAAACATTGATAAATAAAACAGCTCTGAAAGTACAATAGTCAACATCTAAAAAAACACCAATAAATAAAACACCTGCAAAATACAAGAGTCAGTCTAATAAACACCAATAAATCGAACCCCTGCAAAACACACGAGTCAAAGTTTCTGTGACAAACACACGTATATGCACTGAACTAAGAACTGTATAATCACTGTTCACTGACACACTCAGTACTTCCACTGTTCCGAGGCACAATATAAGGGGGGTGGGGTTCGTCGCTGCAGCTGTCAGTAGGGATTTTTGTCAATCTGTTGCGTGCAATCCCGCCGTCTCTGCCCTCTCATGAAGTTTCTCTTGGTGGCCCGTGTCACGTACATCTCGATTTGGTTCCATGTTTGGGTTGTCAAATTCGTGCGGTATCCTCGTTTGACACGCCAGGTTGATATTCCTGGGCAAGGATGACAATGGTCCTTCTTTGTGCCACCCTTAGCTACCAGAGAACGTCAAACTATGATTTACCGTCGCTTGACAGTTGGCATCCGCCAGGAAATGTTGATAGGCGTCGTTGAAGTCTGCCAGTTTCTCTGGACAGTATGTGTCAAAAGGCTCCACGCCCCTTGTGTCGTTACATTCTTGAGTTATCCTCAATTGGCTCACCGGTTTGATATTCCTGGGCAAGGATGACACTTAATGGCTCTTCTTTGTGCCACCCTTAGCGACCAGAGAACATCGAACCATGATTTACTGTCGTTTGACAGTAGGCATCTGTCAGGAAATGTCGATAGGCGTCGTTGACGTCTGCAAGTTTCTCTGGACAGTAACTATCAAAAGTCTCCACGCCCTTTAAAAAATTGGGATGAACTAGGGTACCTAGAACATTCTTCAACCAATCACGAACAACTGTGGGCCTGTGACACGCCACTTTGTCATCCATAAAAATTCCACCGTTCTTTGGGAAAAAGTAGCCGAACCCATCCATTTCCAGTCAATTAACCGTTCAGTCCACTCCTTGTAAACACAGCACTACCAGCTTGCACGTTTCTTGTCGACAACCTGGATCCACGGCTTCATGGGGTCTGCGCCACACTAAAGCCGTACGATCAACTCTTAGAAACAAAGGGACTCATATGACCACGCCAAGGATTTCCAGTCATCTAGGGTCCAACTGATGTGGCCACGAGCCCAGGAGAGGCCCTGCAGGCGATGTTGGGCTGTTAGCAAAGGCTGCCATCGCCCGTTAACGCCATCTTTAGCCTCACTGTCCTGAAGGATACATTCGTCGTACGTGCAACATTGATTTATACAGTCATTTAGGTTAGAGGGTCTCAGGGAACCCCAGAAAGGACGTTCCTCTAAAAGTGGACAGATAAAACACAGTAAGGTAGTTGTAGAAACGATTGGTATTGTAAATTGTCGTAGCTGCTCGGAAAGAATCAGAGCTCCAAGACTTAATAGCAAGCACTGAAGATCAAACAGTTGTAGCTACAGAGAGCAGGCTAAAGCCGGAAATAAGTTCAGCCGAAATTTTTTCAAACGATCTAACAGTATTCAGAAAGGATAGATTAAATACAGTTGGTGGTGGAGTATTTATTGCTGTCAGAGGTAGATTGCCTTGTAGCGAAATTGAAGTAGATAGTTCGTGTGAAATAGCAGAAGATATAGTTGCTGAACAGTTCAAAGAAAACTTGAGTCTCATTTCAAATAAGCACCCCGCTCATACAATTATAGTCGGTGGTGACTTTAATCTACCCTAGATATGCTGGAAAAATACGTTTAAAGCCGAAATTGTACTGAATGCTTTCTCAGAAAATTATTTTGAACAATTAGTTCATGAGCCCACTCGGAGCGTAAATGGTTGCTAAACTATGATTGGTTCAAATGGCTCTAAGCACTATGCGACTTAACTTCTGAGGTCATCAGTCGCCTAGAACTTAGAACCAATTAAACCTAACTAACCTAAGGACATCTCACACATCCATGTCCGAGGCAGGATTCGAACATGCGACCGTAGCGGTCGCTCGGTTCCAGACTGTAACGCCTAGAACCGCACGGCCACTCCAGCCGGCTGCTAAAGTATATTTGACCTTTTAGCAACAAATAACCGTGGCCAAATAGTGAGTATTGTGACGAATACAGGGATTAGCGACCACAAGGCAGTTGCTGCTAGGCTGAATACCGTAACACCTACAATCATCAAAAAGAAACGTAAACTATATCTATTTAAAAAAAGCTGATAAAAATGCTCTTAACGCCTTTTTAAGAGACAGTCTTCACTCCTTCCGATCTGATCAGGTAAGTGTAGAAAAGTTGTGGAATGTTTTCAAAGAGATAGTATCGACAGCAATTGAGAGATATATATCACATAAATAATTGATGGTACTGATCCCCCATGGTACACAAAACGGATCAGATCGTTGTTGAAGAACCAACGAAAAAAGCATGCCAAATTTAAAAGAACGCAAAATCCCCCAAGATTGGCAAAGTTTTACAGAAGTTCGAAATATGGCGCGTACTTCAATGCGAGATGCTTTTAATAATTTCCACAACGAAATTCTGTCTCGAAATCTGGCAAAAAACCCAAAGAGATTCTGGTCATACATAAGGATTTCCAGTCATCTAGGGTCCAACTGATACAGTCATGAGCCCAGGAGAGGAGCTGCAGGCGATGTCGTCCTATTACCAAAGGCTGCCATAGCCCGTCAACGCCATATTTCGCCGCACTGTCCTTAAGGATACATTCGTCGTACGTGCAACATTGATTCCTGCGGTAATTTCACGAATTGTTGCTTGTTTGCTAGCAATGACAAGTCTACGTTAAAACCGAGCGAGGTGGCGCAGTGGTTAGCACACTGGACTCGCATTCGGGAGGACGACGGTTCAATCCCGTCTCCAGCCATCCTGATTTCGGTTTTCCGTGATTTCCCTAAATCGTTTCAGGCAAATGCCGGGATGGTTCCTTTGAAAGGGCACGGCCGATTTCCTTCCCCATCCTTCCCTAACCCGAGCTTGCGCTCCGTCTCTAATGACCTCGTTGTCGACGGGTTACACCACCACCACCACCACCACCACCACCACCACCACCACCACCACCACCACCACCACCACACTCTACGTTAACGCCTGTGCCCTTCGTCGTTTAGTGAAGGCCGACGGCCAATGCGTTGTCCGTGGTGAGAGATAACGCCTGAAATGTGGTATTCTCGGCACATTCTTGACACTATGGTTCCCGGACTACTGAATTCCCTAATGATTTCGAAAATGGAATGTCTCATGGGACTAGCTACAAGTGTAAGTCCGCTTTCAAAGTCTGATAATTCCCGTCGCGGGGTCGTAATCACGACAGAAACCTTTTCATATGAATCACCTTCGTACAAACGACAGTTTCGCTAATTCACTTCCCTTTTATACCTTGTATACGCAGTACTGCCGCAATCTGTACACGGGCATATGGATATCCCAATGACTATCGTTAGCTCAGTGTAAACATTACAACTGCAGTAAAACCAACACTCGTAATATTCTACTCGCTTTCCCAAATGTCACAATGTTAGCATAAATCTGGGCTCTGTTTACGAGTAACAAAAATATAAAATGTAGTTATGCTGTTGAGAAAACATTCCTTTGGAATTTCTACCCTCAAAACAAATTTGTGAGTGAAACAAATTTATTATGATTGCTGTTGAAATATTAATATCGGCATTATTGTTCGTGGCGGTTTGGCATACTCTAGTGGGTGGATAGCAAATTATCGTTGCGGGAGGAAAATGCAACGAGCCGCGCTGTCCGCTAGCGAGTTGCCGTAGAACTGTAAAACATCTGAGCTTGCTTCGAGCCCGGAAGCGTTTTTGAGTCCGTTACGAGTCAATATGACGTTGGACGACCAAAGGTAGTTTATTTTAACGTATTACATCATGTATTAGGTTTCTAAACCGAAAACAATATAAGAAAATTGAAACTAAGTGTAAAGTTACTGGGAATTGTGCAACACTGAAATAGTACCAGGCACCACCATTGGTTCACAGAACACAGATTAGAAAATTTAAAAACAAACACATTAAAGAACTAATAAAACATGAAATAAGTTGTGAGAGGGTATACAAATAAACAATACATCACAGAGAAAAGTTCATTACTCCTGCGAGAAAACGAGGAAGCCCGGTACAGAGTGGGAGTGTTCCTTTCGCCATGTATATGAATACTTCTAGCTTATCACTTTTTTTTTAATTCTTCAGGAAGCCTGTTTCAAACTAAACCAGCTGAACAGAGTTGTGGGAGTCGCCAGCAGAACATCCGTAGACGCAAAGTGATGGATAGCATAATTCTGTGGCGGCGCGCACAACGGACAGATTGTTTATTCTTTGATTATATATAATAGTTCTGTTATTGATTCAATGTTAATATGAGATTTTCGTTGCAATAAAAAATAAAATATTATAGCCTAACTACTTCGTGGGTCTTTCTGAAGATTGTAATAAGTAGGACGTGGCTAAAGAGTGAACCATTCTGTACACTGTTAAAGGATTCGTTATCCGAGCGTATATCGTTTTTCCATCTAGTTTGAATCAATGTTTCAGTTTCTTCTGAATGAGTAAAAATTGTCAGCAAGTCCCAAGATGGAACATATGTACAGGGGCGGCAGATTTAGAATTCCGAGACACAAGAACAACGGCGTACACAAAGTTCGCGAACCGACAACGCACATGAGTTTGAATGGCCTGTTACGGACCAAGAATATGCTCGGTGAGTGCACAGACGTGCCCCAAAATATGGCACCATACCACAATGTAGAGTGAAAGTTAACAAGCGAGCGTCAAAATGGATACAGGGTTAGTGAACATAGGGCTGTTATAGCGAGACTGAATACCGTAATTCCCAAATCCAAAATACGTCTATTGAAAGAAGCAGATAGAAATTCGCTTGGCATCTTCCTGTGAGGCAATCTCTACTCCTTCCAAATTAACGATGTAAGTGCAGACCAGATATGACTTCAATTCAAAGAAATAGTATTGACAGAAATTGAGAGATTTGTACCAAAAGAATTAAACAACGGAGACAATCCCTCATGGTACACAAAATAGGTCAGAACATTGTTGTAGAAACAACGAATACAGCATGCCAAATTTTAACGAACGCAAAACACCCAAGATTGTCCATCTTTCACAGAAGCTCGAAATACAATGAGAGATGCATACAATAGTTGATGACTAACTGACAACCTCAGCTGCTGATAGGTGTTGTTGTTATACCTCGATGTGGACAGCTGAAAATGTGTGCCCCGACCGGGACTCGAACCCGGGATCTCCTGCTTACATGGCAGACGCTCTATCCATCTGAGCCACCGAGGACACAGATGAATAGCGCGACTGCAGGGACTTATCCCTTGCACGCCTCCCGTGAGACTCACATTCCCAACTGTCCACAATTCTACATATGTACTGTACCTTATAGACATTTGCCCACCCACTCATTACTCGCGCACGCGCTGGCGATTCCCGTAAGAGTTAGGGCAACCTGTGCGCATTCGCACAGACAAAGGTCAATGGCTGGGTAGCCTTTAACTATATATACAAAGACAGTAACTTGTTCTCGAAAGAACATCAACAATAACTGTTCTTTCGAGAACAAGTTACTGTCTTTGTATATATAGTTAAAGGCTACCCAGCCATTGACCTTTGTCTGTGCGAATGCGCACAGGTTGCCCTAACTCTTACGGGAATCGCCAGCGCGTGCGCGTGCGCGTGCGCGTGCGCGAGTAATGAGTGGGTGGGCAAATGTCTATAAGGTACAGTACATATGTAGAATTGTGGACAGTTGGGAATGTGAGTCTCACGGGAGGCGTGCAAGGGATAAGTCCCTGCAGTCGCGCTATTCATCTGTGTCCTCGGTGGCTCAGATGGATAGAGCGTCTGCCATGTAAGCAGGAGATCCCGGGTTCGAGTCCCGGTCGGGGCACACATTTTCAGCTGTCCACATCGAGGTATAACAACAACACCTATCAGCAGCTGAGGATGTCAGTTAGTCATTTATTTCAGGGAAAAGCTGCACGGTCATCAACAATAACTGTTCTTTCGAGAACAAGTTACTGTCTTTGTATGCATACAATAGTCTCCACAACGAAACTTCTCGAACCTGGATGACAATCCAAAAAGATTACGGCCGTATGCAAAGCATGCTAGCGGCAAGACACAATCAATGCCTTCTCTGCGCGATAGCAATGGAAATACTAACGATGACGGTACTGCCTAAGCAGAGTTACTAAACACAGCCTATCGAAATTCCTTCACCAAAGAATACGAAGTAAATGTTCCAGAATTCTGATGAACAGCTGCCGATTTGAATAACTTAAAAGTAGATATCCTCTGAATAGGGAGGCAACTAAAATTATTTAATTAAAGCAAGTCTTCCGGTCCAGATTGTATATCAATTAGGTTCCTTTCTGATTATGCTGATTCAATAGCGCCATACTTAAGTCATATACAACCGCTCGCTCAACGAAAGATCCGTACCCATCGACTGGAAAGATGCGCAGGTCATACCAATATTCAAGAAATCCAATAGAATTAATGCACTAAGTTACAGGTCCACATCATTAACGTCGATATGCAGCAGGATTTTGAAACATACATTGTGTTCGAACATTATGAATTACCTCGAAGAGAACGTCTATTTGACACACAGTCAACGCAGGTTTAGATAACATCGTTCTTGTAAATAGTCTTCATGGGTTTGCCGCCGGATCATGTTGTGAAAATTCCACAATATTTGGTGGTTCGACCTTGCAGTCATTCGTACCTAGCCACCAGCAAGGACGCACCATCTGAAGATGTCGGACAGTACATCCGAGGAAATATTGTGGAATTTGCACAACGTGATCCGGCAGCAAACCCGTTAAGACTATTTAGAACATATCCGCCGGGAAACGTTGAGGAGTCACAACACTTCTCTTTAAACACAAGTAGCTCTTTATTCACACGAAGTGTTGAATGTTATCGATAAAGGATTTCAAATTGATTCAGTATTTTTAGATTTCCAGAAGCCATTTGACACCGTACCTCACAAGCGGCTTGTAGTGAAATTGTGTGCTTATGGAAAATCGTCTCAGTTATGGGAGTGGATTCGTGATTTCTACATCTACATCCATACTCCGCAAGCCAACTGACGGTGTGTGGCGGAGGGTACCTTGAGTACCTCTATCGGTTCTCCCTTCTATTCAAGTCTCGTATTGTTCGTGGAAAGAAAGATTGTCGGTATGCATCTGTGTGGGCTCTAATCTCTGATTTTATCCTCATGGTCTCTTCACGAGATATACGTAAGAGGGAGCAATATACTGCTTGACTCCTCGGTGAAGGTATGTTCTCGAAACTTCAACTAAAGCCCGTACCGAGCTACTGAACATCTCTCTTGCAGAGTCTTTCACTGGAGTTTATCTGTCATCTCCGTAACGCTTTCGCGATTACTAAATGATCCTGTAACGAAGCGCGCTGCTCTCCGTTGGACCTTCTCTACCTCTTCTATCAACCCTATCTGGTTCGGATCCCACACCGGTGAGCAGTATTCAAGCAGTGGGCGAACAAGTGTACTGTAACCTACTTTGTTTTCGGACTGCATTTCCTTAGGATTCTTCCAATGAATCTCAGTCTGGCATCTGCTTTTCCGACGATTAATTTTATATGGTCATTCCATTTCAAATCACTCCTAATGCTTACGCCCAGATAATTTATGGAATTAACTTCTTCCAGTTGCTGACCTGCTATATCGTAGCTAAATGATAAAGGATCTTTCTTTCTATGTATTCGCAGTACATTACACTAGTCTACATTGAGATTCAATTGCCATTCCCTGCACCTTGCGTCAATTCGTTGCAGATCCTCCTGCATTTCAGTACAATTTTCCACTGTTACAACCTCTCGATATACTACAGTATCATCCGCATAAAAGCCTCAGTGAACTTCCGATGTTATCCACAAAGTCATTCATATATACTGTGAATAGCAACGGTCCTACGACACTGCCCTGCCGAGTCGGAGAGATCATAGTGGGTAGTAACTGCCGGAAAGTCATAGAGTAATACAAAAGTGATGTCTGGCATTCCTCAAGGAAACGTTATAGGACCTCTGCTGTTACTCATCTATAAAAATAATTGGGAGGACAATCTTCTAACCTCCCAACAGTTTATTTCCGTTACCTAGCAATAAAAATTTGACTAACCTCCCAATAAAAACGTGACTCATATATAACCTTTCAATAATTAACTGACTGAATTAAACTGGTAATTCTGGACGTCAGCAGTGCTGCGTCATGGCCCTGAAAAATCATTCTGAATAAAATTGAAAATTCTTACCTCAATGATGTTTTATTTTATTTATTTATTGTTCCGTGGGACCACATTTAGGAGAAGTCTCCATGCTCATGGAACGAGTCAATACATGAAATTATAACACGATTGTAGAAACAGATGAAATGAAATATAAGAAACATATTCAGGCGACAATTCGTTAGTTTAAATAAAGAAAATCAAAAATGTAACACTGGAATTTGCTTAATTTTTTAGCTCTTCTAGGAGCTCGTCGACAGAATAGAAGGAGTGAGCCATGAGGAAACTCTTCAGTTTGGACTTTAAAGTGTTTGGGCTACTGCTAAGATTTTTGAGTTCTTGTGGTAGCTTATTGAAAATGGATGCAGCAGAATACTGCACTCCTTTCTGCACAAGAGTCAAGGAAGTGCATTCCACATGCAGATTTGATTTCTGCCTAGTATTAACTGAGTGAAAGCTGCTAACTCTTGGGAATAAGCTAATATTGCTAACAACAAACGACATTAAAGAAAATACATACTGTGAGGGCAATGTCAAAATTCCCAGACTATTGAATAGGGGTCGACAAGAGGTTTTCGAACTTACACCATACATAGCTCGAACAGCCCGTTTTTGAGCCAAAAATACCCTTTTTGAATCAGAAGAATTACCCCAAAAAATAATACCATATGACATAAGCGTATGAAAATATGCTAAGTATACTACTTTTCGTGTTGAAATGTCACTTATTTCAGATAGTGTTCTAATGGTAAATAAAGCGGCATTTAGTTTCTGAATAAGATCCTGAACATGGGCTTTCCACATCAGCTTACTATCTATCCGTACGCCTAGGAACTTTAACTGTTCCGTCTCGCTTATAACATGCCCATTCTGTCTGATTAAAAAGAAACTGTAAAAACTGAGTCTTACTGTGATTTAGCATCAAATTATTTTCCACAAGCCACGAACTTATATCATGAACTACATTATTTGATAATGTTTCAGTATTACACACAAGATCCTTCACTACCAAGGTGGTGTCATCAGCAAACAGAAATATTTTTGAATCACCTGTAATACTAGAAGGCATATTATTAAGAAACAGCAGTGGCCCCAGCACCGACCCTTGGGGAACGCCCCATTTAACAGTGCCCCATTGGGACTGAACATCATTACCACTCTCAATATTGCGGAGGATTACCTTCTGCTTTCTGTTCTTAAAGGAGGCGAACCAATTGTAAGCTACTCCCCTTACTCCATAATGTTCCAACTTCTGCAGTAATATTTTGTGGTCAACACAGTCAAAAGCCTTCGTTAAATCAAAGAAAACACCTAACGTTCGCAACCTTTTATTTAATCCGTCCAAAACCTCACAGAGAAAAGAGACTATAGCATTTTCAGTTGTTAAGGCATTTCTAAAACCAAACTGTACATTTGACAGCAAATTATGTGAATTTAAATGCTGCAGTAACCTTGTATATACAACCCTCTCGATAACTTCAGCAAACCCCGATGGCATAGAAATAGGTCTATAATTGTAAACATTATCCCTGTCTCCCTTTTTATAAAGTGGCTTCACTACCGAGTACTTTAATCGGTCAGGAAACCGACCACTCCTTAAGGAAAAGTTACAGATATGGCTAAGTGCTGAGCTAACATACGTGGAACAATACTTCAGTATTCTGCTAGATACCCCGTCATATCCATGAGAGTTCTTGGTCTTTAGTGATTTAATTATTAACTGAATCTCCCTCTTGTCAGTATCATGGGGGAGCATTTCAGGTAACAGTCTCTGAACACTTTTTTCTACGAGCGCTATATGATTCCCTGTTGGGACTATGTTTCTATTTAGTTCACCTGCTATATTCAGAAAGTGATTACTAAGTACTGTACACTCTTTGACATAAAACTTGACCGGCGGCCGGCCGCTTCAGAGGCTAAGTCCGCGCCGATCGCAACATGGGACAAAAAAACTGGCCAACTCGCTAATTCTCTAAGTCCGGTTATCTGCACAATCTGGCAACACTGTAGACTGCGGCACTTCCTGGAGGAAAACTTGTCCCATGATAGAGAAACTCTAGGCTGATTACGCCTGTGGTCTAGCGGTAGCGTGCGTTGTTTCTGTTCATAATGTCAGTGGATCGAGAGCAGCTGGCATAAAATATTTTTATAGCCTCTTCTGTCTGAATGCTGAAGACGTGAATGTAATGGTAGCACAGATTCAATCTATTTCGCTTTGTGACACACCGATATCAAAATTTTATCCAGTAACGATTTTGCGACAGATTTCCTGCAGACTGTCATCCTCTGGACGCCGTATGCGGCAAAGCTCCGGGATCCATTTGCTGGCTACTGGCAGCGGCCGTGGCGACAGCAGCGGCGCTGCACTCCCCCGTTCTTTATCGAAAGCGCCTGCTACCGCTCATCGCTTTTGATGATTTAAAACGCTTTATTATTAAATGTTGCTCCACAGGAAATTTCTACAATTTCCATTCACGCTCAAAAGCAACGGAGACAGACGCCCTGATTAGTAGGCGGGTATTATATTACATTAATCGGCAAGAGCTGAGTATGGCCCGAAATTAATTTTATAGACTGGGACGAAATTAAACCACCTCACTACATTCGATGAATTTATAAATGCTTCATATCTCGTTTCTTTTCCTTTCAAACTCAATTATTTGTGCAACTTTTGGTCAATGTTTGGATGTTTTCGTCAAGCCAGAGTGAGCGTCTGTGGTGTAAAGTGTATTACAGTTCTTGTTTCATCCCTTATGGTAAGTCTATGCGATAAACTGTGTGAATACCTTGCAATGCATGCTCTGTAGCAGTGCAGGAACACTGCACATTTGGAGTTCCATGTATGGGTTCATGAAGTATTTATTGTTGATCGGAAGTGATAGTTAAGGTCATCAGTTTTAAACCAGAAAAATTTGTCGTTTTGAAGGTTTCAGAGAACGGAAAGGAATTGCTAACGCCGGTGTTAGAAAACGTCTACAGTTAAATGCTATTGCAAAAATTTAGAAGGGAACTACATTAATGAACATGTGCACTTCATAAACAACCTTCTGACATGTTAGACCTATATGACGAACAAAGCTCAAATTTATATCGTTGACAGTCGGTTTGAATCTTTTCAGGGTCTATTTTACAGTGAAGCACCTTGGAATTTGCAAAGCAGAAATCCATGATATTAACTTAATTTACTAAGTCGAAATCGGACGAAGATTGATGTTTAAAGGCATTCTTCAGATTTCGCATAAGAAATTTTTACTAGCAGTTTGCAACTCCATTAATTAAAATGGAAAATAAAAGGTTGTAGTCAGCGGCTTCTACCGTGATTCGAACTGCTATGTCCTATAGTACAAGCACTGCAACGCACAAGGGAACCTCTGAGCTAACGACACACTGGCGGTCAGAGGCGGAATATAGTCACTGCGATGTTGCCTGAGCCTCAAAACGCAACCTTAAACACACGAACAGACGAGGTGGAGATTACTGTTTTAACGTCCCGTCGACAACGATGTCATTAGAAACGGAGCACAAGCTCGGATTAGGGAAGGATGGGGAAGGAAATCGGCCGTGCCCTTCCTAAGGAACCATCCCGGCATTTGCCTGAAGCGATTTAGGGAAATCATTGAAAACCTAAATCAGGATGGCTGGGCGCGGGATTGCACCGTCGTCCTCCCGAATACACACACAAACAGGTGTTACTTATGTGAAGAACGCCGTTCTTGGAGTCCAGAAATTAAATATACTTTCTAATTGTGTCATCTTGCAGTGGATTATATCGTACGAGTCTTCGATGTGGAAAACTAATGTCAAGTGAATTTAGCGAGGTAACGCCGACCTACACCCGGAAGTAAATGCACTATCAGAGTGTTAACAAATACTTGCTACGACGCTGCCATTTCTAGGCTCTCTGACGAGGCAGCTCTTCAGCGAAATGCTTGCCGTGATTCTCCGATACGGTTCTTCAGAGTGGAGACGCGCGCGCACGTTTGGTTTTTATGCGGCGTTCTCCCCTGATGGTTTCTGACGTCGCCTTGTGGGCTATGTATACATATGAGACATTCAATTATCATTAATCCAGAATGATAAAAGTTTCAGCTTCCGGCGTGGAAGAAGGCTGTTGACGCCGACATTATATCATTTCAACGTAGGGAAAGCAAAACGATCATTCAATTTTTCTCATTCAACATAAAGCATGTGAGATAATTTTCCGTAACGTTCATAATCATCTAAAAATACAAACGAAGTAAAAATACACCGGAAGCTTATTCGAATTGAATATAACGCTTTGCACCTCGATGTCGAATTTGTCCACTTGCAATCTTTTGCAGCATACACATAGAATGTCATGATTACCACGAGAATGAAGAAATATGTTGGTAAGGATGGAAGCAAGAAGAGACGCAGTCAACAAATATTCTATTCCTCATGGCATTCATTTCATTTGACACGTAAGAAGAGGTAAAGCGGGAATTTACTTTCGTTAACACGAAAGATATGCCGCACATATTGATAACGAGGAAGTCTGCGTCTTCATACGTTTCCTCCTTGAAATCTGTATGCTCTATTATATACTAAGTAGCCCGATCATTGTTTCAGTAATGTTACCCTCTTGTTTGACCCCGTAACGATGAACAGATTCCAAATGCATGTCTCCCTTCCTAGGTTGTTTTTTGTGTTTTATTGCTTGGAATTCCTGAAGCAGACCACTGTGCCTTCCCCCCTCGTGGGTTAGGTCTCAAAACTAAACCGCTTTGTATCCAATGGCATAATTTATTCAGACAGCATCAGCATAAGACTATCAAACAAAGCTTTCCATTTACAGTTGCAGCACTCTAACCAGCACTGACCAAAGTGTAATCCACGGTCATGGTCCTATATTACCAGCTGTCTGCTACTGTGGCAAAGTCCGTACTACACTGTCGATTCCGCAGCACCATTTTATCTGGTAACACTGTGTAGTTGCACAGTTGTGCTACCAGGTCTGTCCTCACACTGTCAACTTTATGTATCTCACTTCTCCTGTAGCGTAGATCACGAGGAGCCGAAGTAAATGAGTGTATTCTGCATGACGTAACATTCAGTATTCCCTTCTTTCATAGCCACTCTTCATGTGCATCGATACCAATTAGGAATGCGAAAACTCTTGCGAGTGAGAGAATGACAATAACAATCGTAACAAGAACAAGCAAATAATGAATGATGTTTATTCCAACGCAGAACGAGAATGGCTTTAAATATAAAAATCTGTATCTATATCTATATCCATATCTATTGATCTTTGAGTTGGCACAACGCAAATATATTCTTAGCATTTAGTTACTGAATTTAGTTCTGGATGTTTGCAGAGAAAAGGAAAAGTCGGTACTTCTCGCTAGTGTAATATAATGTGAACCAGCAACTACCCTTTCCTTAGAACACGACTCAAGCAGGTCCTCAAGTAGGTAGCAAGGCACTGCTGCATTCTGTTCCCTGACATTGCTCTGATGACGGTTAATGCAGATAGTTCCGATTATGAAATACAAAACGTATTGCAGGTTAGTTAGGTTTAAGTAGTTCTAAGTTCTAGGGGACTGATGACCTTAGAAGTTAAGTCCCATAGTGTTCAGAGCCATTTGAACCATTTGAACTATAACACAAAATGACATTAAAAATTAAAGTTATTCACGAGCAGCCAGTTGAGAATATGTATGAACATTAAATGACACGACGAACTGAAATAATATGACGAAGAGTTCAGCGCTCACTGGGAATAGAGCCCCACACATATCGTTGTTGACTACACACAAAGAGACGTCAGCTACCGAATTTTTCTCCACCAGCTGCTCAGAATACCATCTTGAACTTACAGTCATCTCGCAAATAGTTCTGTGTCTCACTGGGAGTTAAAAACGTCAGATATCGTTAGTGTTGAAAACGAATGAAAATACATTAAAAATCAAAATTATTATCCACCAGCAGATAGGTGTTCTCATGATAGAGCTTGATAATACATAATTAAATCTTTAGTGCCGGGCCAGGATTCGATCCCATTCACGCGTAATATGTGAAGGTGTTGAGGAATCTGCAGTTTTGAACAAACAACAAATTGTAGCCGAGCTGTATTGCCACGAAGGGATCAAATTCCGCGTTAAGGGCGGTCTGAGTTGCATTCCCAGTTTAGAACCAATTTTATCGACATACAGAAGCTCAAATAAAAGATGGAATAAGTGTCCTGTGACCATACATAGCGTTTGTGTCGTCACTTGAAATAAATAACTAGTATAAGAAAGGTTACTGGTGATAGTTTCTACATGTCGCCACTCCTGACTTTATTGTGGTTCAACCTACGTCTACTTGGTAAAGAAGGAATATCATCTTTAATGTGAATTTTCAGACCACGCAGCCATTATATCTCCTTCACTTGGTGTAGCCAGGAGAGAATGGAATCTGTCTCTCCCTATCTAAAATCATTGACAGAAGTGGGAATCGAACCCAGACCATAGGTATAACAACCTACCATCCGTCCAACAGACCACGAAATCCTCTTCTCTGCGAGTCATTTTTCTATCGTAACGCAGTTGCGCCACACTGGATGAGAATTCTGACACACAGGCTCCCTGTAGTAATTTGCAGCATGTTCAGTAAATTCATTTACTTGGTTGACCGAATCACCATGAACTAGCTGCCTCAGCTACCCAGTGCATACGTTAGACTATTTTGTAATCACAGAAATAAAATCACGTAACTGCCACCTACACACAACTGCCAACAGTGTAGGATGCAGAAGTTTAAATAGGAAGTGTTCCTTTCCACTTGAGCTAATCTATTGCGCTATCTGTTACTAGAAAACGTCGTTCAGTCCAAAAGAAAAGCTGTAACTGTTTGTCTCTCAGAAGTCAAGACCTGGCCATATGCATAATCTCACAGTGCTGTGGAATCCAAAAGTTCTGGAGGAATAGTTGCCGAGCTCTGGAGCTGCTGTAGCTACGTGTCAGCTTGTAGCATAGATACGATGTCGCGAGTTCGAATACATTCAGTGCTACATTTTTTAAAACGCAATTCTGCTCTCTGCTGAAGGTATCAATCTAATGGAATTTTGAACGTAATTCCCTTCACTTCTCAACCCAAAGTAGTCGCATGTGGAAAAAGGGCTAACTACTGTGACATTTTGTTCTATTCAGGTTTAATAGACAGCAGGCAGCAGATGCATCTCGAAGATGTGCAGGGAGAGTGCATCGTGCCATAATATGTCAGAAAAGTATTTTCTACATTAGCCGTCGTGTGGTAGTGATATTTTATTCTTCTTCAAACTTTGTTTGACAGCTTTAACTCAGAACAAGTTTTCTACATGCATGTAATCAATAAACTGCATGTGCATTGTCAGACTGTCATAGGTAACATCTGAGAATTCGCATATATCGTTGATTAATTTCTCTCTCATGTTTACTATTGTTGTAACAACACTAAAGGAAACCTTACGAAAATTGTGCACTGTATTATAAGAAATGAAATAAAACTAACCATGATAACCTTACGACGAAGTATCTGTACACAAGCATGCCTCTATCTACACGAATTAGTAAAATACTACTCACTTAGATTTTGATTGGGTCTGTGTTTAATTGGTATGCTGTGTCATACTCAAGAGGTATGCAAATGTGGCATTTCATAAATATAGTTACGTATTCCTAGAAACCCAAAATTCGCTTGTCAGCAGCGGAAAGAGGCCTTACCTGTTGTGCAGCATTGTAAGTTTTTCAACATTGCACTATGAGCTGAAAGCATTTTCTTGCGATTTCCTTATTGATGTTTGATCTGACTGCTTGTAGCTCTTTCACAGAAGGGATAAAAACGTTACAGTCAGTGAGACTGGAACTGCGAACCGTAACAGACGCTTTTTCACAGGTCAGCACGTTACCACAGAGCTGGCGAGGAGGTATTGGTCTTAGCTTCCTATTACGAGGGCAGTAGTAACTAGAACTCGTAAACCGCTATTTGAAGGTCGAGATTAGTTGCGGTTTCCACCTGCAACGACTTTCCTGGGCTGAAAACCGTAAATTTTCAATCTTTTGTTACCCTTCAAGCGATAATAACTCAGATTATTCAATGGAAATGACAGGTAAAAGCAAGTGAACTTTGAGGCTTAATTCCGTGCACACCAGGAAGTAACTCGTCGATCAGAGTTGCCAAACATACGTTGCCTTGTTGCCAAATCTCAGTTACAGTACCAGCAGGAAGAAGACGAACCGATGTGATCCTACAGCGGTCTGGGAAGTGACCATAGCTGGTGTCTCCAAGTCACGGCTGCTACGGCCTGGAATACGTAATGCGTCTGATTCGCTTTCTGTAACTAGGTTTAGGGACTGGAGCGTAGTTACTAATAATACCCAGAACTGACTGCAAACTAAACATCATAAATCAGTAACTCTCATTGTTGTTTTTATATTTCTTTCGTAAGTGTACTCAAAACTAAGAAAGTCATTCACAGGCGTTTTCGTGCCTCGCCAATAGTCGAGCACAACATACAAATAAAAATAAAAAAGAATGTGTGTGTGTGTGTGTGTGTGTGTGTGTGTGTGTGTGTGTGTGTGTGTGTGTGTGTGTGTTTGTGAGAGAGAGAGATAGATAAATAAAAAGCAATGAGAGAGAGTGTAAAAAATTGTTGTAAAGAAATTGAATCATGGTATTTAAAGAAATCTTTCATTAAAATGACACGTTCCACATCATTACGAAATGTCGTATTCATGATCTATGGAACAAGAGTTAATCTAATGTAATCTAATCTAATCACATCATATTGATGATTAGCCATGAAGAGTCATGAATTACCGAAATTTTGGCCAATACCAGTAACCAAATCTAAACTTGAAAATAAAAGACGACAATTTTTGTAATAAACCGTGACTCCTATCAAGACCCTTTCGTCCCTGTTATCTAACCACGAAAGATGTCTGATATACCTCCATTCTGAAGTAACAAAGTGTGCATGCATTTAAAGATGACGTGCATGATGTGAAGTTCTGTGACGGAGATACGAACCCAACACGTAATCCGATTGTTAACTAAGAAAAATCAAATGTTACGTATCGGTTTTTCTTACGAGCCGCTAGGTGTCTGAATCTAAAATAAGGATACAAACTTTTGTGCCTAAGCGACAATCGAACTGCACACCTACCGTGCATCCACGAATATAGCTTAAGTATCAGTTGCTTACTCATGAACAGTAAGATGTGTGCGTGTTTGACCAGAAATAGCGACACCTGTTGCGATTGTTGGAAACACATGAACAGACATCGAAATTGCGCGTTAATTTTCACTAGCAGGTGGGTGTGCACTTGATAAAGCTAGAAATGAAATTATGAATATTTTTGTACTGGATCAGGTTTCAGACCCACATACTTTCCTTTGGAGGAGACCTAGAGAAGATTGCAGTCTTGGGAAAAGGAACGAAATGACTGAACTATACTGTTCCGAGAGATTCAGATCCTCGAAAGAGGAGATACGAATTCGAATCACAGTCCAGCACCAAATTTTTAAACATCTCTAGTTCAATCAAGTACAAGTAAAATAAGAGCCCTGTCCCTTTAAATGGCTATCGGTTCATCAAACAAAATAAAATTTTCTAATGTAAGTAAGCTTACTGGCGACTGTATTTCTGTTTACCACGACTTCCGCTGTGTCATTTCCCAACGTAAACCGGCTCTGCCCAGTTGGTAATGAAGGAACGTGATGTTTAATGTGGATTCTGGATTATAACGTCTTTGTCTTGATGTTACCAGGGGTAAAGTAAATCTTTTTGAGCCTCTTAAAAGTAAATGCCTGAACCCACGCATTGCACCTGTGATAGCTCGTTCCACCATACCATTGTGGCCACATTACCCAGCCCCAAGAGTGTGCTGTAACGGATGATGTGCTTAGCTTACAAAATTAGTCACGGTGGAAAAAATGCGAGTCTATTAAATGGTCAAGTAGAAGCAAGCTTCTGACGCAGCGATTATGCTATTCTCATGTCAGCAGGATGTAAAGACTCTTCTAGGCATCATAGGCTGGATGTGAATCCATTTTGATTTTTCACGAATTCAGCAAATTTCTTAGTTCGAGAAAATCCACTGTGAAGTGTGAAGTTGCCGGATAATTCGATTATTACTGTTATTATTACTATCATTTTATTCATACCGCTGCTGTAACACAAGTGCTTGAACATCATTTAATGCCTTTTGGTCACTATAGATGTAGTTTCCCAAGAACAGGATCTTTCCCTGTCTACGGAATCCTTTTCATGTTAATATCAAACACCAGCAATTACTCGTAGATTACTTTAAGACTAAAGTAATTGACGAAGACGTTACTTAGTAACAAAAACGCACTGCCTTTCTTCATTTACTTTCGCCTAGAAATGGCTATCGAGTACTGACAAACCAAAAGGCAAGAGATCTTACTGCCTTCCGATATACGTTGCTGTTAGTTCTTCCACATGATTTGGTCGACATGACCTGTTTCAAGTTGTGTATGACAGTGTTTTAGAAAATCTATTGTTTCCCTTTGAAATAAACAGAAGTATTTTCATTCTAAGCTGTCCAAGTACAAAATTTTCGCAATATTAGTTCAAATTTAATATTCGCTTCTATAAAGTAGGAAAGTATTTCACAGTCGCAAAACTCTCATCCGAAACTTTGACCTTACACTTAGTCGCTGACCATAAATTCTAGGTCAGAGTGACACCAGTTTAAATAACCTAATGTAGCGAAGACTGTTTGCCAGTGCTCTTTCTCACCGGAAAATACGCAATTCACTCATTTGGCTCCATAAGTACACTGTAACAGTAATTTCTGTGTGAAATTTGTCAGTAAGCTTTTGCCTTCCAACCGGCAAAATACGGCAGAGTACGGCCGGTAAACAATTCACAAACCACGATTTAGTGCCAATAAGACGATTTCTTTAAACATTGTCGAAGCTGAGGGAATTTAGTTTCTGCTTAAATCGTCTTAAGCAGCAACGTTCACAGATATCTCAAATAGGAAAAAGCTGAATATCCAGGTACGAAGGTTGTAAAACAAACTTCCCACAGTATGTGTCAGGTTGATCTTTTCGTCTGATAACACTGCTTAAGTATTTTGTCTAAGAGGTATCACAAGTAGTGGGAATCATTGGTTGAAAACGAGTTTAACACCAATGGGTACAGTGCTGCTAAATTTTCACAATTATTATCAACCTAAGTCTGAGTTCATCCACAAACTGAGGCGTATTTATAATATTGGAGCTAGACTGTGTATCCTTGTCTTTCTTGAGTTGTCATTGGAAGGCGTTTACACACACGTATACAATACTATGAATACTTCGAACGCTATGGTTAAAGTTGCTCTCATAAACTACTTTTTTTTTAAATTCTTCTATGTCTTCAGCGTGCAATATGTGTTGTAGATACAGTCTCAGACCAAAAAATTGACCGCCGAGTCGTTCACGTAAGGTGGACAATACAGTCGTGCTCCTCTCAGAATTCTATGTCTGGCAATATGCTCGATCTAGCAACATGTAGACTGCGGCACTTCCCAGAGGAAGTCTTGACTCCAGTCTTTGTACATTACTCTTGACTACGACCGTAGTCTTGAGGTAAAACGCGAGACCAGCTAATATGATACTGTAGATTCGCTTGAATTACACTCATAGCTTCAGCACTGAGAGGAAAGGGGCGATAAATATTTTGTCGATATGTGCTTTCGGTCGCCAGACGTCATATTAGCTGGTCTCGCGTTTTACCTGAAGACTACGGTCGTGTTCCAGCAGCGGTATGAATAAAATGATAGTAATAATAACAGTAATAATCGAATTATCCGGCAACTTCACACTTCACAGTGGATTTTCTCGAACTAAGAAATTTGCTGAATTCGTGAAAAATCAAAATGGATTCACATCCAGCCTATGATGCCTAGAAGAGTCTTTACATCCTGCTGACATGAGAATAGCATAATCGCTGCGTCAGAAGCTTGCTTCTACTTGACCATTTAATAGACTCGCATTTTTTCCACCGTGACTAATTTTGTAAGCTAAGCACATCATCCGTTACAGCACACTCTTGGGGCTGGGTAATGTGGCCACAATGGTATGGTGGAACGAGCTATCACAGGTGCAATGCGTGGGTTCAGGCATTTACTTTTAAGAGGCTCAAAAAGATTTACTTTACCCCTGGTAACATCAAGACAAAGACGTTATAATCCAGAATCCACATTAAACATCACGTTCCTTCATTACCAACTGGGCAGAGCCGGTTTACGTTGGGAAATGACACAGCGGAAGTCGTGGTAAACAGAAATACAGTCGCCAGTAAGCTTACTTACATTAGAAAATTTTATTTTGTTTGATGAACCGATAGCCATTTAAAGGGACAGGGCTCTTATTTTACTTGTACTTGATTGAACTAGAGATGTTTAAAAATTTGGTGCTGGACTGTGATTCGAATTCGTATCTCCTCTTTCGAGGATCTGAATCTCTCGGAACAGTATAGTTCAGTCATTTCGTTCCTTTTCCCAAGACTGCAATCTTCTCTAGGTCTCCTCCAAAGGAAAGTATGTGGGTCTGAAACCTGATCCAGTACAAAAATATTCATAATTTCATTTCTAGCTTTATCAAGTGCACACCCACCTGCTAGTGAAAATTAACGCGCAATTTCGATGTCTGTTCATGTGTTTCCAACAATCGCAACAGGTGTCGCTATTTCTGGTCAAACACGCACACATCTTACTGTTCATGAGTAAGCAACTGATACTTAAGCTATATTCGTGGATGCACGGTAGGTGTGCAGTTCGATTGTCGCTTAGGCACAAAAGTTTGTATCCTTATTTTAGATTCAGACACCTAGCGGCTCGTAAGAAAAACCGATACGTAACATTTGATTTTTCTTAGTTAACAATCGGATTACGTGTTGGGTTCGTATCTCCGTCACAGAACTTCACATCATGCACGTCATCTTTAAATGCATGCACACTTTGTTACTTCAGAATGGAGGTATATCAGACATCTTTCGTGGTTAGATAACAGGGACGAAAGGGTCTTGATAGGAGTCACGGTTTATTACAAAAATTGTCGTCTTTTATTTTCAAGTTTAGATTTGGTTACTGGTATTGGCCAAAATTTCGGTAATTCATGACTCTTCATGGCTAATCATCAATATGATGTGATTAGATTAGATTACATTAGATTAACTCTTGTTCCATAGATCATGAATACGACATTTCGTAATGATGTGGAACGTGTCATTTTAATGAAAGATTTCTTTAAATACCATGATTCAATTTCTTTACAACAATTTTTTACACTCTCTCTCATTGCTTTTTATTTATCTATCTCTCTCTCTCACACAAACACACACACACACACACACACACACACACACACACACACACACACACACACACATTCTTTTTTATTTTTATTTGTATGTTGTGCTCGACTATCGGCGAGGCACGAAAACGCCTGTGAATGACTTTCTTAGTTTTGAGTACACTTACGAAAGAAATATAAAAACAACAATGAGAGTTACTGATTTATGATGTTTAGTTTGCAGTCAGTTCTGGGTATTATTAGTAACTACGCTCCAGTCCCTAAACCTAGTTACAGAAAGCGAATCAGACGCATTACGTATTCCAGGCCGTAGCAGCCGTGACTTGGAGACACCAGCTATGGTCACTTCCCAGACCGCTGTAGGATCACATCGGTTCGTCTTCTTCCTGCTGGTACTGTAACTGAGATTTGGCAACAAGGCAACGTATGTTTGGCAACTCTGATCGACGAGTTACTTCCTGGTGTGCACGGAATTAAGCCTCAAAGTTCACTTGCTTTTACCTGTCATTTCCATTGAATAATCTGAGTTATTATCGCTTGAAGGGTAACAAAAGATTGAAAATTTACGGTTTTCAGCCCAGGAAAGTCGTTGCAGGTGGAAACCGCAACTAATCTCGACCTTCAAATAGCGGTTTACGAGTTCTAGTTACTACTGCCCTCGTAATAGGAAGCTAAGACCAATACCTCCTCGCCAGCTCTGTGGTAACGTGCTGACCTGTGAAAAAGCGTCTGTTACGGTTCGCAGTTCCAGTCTCACTGACTGTAACGTTTTTATCCCTTCTGTGAAAGAGCTACAAGCAGTCAGATCAAACATCAATAAGGAAATCGCAAGAAAATGCTTTCAGCTCATAGTGCAATGTTGAAAAACTTACAATGCTGCACAACAGGTAAGGCCTCTTTCCGCTGCTGACAAGCGAATTTTGGGTTTCTAGGAATACGTAACTATATTTATGAAATGCCACATTTGCATACCTCTTGAGTATGACACAGCATACCAATTAAACACAGACCCAATCAAAATCTAAGTGAGTAGTATTTTACTAATTCGTGTAGATAGAGGCATGCTTGTGTACAGATACTTCGTCGTAAGGTTATCATGGTTAGTTTTATTTCATTTCTTATAATACAGTGCACAATTTTCGTAAGGTTTCCTTTAGTGTTGTTACAACAATAGTAAACATGAGAGAGAAATTAATCAACGATATATGCGAATTCTCAGATGTTACCTATGACAGTCTGACAATGCACATGCAGTTTATTGATTACATGCATGTAGAAAACTTGTTCTGAGTTAAAGCTGTCAAACAAAGTTTGAAGAAGAATAAAATATCACTACCACACGACGGCTAATGTAGAAAATACTTTTCTGACATATTATGGCACGATGCACTCTCCCTGCACATCTTCGAGATGCATCTGCTGCCTGCTGTCTATTAAACCTGAATAGAACAAAATGTCACAGTAGTTAGCCCTTTTTCCACATGCGACTACTTTGGGTTGAGAAGTGAAGGGAATTACGTTCAAAATTCCATTAGATTGATACCTTCAGCAGAGAGCAGAATTGCGTTTTAAAAAATGTAGCACTGAATGTATTCGAACTCGCGACATCGTATCTATGCTACAAGCTGACACGTAGCTACAGCAGCTCCAGAGCTCGGCAACTATTCCTCCAGAACTTTTGGATTCCACAGCACTGTGAGATTATGCATATGGCCAGGTCTTGACTTCTGAGAGACAAACAGTTACAGCTTTTCTTTTGGACTGAACGACGTTTTCTAGTAACAGATAGCGCAATAGATTAGCTCAAGTGGAAAGGAACACTTCCTATTTAAACTTCTGCATCCTACACTGTTGGCAGTTGTGTGTAGGTGGCAGTTACGTGATTTTATTTCTGTGATTACAAAATAGTCTAACGTATGCACTGGGTAGCTGAGGCAGCTAGTTCATGGTGATTCGGTCAACCAAGTAAATGAATTTACTGAACATGCTGCAAATTACTACAGGGAGCCTGTGTGTCAGAATTCTCATCCAGTGTGGCGCAACTGCGTTACGATAGAAAAATGACTCGCAGAGAAGAGGATTTCGTGGTCTGTTGGACGGATGGTAGGTTGTTATACCTATGGTCTGGGTTCGATTCCCACTTCTGTCAATGATTTTAGATAGGGAGAGACAGATTCCATTCTCTCCTGGCTACACCAAGTGAAGGAGATATAATGGCTGCGTGGTCTGAAAATTCACATTAAAGATGATATTCCTTCTTTACCAAGTAGACGTAGGTTGAACCACAATAAAGTCAGGAGTGGCGACATGTAGAAACTATCACCAGTAACCTTTCTTATACTAGTTATTTATTTCAAGTGACGACACAAACGCTATGTATGGTCACAGGACACTTATTCCATCTTTTATTTGAGCTTCTGTATGTCGATAAAATTGGTTCTAAACTGGGAATGCAACTCAGACCGCCCTTAACGCGGAATTTGATCCCTTCGTGGCAATACAGCTCGGCTACAATTTGTTGTTTGTTCAAAACTGCAGATTCCTCAACACCTTCACATATTACGCGTGAATGGGATCGAATCCTGGCCCGGCACTAAAGATTTAATTATGTATTATCAAGCTCTATCATGAGAACACCTATCTGCTGGTGGATAATAATTTTGATTTTTAATGTATTTTCATTCGTTTTCAACACTAACGATATCTGACGTTTTTAACTCCCAGTGAGACACAGAACTATTTGCGAGATGACTGTAAGTTCAAGATGGTATTCTGAGCAGCTGGTGGAGAAAAATTCGGTAGCTGACGTCTCTTTGTGTGTAGTCAACAACGATATGTGTGGGGCTCTATTCCCAGTGAGCGCTGAACTCTTCGTCATATTATTTCAGTTCGTCGTGTCATTTAATGTTCATACATATTCTCAACTGGCTGCTCGTGAATAACTTTAATTTTTAATGTCATTTTGTGTTATAGTTCAAATGGTTCAAATGGCTCTGAACACTATGGGACTTAACTTCTAAGGTCATCAGTCCCCTAGAACTTAGAACTACTTAAACCTAACTAACCTGCAATACGTTTTGTATTTCATAATCGGAACTATCTGCATTAACCGTCATCAGAGCAATGTCAGGGAACAGAATGCAGCAGTGCCTTGCTACCTACTTGAGGACCTGCTTGAGTCGTGTTCTAAGGAAAGGGTAGTTGCTGGTTCACATTATATTACACTAGCGAGAAGTACCGACTTTTCCTTTTCTCTGCAAACATCCAGAACTAAATTCAGTAACTAAATGCTAAGAATATATTTGCGTTGTGCCAACTCAAAGATCAATAGATATGGATATAGATATAGATACAGATTTTTATATTTAAAGCCATTCTCGTTCTGCGTTGGAATAAACATCATTCATTATTTGCTTGTTCTTGTTACGATTGTTATTGTCATTCTCTCACTCGCAAGAGTTTTCGCATTCCTAATTGGTATCGATGCACATGAAGAGTGGCTATGAAAGAAGGGAATACTGAATGTTACGTCATGCAGAATACACTCATTTACTTCGGCTCCTCGTGATCTACGCTACAGGAGAAGTGAGATACATAAAGTTGACAGTGTGAGGACAGACCTGGTAGCACAACTGTGCAACTACACAGTGTTACCAGATAAAATGGTGCTGCGGAATCGACAGTGTAGTACGGACTTTGCCACAGTAGCAGACAGCTGGTAATATAGGACCATGACCGTGGATTACACTTTGGTCAGTGCTGGTTAGAGTGCTGCAACTGTAAATGGAAAGCTTTGTTTGATAGTCTTATGCTGATGCTGTCTGAATAAATTATGCCATTGGATACAAAGCGGTTTAGTTTTGAGACCTAACCCACGAGGGGGGAAGGCACAGTGGTCTGCTTCAGGAATTCCAAGCAATAAAACACAAAAAACAACCTAGGAAGGGAGACATGCATTTGGAATCTGTTCATCGTTACGGGGTCAAACAAGAGGGTAACATTACTGAAACAATGATCGGGCTACTTAGTATATAATAGAGCATACAGATTTCAAGGAGGAAACGTATGAAGACGCAGACTTCCTCGTTATCAATATGTGCGGCATATCTTTCGTGTTAACGAAAGTAAATTCCCGCTTTACCTCTTCTTACGTGTCAAATGAAATGAATGCCATGAGGAATAGAATATTTGTTGACTGCGTCTCTTCTTGCTTCCATCCTTACCAACATATTTCTTCATTCTCGTGGTAATCATGACATTCTATGTGTATGCTGCAAAAGATTGCAAGTGGACAAATTCGACATCGAGGTGCAAAGCGTTATATTCAATTCGAATAAGCTTCCGGTGTATTTTTACTTCGTTTGTATTTTTAGATGATTATGAACGTTACGGAAAATTATCTCACATGCTTTATGTTGAATGAGAAAAATTGAATGATCGTTTTGCTTTCCCTACGTTGAAATGATATAATGTCGGCGTCAACAGCCTTCTTCCACGCCGGAAGCTGAAACTTTTATCATTCTGGATTAATGATAATTGAATGTCTCATATGTATACATAGCCCACAAGGCGACGTCAGAAACCATCAGGGGAGAACGCCGCATAAAAACCAAACGTGCGCGCGCGTCTCCACTCTGAAGAACCGTATCGGAGAATCACGGCAAGCATTTCGCTGAAGAGCTGCCTCGTCAGAGAGCCTAGAAATGGCAGCGTCGTAGCAAGTATTTGTCAACACTCTGATAGTGCATTTACTTCCGGGTGTAGGTCGGCGTTACCTCGCTAAATTCACTTGACATTAGTTTTCCACATCGAAGACTCGTACGATATAATCCACTGCAAGATGACACAATTAGAAAGTATATTTAATTTCTGGACTCCAAGAACGGCGTTCTTCACATAAGTAACACCTGTTTGTGTGTGTATTCGGGAGGACGACGGTGCAATCCCGCGCCCAGCCATCCTGATTTAGGTTTTCAATGATTTCCCTAAATCGCTTCAGGCAAATGCCGGGATGGTTCCTTAGGAAGGGCACGGCCGATTTCCTTCCCCATCCTTCCCTAATCCGAGCTTGTGCTCCGTTTCTAATGACATCGTTGTCGACGGGACGTTAAAACAGTAATCTCCACCTCGTCTGTTCGTGTGTTTAAGGTTGCGTTTTGAGGCTCAGGCAACATCGCAGTGACTATATTCCGCCTCTGACCGCCAGTGTGTCGTTAGCTCAGAGGTTCCCTTGTGCGTTGCAGTGCTTGTACTATAGGACATAGCAGTTCGAATCACGGTAGAAGCCGCTGACTACAACCTTTTATTTTCCATTTTAATTAATGGAGTTGCAAACTGCTAGTAAAAATTTCTTATGCGAAATCTGAAGAATGCCTTTAAACATCAATCTTCGTCCGATTTCGACTTAGTAAATTAAGTTAATATCATGGATTTCTGCTTTGCAAATTCCAAGGTGCTTCACTGTAAAATAGACCCTGAAAAGATTCAAACCGACTGTCAACGATATAAATTTGAGCTTTGTTCGTCATATAGGTCTAACATGTCAGAAGGTTGTTTATGAAGTGCACATGTTCATTAATGTAGTTCCCTTCTAAATTTTTGCAATAGCATTTAACTGTAGACGTTTTCTAACACCGGCGTTAGCAATTCCTTTCCGTTCTCTGAAACCTTCAAAACGACAAATTTTTCTGGTTTAAAACTGATGACCTTAACTATCACTTCCGATCAACAATAAATACTTCATGAACCCATACATGGAACTCCAAATGTGCAGTGTTCCTGCACTGCTACAGAGCATGCATTGCAAGGTATTCACACAGTTTATCGCATAGACTTACCATAAGGGATGAAACAAGAACTGTAATACACTTTACACCACAGACGCTCACTCTGGCTTGACGAAAACATCCAAACATTGACCAAAAGTTGCACAAATAATTGAGTTTGAAAGGAAAAGAAACGAGATATGAAGCATTTATAAATTCATCGAATGTAGTGAGGTGGTTTAATTTCGTCCCAGTCTATAAAATTAATTTCGGGCCATACTCAGCTCTTGCCGATTAATGTAATATAATACCCGCCTACTAATCAGGGCGTCTGTCTCCGTTGCTTTTGAGCGTGAATGGAAATTGTAGAAATTTCCTGTGGAGCAACATTTAATAATAAAGCGTTTTAAATCATCAAAAGCGATGAGCGGTAGCAGGCGCTTTCGATAAAGAACGGGGGAGTGCAGCGCCGCTGCTGTCGCCACGGCCGCTGCCAGTAGCCAGCAAATGGATCCCGGAGCTTTGCCGCATACGGCGTCCAGAGGATGACAGTCTGCAGGAAATCTGTCGCAAAATCGTTACTGGATAAAATTTTGATATCGGTGTGTCACAAAGCGAAATAGATTGAATCTGTGCTACCATTACATTCACGTCTTCAGCATTCAGACAGAAGAGGCTATAAAAATATTTTATGCCAGCTGCTCTCGATCCACTGACATTATGAACAGAAACAACGCACGCTACCGCTAGACCACAGGCGTAATCAGCCTAGAGTTTCTCTATCATGGGACAAGTTTTCCTCCAGGAAGTGCCGCAGTCTACAGTGTTGCCAGATTGTGCAGATAACCGGACTTAGAGAATTAGCGAGTTGGCCAGTTTTTTTGTCCCATGTTGCGATCGGCGCGGACTTAGCCTCTGAAGCGGCCGGCCGCCGGTCAAGTTTTATGTCAAATAGTGTACATATATGCGACTTATCAGTAACACGGACATCCCCACTACGCACTGATTCTATATTCTCGACCTGTCTCTGCAGACCAGCCACTTCCTTTACGACTGACCATATGGTTTTAATTTTATCCTGAGACTTAGCTATTCTATCTGCATACCACATACTTTTTGCCTTCCTAATAACTTTTTTAAGCACCTTACAATACTGTTTGTAATGGGCTGCTGCATTTAGATTGTGACTGTTTCTAACGTTTTGATATAATTGCCACTTCGTTCTACAAGATATTCTTATCCCTTTAGTCAGCCACCCAGGCTGCCTGTTTGTGCTAGTACCCTGTTTTGAACGTTCTAACGGAAAGCAACTTTCAAAGAGCACGAGAAAAGTCTTGAGGAAGGCATTATATTTATCGTCTACTGTATCAGCACTATAAACATCTTGCCACTCTTGTTCCTTGATAACGTTTACAAAAGTCTGTACAGCAACTGGATCAGCTTTCCTAAAAAGTTGGTAACTATATTTAACATGTGTTGCAGCACAAAAATCTTTTAGACTTAAAATTTGTGCATCATGATCTGAAAGGCCATTCACCTTTTTGCTAACAGAATGCCCTTCTAATAATGACGAATGAACAAGAATATTGTCTATGGTTGTTCTACTGTTCCCTTGCACTCTCGTTGGAAAGAATACGGTTTGCATAAGATTATATGAATTAAGGAGGTCTACCAGCATCCTTTTCCTTGCACAATCACTTATACAATTAATATTGAAGTCACCACATATAACCAACTTTTTGTATTTCCTATAAAGTGAACCAAGAACCTCCTCTAGCTTTAGCAAAAATGTTGTGAAATCGGAGTCTGGGGATCTATAAATAACAACAGTAAGAAGTTTAGCTCCACTAAATTTAACCACACCTGCACAACATTCAAACACCTCTTCAGTGCAGTACTTTGAAACATCAATTGACCCAAATGGGATACCGTTTTTCACATACATGGCTACTCCCCACACCGCAAAGAGCTCCTAGAAAAGCTGCCAGCCAACCTGTATCCTGGTAAAGGAAGCCTCTGAATTATCTCCTTATTTAAGAAGTGTTCAGATATACCAATAATTTCAAACATCTATAAGCAGTTCACTAACTTTATCTCTAATACCTTGCATATTTTGATGAAATATACTAATTCCCTAATTAATCGGATACCCAAGCTTTGTAGAAAGTGGTTTCTTTGTTAGACTTCCCTTAAGCAGGAATACCTATCAGCTGACTTCAATCTAAAAAAGGTACAGCTCTAACACCCACAACTACCGGAATTTTCCCATGAGTGATCCCACCACCCCCACCTATGCTGTCACCTATAAGTTTTGCCAACCTCCCCTTCCCATACCAGTTGAGGTGCAGGCCATGTCTAGTGAAACCCGTCGTGCTGAAAGACTCCACCGACACCACTGAAATGTGACTCATGCCTTCTGTCATCAGCGCACCCCCAAGTCTCATGTTATTACGCCTGACGGCTGTATTAAGATGAGGCCGATCGTGACGCTGAAACAGTTCCACGAAATGCACATTCGTGTTGCCAGTCAGTGGCTATCTTTTCCAGGTCACCATCTATCTCACCAGAATGCCCACTGGCTTCCCCACTGCATTCCCCCCAGTGAAAATACTTCCAACAAGTCTCACACCGCAATCCACTACTCACGAACCTACGGCAAAGCCCACACTTCTCACTCATGGTAAAATTTTACAATTATTGAAACAAGAAAACAACTTTATCTAAGTTCCGCTACTACAATAAGAAGATGTTAAAAACTGACTACAATAATCACAAACTTGCTCTACAAGGGAAGTAACTACTATTATTGACAGTATTAATCAGCAACAAATGAGAATATAGCAAAATACTAACACAGAAAGAAAATCAAACGTCTAATGACAGTAACGAAACTGAAAGCAGTTCGCAAAAATTTCTTAAGTTATTTCACCGGAAAACACCAAGAACACCGGTTGAAGACTACTAAAGTTCCTAAATAAACTACTATACACAAACAATTAATTAGTAATTAGCTTTCGATGCGCCGCTACAGCTGCAACTGCTCAGCGCGGAATGTAAACACGGGTAAGAGGTTAAGTTGCTCGATACGAAACACTCACAAATATCAGGCCACAACACAAGAAATGCAGAGGTGAATGAAAACCACTAATAAGTCACTTATATAGAAAATATTATCACAAAAACAGTTAAAATATACATCTGAAACCTAAAAATAGATGAAAACTTCGAGAGCGATCTCACACGCAGTCACGCGCTTATGTCGGCGGATAACTTATGTATCTGCTCCTATAAGGAATTTTTCTGGCACAGCCCAGTGCAATGCTGGCCACTAGATTTTGTTATGTATGATTAACAACTGATTTTATTTACGATAATTGGCATGACCATGGATAGGAGAAATTAGCAAAATCTTTAAATTCCGATGAATGACTGTCAAAAGTTTTCTTTATAAGAAAGATTATAATTGAAAAATTACTGAAAGTTATTTACATGTGACTTTGATATAACAATAGTACAAAATGAGTTGTTGCAAATGACATACGCGCGCGGCAATAAATAATAATAATTTTTGCTTTTACCTTATACTACATCGTTCAGGCACCGCCGTCGTTCTCCGCGACCGGCCTTGGTAATTCCATACAGGACACCAGTTGTCTGTGTGAGCTAAACAACTAGACAACTGCTCTCTAAGAGCGACTTGACTCAACCGACCGGCTGCGAGCTACTACTCCTACTGCTGCCGACACTGCTCTCAGGTCTGCGATTCTATTGTAGCTTACATGTCGCAGGCAGTGCGTGAGCATTCCATCGAAGTTACATCTGCTCGAGTGCGCTACCAACAAATTCCTTAGTCATGGACCTTGTAGCGGTCCATGATTAAGGAATTTGCTGCTAGCGCACTCGAGCAGATGTAATTTCGATGGATTGCTCGCGCTGCCTGCGATATGTAAGCTATAAGAGAATCTCAGACCAGAGAGCAGTGTTGTCAGCAGTGGGAACTGTGTAGCAGTAGGAGTAAGTAGTTGCTAGCAGTCGTGTGTATCGAGCTGGCTGGGCCGGTCGTGGGGAGCGATGGCGGAGCCTGAGCGTTGTAGTATAAGGTAAAAGCAGCCTCGCGCATATGTAGTATTGTTATATCAAGTCCCATGTAAATGTTTTTAAAAAAAATCTTTTAATAATGATCTTTCTCATAAAAAGTAACTTTTGACAATCATTCATTTCAATTTAAAGAATTTACTAATTTCTCCAATCCTTGGTCATCCCGAGTTTTGAAAAGAAAAATCAGTTGTTTCTTTTTATACATGACAAATTTATCGGCCAACATTGCACTGAGCTGCCCCAGAAAAATTTCTTATAGGAGCAGATATATATGCGTTATCCGGCGACCTTATTGAGGTCAGAATTTTCAACTTATTCAGAATAATCTTTTAGGGCCATGACGCAGCACTGCTGACGTCCAAAATTTACCAGTTTAATTCCAGAATGAGATTTTCACTCTGCAGCGGAGTGTGCGCTGATATGAAACTTCCTGGCAGATTATAACTGTGTGCCCGACCGAAACTCGAACTCGGGACCTTTGCCTTTCGCGGGAAAGTGCTCTACCATCTGAGCTACCGAAGCACGACTCACGCCCGGTACTCACAGCTTTACTTCTGCCAGTATCTCGTCTCCTACCTTCCAAACTTTACAGAAGCTCTCCTGCGAACCTTGCAGAAGTTTGGAAGGTAGGAGACGAGATACTGGCAGAAGTAAAGCTGTGAGTACCGGGCGTGAGTCGTGCTTCGGTAGCTCATATGGTAGAGCACTTGCCCGCGAAAGGCAAAGGTCCCGAGTTCGAGCCTCGGTCGGGCACACAGTTTTAATCTGCCAGGAAGTTTCTTACCAGTTTAAATTCACAGTCAATTATTGAAAGGTTATAAGTGAACCACAACTTTTATTGAGAGATTAGTCACATTTTATTATCGGGAGGTTACGGAATTTTTCTGTTGGGAAGTTACACTAAATGTGAATAGCCTATTATTCATATTATTTTATTGTGGGGAGGTTACACTTGTCGACAACCGGGCAGGATCGTATTTTTGTGAGTTTCTGAGAAGTAGTCAGTTATATATCAGCTCTTATTTACTTAATTTTAAAAGTAGTTTGCATCTGGCGCAACGCATTTACTAACTTGTCACTCTTTCTTTCACAGGTCATCGGCAATTTATTGCTCTTTGTTGTAATTGTATTTGTTCCATTTTTGCTTTGACTTTGTTTGATTTTGTGCTTAATTCTGATTTGTGAAAATGCCGCGAAAAACTGTTAACAGTACATCGCGATGTGCAATAAGTGAAAAAGCCGACTCGAATAATTTGACCGATAATACTAGCGACACTCAGTGTCATAGTGATAATCCCCTAATTACAGATGACCAGTGCGTGCCGATCACTAGTAATGTTTTTGATCCTAATGATGAGCAAACAAATTCAGTTATGTCCACCGTAAATGTAACAATTGATGACGCGGCACGTTCCATTACAATGAACGCTGTCCAGTTTGACACGCCTGATTTGCAAAATTTACGTAGCGAACAGATAATTGTTTCTAACGAAGGTGAACAATGTACACAAAACACGTCAGATTTATTTCATTCCGCTGCAGTGACCAACAGGGCACATCCGATTAGCAAACCTTTTCATGAATCAGACAATGACGAAATGGTTACACGAAACGTGACACATGCAGATACACAATCACACAGCACAGAAAATAGTTGCTAATTTTGGGTTGGATCAAGTTATGGCATTATTACTACAACTCAATGAAAAATACGATAACCAGAACAAACAACTCAATGCAAAACAAGACAACAATTACAGACAACTTAATGAAAAACTATACAACTATCTCACAGTCGAATGAAAAACTAGATAACAACTTCAAACAGCTTAATGAAAATCTTAAACTGTTGAATGAAAACCACGACAACCTTAATGAACAGAACAAGCAACTTAGTGAACAGATTACAGCCGTTGCCGTGCAATGTCACCATACTAATGAACAGCTACGTGAGGAAATTAAGGCTTGTGCTAGGAACAGTAGTGAAGAAATTAGATATGCTGCACAAGATTTAAGTAATACACATGCAGCCACAACGAAATTACTTAGAGATGAAATTAGTGCAGTCGCTAAACAATGTTCTGAAAACGCAACACGGTTACGCGACGAGTTTAAATTAATGTCATCAGAACTTTCACGCACACTGGATGCGAAAGTAGATACGAAATTTGAACAACAAAACAGCCAAATTGACGAAAGTTTTAATCACCACCTACAAAACAGTGAAACGCGTTACCGTAAATTTATACAGGAACAGAACAAAGTAAAGAAACAAGTCATGGAAACAATTACTGCACAGAGACAGGAAGATAAGCGTAAATTGTTTACGAAAGCAAAAACATACGCAGACAACAACATTGCTGCAGTATCAGACGAAATCAATACTATCAAACAGTTGAACACCGAATTGCATAATGGAATCTCTGATCTTAAAACAAGAACAGGCGCACACACACAGTAGACTTTCAGACAGTGACCAGCAGACTTGAACAATTGGAATTAATACAGGATCCCGATGTCATTAAAGCAGACGTTAAGAAATTGAACAAAACCACCCGTAAAATCCAAAAACAAATTAATGTTTGTGACACTAAAAATGACGATCAGGTAAAAGCACTGACTGAAAAATTTGATGAATTTGCCAGTCGTATTGACGTTATCGAAAATAACAATGATACCAAATCAGACGATACGTAACCAATTTCTTTCCATCAAACACCCGAATTCCAAAATTTACAGCAGACAACGAGTGAGAAGTTCGTCCAATAATACATTGCGTAGAAAAGTGTCGTCTTTAAGTGACAGAAATGAAAAATGTTTCAGCCTCTAACACGTCACAGCATACGCCACATTGTGAACATTTGTCACATTCACACAGCCAGTGTAATTTAGGCAATTTACAGAGTGTACGTGACTTAGAATCCGAACAGTCACAGACAAACAGATTCATACAATCCTGAACCTGCTCAGACATACAGAGACGATAATTTTGATTATAAGCACTTTCTATCAGTGAGAAAATTTGAGGTATTTAAGAATGACAGAACACAGATTGATCCCTTGGATTGGATACAACAATTTAGCTTTGCTTTTCCACCAACTTGGCCCCTAACACACAAACTTGAATTTATTTGCATTTTTTTGGAAGGCGAACCGGCAACTCGTATGAGACCGATCGCGAGACAATGTTATTCGGTAGAAGAATTTCAGAATGCTTTTCTGTCAGTTTATTGGTCGAAGACGACACAGCGCGGAATCAAGGATCAATTAATTAGCTCACCGAATTATGAGAACTCAAATTTTCCCACTGTCGCGCAATTTTTTGAACACATGGTCCAACAAAACCAGTACTTAAGTGAACCATACAGTGAATCTGCACTTATCCAAATATGTATTTCTAAATTACCACGATCATTAAGAGTGTCACTTTTAACGGGTCAGCAGAAGGAAAATATTTCAGCATTCAGAGATCTGTTACAGCTTTTGGAAGTTCAGCAATCAGACTATTCTTTCATAAACACAAAATTTTACGTCATAACCAAGGCCAACAAGTATACAGTAATTACGACCAGCCATGCAATTTTAATAGCAAAGGTGATAGACGATCTAGGAATGACAACCGCCGGAATTTTAATAACAGACAAAATTTTAATTATCACTACCGTCAAAATTATCAGCAACAGCAAACGCATTTTGGTAACAATAGAGGCTTTTACCCACAACAGCAACAAAACCAGCCGGTTAGCATACCTAACCAACAATGTGGTTTGCAAGGTCAACCAAGCTTTAATGTTTCGCCGCCTGTAAGTATAGCGTCGGCCACACCAAATAGTAACGCACAGCAACAAGGAAATCACTACGTACAGAAGACGCATCATTTCAACTCGTATCGCAACGCGCCGTATAGCAATGACTATCATGACAGACGTAAAAGTAATGAGCACAATTTTAAGCGTAACAGTCGATCTTACCAGCAGCAGAATCAACCACAACAGCAGATTATCATGAATGAACCAGACAGTAGGTATCATCCCGAACCTAATACGTCAGGACGAAGTAACAGGACAGTACAAATAGTCGAAATGCCACAGCATCTTCCTGCAAATAACAGCACTTCAGATAGAATTTGACTAGATACAGTACAGGTTGCATCCTCCAGCAACGTAAGCAATACTTCAGATAGACAGAATCTTGTTCACGAAAATGTTATTACTTTTGACGACATCCGAGACACACTTCTGCACGAAAAACCAGTTATTCAAAAAGCCATTTCCCACCCTGTAATTGAAGTAAAGATTGGAGCATCCACATTTTCAGCAGTAATCGATTCTGGATCACCTTTGTCAGTTATAAATGAAGAAACTTTCAGCGAATGTAACAAAGAGAATACCTATCCTACGTTACCATTAGGCAAAACTAAAGTAAAAGGAGCAGTATCTGGTAAAGGAGTAGATGTAACATTACAGACACACTTATCGTTTTGTATTGCAGGTCATACGTTCCACTCAAATTTTTGGATTGTTCCCTAATTGACAACAGACGTTACTTTAGGTACGAATTCTTTGGTACAACACGACGCAATTATTGACTTTCAAAATTCCTATTTAATGTTAAAGGATGAAAATATACAACTGACATTAGAATTTCAGCACTCTTTATCTACAGAAGAACAAACAATTAATCGGACAGAGGTCATTTCTGCATGACGTAATATAGACTGTCATTCCACATTGTTCACAGATGCGTATGTTCACAACTACAAAACACCAGACGAAGCAGACTATGACGTTATGCAAATGATTTCCGATAAAGTTAAACAGAGCAGTGCAAATACAGACGACGAACGTACAGAGCTACGCAAAATTCTTTTACAGCAAGCTCCAGTTTTTGTCAACGTCGCTGGTACTTGTGATATTCGCTATTTTTGACTTCATTAAGACAGCAAATACGAGTAGTTAATACTTTCAGTCAGAAGGCGGGTACTTGTTTGTAAATAATGATTAATGTATAATGAGGCGTCGCATGGCGACGGTGGAATTTTCTAAATGATGTAATTCGTCGTCTTTGGGCGGCAATATAAACAGAAAAATACGGATAGATATGCGATCCTTCACTATTTTGTTCGCTGGAGAACAAATGAAGCCTTGAGCGCTAAAATGACTTGCACTGTTTTTCTCAAGTAAGACGGACGCAGATTTGTGGCAGTCTGATCTAATTTTTTACTAAATGTATAAAAACGTGTTATGTCTAAGTTTGAGTGAAGTGTAAAGAACTTATAACTTACCGTGACGACGCACGAGCGACTCAAAGAAGACAATGGCTATATAAAAGAGCGCTCAATGGACATGATACGGACATAAAAATCTACCGTCATTGTAGTACTAAGCTTAAGGTACGATATATGTTTTAGTTTATAATATTTGTTCTGGGAATACTGAATCATTTAGCAGTGCTCATTCCTATCATCTCCTCAGTATTATTTTCATTTTAATTATGCATTTTGCTAAGATTACAGACACGGAGATCAGCAGTCCAATGTGCGTGTTACATTGATAAAAAGAAAACTTTTTATCGTCTTCTTGCATCAGCTTTAATATTGAATTTCCCTTTTGTGTGATGTTACAGTTGTTTTTGCGCCCTTAAGAACTTTCTGGTCCCTTAGGAAATTGTTTTGTCATAACAATAACTTCACAACCGGGTATGATCGTATCTACGATCATGAAGTAATTAGAAAGACGATAATGCGATTTCTTAATCAATAGCACGCTAGTTGTGACTGCCTCAAGCCACGCGAAACTGCAAGTAAAAACTAATCACATTTCATAATGCAATATTTTATGACAATGGTCAATCCATGATTCTTACGCCAATTGTGATTGATAAAACAGTAAGCTAAATCTCAATTTCCAACTTTCCACTGAATAACATCACTTTTATTTTGTAACATCACACTTGGCGCCCGAACAGGGACTGGCTGGACTCATTTGGTTTAAGCACTTCAGCTACATCTTTTTGCTTCACTTCTGGAATGTACTTGGAACCTGATGCTTTTCCATAATTCTCCAGGGGCTCAGACTGACTGGCATTTAGATACTGATGGACTATTGTAACATCAGCCTGGTCTTCTGCTTCATTATCTTTTTTCTCCACAGGCTTGTCAGAGGCAATCCGCAAGGGAATTGGAGAGCTGACATCACTTGGTCTTCTGAGAAGATGAGCACCCTTTTTGCTCAATGGTGATGGTGGTTCAGCAGGCTTTGCATTGTTCCCAGATACCAAGAACAGTTCTTCAGGAGCAGGACGTCTTTGCTTCAAGCTTTCAAGCAACCAGTCAATAGTTACGACATGAGGTCTGATTCCACTCTTCTTCAGGTAATTTACATCTTCAGGTACATGATCACCAACAATAATGTGGGACACTGGATCTGAAAGTACACTGAATCTTGTTGCTCCTCCTGCATTTAGTATCTTCCTAAGTTTTTCAGACGTCAACACTAAATCCACTGAGATAAACCTTGCAGCCATCCAAGAAAGGACCAGCCTTCTTTGCATCTGCCAATGTCAATTTATTGACAACTTCCATGTATTTTGGAGGGATTAAGTTGCCAATTGAGCTTCTTCGATTTGAAATCACAGAGAATGTGGATGTATTCATTGTAGTCTCATCCACAGTACCTGTACCAAAGCCCACAGCACTTACCATTGAGAAATTTGGTAATCTAGGGTCATCATGCACTGGTGTAGACGACTACTGCTTCTGTTTCACACCGTAAGGTTCAACTGGAAGTGCGTAACCATTCTTTACGCTATCTTGAACCCATGCAGGTAGCACACAAGGGAGCTGCCACTGTGATGCGTACTTGAATTTTTCTCCATAAGGTTCTTGGATAACCAACATATGAGTCTGGTCACCTATAAGTTTGCCTGAATACTCACCACCATTACTGTTTATAAGCTCTTTAATCGTGTCTCTTTCCTTGTGGGGTAGCCCAGATGATGTCACACACAAGTTGTGAAAAATTGGGCACTTATAATTCATAAATTCGTCATCTGTTGCATGGACATTTCTGAGCTTGCTAGCTTCCCACACTTCCAGCACCCACTTCTCTGTCATGACAGGTATGCCCTGCTCAGTTGCTTTCTGGTACTTCTCTGAAAGCACAGAATGTGCAACAAGATGGGTGACACTCTGTCTTAGTTTGTTGGTAAAAACACCTCCCATGAACTCTACCAGTTTTGTAATTTTTTTCTTTGGTTCACCATCAAAACCAGTGGTGCTAATTAGGAGTCCCCTCATTCCCACAGTGTAAATTGCAGAACGGCCTTCAGGTATTGAAATGCCTTCTGTGAGGCAAGTTAGAATGCAGCGTGGCCCAACTATTACATTTATTATTACACAAATGTTCATACGCGACACCCTCATATTCTGAGAAGACAAAAACATCTTTCCTCACAGGGGTCAGCTTCAGACAAGAGTTTTCTGTGATCCATACTAGATGTAGAGATTGTTCAACACAGCTCGTGTACGCGGACTTCATATCATTTGAACACGATTCCTCCGACGAACATTGTCGAGGAATAACAAAATATTTGCCGGCCGCTCATATCAGTTTAAGATCATGCCTTTTGGTTTAAATGTAAGCTCGGGAATATTTATTTCTGCTCTCGATTTTGTGTTAGGACCTGAACTTCTGGATGAGGTAACTGTTTATGTAGATGACGTGTTGATAGCCACTAAGAACTGGGAAGATCATTTAGCTATTCTACGAAAGGTGTTTCAGAGATTTCAAGAACATGGTGTTACAGCAAATCTGAAAAAGTCAAAATTTGGAAAAAGTGAGGTAAAGTTTTTAGGTCATGTGATTACACCTGAAGGGATTAAACCCGACCCGGAAAAGTTGTCTGCGATTAAGAATTTCCCTACACCGGTAACGAAGAGGCAACTAAGAGGATTTCTCGGTCTTTCGTCTTTCTTTCGACGATTTCTGTCTGGTCAAGTAATGAACAATCCCGCTTTGCACAATCTTCTGAAGAAAAGTACGCATTGGATTTGGACACCAGAGTGTCAGAAAGCTTTTCAGGCAATTAAAGATGGTCTTTTAAACAATAACATTCTGTCATCCACAAATGGACAAAGAATTTTGTATCACCTCAGACGCTTCGTTTGTTGGAATTGGATCTTGTTTGTTTCAGATTGAATTAGTAGACGAAACAGAGCGGATCAGAGTGATTAGTTTTGCGAGTAGGGTCTTAACAGAATGTGAAAAGTCCTATTCAGTTACTGAGCTGGAGGCACTTGCAGTTATTTGGGCCTTCAAGAGGTTTAATTATTACATTTTTGGCAGAAAGGTAAAAGTGTTTACGGACCATCAAGCACTTTCGTATCTTTTAACCTGTAAATTACAACATCCGCGCCTGACCAGGTGGTGTTTATTTTTGCAAGAATACGGCTTTGATATTGTGTACATAAAGGGCAAGGATAACATTATTGCTGACGCACTTTCTCGTTCACCAGAAGGTCTGCCTGAGACAAGTGAGTTGGTAGAACAGATGTCGCATTACAAAGTTCTTCTTATGCAGGATCCCATTCATAGAAAATATTTCTTGGAACTGTGCAAGCAAATCCAGACACTACAGAGCACAGATCCTAAGTGGGGAAAAGTAATCAGACTTCTTCAAGAAAATCCAAACCGTAAGTTGTCCAAATTCTTCAAGATTCATAATCCCGTATTATTTCATCGTACCTCTGTGTCATCAGACAACTGGCTTGTTTGTATACCTAGCAGTTTTGTCGAACATCTTTTGTGGTATACCCACATTTGTTGGGGCCACTATGGTCCAGAGAAGTGTAAAAAGATTGCTACATACTGTTATGTGCCCAACCTACATCGTCGGATACACAAGTTGCTAAAATTCTGTGTCCTCTGCCAAAAGGCGAAAGCTCTGAATATTCCTACTTTAATTCCATTGAATCCGATCATCGCAGAAAGACCTAATCAGCTCATTAGCATTGACCTGGCTGGCCCTCTACCGATGGGTAGGGGAGGTGTCAAATACCTCGTTGCTGTTCTCGACAACTTCACTAAATACGTTCGAATGTTATGTTATGAAGACATCTTGTGCTCCGCCTATTATACGCTGTCTTGAAAATGACTATTTCCCTCGATTCGGAGTCCCCGAATCTATACTTTCAGATAATGCATCCAACTTTACTTGCCGCAAATGGCGTGCGTTTTTGGCCCATCACAATGTCAAGCAGATCTTAATATCACGTTTTAGGCCTCAGTCGAATTTGACTGAGCGGATCTTCAAGGAGTTTAACAGATTTGTTCGGACGTACATTCCAGACAAGCAAACTCGTTGGGTTGATTTTGTGACACCTTTTGAGGAGATAGTTAATAATTTGCCACACACTTCCACAGGTTTTACTCCACACGAGTTGATATCTCGAAAGAAGGAACAGAATGAGTGGGTTGATCCTCTTCCCAAGATACCTAGCCCTGATGTAGATCTAGATGTCAAAATTCGAGAAGCTTTAAGTTCCATTACCACCAATGCTCAATTAAGGAAGAAAGGCTATGATAAAAAAGTAAACAAAGTTGTAAATTACCATGTAGGTGAAAAGGTATTACTTAAGACTCATTTCAAGCCATCCTTAATATGTAAAAAAAATCGCAAGTGGCAACATATGTACCAAGGTCCTTACCTTATTTTAAGAAAACCGCACATAGGGAGTTATTTATTAACTGACCTGGCTACGGGGAGAGTAAAAGGCTTATTTCACCACCAAGACTTAAAGAAATTTTATAATGGTAGTGGTTAAATACTGTCGTGGAAATGAATTCTTGCTTACTGGAAATTTCCTTGTGTGAACTGTTAATGATAAGTATTGTGTTGAACAGTGCACTGACTACATGGTAACGGTTACTACATGTAAACTTTAAGTATTAAATGCTATGTATGGAAAAATTGTTTATAGTGATGGACATGAACTGATATTTCTTCAACAAGCTGAAGCAGGAAATTAAGGTTGCAGAAAGAACTTCAATTTAGCTTTAAGTTAGTATAAAAAAATGTGTTTGCGAGGTGATAGCAAGGATCTATATAAATATGTAAAGGTGAGTAATGGAGGAGGATGCGTAAATAAGCACTTCTCTCAAGGTATAGGAAGATTTATAGATTTATTTTTAGTAATGTAAGTACTTGAAGTTCTGTTGTAAGAGCCCAAATTACCTGCTTAAAAAAAAGAAAGGGTACATGTTCAAACAGTCCAGACAGTGGACAGGAGTAGAAGAAATAGCTTAAAGTTCAGTTAAAGCGTGCTGTTAAATGGAAAAACAAGTGGTAACCCACATGTGTTCACGCAAGGAGACAATAAGCTGTAGTAAACTAAGTTAAGTGAAATACTGTACAAATAGAGGCAAACCATGAAGCATCAATAATGTAGCGTAAGTACTCCACGAGGCCATTAATTGCTATGAAAGTAAACTATTTCCCTGTGATCTGAGCCCAATGTAAAGAGTATATGAGGAATGTTAGCTGACGAATTGATTTCAGTAGAATCAAGGTACTAAATAACCACACAGCAAGCCCCCTGTATCATTATAAGTCCAAGTAAAGATCTTCGGAAGATTTGTAGTGTAATCTAGCGACCATTCAATACCCTAATTGAAGACTAATCTAAAGAACAAGCAATGCAGTGATATTTAAATTAATACTGACTATAACCAGAATAAGACGTCCCCCCTGCGGGTCCGGGGTAAGAATAGGCCCGAGGTATTCCTGCCTGTCGTAAGAGGCGACTAAAAGGAGTCCCTCCCCCTCAAGGGGGTAGTTAGCGCCTGCGTCCGGAGACGGACGGTTCCACGACCTCTATTTGCGGTCATTTTGCTTTTTCACTTCTCGTTTCTTCCTTCCTTTGGTTGGTTCCTTTCCTTGCTCTTCTCCACCTCACTGTCTTCCTTATTCTTTCCCCTGCAAAATCTCCTTGCCTTCTCATTGCCTTCTTCTCCTTGCCTTCTCTGGTCTCCGCCTCGGCGTTTGAGACACTGTCCTCTCTCTCTCTCTTTCTCTCTCTTTCTCTCTCTCTCTCTCTCTCTCTCTCTCTCTCCTTTTTCCTCTTCTTCCTTCCTCCCTGTGCGCGCCTGAAGGCCGACCCACGCGTTCGCACGCGTAGCCGGTGACGGGGTAACGCGTAATTCCCCGCCCTGGGTAGACATGTAAGGCACGCGCGTACCCCCTGGTAAAGGCCAGGCCCGGGGAGGGGTGATTGCCTGAGCTGATACCTTCTGACCATGCCGATTGGTCCCTCCGTCTGTTTCTCGGGAGGTGTGACCTGAGGTGTAAACATTCACCTAAGGCGGAGTGCCCTCTGAGAGGGACCCCACAAGGAAGGAGCGCGCCATCGGAGACACCGGCAATCATGGGGGATTCCTCCGCAATGGATTTCACTCCATCTCTCTCGACTTCTGCCCAAAAACGGAAACTTGACCAGCTACCAGTGACGAAAGTACTACCGCCTGCCCCACAGTTCCTCGTCGTTTCTCGATCTGAGGACAGAAAGGATTTTTCCTCTGTCAACCCTTTCGTTATCCAGGACGACGTCGATGCCATAGCCGGATCTGTCAAATCTTGTACCAGGTTGCGTAACGGTACCTTATTACTCGAAACTGAGAGCGCCTTTCAGGCACAAAAACTGCTTCGGGCCACACTCCTGTACACATTCCCTGTCAGGGTGGAGGCTCACCGAACTTTGAATTCATCTCGTGGTGTGGTCTATACTAGATCCCTCGACAGCTTGACTGACGAGGAGATTCAATCTTAACTCGCTGAGCAGGGCGTGACGGCTGTCCATAGGGTCATGAAAAATGTCAATGACCTTGTACCGACCCGGACACTTTTCCTGACCTTCGATAGTGTTAAGCTGCCATCGCGCATCAAGGCGGGCTACGAGGTCATTTCAGTTCGCCCCTATGTCCCGACACCTACGCGCTGCTACCAGTGTCAGCGTTTCAGTCACACTCGACAGTCTTGTTCCAATGCGGCTAAATGTGTCACTTGTGGCAGGGATGCCCATGAGGTGACTGTCCACCTCCGTCTCCTCGTTGTGTGAACTGTCAGGGTGACCATGCCGCATCCCCCCGCGACTGTCCTGTCTATAAGGAAGAACGCTGTTTCCAAGAAATTCGGGTCAAAGAGAAAGTGTCCACCTCGGCTGCTCGCAAGCTATTGGCTAGTAGGAAGCCCACGCTGCTCCCAGCGGGGAAATACAGTACTGTCCTCGCCTCTCCTCGCCTCTCCTCGGACTACCAGGGAGGTGGCAACCCAGACATGCGATCTGACCTTCAGCACCACGGTCGTCCGTTCGGCCAGTGCTAAGATCGCTCGGTCGACGTCTCCTCTTCCTCCCATCACCCCACAGACACCAGCCCCTTCATCAGCTTCTGCTAAGACGAAGACCCAGAAGTCAGATGCACGGGCCTTCAAGAAGGAACCGTCCCGTGCAGACTTCCTCCGTACCTCGACCTCCCAGCCTTCGACCGGTACTTCCACCAAACGACCTTCCAAGAAGGCACATAGGAAGCACAGTTCTCCTTCTCCGCCACGGCGCATTTCTTCTCCTGCGCCACCCAGCGGTTGCCGCCCCAGGCCGTCCTCCGTTTCGCCTGGCCGCACCGCTGGTAGCCGAGCATCTGGCCGTTCACCGGCGGAGGAAGCTCCCCCTCCCGGCCATCCTCCCAAGATGGCCGATGAACCTATAGACCCAATGGACGATGACTGTCCGCCTACTGATAGCGGCGGCAGTGCTCGCTCGAAGCCAGGCCCTCAGCGGCCTTCGAGGTGACCCCTTCTTTCATCCTTTTTTTTTCTTACGATGGCACTTATTCACTGGAATATTCGCAGCATTCGCTCCAACCGAGAGGACTTGAAGTTGCTGCTCCGCTTGCACCGTCCGCTCGTCGTAGCCCTCCAGGAAACGAAGCTACGCCCATGCGATCAAATTGCCTTGGCACACTACACCTCTGTGCGTATTGACCTACCCCCTGTGGTAGGTATCCCGGCTCATGGAGGGGTTATGTTGCTGGTCTGGGATGATATTTCCTACGATCCCATCACGTTGCACACCGGCCTGCAGGCAGTTGCCATCCGCATTACTCTCCCCACTTTTACATTTTCCATTTGTACCGTTTACACTCCATCGTCGTCTGCCGTTACCAGGGCAGACATGATGCAACTTATTGCTCAGCTACCTGCACCATTTTTGTTAACTGGAGACTTCAATGCCCACCATCCCCTTTGGGGCTCTCCAGCATCCTGCCCGAGGCCCCCCAGGGGATCCACAACTCTTTTGTGGATACGTGCGTAGCGAGCACGGGACCCCGAGCTGATGTGGCCTTCCTTCCTTTCCGGGCTGCATACCTTCCCTTTCCGCATCCTTCGCCATTCCCCATCTTCGCCACCCCCCCCTTCACCTCTGGCTCTTTCTTTCCCTTTCTCTGGGGTTATGGTTTGTGCCTACGTCCGGAGACGGACGCTTGTACATATACTACATTCTTCGCCTTCATTCCTTGCTTGTAAGTCTTCATCCTTCCTTTGTCCTTCTCTTTTCCTTACCTCTTCTCCCTACCTTCTCCGCTGCGGCGTTTGAGACCTCTCTTCTTTCCTTTCCCTTTCTCTTTCTTCCTCCCTGTGCGTGTCTGAAGGCCAACCCACGCACTTCCATGCGTAGCCGGTGACGGGGTAACGCGTAATTCCCCGCCCCGGGTAGACAGGTAGGACACGTACGTACGCCCTGGTAACGGCCAGGCCCAGGGAGGGGTGATTACCCGAGCTGATACCTTCCGAAAGTGCCGATTGGTCCCTCCGTCCGTTTGTCGGGAGGTGTGACCTGAGGTGTGAACAATCACCTAAGGCGGGAGTGCCCTCAGAGAGGGCCCCCACAAGGGAGGAGCGCGCCATCGGAGACGCCGGTAATCATGGGGGATTCTTCTGCAATGGTTTCCTCACCTTCCACTACGTCTGCTCACAAACGTAAGTTCACTGAGTCTCAACCACAGTCAGTTCTTCCATCGTTGCCACAGTTCCTTGTTGTTTCTCGGTCTGACGAAGGTCACGACTTCTCCACGGTCAACCCTTTCATTATTCAGAAAGGTGTCGACGCAATTGCAGGTCCTGTAAAGTCTTGTTCCAGATTACGGAATGGCACCCTGTTGTTAGAAACAGTCAGTGCCTACAGGCACAAAAATTGCTGCGTACGTCACTACTACACACCTTCCCTGTCCGGGTGGAACCGCACCGTACCTTAAATTCCTCGCGTGGAGTCGTTTATAAACGCTCCCTCGATGGACTGTCTGACGAAGAAATTCAGCACTACCTGTCTGACCAGGGCGTAACGGCTGTTCATAGGGTTATGAAAAGGGTTGACACGAACATCATTCCAACCCGCACTGTCTTCTTGACATTTGACAAAGTTCAACTACCATCGAAAATCAAAGCCGGCTATGAGATAATTTCCGTTCGCCCTTACGTCCCGAACCCTACGCATTGCTATCGGTGCCAGCGGTTCAATCACACCAGCCAGTCCTGTTCCAATCCGGCCAAATGTGTTACGTGCGGCAGGGATGCCCATGAGGGTGCTTGTCCACCTCCATCCCCTCGCTGCATCAACTGTATGGGTGACCACGCCGCTTCCTCTCGAGATTGCCCCGTTTTTAAGGACGAAAAACTCATCCAGGAAATTAGAGTAAAGGAAAAGGTGTCGACCTTTGCTGCTCGAAAATTATTCGCCAGTCGACAGCCCACCGTGCCTCAGAAAGGAAACTACAGCAGTGTCCTTGCTTCTCCTCGGCCAACAAAAGAGGCGGCCACGCAGACTTGCGACCTCACCTTTAGTGCCACGGTCGTCAGATCGGCCAGCGCAAAGATCGCCCGTTCAACCTCACCACTTTCGCCTGCCCACTCTCTGGCTCACCCTTTGTCGAGTTCTGCTAAATCTCGAGCCCAAAAGTCAGACACCAAGACTTCGAAAAAAGAGCATACTCGTGAAGAGTTTTTACGTACGGCAACTTCCCAACCATCGGTTCCTCCTTCCTCTAAACATCATACTTCCAAGAAGGCTACAAAGAAACCCAGTTCCTCTCCTTCTCCGCCAAGGCGTGTCCCATCTACAGCACCACCTGGCGGAAGTCGCCCTCGGCCGTCTTCTGTGTCGCCGAGGCGCACTGCTGGCGGCCGATCAACCGGCCGGTCGCTGGTGGCAGGAGCTGCTCCTGACCAACCTATGGATCAGGATCTTCTGCCTTCGGCTGAATGCCATTCCATGCTGTCGGTCGCAAGCTCAGGGCAGTCGTTGAGTTGACAGCGACCTTGGTCGCATTCCTCCATTTTCTGTTCACCCTATGTCCATTATCCACTGGAATATCCGCGGTATTCGAGCCAATCGGGATGAATTGTCGATCCTCTTACAATCCTACTCGCCGGTCATCTTCTGTCTTCAGGAAACAAAGCTGTGTCCCCATGACCGCTTTGTTCTCCCTCATTTTCAGTCCGTCCGATATGATCTCCCCTCTGTTGAAGGCACTCCAGCACACGGAGGACTCATGATTCTTCTCCATGAAACTGTCCATTACCACCCAATCCATTTAAACACTTCCTTCCAAGCTGTCGCCGTCCGTCTTTCCCTTTCCGGATACACGTTCTCTCTCTTTGTACTGTATACATTCCATCGTCCACACCAATGGCACGAGCTGATCTCCTTCATCTTCTTGGTCAGCTTCCACCCCCATATTTTCTGGTTGGGGACTTCAATGCCCACCACCCGCTTTGGGGATCTCCACATCCTTGTCCACGTGGCTCACTATTGCTAGACGTCTTCCACCAAGCAGATCTAGTTTGCCTCAACACTGGGGTCCCTACGTTTTTGTCTGCCTCCACGGCAAATTTATCTCATTTGGACCTTGCGGTCTGTACTGTTCCGCTAGCTCGGCGCTTCGAATGGTTCGCCCTTGATGATACACACTCCAGTGACCACTTTCCATGTGTCCTTAGACTGCAGCCTCAACGGCCATATCTGCGCCTGCGACGCTGGAAGTTTGCTCAAGCCGATTGGACACTTTTTTCGTCTCTAGCGACATTCGATGACCGTCACTTTCCCAGCGTCGACGATGAGGTCACACATATTACCGACGTTATTCTTACAGCTGCGGAACATTCAATACCACGCACCTCCGAATTGCCCCGGCGGCCCCCAGTTCCTTGGTGGAACGAGGCATGCCGTGATGCACTACGTGAGCGGCGACGTGCTCTCCGCGTTTTCCGCCACCATCCTACTTTAGCCAACTGTATCCGCTATAAGCAGCTCCGAGCGCGATGCCGTCGTGTCATCCGCGATAGCAAGAAGGCAAGCTGGAAATTCTTTATTAGCTCATTTAACACCTTCACTCCCTCCTCTGAAGTTTGGAGTCGGCTTCGACGGTTCTCAGGCGCGCCTGGTTTCTCCCCGGTCTCTGGGCTCACTGTCGCGCATGAGACATTAGTGGACCCCGTCGCAGTTTCTAACTCGTTGGGTCAGCACTTTGCCGAGATTTCAAGCTCTTCAAATTACCCGCCAGCGTTTCTCCCGAAGAAACGTGCAGCGGAAGTGCGACCTCTTGCTTTCTCCTCTCAAAATCGCGAAAGCTACAATACTGTTTTCTCCTTGCGGGAACTCCAACATGCACTCTCTTCTTCTCGCTCCTCCGCCCCAGGACCAGATGGTATCCACGTCCAAATGTTGCTACATTTATCAACCCATAGTCTGCGTTACCTCCTTCGCCTTTATAATCGAATTTGGACCGACAGTACTTTTCCCAGACGATGGCGGGAAGCTATCGTCGTTCCTGTTCCGAAACCTGGAAAGGACAAACATCTCCCCTCTAGCTATCGCCCCATTTCTCTCACGAGTAGTGTCTGTAAGGTTTTGGAGCGTATGGTGAATTACCGTTTAGCGTGGTGGCTGGAATCCCGCAGTCTTTTAACACCTGCCCAATGCGGATTCCGAAAGCATCGTTCTGCAGTTGACCATCTTGTTGCTCTCTCCACTTATATCATGAACAATTTTCTCCGGAAACGCCAAACGGTAGCTTTATTTTTTGATCTGGAGAGAGCATACGATACCTGTTGGAGGACAGGCATCCTCCGCACACTGTTCTCATGGGGCTTTCGAGGCCGGCTGCCCCTTTTTCTTCGCGAATTTATGGCAGAGCGCACATTTAGGGTGCGGGTGAACACTACTCTCTCCCGCACTTTCTCCCAAGAAAACGAGGTACCCCAGGGCTCCGTGCTGAGTGTTGTACTGTTTGCCATCGCTATAAATCCAATTATGGATTGTCTCCTTCCCGATGTCTCGGGCTCCCTCTTTGTGGATGATTATGCGATCTACTATAGCTCTCAACGGACCAGCCTTCTTGAACGACGTCTTCAAGGATGTCTCGATCGCCTCCACTCTTGGAGCATCGAAACCGGCTTCCGTTTCTCTCCCAGTAAGACCGTTTGTGTTAATTTTTGGCGACGTAAGGAGTTTCTTCCGCCCTCCTTACATCTAGGATCTGTCAACCTTCCGTTTTCAGACGTCGCTAAATTCTTGGGTCTTATGTTTGACAGAAAACTGTGCTGGTCCTCCCACGTTTCCTATCTTTCGGCTCGCTGTCTGCGATCGCTTAACACCCTCCGTGTCCTGAATGGTACCTCCTGGGGAGCGGACCGAGTGGTCCTTCTCCGCCTCTATCGCGCCTTAGTCCGTTCGAAATTGGATTATGGAAGCATAGTCTACTCCTCTGCTCGGCCGTCTATTCTTGGGCGTCTCGACTCTATCCACCATCGTGGATTACGTTTAGTGTCTGGAGCTTTTTACACTAGCCCTGTGGAGAGCCTTTATGCTGAGACTGCTGAACCTCCGTTGTCTAATCGGCGAGCAGTCCATCTGAGTCGTTATGCTAGCCATCTGTCTTCCACGCCTGCTAATCCAGCCCATGCCCTTTTTTTTCGACGCCTCATTTGATGTAGGGTATGCTGGCCGCTCCTCCTCACTACTACCCCCGGGAGTCCGCTTCCGTCAACTGCTCCATTCTCTTTCCTTCCGCTTTCCTAAAACCACCTTGACAACTTGGGGTACAGCACCGCCTTGGCTCCGTCCCCGGATCTGCCTGCTCCGTGACCTTTGTCGATTTCCCAAGGATGGTACCCCTACACTTGCTTATCGTCGGGCATTTGCTGCTCTACGTGCACAAATGACGGACGCCACATTTATTTACACCGACGGCTCGAAAACATCGTTAGGTGTAGGGAGTGCCTATATTGTTGGCGACACCCCAAATGAATTTCGGCTTCCCGACCAGTGTTCGGTGTATACTGCGGAGCTCTACGCTATTCTCCAGGCTGTCCACTACATCCGCCGCCATCGGCGGATACAGTACGTTATCTGCTCGGATTCTCTCAGCTCTCTCCTCAGTCTCCAAGCTCTTTACCCTGTGCACCCTCTGGTCCACCGGATTCAGGACTGTCTGCGCTTGCTCCACCTGGGGGGCGTCTTGGTGGCGTTCCTCTGGCTCCCGGGACACGCTGGTATCTGTGGGAATGAGGCGGCCGATATAGCGGCCAAGGCTGCAGTCTCTCTTCCTCGGCCAGCTATTCAGTCGCTTCCCTTCACAGATATACGGAGCGGTTTATGTCGCAAAGTTGCTCATTTATGGCATGCGCATTGGTCCACACTTCCCCATAATAAATTGCGGGAAGTGAAAGCCCTTCCTTGCGCTTGGACTTCTTCCTCCCGAACGCGTCGTCGGGAGGAGGTAATTTTAACTCGACTCCGGATAGGGCACCGTCTTTTTAGCCATCGACATCTTTTAAGCGGCGATCCTCCCTCAATCTGTCCCCACTGCTCTCAGCTGTGGACGGTAAGACACCTTTTAATTGAATGCCCCTATTTTAATCCGTTACGCGCCCGTCTACAGCTATCGCCTGATATATCGTCGATTTTAGCAGATGACACGCGCTCAGCCGACCGCGTTCTCCAGTTTATTAGTGACAGTGAAATGACGTCAGTTATTTGAAGCTTTTTTTTGGGGATAACGAACCCCTTTCTGTAGTGGATTTTTCAGCCTTCCTTCTGCTTTTAGTTTCTCCAATTTTATGACTTTGTTCCCATTGCTGCTTGTTTTCAATTTCGGTTTTTTTACTGTTTCCTAAGTTACGGGCTGGGCGCTAATGACCATAGCAGTTTTGCGCCCTAAAACCAAACAAAAAAAAAATCCTGCCCAAGGGGCTCCCTGTTAGCAGACCTTTTCAACCAGCTCAATCTTGTCTGCCTCAATACTGGCGCCCCTACTTGTCTTTCGGGCACATCTCACACATATTCCCATTTAGATCTCTCTATATGTACTCCCCAACTTGCACGCCGGTTCGAGTGGTATGCACTTTCTGATACATATTCGAGCGACCACTTCCCGTGTGTTATCCATCTCCTGCAGCATACCCCCTCTCCGTGCTCATCTCGTTGGAACATCTCCAAAGCGGACTGGGGGCTCTTCTCTTCCAGGGCGACCTTTCAGGATCAAACATTCACAAGCTGCGATAGTCAGGTCGCACACCTGACGGAAGTCATTCTCACTGCTGCTGAATATTCCATCCCTCACCCTACTTCTTCTCCACGTCGCGTACCGGTCCCCTGGTGGACCGCAGCATGTAGAGACGCTTTACGTGCTCGTCGACGTGCTTTACGCACCTTTCACCGCCACCCTACAGTGGCGAATTGTATCAATTATAAAAGACTACGTGCACAGTGTCGTCGTATTATTAAAGAAAGCAAGAAAGCCAGCTGGGCTGCTTTCACAAGCACCTTCAACAGTTTTACTCCTTCTGTTGTCTGGGGTAGCCTGCGCCGGCTATCTGGCACTACGGTCCACTCACCAGTTTCTGGCTTGACGGTCGCGAATGACGTCCTTGTGGCCCCTGAGGCTGTCTCCAATGCCTTCGGCCGCTTTTTCGCAGAGGTTTCGAGCTCCGCTCATTACCACCCTGCCTTCCTCCCCCGCAAACAGGCAGAGGAGGCTAGGCCACCTAACTTCCGCTCCTCGAATCGTGAAAGTTATAATGCCCCATTCACCATGCGGGAACTCGAAAACGCACTTGGCCGATCACGGTCCTCCGCTCCAGGGCCTGATTCTATTCATATTCAGATGCTGAAGAACCTTTCTCCTGCGGGTAAAGGTTTTCTTCTTCGTACTTACAATCGCATCTGGATTGAGGGACATGTTCCCGCATGCTGGCGCGAGTCTATTGTTGTCCCGATTCCTAAGCCGGGGAAGGACAAGCACTTGCCTTCCAGTTATCGACCCATCTCGCTTACCAGCTGTGTCTGTAAAGTGATGGAGCGAATGGTTAACTCTCGATTGGTTTGGCTGCTCGAGTCTCGACGCCTATTTACAATGTAAAATGTGGATTTCGTAGGCGCCGCTCTGCTGTTGACCATTTGGTTACCTTGTCGACCTTCATTATGAATAACTTCTTGCGGAAGCGCCCGACCGCGGCTGTGTTCTTTGATTTGGAGAAGGCTTACGACACCTGTTGGAGGGCGGGCATTCTCCGCACCATGCATACATGGGGCCTTCGCGGTCGCCTCCCTCTTTTTATTTGTTCCTTTTTAATGGATCGACAGTTCAGGGTACGTGTGGGTTCTGTCCTGTCACACCTTTCGCCAGGAGAATGGGGTGCCACAGGGCTCAGTTTTGAGCGTCGCTCTCTTCGCCATAGCGATCAATCCAATAATGGATTGCCTCCCAGCTGATGTATCAGGCTCCCTTTTCGTGGACGATTTTACCATCTATTGCAGCGCGCAGCGTACGTGTTTCCTGGAGCGCTGTCTTCAGCGTCCTCTTGACCGTCTTTACTCGTGGAGTGTCGCCAATGGCTTCCGTTTTTCTGCCGAGAAGACGGTCTGTATTAACTTCTGGCGCTACAAAGAGTTTCTCCCACCGTCCTTAAGACTCGGTCCCGTTGCTCTCCCATTCGTGGAGACAACAAAATTTTTAGGTCTTACATTTGACAGGAAACTTAGTTGGTCTCCCCATGTGTCATATTTGGCTGCCCGTTGTACCCGTTCTCTAAATGTCCTCCGTGTTCTCAGTGGTATGTCGTGGGGAGCGGATCGAACCGTCCTACTTCGCCTATATCGGTCGATCGTCCGCTCCAAGTTGGATTATGGGAGCTTCGTATACTCCTCTGCACGGCCATCCATCTTACGCCGCCTCAACTCCATACAACATCGGGGATTACGACTTGCGATCGGAGCGTTTTATACTAGTCCCGTCGAGAGTCTTCATGCTGACGCTGGTGAGTTGCCACTCACCTACCGGCGCTATATACTGCTTTGTCGGTATGCCTGTCGGCTACTGGCAATGCCCGACCACCCGTCTTATCGTTCCTTTTTTGATGACTCTCTAGACAGTCAATACGGGTTGTATGTCTCTGCCCAGCTACCCCCTGGAGTTCGCTTTCGTCGCCTTCTTCAACACCTTAATTTTTCACTCCCTGCGACCTTTCGAGTGGGCGAGACCCACACGCCACCTTGGCTCCAGGCTCAGGTTCGCGTCCACCTTGACCTCTGATCGCTCCCGAAGGAGGTTACCCCCGGTTCAGTCTACCACTCCCGTTTTATCGAACTTCGTTCGAAGTTCATTAATATGACCTTCATTTATACAGATGGCTCTAAGACCACTGACGGGGTCGGGTGTTCTTTTATTGTCGGGGCACAAAGTTTCAAATACCGGCTCCATGGCCTTTGTTCGGTCTTCACAGCTGAGCTCTTTGCCCTCTACCAGGCTGTCCTTTACATCTGCCGCCACCGACATTCTGCATGTGTCATCTGCTCCGATTCCCTGAGCGCTATCCAGAGCCTCAGTGATCCGTACCCGGTTCACCCTTTCGTGCACCGGATCCAACGCTCTCTTCAGCAGCTGGTGGACGTCAGTTCTCCGGTTAGCTTTATGTGGGTTCCTGGCCATGTCGGTATCCCTGGGAACGAAGCTGCAGATGCCGCGGCCAAGGCTGCGGTCCTCCAGCCTCGGATAGCTTCTTGTTGTGTCCCTTCGTCAGATTGTAGCAGGGTAATTTGTCGGCGCATTTTATCGCAGTGGCATGCCGTTTGGGCTGCACTTACAGACAACAAACTTAGGGCCCTGAAACCTCTTCCCGTGGCTTGGACGTCCTCCTCACGCCCTCCTCGGCGGGAGGAGGTCGTTTTGGCCCGGTTACGAATTGGCCACTGCCGGTTCAGCCATCGCCATCTGCTGACGGCTGCGCCGGCGCCGTTCTGCCCATGTGGGCAATTGCTGACGGTCCGCCACATTTTAACGGTCTGTCCGGATTTGAACACCCTGCGTCTTGATCTTGGCCTGCCATGTACTGTAGAAGCCATTTTAGCGGATGACCCACGAGCAGCTGCTCGCGTTCTTCATTTTATCAATTTGACAACCCTCTCAAAGGACATTTGATTCTGCTGTTTTCCTTTTTTAATCCTATGCCTGTCAGTCTGTCTTTTATCGTGTTTTCCATTTCGTTGCTGTTTTAAACTTGTGACTCGCGGTGCATTCCTCACGTAGTCTGGGCGCTAATGACCGTTGAAGTTGTGCGCCCTAACACCCAAAAAAAAAAGAAGAGTAAGACGTAGAAGTAGCAAAGCATGCTGTAATGAAAGAGGTTGAAATTTATATATGTGCCTATGTTTATTATGGTAATTTTATTTACATGCAGATTTTATTGCAAAAATGTCTCCTAAGACACTCCTCTTATGAAATCCATTTTCCTTGTGCCCGTTCCTTTTGATCCTGGTTCATTAACCCAGACCAAGGGTCGACTTGTAAAAGGCACGTGTGCTTAGAGGCAAAGCAGTGCTTATGAGAAATGAGACACGTAGCGTGATGAACTTCGCTAGCTTTGGTAATGTTTGTTATGGACCGGTTGCGTAAACACAGTGAACTGTCGGTAATCCCATTCATGCGAAAAATAGTAGACACGCGTTACCCTATTTTTTTTAACGGAGAACGATTGCTGAGTACATGAAACGAAGAGGGAGACCTATTGTTATCCAGTCTGCCCTCAAATATAAAAAAAAAATTGGCAAAAAAAAAAGATTCTGCGTTAAATGCGTACTCGTTAAGTAGTAGATATGCTGCGTGGCAGTAGAAAATGTTCTTGGGTGCACTAAAGAATAAATGCAACGGGTGTTGCGAAACCTGTAGTTTTCATAATGAGGAGATGAGCCCTTACAAGAAAGTTTGAAAGAATATTTTTAGGTTCACTAGTGAAAGTAAACCTTGAGATATAAAGAGTCCATTCATAAAGCAGTTGTTCACTGGACTTAAAAAAAGGAGTGACCATTAATTGTAAATATTAGCTCGTAAGTGATCTTTTGTAAATAGTAGAATATATGTCTTTCTGTAGCAATGGAGGAAACCTGCAAAATTGATTGTTTTGTAAATGAACTCTATCGGCGAAGGAACTGAGCACGAATGCTGTGTGAAGATGCACACTAAAGTGCGACGTGCATAATAAAAATAACTGTTCACTGTATATTAGTGGTAGTGTTGTACTGCAAGTGTAAAAAGAAGTCAGGGCTACGACAACAGGTGCAACGCAAAGTTCAGTGTTGTTCTAAGTGCAGCGACAGCTAAAACATTCGTCGTCACTTACCTGTGAGCCTCATGGGAGGCAGTTGACAGAGAAGTATGGAGGCAGCTTCAGTGTCCGGCTCCTCCGATGGAAAACGCGCGCGAGGTGGTTGTATCGATGCACTCGTGTGATACGAAGTTCACAAAAAAAGGGAGCAATCGACGACCAGCAGCTCTGTTACAGCCTGAGCGCGAACGGATACTGAGTATTGGAGCTCACGCAACACTGTGCAGCCGCTGTGAGTGGCTGACGTGTGGGTGACGAAACAATCCAAACTTTAAACTGCTAACCGCCATGACTTCCATCGTACATACTGGAGGAAAGACATTTGTACACTTGTGTGACTACATTTTCATACGTAAATTAAGCAATTTTCTTGAGTTGAAGTTAAGATGAGTAAGAAGTAGATTGTTAGATTACTCAGGCCTTAAAGCCATTAATACCGGCACTCCTGAACACTGCTAAAATGAATTATAATCCTGTCTCTTGATGGACAAAGAAAATGAATGTGCACTATAGGAAGACCCTAAACTCCAGACCAGTCCCGATCCTTAACAAATGTATCCAATAGGTTGTAAGTTATACTAATAATTTTCCACTTCTTTCATATTGTAAATAAAAACCCGGGAAGCCACTTGAATTCCTGGCACCACAGTGGAAAGGACAGATGTACTGCATGATGAACGCCGTAGCCAGCTAACACAGAAAGTGAAAGCATCACGAAGTGTAGTGCTACGTTATTAAACTTTAATTGAACCACAAAGAGTCGACAGATGCTCGAACATTGTCCACTCTAGTTTAGTGAAAATAAGCACTCACTGTACTCATGTATTAGTTGTTAAGCTCAAGAGAAAGTAATTTCTGAATTCTATCCCCTGAAGTGCGAAATGAATGTTCACTTATTGTTATAAGCAAATATGGACCAAACTTAAATATGCACATAAATGTTAATCTTGGTATTATGGAATGTAGTGACTGATGAACAAAGAATGAAAAACTTTATTTTGAAAAATGATAAATATCTGATATGTTTATAAATGTAATTTCAATTTATGTACATAGTACGCCAGTAACATGATGTAAATGTCACACCAAAAATCACTAATCTCATGAGAACATGAGGATCGACGTAATCCTTCGGCATTCCCTCTCTCCTCATGGGAGGCAATGTGATATTCGCTATTTTTGACTTCATTAAGACAGCAAATACGAGTAGTTAATACTTTCAGCCAGAAGGCGGGTACTTGCTTGTAAATAATGATTAATGTATAATGAGGCGTCGCATGGCGACGGTGGAATTTTCTAAATAATGTAATTCGTCGTCTTTGGGCGGCAATATAAACAGAAAAATACGGATAGATATGCGATCCTTCACTATTTTGTTCGCTGGAGAACAAATGAAGCCTTGAGCGCTAAAATGACTTGTACTGTTTTTCTCAAGTAAGACGGACGCAGATTTGTGGCAGTCTGATCTAATTTTTTATTAAATGTATAAAAACGTGTTATGTCTAAGTTTGAGTGAAGTGTAAAGAACTGTTATAACTTACCGTGACGACGCACGAGCGACTCAAAGAAGACAGTGGCTATATAAAAGAGCGCTCAATGGACATGATACGGACATAAAAATCTACCGTCATTGTAGTACTAAGCTTAAGGTACGATATATGTTTTAGTTTATAATAAATATTTGTTCTGGGAATACTGAATCATTTAGCAGTGCTCATTGCTATCATCTCCTCAGTATTATTTTCATTTTAATTATGCATTTTGCTAAGATTACAGACACGGAGATCAGCAGTCCAATGTGCGTGTTACATTGATAAAAAGAAAACTGTTTTATCGTCTTCTTGCATCAGCTTTAATATTGAATTTCCCTTTTGTGTGATGTTAGTTGTTTTTGCGCCCTTAAGAACTTTCTGGTCCCTTAGGAAATTGTTTTGTCATAACAATAACTTCACAACCGGGTATGATCGTATCTACGATCATGAAGTAATTAGAAAGACGATAATGCGATGTCTTAATCAATAGCACGCTAGTTGTGACTGCCTCAAGCCACGCGAAACTACAAGTAAAAACTAATCACATCTCATAATGCAATATTTTATGACAATGGTCAATCCATGATTCTTACGCCAATTGTGATTGATAAAACAGTAAGCTAAATCTCAATTTCCAACTTTCCACTGAATAACATCACTTTTATTTTGTAACATCACATACTATGTCCGGTTTTATTTATCAATTTCAAGTTAAACAGCACGACACGTTTAAAGCCAAAAATTATCCCATTCCATGTATTCACAGAGAACAAGTTAAGAAAGAATTGCAAGCTATGCTTCACCAAGGAATTATTGAACCGGCAGTTAGTCCGTACATAAACCCGCTCCATATTGTTAAGAAAAAGGATGGATCACTTCACCTCGTACTTGATTCGCGTCATGTCAACGACATTATTATTAATGAAACAGATTGCCCATACGCTAGAAGAACTTTTACAGTAATTTCATGGTACTGCTATTTATTCCACATTAGATTTGAAATAGGGATTTTGGCAAATTCAGCTCCATCCGAACTGCAGAAAGTACACAGAATTTCTCTGTTTTGGTGACTGTTACCAATTTTGCAAATTACCGTTCGGTTTAACCATTTCTTCAGCAGCATTTATTCCCAGTTTGAATAGTATACTTCCGACAGAACTTAAAGACAGAATCACAACATATGTATACGACATCCTTATTGCAGAAGCTAACTGGTCTAAACACAATTTGATTCTGGAACAACTGTTGCAGACTTTCCGTGCACAAGGACTGACAGTTAATCTTAGCAAATCACACTTTGGCAAAACTTCTATAAAATTTCTTGGACATGTGATTTCAGCAGAAGGTATTGCGCCTGACGCGGAAAAACCTCAAGCTATACGTGACATTACTGTTCCAAAGACGAAGAAACAACTACGCAGCTTTTTGGGATTAATTAACTTTTTCCGTAAATTTATTCATTGCTCTGCTTTAGACACCCCTAGATTATGCCAATTGACGGGTAAAAACGCTATTTGGTCCTGGGATAGCCAAGCACAATCTGAATTTGTCAATCTGAACCATGCTTGGTTGAACGCACCACTTTTATCACACCCAGATCCTACCAGAAATTTTTCCATTACCACAGTTCTAACACAGCTTTAGGCGTACACATTTTTCAGGAAATTGAAGAAGACGGTAATACAGTAATTAAAAACATCGCCTTTGCAAGTCGCATTCTGTCACCTGCTGAACGCAATTATTCTGTTACAGAACTTGAAACATTATGTGTTGTTTGGGCTTTTACGAGATTTAGGGATTTTCTTTATGGAAGACACACTACCGTTTACACAGGTCATAGAGCTATTCAGTTTTTACTTTCCGCTAAATTTACACATGACAGGTTAAGCAGATGGAAACTTTATTTACAGGAATTTAATTTTACAATTGTTCACGTTCCCGGTACACAAAATATTGTAGCTGACGCACTATCCCGTTCTCTCAGCAACAATCACCAAGACATCGCAACCAACTTCTGCCAAGCAAATTTTAGCGTCATGTATATTCAACAAGTTCCATTTGAAAATTTCATTTAATCGTCATTACGAGACATAGCACAAGAGCAGAACAAAGACAACGTATGGAAAGAAATTAAACACCTTTGGCAAGATAGGAATAACGTTACCATTAGAAACCATTACACTGTACGCAATGACATTCTGTTTCGCCGCTCTCACCCTGACAGCAACAATTGGTTATTATGTATTCCTGACGAACTTGTTAACAAATTAATTTGGTATACTCATTTAAGTTACGCACATTACGGAGCCAGAAAATGTTTTCTTATACTGAGACAGAACTGTTATTTTACCAACATGGAGAAACGTATTCGAGTTTTAGCGTCATGTAAAATCTGCCAGAAAGCTAAGTCAGATACGACTTCACATATTCCTCCATTACATCCCATTGTACCCGTTAAATTGAGACACATGGCCGCCGTAGACATTTTTGGACCGACTCCCAGAACTAATAGAGGTTTTTTTACATCTTTGTCGCTGTTGAACTCACTTCGAAATTTCTTACCTTCACTCTGTTACGCAAAGCTACTGCTAAATCTATTTCTAATGCATTTGTAAAAGATTTTTTATTTCATGTAGGGCATGTGTTGAAAGTAATTTCCGACAATGGATCGCAATTTCGATCACGCCGAGACTATATGTACATTTTTTGCACTTGAGAACTCTGTTTTTGACATAATACGTATGTTACGAGCTAGAAACATTTCTCCGATCTATATATCCAGGTATCACGCTTCTTCGAACCCTTCTGAACGACTGATGAAAGAAATTGGTAAATTGCGTAGAATATACTGCCATAAAAGACATACAGATTGGGATACACACATACTCTCATTCCAGGATGTAATTAACTCCATACCAAATGAATCTACTATGCTATCTCCGACTGTTATATTGAAAAATGTTGAACCACCTAACAAAATTAAAGAATTAGCATCCTTTCCTACATCTCGTCGACTACGCCACCATTAAATAATTGACGTTGCACTCAACAACATCAAACGTGCTGCAGAGCGCCGGAGAAGACAGCAAAAACAGGTTTGTACACGCCGTGACTTTCACATAGGACAGAAGATATTAGTACGTACACACTATTTATCCAACAGAGGAAAGAGCGGATATAGTAAATTTGAGCTTCTGTACGCAGGTCCATACAGAATTTGCAGCATTCCTCATCCCAATGTAGTACACGTTGAAACTTTGAGAACCAGAAAAAGCAAAGGCAATCACCATGTCTCCAATATTAAACCCTTTATTGAATGAACATACTTTGATTTATCACATTGTAATGCCTTTTCCAGTTATTGATATGACCACTTACTGATGATTATATTTTTACTTGGCAAGTGCCCGGCTAGGTAAGGTTAGCAGGTCGCTTTTCTTGTCGTTACACATCAGACCATGCACATTTTTTCATTTTTCCGTGTACGTATGATTGTTTTCCTGTTTTGTCTGTATGCAGTACGAAATCTTTAAGATATAACAAACACCAGTTGACTTTGACATTTTTCCTTATGATATCTCAATATCTTGACTATTCTACATTTTTTCTACTGCATCATGAGACTGTGTACATTTTTTGCACTTGAAAACTCTCTATGTTTTTGACATAATACGTTTCCTGTCATGCTATATGCTGTATGCTTAGTTGTATCACTAGAAACAAGTTTTTATTTAATGGGTATATGAATTAAATGCAAGATATTAATCCTCATTCATCATTTCCAGAAAGCAATACGTGTAAAAGAAATAAATTATACAGCCACAGTGGTTTACTAAGAAATGGAAATTTTACCATCGGAGTGAACGAAAGAAAATGCAGTACCTTGTAATGAAGAGTAAATGGATCAGAATTAACAAGCATTAACAAGAATATACTATACACACTGTATAATAGCAGCCTTAACTAATTATTTTTCTTTCAGAATACGAGGCGATGGATGCAGGCTGTCAGACAGAACTGCACATATTAATTTTAGTGATGAAATATGCTAGAAGTAAGAAACTGTATACTATAGGAAGTAATGAATGACAGTGAATAGTTGTATGAGGTAGATGGTAATATGAATATGAATAATGAAGTGTTTATTTTTTGAAGATAATAATAAATGATGATGAATAGTTCTATGAAGAATATAGTAATATGAAAAATGAAGTTTTTCTTTGCAGATGATGATAATGATGAAGTTTATATATTTTCTGTTAAGAAATGGTATGTAGTTATTTAAGTACTTGTTGCAGTTCCTTTTCACAGTATGTCTTTGTCGCATAGTATAATGACTGAATGTTATGGGAAAGACAGCTAAGGTACATACATATTAAGTACACGTTTCATTACCTGTTAATTTGAAGTTTACTTCTTTTCAGCATAATATACATTTTTTTCTTTTAGGTCAATAATCCATTTTGCATTTTTTCCAGGAGAAGCTCCTCATGATATTAATATGCTATAAGCAATTACTTATTAAACCTGTTCTAGTACTTACATTTTTTTTACCCAGTTGTATGTATCATTCATGAATATGATGACATATACTCCACTTGTTTCATGACTCTGCTACAGCTGACTCATGATGACGTTATTAATCCTTATTTCCAGCAATAAGTCAAAAGTAAATATTTTCATGCCCCAGCAATTGACTATCGATCCCAACGCAATGCATTGCTAGCAAAAAAAAATAAATAAATAAATAGTTAACAGTCCCAACTATTACTAGTATAGAACTACATAATGCTACCAGTTTAAGATATATTTCTAGTCCTAAAGATAATGCAAATTTCTCTGATGTATTGATTCCATTGATTCCATCATTTCTATGTATTATTCGACTAAACATCTTGAATACTAGTTCCAATGTCTTACATTTTAAATATGTCTTATGTCACTTACATGATATCATACACTCCTGGAAATGGAAAAAAGAACACATTGACACCGGTGTGTCAGACCCACCATACTTGCTCCGGACACTGCGAGAGGGCTGTACAAGCAATGATCACACGCACGGCACAGCGGACACACCAGGACCCGCGGTGTTGGCCGTCGAATGGCGCTAGCTGCGCAGCATTTGTGCACCGCCGCCGTCAGTGTCAGCCAGTTTGCCGTGGCATACGGAGCACCTGGGGTATCGGCAAGGACCATTCGCAACCGTCTCCATGAAGCTGGGCTACGGTCCCGCACACCGTTAGGCCGTCTTCCGCTCACGCCCCAACATCGTGCAGCCCGCCTCCAGTGGTGTCGCGACAGGCGTGAATGGAGGGACGAATGGAGACGTGTCGTCTTCAGCGATGAGAGTCGCTTCTGCCTTGGTGCCAATGATGGTCGTATGCGTGTTTGGCGCCGTGCAGGTGAGCGCCACAATCAGGACTGCATACGACCGAGGCACACAGGGCCAACACCCGGCATCATGGTGTGGGGAGCGATCTCCTACACTGGCCGTACACCACTGGTGATCGTCGAGGGGACACTGAATAGTGCACGGTACATCCAAACCGTCATCGAACCCATCGTTCTACCATTCCTAGACCGGCAAGGGAACTTGCTGTTCCAACAGGACAATGCACGTCCGCATGTATCCCGTGCCACCCAACGTGCTCTAGAAGGTGTAAGTCAACTACCCTGGCCAGCAAGATCTCCGGATCTGTCCCCCATTGAGCATGTTTGGGACTGGATGAAGCGTCGTCTCACGCGGTCTGCACGTCCAGCACGAACGCTGGTCCAACTGAGGCGCCAGGTGGAAATGGCATGGCAAGCCGTTCCACAGGACTACATCCAGCATCTCTACGATCGTCTCCATGGGAGAATAGCAGCCTGCATTGCTGCGAAAGGTGGATACACACTGTACTAGTGCCGACATTGTGCATGCTCTGTTGCCTGTGTATGTGCCTGTGGTTCTGTCAGTGTGATCATGTGATGTATCTGACCCCAGGAATGTGTCAATAAAGTTTCCCCTTCCTGGGACAATGAATTCACGGTGTTCTTATTTCAATTTCCAGGAGTGTATATAAACACCAGTAGCTTGATGCTACTCAATAATTCCTGGTTTAAATGATGACTTGTGAATAACACTGAATAATGTTTTGTAAAACTATATGAATACTTTATCACTGACCAATGAATGCCAATGATTACAGTAATGTGATGACTTATGCATAAATGCTATACCAGTAAGTAACTCTTGTTTTGAATGATGACTTCTGAATAATGCATAAAAATGCTTTGTAATTGGCCAATTAGTGCCAATAATTACTGTAATGAGATGACTTATGATGCCTATGATTACTGTAATATGATGACTTACGCATAAATGCTATGCCAATAATTTCTGTAAATAATATTTCGTTATACTCTATAAATGAATGCCAATAATTACTGCAATGACATGAGTTATGAACAGTGTTTTATAATGCTCAATACTTGATACATGTTTAGTAACTGGCCAATGGATGCCACTGATTATTGTAACGAGATGACATATGCATAAATGAATGCCACTGATTACTGTAATGAGATGACTTATGCATAAATGCTATGCTAATGATTACTGTAATGATATCTTATGAATGATGTTTTTTAACACTGCATAAATGAATGCTAATAATTACTGTAATGAGAAGACTTATATTGCCAATAATTACTGTAATTACATGACTTATGGTTAATGTTCCGTAATACTCCATACATAGTACGAAAATGTTTAGTAAATGGCCAATGAGTGCCAATAATTATTCAGATTGGTTGATACACTAGTGTAATTCTGAATGACTAGCATAACTCAATGTCCTTCACCATCTGACCTAATTACCAGCAATTACTGCAATATCCGTATATCCTGTCCATCCTCATGATCATGGAGCACTATATTTGGTTTTTGCACTAATTCTACGTTGATATAAGAGTATGGATTCTACAAGAATGTGGTGTTGACATATCAAGCTGTCCATCACCTTGAACGATGGAGATGTTATTATAGTCCTTCTTTTTGGTGTACCTAATGTATTACCAAAATGATAACATACAATATTAATGCAACATTTCAGTGTCTTGGCTACACTGATAAATACTTCAGGAAGAGAACGCCAGATTGTCTCACTTGGTGTTGTGCTTCTGTAGAAAGATATGGACTTTCAGTGCAGCTACGTGCAACCCACTGTGCTACAACCATGATACTTTCCTTCCCATTCCTTTCCTAGTTCTTGTAAAATGATAAAGACTTTTACAGCGCGTGTGGACTTCATTTCATTTGTTAATATGACCAGTTGTCCTAAAAATGCTAAAGACTTTTACAGTGTGTATGCACTTTATTTCACTTCTTAATATATTCAGTTCTTGTACAAAATGCTCAAAACGTTTACAGTGCGTGTGCACTTTATTTAATTTGTTAATGTATTCAGTTCTTGTAAAAAATGCTAAAGACTTATTCAGTGCGTGTGCACTTTGTCATTTGTTAATATATTTGTACTCATTGCGTATACATTTTGTAATTTCTTAATATGTTCTGAACTCAGTGCGTGTTCACTCTATTTCATTTCTTAATATGTTCTGCACTTATCAATAATGTATATACTCTGTGACTGTAGACTTAGTAACTAAATGGATTACAGACAAATTTTTTGCTCATGGGATGTCCAATTGACTCACCATCGCTGCCAAATTTTTGCGCCCCCCCCCCCCCCCCCCGCCCTGGAGGGTTATGTGAGAGGTCCATGATTAAAGAATTTGCTGCTAGCGCACTCGAGCAGATGTAATTTCGATGGATTGCTCGCGCTGCCTGCGATATGTAAGCTATAAGAGAATCTCAGACCAAAGAGCAGTGTTGTCAGCAGTGGGAACTGTGTAGCAGTAGGAGTAAGTAGTTGCTAGCAGCCGTGTGTATCGAGTTGGCTGGGCCGGTCGTGGTGGAGCGATGGCGGAGCCTGAGCGTTGCAGTATAATGTAAAAGCAGCCTCGCGCATATGTAGTATTGTTATATCAAGTCCCATGTAAATGTTTTTAAAACAAATCTCTTATAATAATCTTTCTCATAAAAAGTAACTTTTGACAATCATTCATTTCTATTTAAAGAATTTACTAATTTCTCCAATCCTTGGTCATCCCGAGTTTTGAAAAGAAAAATCAGTTGTTTCTTTTTATACATGACAAATTTATCGGCTAGCATTGCACTGAGTTGCCCCAGAAAAATTTCTTATAAGAGCAGATATATATGCGTTATCCGGCGACCTTATTGAGGTAAGAATTTTCAACTTATTCAGAATGATCTTTCAGGGCCATGACGCAGCACTGCTGACGTCCAAAATTTACCAGTTTAAATTCACAGTCAATTATTGAAAGGTAATAAGTGAGCCACAACTTTTATTGAGAGATTAGTCAAATTTTATTATCGGGAGGTTACGGAATTTTTCTGTTGGTAAGTTACACTAAATGTGAATATTATTCATTATATTTTATTGTGGGGGGTTACAACTTCTTTCAATCTGAGCAACCATCTTAGACTGTTTGCAAATGATATTGTCATTTATCGTCTAGTAAAGTCATCAGGAGATCCAATCTGCGAAAATTGGCAAGTGACCCTAAATAATCTAAAGGCCGTAAATCCAAGTAAATGCCTAGGAATTATAATGGAAATAACTAATAGAAAACCTTGTGGGGAAGGCGAACCAAAGGCTGCGTTTTACTGGGAGAACACTTAGACGACGCAACAGATCTACTAGAGAGACTGCCAACACTGCGCTTGTCCGTTCTCTTTTGGGGTACTGCTGCGCGGTGTGGGGTCCTCACCAGGTAGGATTGACAGAGTACATCGAGGAAGTTCGAAGAAGGGCAGCACGTTTTGTATTATCGAGAAACAGGGGAGACATGATACAGGATTTGGGGTGGGAATCGTTGACAGAAACGCGTTCCTCGTTGCGCCGGGTTCTTCTCATGAAATTTCAATCGCCAGCTTTCCCCTCCGAATGTGAACATAACTTCTTGATGCCGACCTATGTAGGGAGAAACGATTATCATAATAAAATTAGGGAAATCAGAGCTCTCATGGAAAGATTTAAGTGTTAGTTTCTTCCGCGCACTTTTCTAGAGTGAAAAAACAGAGTTTTAATATGAAAGTGGTTTGATGAACCCTCTGCCAGGTACTTAAGTGTGATTTGCGGACTAGCCATGTAGATGTAGATATATTTTATGTTAACAAATTTCTATTCTTCAGAAACTATTTTCTTGCCACTGCCAGTCTACATTTTATATCCTCTCTACATCGAACGTAATCTGTTATTTTGCTGGCTAAATAACAAAACTCATTTATTATTTTAAGTGTCTCATTTCCTAAACTAATTCCCACAGTATCACCTGATTTAATTAAACTACATTCCATTACCCTTGTTTTGCTTTTCTTGATGTTCATGTTATATCCTCCTTTCAAGACGTTGTCCATTATGTTCAAATGCTCTTCCAAGTCTTTTGCTGTTCCTGATAGAATTACAATGTCATTGGCAAAACTCAAAGCTTTGATTTCTTCTCTGCTTGCTCAGTGTTGGGTGACGCTTTCCGAGCCGGGATATAGTGTCCTGTTGGCACAATATTTCGACACTGTAACTTGTCGTCGTCAGCAGATCTTCCTTGGCACACTCACTTGTCGTCGCTGGTTATTTCCTGTAGCAGCACGTGATATACACTGCTGGCCACCGTAAATGCAACGCCCTGAAAGAAGCATCCGAATCAAGTGAAATTTACACCATGGGTTTGCAGCGATGAGATATGCAACTGATTAGAATTTCAGCGCAGACGCACATCACGCGCGCCTGTGGCGCCACCTCATAGCGCCATTTAAGGCTTGGCGATTTCGACGAGTGTACCTTCGGCACGTGTGTTTACCTTGTGGTTGTTTCACAAGACGATCAGTTATGCCTCGTATACAACAGCGAACATCTTTTGATCAAGTATCCGAGTTCGACAGAGGAAGGATAGTGACTTAACGAGATTGTGGATTATCATACAGAGAAATCGCTAGTCGTGTTGGACGAAACCAAACAACTGTAATGCGGATATGTGACCGTTGGATGCAGGAGGGTACGACGGACCGACGTGGTCGATCGCATTCACCTCGGTGCACCACTGCACGTGCTGATAGGCAAATTGTGCACATGGCAGTGACGGATCGCTCAGTGACATCCCGAACCATAGCACAGCACATTGCGTCTGTAACGCATCATCCAGTGTCTGCGCGTACCATTCGACGCCGTTTACAGCAGAGTGGTCTGTCCGCAAGACGTCCATTGCTTCGTCTACCATTGACGCAGAACCACAGACGTCTCCGTCGTCAATGGTGTGGACGGCAGAATGGAATGACGTTGTCTTTACTGACGAGGCACGCTTCTGTCTGCAGCACCACGATGGTCGGATTCGAGTGTGGAGACACCGTGGAGAGAGGATGCTAAACAGCTGCATTATGCATCGGCACACTGGTCTTGCACCGGGTATTATGGTATGGGGCGGTATTGGATATTACTCTCGCACGCCTCTAGTACGCATTGCCGGTACTTTAAATAGCCGGCGCTACATATCCGAGGTGCTGGAGCCAGTTGTCCTTCCTTACCTTCAGGGCTCGGCCACAGCCATATTTCAACAAGATAATGCGCGACCACACGTGGAACGCATGGTCCAAAGGTTCTTCGTCAATAACCAGATTGAATTGCTTCCCTGGCCGGCTCGATCTCCGGATCTTTCGCCAATAGAAAACATGTGGTCCATGGTTGCTCAACAAGTGACCCAGATTACATCCCCAGCTGCCACACCAGATGATCTTTGGCAACGTGTGGAAGCTGCTTGGGCTGCTGTACCCCAGGAACACATCCAATGTCTCTTAGACTCAATGCCGAGACGTGTGGCAGCGGTGATCTCCAACAATGGTGGCTACTCTGGCTACTCTGGCTACTCTGGCTACTCTGGCTACTCTGGCTACTCTGGCTACTCTGGCTACTCTGGCTACTCTGGCTACTCTGGCTACTCTGGCTACTCTGGCTACTCTGGCTACTCTGGCTACTCTGGCTACTCTGGCTACTCTGGCTACTCTGGCTACTCTGGCTACTCTGGCTACTCTGGCTACTCTGGCTACTCTGGCTACTCTGGCTACTCTGGCTACTCTGGCTACTCTGGCTACTCTGGCTACTCTGGCTACTCTGGCTACTATCATGTCACAGACGTCTGTAAACGTAATCATTTGATACTTGGTCAACATGTTATCTACAAAATAAATCTTGTTGTGCTACCTCTTGTCTTTCTTGGTGTTGCATTTACGGTGGCCAGCAGTGTAGTTGTTTCGGGACACGAGCTTTCAAGAATTCTGCACGTGGCAATAAAATTTAGACTTAACTTGCTGACTATCGACAGTAAATATTTTGCACAACTCTAGGGTATCACTAACAGTTTCATTCTCATACAAGAGAGACGGAATATAACGAGCACGCACGTTCTGCCCGGATACAGCTACTTCGCACGGGTTCGCAGGAGGATGAAGGGAGAGTGCACACAATCAGAGAAACTCAGTATATCAGGGAGGACCTGATGACATCTACATCTACATCGATACTCTGCAGATCACATATAAGTGCCTGGCAGAGGGTTTATCGAACCAGCTTCACAATTCTCTATTATTCCAATCTCGTATAGCGCGCGGAAAGAATGAACACCTATATCTTTCCGTACGAGCTCTGATTTCCCTTCTTTTATACTGGTGATCGTTTCTCCCTATATGGGTCGGTGTCAACAAAATATTTTCGCATTCGGAGAAAGTTGGTGATTGGAATTTCGTAAGAAGATTCCTTCGCAACGCAAAACGACTTTCTTTTAATGATGTCCAGCCCAAATCCTGTATCATTTCAGTGACACTCTCTCCCATATTTAGCGATAATACAAAACTTGCTGCCCTTCTTTGAACTTTCTCGATGTACTCCGTCAATCCTGTCTGGTAAGGATTCCACAGCGAACAGCAGTATTCTAAAAGGGGATGGACAAGCTTAGTGTAGGCAGTCTCCTTAGTAAATCTGTTACATTTTCTAAGTGCCCTATCCAATAAAACGCAGTCTTTGGTTCGATTTCCCCACGACATTTCCTGTGTTTTCCTTCCAATTTCAGTTGTTCGCAATTGTAATTTCCAGGTATTTAGTTGAATTTACGGCCTTAAATTTGACTGATTTATCGTGTAACCGAAGTTTAACGAATTCCTTTTAGCATTCATGTGGGTGACCTCACACTTTTCATTATTTAGGGTAAACTGCCAATTTTCTCACCATTCAGATATCTTTTCTGAATCGTTTTGCAATTTGTTTTGATCTTCTGATGACTTTATTAGCCGATAAATGAGAGCGTCATCTGCAAACAACCTAAGACGGCTGCTCAGGTTGTCTATCAAGTCGTTTATACAGATAAGGAAATGCAAAGGGCCTATAACACTACCTTGGGGAACACCAGAAGCTACTTCTGTTTTACTCGATGACTTTCCGTCAGTTACCACGAACTGTGACCCCTCTGACAGGAAATCACAAATCCAGTCCCATAACTGAGACGATATTCCATAAGCAATCAATTTCACTACAAGCCGCTTGTGTGGTGCAGTGTCAAAGACTTCCGGATATCCGTAAATAAGGAATCGATCTGAAATCCTTTTTCACTAGCACTCAACAGCGAGTTACATTGTCGAAATACTTACACTACATCCTAACAGCCTATCCGAGAGTGCAAGTTACTTTGTGTCAATGTAAATTGGTACGAAAGGATCACCAGATTAACTGGAAAGCTACTTTTGTTTTAACCACCCATCGACTGTCGTTCCGTTTCTAGGCGATGACTAACATCCCAGCTCCCCACCCTTGCCCCAAACCGGAAAAAAGTAGAATATTTAATCTGACAACTCGTGTTGTGGTAATTAGCGGAAAACCTTGAACCAACTGACGATGGGCATGACGCAAGCAAGTAATTATGAAAATAATTTCGCTCCTCATAACGCATACGCAAAGCTAATAATTAGGCGGCGCAAATTATAAACTCAGTGCATCTAACACTGATATCTGGGCGCGTCGCTGTTATTGCTGGAAAATTAGAAAATGTAACCTCAGGGCGTAGCCGCCCTTTCACAGGCAAAGCAATTCGTACCTCCAGGTCTCTCTCGTCATGGAAGGTCACATGCACCAGTTGTCACGTTCAACATCTCGCCAAGTTCCTGTTTTAATAATACTGTGTCATTATTCCGCCCAGGTGCGTAGTTCACAACGGAAACCGCGGAATGTGAAGTTAGTCGACCTCAAAGCCGTGTGTCAGTATTTGACAAAGCTATTACTCTCTTGGGGCATCGCAAATGTTGCTTATGATTAATTTCACCCAGAGTGAAAACTAGAACATTGAGCTAACAGCTGAAGACCTTGTCGTATCCGCTGAATGGTACTCGTATTGTCGAAGGGCATCGGATGCAGGCGGATGCAGTCATTCTCACTCACAAGTGCGCTGATCCATTGAGGCATACCAAAAAAGAAAGGAGGACCGACTCAATCTGTCACCAATGCCCCAAATTTCATTCAACCTGTCAGCAATAAGAGTTTTACAGGGCTCATTGTTCTCCTTTACACGAAAACTGCATTTTCATTTTACAGAGAAATAAAAAAAATATTCATTCATCCAAAGGAACTGAAACAAAAGGAGTAAACAATCGCTTTTACTGTTTGCGTACAGCCATGTGTATCAAATAGAATGCACTTCGGGTAGGCAACCTGACTTACACCATCACCCTAGGTGGTGGTGATGTGTTGCCTATTTTAGGGTGCATGAAACACTTCAGCGTAATTTTTATTTTGTCCGCCCTGAATTTATCACATTTTATACACAAACAATCGCTGTGCAAGTTTTTTCTTTATTGCTGCGATATCTTTGTAAGAAGAATCTCCATTTCATGGTAATACGTTCTTGATTACATAAAACGCAGTTTTTCTGTTATAAGGTTTAAGATTCATTTCCTTCAGTCTGCTATGGTATTGAAGCTATTATTTCCAGTTTTGTCTATTAGTGTCTTCCGTACATCGACCGTTCGATGTGCATGCATTTCTAATGTTTCCGTTACACTGAGCTCTGCGTCTACTTGTTAAATTCATGCAACACAAAATACGGAAATTAACGTAACTCAATCTATATTTACAAGTCTCCTGTTAAAAGTTTAAGAAACATTGGATTTTGACAACATTATGGAGCCACCCCGAGAAAGGCAAGCTTGAAGATAGTTTGCGTTGCTGTATTACAAAGCGAATATCAGTTACGCAATTGGCAAAATACTCTCATTATAAATAACCTGAGTTATCGCTTTCGCCTGCGAGAACGCAGCCGGCCGGAGTGGCCGTGCGGTTCTAGGCGCTACAGTATGGAACCGCGAGACCGCTACGGTCGCAGGTTCGAATCCTGCCTCGGGCATGGATGTGTGTGATGTCCTTAGGTTAGTTAGGTTCGAGTAGTTCTAAGTTCTAGGGGACTGATGACCTTAGAAGTTGTCCCATAGTGCTCAGAGCCATTTTGAACCAAGCAGAAGACTTAGATAGTACTGCGCGACCCCTGTTTAATAACACAGTCTTTTGGAATGAACATATTCTCTTTTGTGAAAAGCGAAAATTTGTGGAACTTGCCCTACCGACACAGACTATCATCAGAATCGAATCCGTCTGACTTGCTCTTCAATAACAGCGTCAAGAATTGTCCAGAGCTACATTACGACGCAGATCTTCAAAATCTATTTCTTAAGCTGACTGCTAAGAAGAACTTTAACCTTGGGTGCGTTTGATTGTACTCCGGAGACGCCACGCATTACTGCAAAATTAATAATTTACTATTTTTCAGCCAAGCAGACAATAATTAACATCCACAGCATTAAATATTTTATTTTTGATGAAAAAGCCAATTTCAGTTTTTATATTCAAAAGTGACACCAAAGGACAATTTTATTTAAGTCATTTAATACTAGGAAGGAAAGAGGACCTGTTAAGAGTGGGGAAAAGTAGTTACATTCAAATTAGCAGCGGCTGCCTGTCTGTTTGTTCTTTTTGGTCTTATCAGGAATACTTAATAATTTTTCTAGTGTCCAAGGGAGAGTCATTAGATGTAACTATTTTATTTTACGAGCAAGCACTAAAGAATTTTGTACAATGTTAGAACCAACTGCTAAAAAGGTCATTCTAAACTGTAATAGCGGAAAAGGTTTTCTTTTGGGACATAACATACTACAAAACATCTTGTAATTCGTTAGTCTGTCAAAAAAGTTGTAATTTTCGTGCGTATTGTTTTCCAACCGTTGCAAGTGTGAACATAAAAGATCCGGCAGGTGTAATAATTGATTTAAAATGATTTTGAAAAAAATTGTATTAAGATTAGATCATAAAAGAAATTTAATTTCTTCTTGATTAGCATCGAACTAAAGTGCCACAGGATAGCGTAAAACAAGTACTCATCACCGATCTGTTTCGACCCAGGTAATTCAGGTTTGCACACCATAGTGCAACGTTAAGCCTACGATATACAGTTTCTGGATTCAATAATTGTCATTTCTTGTCGGGCGTTATGCGTAAATGACGTAGGCTGACACACTCTTCTGTTGACTGCGGGCGTGCATGGAATGGCACAGTTGCGCATGCTCCGGCACACCTGAGATGCAGCACAGCTACAGAGGGCGTTCTCGCAGCCATGACCTGTGGTCTATGGGTATGAAAAGGGCGCCATTTTTGGTATAAACATAGGAGCACGTGCAAGTAGTTTTCAAATGCTGCTGGTTATCAGTCGGAATATCGAGGCAAGAAAGAACACGTGCAAGTAGTCTTCAGTTGCCATCGTAAGTAGTTTTCAAATGCTGCTGGTTATCAGTCGGAATATCGAGGCAAGAAAGCAATATGATCATGAAATAGCCTGAAATGTTACGTAGGTAATTTTAGGTGTCGGACGGCTATTTAACTCTTCCCTTCCCTGCAATGATTATTATTAGAGTGTGTCTTCAAGATAGTGAACAGAGAAAGAAGACATCTGGACTAATATATGTGGAATACGTGCTACGTTGATTGTCTCGTGAGAAGTTAAAACGTGTGCGGGATCGGCCTTCGCTTCGTATGAACATGGGTCCGAAAACCCTTTCATTGGAGAGGTATAGAAGGAATTGCCTGTAGTGACCCCTGGTTACGTAATTTATCTCAAACGTGCACTTTTCCTCGCCTTCTTGTTTACAGTTGGTCACGGCATTTTTGTTTTGTCTGATTGTCTTTGCTGTGTTTTTCAGTAATTTCTATCAGAACGATGTATTCAGTGTCTGAAATGACTGAAGTACACTATATGTACTGTATACATGGAAATTCGGATGATGAACGTTACACTGACAGACAAGTTACCTTGGACAAGAACATTCCCACGACTCTTGTGAAAGGGTGTACGAACGCCAGATCTTGAAGAACGGGTTGTTTGTACTGTGGACGAAACCCCAACAACTAGCAGCATTATTGTGAAAAGGTAAAGTGCGAATTACGTGACGATCTGGTACATTATGTTTGAAAATATTCTGTTGTCTGTATCACTAACAACAACAGTTAAATAAGATAGACTTTCCACCAAAAATTACTTTCTATCAACGCATGAAAAAACTGTTACCACCCTAGGGCATCGCAAATCTTACTTTTCGTTACGTTCAGATATCGTAACAGTCACGCCTGGATTTATGGAAACCTTCATAAAATGCGATAAGACAGGCATCAGCTAAGGTTCAGTGTCACTCTGTGGGGTGGAATCATTCATGATAGTCTCATTCACCCTGCTTTCTACAACGTCTTACTGGGCTAACGTATCTAGTTGCTTCATTTTCCTGATGATGTACTTCTAAACGTCATCCAACGAATGTGATTTATGTACCACTGTGATTCAGCAAACGTTACACGGATAGTTCGCCAAACATCAGAACCAATTTCTTAACAAGTGGATTGCTAGAGTGGGATCCACTGCATCACCTGCCCGACCACCAGATCTGAATCAAAAGGATGTTTTCCTTTGCAGAGGTTTAAAATCCTAGGTGTATTCACCTCAACCCAATGTCGACGCACAGAGACAATCGGAAATTGATTTGACCAAATACGGAACACACCAGGAGCTTACCACGACTTACGGTAAAATACGGAACGTAGAAGGTACTCATTTCAAGAAATTTTTGTAAATGTTAATGTGTTTGATAAATGCATAATTTTTGTGCCATGAATAATAAAGTTTTTCAAACCTCCCTTTCGAAAGAGTTTTGGACCCTTATTCATCTGGACATTTTGTAACGTTTTGTCGTCAAAAATGAATTCCGTCATATCACCAAAGTTAAGCGCTGTCGAGTTTGGCTAGCACTTGAATGGGTGATCGGTTGAATCTGCCGAGCGCTGTTAGCAAGCAGGGTACACTCAGGCCTTGATAAGCCAATTGAGGAGCTACCTGACTGAGAAGTTGCGGCTCAGGTCACGAAAGGTGACAACGACTGGAAGAGCGGTGTGCTGAATGTGTAAGTAGGCTGTTTAGGTTTTTATATTGGTAACGGCACGTAGCGCTCTGTATAGAAATCACTGGCTGTGCTGGTTGGCATTGTTGTAATATTCTCTATTATAGTGTTGGGCAGTTGGATGTGAACAGCGGGTAGCGTTGCACAGTTGGAAGTGAGCCGCCAGCAGTGTTGGATGTGGGGAGAGAGATGGCGGAGTTTTGAGAGCGGATGATCTGGACGCGTGTCCATCAGAGACAGTAAATTTGTAAGACTGGATGTCATGAACTTATCTATATATATATGATGACTTTTGAACACTATTGTAACGTTGTTGCTTTGATTTGCTATGTAAGCAGTGCTGCTCGACAATAAAATCGGGTTAAAAGCTGTGAGCTGTCTGAGGAAGTTAACCTTGCATTACTGCGCAACTGTTTCACCAGGTATCCAGTCTAGCTTACCAAATTCCCAACCAGACTAACATTAATTATAATCTTTTAATAGTTATATGACAACCGGTGATATATATATAAAAAAGAGAATTTAAATTAAAAAAATAAATCAGTTTATATTTGGGAATTTATTTTAACATTGGTCATTGAAATTTCAGCATATTAAACTTGAGTCGTAACTAAGCTGGTGCCTTATTTAGGATTGTGAAAATGTGAGATTGTAATCTTACGGAACACATCAAATATGGAGCCAAGATTGGGAGACTGCATACAACACTGCATACAACACTGCATCCATAAAATAACACACGAAGAACGTTGAAACATGTGCAGGAGGAAATTAACCACAACCAACCGATTCAATTTTCACCCAAAGAAGTTACGTTCGTAGCACAATCCTATCCGTCATGAAATTACCACACACTGGTATACTAAATTCATACTAATTCTCTGTTAAATCTTCCCGAAGAGAATAGCTGAGGGTTACTTTGATGATTACACCACATGCTTCACGTGGTCAACTTGGTTTACACAAAGAGTGTAACTCCACAATAATTTTGATAATTAAAATAAATTACATCGAAACGCAATTTACTAAAGAAAAACCTCGAACTGGTTACTATCGTCTTACTATTAACCTGATGGGTCAGACAGTTGTATAAGCACGTGGTATTGGTCTCACAAAGTACAACCCACATGGGTTAAACATAAAGAAAAGTTGCTATATTAAAAAAATATTGTCAAGACGAGACGTTATAATCACACGAGCATTCGCATTTAAGATTGATGATCTTAGTTAGAGTTACTGATCAACACGTGGTTCCACTTTACTCACAAAGTAGTGACAAAGTAACTACCGGAAGGTATTCTGAACTTCACACGCGAATTACACTGCGTTGCAATTTAAGATAACATTAGATATCTTAGAGCTAAACCTGAAATAAAGGTGATTAAGTTTTCAGTTAGGCTGAACTTGAGAAATCCATTGTCCTACGGACTTAGCAGACACGCGCTTAGCCGGAGATCTTACCACTTCAGACGCTCGCCACGGACAGACTGACCTGCGCTCCTACCGAGCGTGCTTCCCAGATACAAACGGAAGTGACCAGAGAGACAGCTTCCTGTGCCACATGACAAGGGACGGACAGAAACATGCTAAGAATGGAAACCTGTCTGCTTTTAGAAAGCGTAGCTACCTGTTCCGACGTTGGTCCTACTGTTCTCTAGCAGACAGTCTGCTACCCTCTAGCATGCAACTAGAAACACAATTACTCATTCATCCTCTCACACAGAAGGGAAGGGGGATGACAGTATCTTATCATATACAGTATATAAAAGAAAGCGGATGTAGGTTCCGTATGAGACTGTGTGACATGAATTACATATAAACTGTGTTTTAAAGTGTAGTAGTGTGACAGATCGTTCTTGTTTATGTGTAAAAATAACACGTTTCACTGCTCAGTCTCCTCCCAGATAGTCAGAAATACCACAGTAAATTTAGAAGAGGAATTTATGCCGTAACTGACAACAGATTTAAGAAATTAACATGAAAGGAATCCAACAGAGACCTTTCATAACCCCAACGCTCCGGGAAAAGACTGTGCAGGGAATTTTCTGGCCATGCTAGGACATTCCCAAGCAGGCTTCTCACACCCTACTTAAACCAAAAATGTAAAGAAAAGGCAAAAGGTCACCAGCTACTTGCTAAAACACAATAATTTCAACACATCTTTAGAATCTACCAATTTTAAAGAGAAAAAATCTGTGATACCTATTTAAAAGATAGTGTAGACCTAATTCGGTCAGCAAGTAAAAACAATGGTTCCTGTGTCATTAACATGAAAACAATTTCTGGTTGTTACCCTTATGGAGTTCACCAGTATTTGCTCATTGCAAGAGCCAACTGATCACAGGAAAATTTATGACTGTTTATTGACAAGTAAAATTTATGAAAACAGCAAAGGTGCCACAGCAATTTAAAAAAATATGAAAATAACATCAGTATTATAAAGCAGAACATTACAATGCACAATCCGCAGAAGCAAAAAATGATAAGAGAAAAAAAAACATGTTTACAGAGTGGTTATCGCAAAAAAATTGTATATCTTATAAAACTAATAATTTGTAGAATTAAAATAACTTTGTGGCACTAACTTAATCACTCTACTATATTTCAGTTAGTTAGCAACCAATGATCACTGTGTCATTATACTGAAACTACAATTAATTATGTGATTGTTACCCTTATGGGGTTCCTCACTATAAATATGCCCCATGCAAAGGCTAATCGATCACAGTCCAATGAGAATGAATATCTATCTGACTGATAAACGAAGCAATGCCACAGGAATGAATTTTCGAAACAAAAATTTACAAATCTAATACGTCACAGAAAAACAAACATTGATAAATAAAACAGCTCCAAACATTCAATAGTCAACGTCTAAAAAAAGAACAAAAAATAAAACACCTGCAAAATACAAGAGTCAAAGTCTAAAAAAAAAAAAACAGTAAATAGATCACCTGCAAAATACAAGAGTCAGTCTAATAAACACGAATAAATCATCGAACCCCTGGAAAACACACGAGTCAATGTTTCTCTGACAGAAACACACATATATGCATTGAACTAAGAACCGTATAATCACTGTTCACTGACACACTCAGTAGTTCCACTGTTCTGTGGCACAATATAAGGGGAGGGGGAGGGGGGGGGTTCGTCGCCGCAGCTGTCAGTAGGGATTTTTGTCCATCTGTTGTGTGCAATCCCGCCGTCTCTGCCCTCTCATGAAGTTTCTCTTGGTGGCCCGTGTCACGTACATCTCGATTTGGTTCCATGTTTGTGTTGTCAAATTCGTGCGGTATCCTCGTTTGACACGCCAGGTTGATATTCCTGGGCAAGGATGACACTTAATGGGTCTTCTTTGTGCCACCCTTAGCTACCAGAGAACATCGAACTATGATTTACTGTCGCTTGACAGTGGGCATCCGTCAGGAAATGCTGATAGGCGTCGTTGAAGTCTGCCAGTTTATCTGGACAGTATGTGACAAAAGGCTCCATGCCCCTTGTGTTGTTGCATTCTTGAGTTATCCTCAATTGGCTCGCTGGTTTGATATTCCTGGGCAAGGATGACACTTAATGGCACTTCTTTGTGCCACCCTTAGCTACCAGAGAACATCGAACCATGATTTACTGTCGCTGGACAGTAGGCATCCGTCAGGAAATGTCGATAGGCGTCGTTGACGTCTGCAAGTTTCTCTGGAAAGTACCTGTCAAAAGGCTCCACGCCCCTTTATCCCCTGTCTTTTGTCGTTTCACCGCTGCCGTCTCGTCACGGTCGCGTGCGCGTGGTGCGTTGCCAGCAGATGGATTTCCGCGCGGTGGACCGCTCGGCCATCTGAGGTCATCGCTTCCACGAGGGTCGCACTGGTGCGGCCGGCCATTATCTCCGGGTGCAAGGGAAAGAGTTTGCTGCGTCCCTTCTTTTGTGGTCGACCGCGCTCCCAAAGTGGCCCGGTTGACAGTGTGTCCTGCTGGGAAACCCGCCAGTTTACAACTAACCCTCCTTCTCGCTGCTCCCACTGTCTCGTAAGAGTTTAGCTGGTTCGCTTTCACGTTCTCAACTGCATTCACAGAATTTGTTCATCATAGTTATGTGATTACAAAATATCATACATAATACCACTTGGTATTGTCTTTCACAATTTTTAAGAACAAAAGTGAGACTTAAATTTTTTTTAAATTAAAAAGTTAGATGAATCGACAATATAAAAATAAAAGTTAAATGACTTGACAATATAAAAAATAAAAGTGAAATGAACTGACAATATAATACCTAAATCCACATCACTAATGTGGTTCACTTGCGTTTTAATAAATCAAATGCTACTTATTAATTCACTAAAATGAATAGGATTATGCCTTGTGGAAGTATAGGTCAGAACAGCATAGGGTTCACATGTTATTTACACACACACACGCACACCTGTTGACTATACTACAAACTAACTACCCATAAACATGTATTACTCAAAAATTCTACTTCAATCCACTACTAGTTAATCCAACAAGCTACTTCAACACAGTGTTTGTACAACATTGTTCTAATTTGTCCTCTTCTTGACGCTCACGGCATATGTCTTGTCACATGATAAATATGGAGAAACTTTCCTTAAACATACATAGTAAAAAGAACAATGGTTATTTACATGCAAAAACATTTATACCAGTTGACACACCTGATAAGAGACTCGCAATTATACATCTTTCATACTCATACGTTTATACATAAAACAGTAAGACAATTTCATCTAAAGTTACGCTATCACAAGAATTAATCACGCAGATGATTCAGAGAAGGATAATTTTTTTTTATCCTACAGGTTATATTACATTTTCTTACCCATTTTGCTCCAATTTCGTTCCTTCTTTAAGTTACCTTTCGCTTCCAAATCAGTTATTTCGCCTGTGTTGGTTATTCTGGATTCATTTCTCATGAATGGCAAAATTGTGGTCTCCTCTATTCTGTAAAACAGTTTCATCTTAACATATTGAACTTACAACAGACACAAAAGATCCGAATCCTCCTGTAGTTTAAATGACAAATGTTTTGCTTCATCCTTATTACCTTAAACCAAGCGTTCCTTCGGTCCCATAATCAATATTATTTAATCTTCCTCTACCTTCAAGAGGGAAATTTCCTCAGTACAAAACATGTAGGCTGCAGTGCATCCCGCACCAGCGAAAACAGTAAGCTGTAATGCTCACAGCATCAGCAAAACACATAAACGTCGCTTTTCTAGGACAAGTATTAACGCAGAATAATTTTTCAGGCTCTGGCTCAACATCAGTCAAGACTACAAAAAGGATCCATATTTCTGTTTCATTCTCCATTTGCTGAAAAACTGCTCGTATTTGACTACCACAATAATATTTCAGGGCCACGAAAATTACACAAACCACAATTCTTCTTTCACCTTGAAGGGAATCAATCTACTTACGAAATCCACAGACAGCCCTTTATGTACTCAGCTATAAAGAACAAAAAAGACATATATCATCAATATTAACATATTAGCGTATATTGGGAAGCCATTGGTTAAATAATCGTATTATCGCATTCTGTTTTCAAGATTCCAAACTTACTCATTCCTTTCTCAGAGGTCTCCTATCTTAAAATATTCATACAGCACGCACACTATAGTAAGAGATCCTCATTTATACTGACAGATATAGAATAGTAATAGATAGATAGTAGCACTGAAAGCAGAAAATCGGAAACAAGGCTACTAACAGCTGGGGATCTGGGTTTGCCAGACCCATAATACCCACAGATCGAATATTCCCCTGAGTTTTGCATTAATTCAACACAGATCTTGCTTCCCTCAGGAGCGACTCTTTTCAATTTACACAAAAAAAACCATAAACAGCATTTCACTCGCTCACAAAGAAACCTTTTGTCTTCACATTGGAACCAACTTAAATCCTAATTGCACATGGAAAGAAAAAAAACTACAAACATCACTTCAATCAATCACATCGAAACATCTTTATCACTATTTTTACCAACATATTATTCAAAATGCATTTATCACAAATGTAAACTAATCAATTGTTTCTCTTCACCGTTCTCTCTACTCCTCACTGTCCTTTCTACTCAATGTATGGTTTTACGTTTGACACATGGTGTAGCCCTTTTGATTTCTTCGATCGAAGAGTTTCCACTTCTATGGCGTTTTCATGGGGAATCTTCCTTATCCGATACGGGCCGTTAAAGAGATTAAAAAATTTCTTGCAGACACCTGACCGTTTGTTAGACAGCTTGTGTGATCTGATAAGAACTTTTTGTCCTACATGAAACACTGTTTTTCTCACGTTTTTCTTAGACGCCTTGACTCTGGCTTCTGCTGCACGCTTGATGTTGCGCAAAACTAAGTCAACAATTGCGTTCCGGCGTAGTCTCGGCTCTAGTGGCCAAGGCACCACCTCTTTGATTTTGCTCGGGGGCTCCTTGTTTTTTAGCACAGTGATTGGCGGAAGCTTTGTTGACGTATCAGGCAACTCATTAATTATGTTCTGAAATCCTTTTAGGTGTATGTCCCACGATCGGTGATCACGACTGCAGTATAACCTACATAATTTTCCTAATACACGCATAATACGCTCACTGGGGTTCGAGCTGGGGTGATATATATATATATATATATATATATATATATATATATATATATATATATATATATATATATATATATATATATAGGTTTAATTCTTCTCCTTCGAAGCATCCACTGCCAGTATTGCGATCTAAATTGTGGTCCATTATCCGAGATAACCCTTTTCACGCTCCCAACTTCATGCAGAAACTGCTTTGCAAATGCAGTTACCACTGCCCTTCCTGTGGCTCGCTTCAACGGAGTCAGACACACAAACTTGGAGGTTAGCTCCACCGCTACGAAAACATATGCAAAACCTGCTTTAGATCGTATTAATGGCCCAAATAGATCCACGGCCGCGAGGTCACAAAGTCTGCTTGGTATTGCCGGGTGCAATGATGCAGCATAAGTCACTGTGGCCGCCTTTGCTCGCTGACAAGGTCCGCACACTCTAAGTACACAACGAATACGCCGTAGCATGTTATTAAAATAGCATGTCTCTTTCAGTTTTTCACAACATTTCTGTGCTCCGAAGTGACCATAACTCAAATGTATGTACCATATAATTTTGTTTACGAGTTCCTCCGGAATCACCAACACCCATCTGGAGTCATCCGGGGCTCGTTTCTTGAATAGTATTCTATTGCGCACTAAGTAGTACTGGCGTATTCCTACATTCTCCTTGTCCTCCCACTTCTTCTTTATATCTTTCAATACTGCGTCCTTATCCTGTTCGTCCGCTATACTCCCTAAAGAGGTGGTAACAAAATTCTCGAACGCTACATTCTGTAAGTATAGGATGCTAAAATTATTTTCACCGAGTTCCCCTTCTTCTGTGTGAACCAAACCTATAGGAATGCGCGATAAAGCGTCAGCAATTACATTTTTCTGTCCAGGAATGTATTCTACAGTGAAGTTATATTCCTGTAGGTATAGTGCCCAGCGTCCTAGTCTCCCATGCGTGATTTTTGTGCTCATAAGAAATTGGAGTGCACGATGGTCAGTGTAAACCCTGGTGGTCCTCCCAAATAAGAAATACCTAAATTTTGAGAATGCCCAAACTATCGCGAGTGCTTCGAGTTCCGTCACGGAATAATTTTTTTCAATCGAGAGAGCACCCTGCTCCCAAACGAGATTGTTTTCCAAGTTGTAATATCATCATTTCCTTCCGTTTGAAACAGTACCGCACCTAATCCTGACAAGGAACTGTCCGTCATTAAACAGAATTCTTGTGTCAGGTCGGGATGCACGAGGATGGGAGCCTCTACAAATGCCTTTTTCAATTTATAAAATTCATCCTGTGCCTCTTGATCCCAAACCCACAAGGCGTTCTTCCCTGTTAGTCCACATAGACGGGGTATACCAAGTACACTAAAATTTATAAATCGCTTATAAAAATTACACAGGCCTAAGAATGCTCGCAACTGTTTTTTATTTGTCGGCATTGCACACTCCGCTATCGCCGCAATTTTCTCCGGGTCAGGTTGTATTCCATTTGCTGAGACAATGTGGCCTAAGAATTTTATGTTCTCTCGTCCGAACTGTGACTTATCTAAGTTGACTGTTACACCTGCCTTCTCAAAAACATCCAGTAGTCTGTTCAGAACGTCATTATGGTCCTCCCACGACTTTTCCGCAATTAATATGTCATCCACGTAAATTGTCACTCGCTGTTTCAAATCATCAGGTAAAATGCTATTTAATCCCCTTATAAAAGCAGCTGATGAGACGTTTAGTCCGAACGGGAGACACCGGAATCGGAAACAATTTCCGTAACACAGGAACGCTGTATATAATCTGCAAGATGGGTGTAGCACGATTTGCCAAAAACTCGAACGGAGGTCGACAGATGATAGTACCTTTACCCCGTGGAAACGTTGTAAGAGTTCCTCAAGGCTCTCAGGCCTGTCCGTTTCCGACATAATAATTGTGTTTATCTGTCTCGAGTCTAGCACCAAACGAACTGAGTTGTCGCGTTTTGGCACGACAAGCAAGGGTGAGTTGTACGAGCTTACTAACCGCTCAATTATTCCTTGTTGTAACATCTTGTTTATTTCCTTCTCCACCTGGGCTTTATACGCCACGGGAATAGGGTATGGTCTAACAGAAAACTTCTGATGGTCACGTACTCTGAATTGGTAAGTAAAACCCTTAATCGCCCCCGGAGTCTCAGAAAATACCCGTTCATGATTCCTAAGTAGGCAATACAATTTCTCCTTTTCCCTGTCCGTGGTTCTGACACCCGCGATGCTCTTTCTCAGTGCATCAGTAAAAGCAACATCTTTCCCCTGCTCACCAGACGTAGAGCACGACTCACTTACATAGTTCACGAGTAGCTCCTGTCTGGGTTGCGACTCGGTTTGAGCTTGAAATTTTAGGCAACTAATTTCTGACTCGGCACGTAATATGCATTCATCAAATACTAAATTAATTGGCTGATCCCCAACTTGAACTGTCATTACTCCTCCACCCATGTCAATTACTGCATGGTGGGCATTCATGAAGTCATTTCCTAAAATCATTGCCACATTCAGCATTGGGAGCACAAAGAACTTGTACTCAAACTCTCTTCCCTGGCAGGTAAAATTAAGCCGAGTCTGCCTTCGGATTTCTATGCTCTTACCGTAGATTGCGCCCTTCACCTTTGTTCCTCGCACTTGAAAAACGGGCCAAGTCCTTCGCATTTTTGAAATGCTGCCTCGCTCACTATCGAGAAAGGGCTTCCAGTGTCAATGACACACTTAAAACATATTTCGTTTACTGCAACTGTCACGACTGGATTTATTCCCGAAATTTTAGCTCTCCTAGTTTCTTGCAACAAATCCTCTCTAATATCTTCCCTCTCTATATACCGTATGCACTCCTTTGCCATGTCGTTCATTTGTTCCGATTGGACGCCTTCTGCGCTGATCGTTTGTCATTGCCGATTTTGTTCATTTCCATTTGCTGGATTATGTCTAGGGTTAGCCGGCCGAATTTCAACATCGTGAGGTGCTCCACCTATAGTCCTATTCCCACCGTGTTCACCGTAGTATCGATTCTGCTTGCCGTAACTGTTGCGTTCACGATCCTGTCCACGTCCTCGATCATTTCCGTTGTTCCACCTGTGTTCGCGACTGTTACCCAAGTTTCTATACGGTCTGTCCCGATTATTGTTCCGTTCGCGTCGCGACGACCAGTCACGCCGTTGAATAGTACGACGGCCACGACTGCGATCGCGCTGCTGTGCCCCGTAAAAACTTTGTGCCTGATTAGGCGGGCATTCTGCTGTATTATATTCCAACTCTTGGAGAAGTGTCTTAAACGTTTCCACGTCCTCTTTGCATCGTCCCGCAAGAATGACGTGGCGCAAGTGCATCGGTAATTTGGTGATGCATATCCTAATTAGTTCCGCAGGTCCGTATGGATCGTATAGAAATTGATTCGCCTGCAGCATGTGGTCGAATAGGCGTGCTGGGCTGCCGAAACCAGATTGGTTCAAATTTGGCAGCATAATTATGCCATGCTTGACCCTATCTTGTGCCGCTTCCGACCAATAGGCGGAGAGAAAGGCTTGTCGAAACTCCCGAGTGGAGTTGCAGTGACGCACTGCCGACCTCATGCGAATCGCCGGTTCGCCTTCCAAATAGCCACACATATATTCTATCTTATGTGAACTTGCCCAGTCGGGGGGAAGACAGAACTCAAATTGCTCGAACCATGCTCGTGGATGTATTCCTTTTTGTGAATTTCGAAATATCTCAAACTTTCTCACCGTAAGGAAATGTTTGAAATCAAATCCCCGCATTTCCTCCTGGCGAGGCCCTTGAATGTTTCTATTTTTCTCATGTCTACCCCTCAAAATACATTCTTCCCTGTCATCAAAATCTCCCTCGTGGCCGGAGTCCCTCTCTGCACTGTTCGTACTGCTATTTTTAGTGCTATTGGCGAGTTCGGAATCACACGCCACGCGGTTTTCCAGAGCCGCCACGTGTTCTTGTAATTCGCCTGTTACAGCTTTGTGCCGCCTGTTCACTTCGAACTGTCCCTTCTGAAATCTAAGAAGCGAACGCACTTCTTCGGTCTCTGCGGCCTCTACCGGTGTAGTATTGTTCTCGCTTTCCGTCACCTTCATCGTGCCTACGATGTCCGCTAATGCCGCAATCTTATCATGTATTTGTCTCTTGTCCTCCGCCCCAGTCTGCTTCAATTGTTCTACTTGCTGTTCGAGTGCGTGAATCGCTTGACTGTTGTCCGCTACTGTGTTGCTAATGGACGTGGGACAATGCGTTTCCGCCTCCTGGACCCTGGAAAGTACCTGCTGGTGTTTGCTTTGGCATTCTTCTCTAAGCGCTTGGAAATTCCTAAGTAGCTGTTCTTCGTGCTCTTTCGATTCCGCATCGCAACTCCGCTTGCCCTGTTCTAAGGCTTGCAGACGGTCATCGATTTGTTCAAATGTACGGCCTAATTCTTTCATAATATCACTTTTTATTTCACGTGCCAGGTTGTTTATTCTTTGTGAGATATCATCGGACACTCTCTGCATCGACTTGTCGACTTAATTTGTCTGCTGGATTAGTTTTTCGTCTATTTGTTCGCCTAGCTCGCAGATCGATTTTTCAGATTTCTGCATCATTTGTTCGCCTAGCTCTCGGATCGATTTTTCGGATGATTCTTTTTGTTCTCGGAACGATTTTTCTGATTTCTGCGTCATTTGATCGCCTAGCTCTCGGATCGATTTTTCAGATTTGTGCGTCATTTGTTCGCCTAGCTCTCGGATCGATTTTTCAGATTTCTGCATCATTTGTTCGCCTAGCTCTCGGATCGATTTTTCAGATTTCTGCGTCATTTGTTCCCCTAGCTCGCGGATCGATTAATCAGATTTCTCTGCGTTTTCTTTATTTTGTTGCAATAAGGCTTTCATGAGTTCTGCCAAATCAATTTGGTTAGTTGGAGGCAAATTAATTTCTGGCTCTGCTGTGAGCCCGTTCGTCCTGTTTTGCATTTCGTCTGAAGTATTCCCCATTGCATTTTCGGAACCGCCCGACGCGTTAATATTGGAAATCAAATTATCCCCTTGGTCCATGTTGCTTAAGTTGTTGGACCGCCTACTTTTAGCTTGGTTACGTGTCTGCATTAGTTCAATTTATACCCGGTACGCAACACACTAATCACAATAAATGTATCCCCCAAAAATTTCGACAGTTACACGAAAGGTACCCAACCTAGTACGCACTTTTTCACACGCAAAACAAATTTTTATCTTTCATCGAAACAGTGCAATTTACAAGCGAGAGAAAAAAACCACACACACATATAAAACACACAAATATAGAAAACAAAACAACACAACGCCGCTCAACAACGCAGTGAATCTTTTGGATGTCTCCTCAGAAACAACGCAGAAGTTGTATGAGCGCTGTAGGGAAAAAAATTAAGATTATACAACGCTTGCAATCTAACGTTTCAGAGATTCCAGAGTCCAGCGGGATCACAGAACAGGGTCGCCATGTGTAACGTTGTTGCTTTGATTTGCTATGTAAGCAGTGCTGCTCGACAATAAAATCGGGTTAAAAGCTGTGAGCTGTCTGAGGAAGTTAACCTTGCATTACTGCGCAACTGTTTCACCAGGTATCCAGTCTAGCTTACCAAATTCCCAACCAGACTAACATTAATTATAATCTTTTAATAGTCATACGACAACCGGTGATATATATATATATATATATATATATATATATATATATATATATATATATATAAGAGAATTTAAATAAAAAGAAATAAATCAGTTTATATTTGGAAATTTATTTTAACATTGGTCATTGAAATTTCAGCATATTAAACTTGAGTCGTAACTAAGCTGGTGCCTTATTTAGGATTGTGAAAATGTGAGATTGTAATCTTACGGAACACATCAAATATGGAGCCAAGATTGGGAGACTGCATACAACACTGCATTCATAAAATAACACACGAAGAACGTTGAAACATATGCAAGAGGAAATTAACCACAACCAACCGATTCAATTTTCACCCAAAGAAGTTACGTTCGTAGCACAATCCTGTCCGTCATGTAATTACCACACACTGGTATACTAAATTCATACTAATTCTCTGTGAAATCTTCCCGAAAAGAATAGCTGAGGGCTACTTTGATGATTACACCACATGCTTCACATGGTCAACTTGGTTTACACAAAGAGTGTAACTCCACAATAATTTTGATAATTAAAATAAATTACATCGAAACGCAATTTACTAAAGAAAAACCTCGAACTGGTTACTATCGTCTTACTATTAACCTGATGGGTCAGACAGTTGTATAAGCACGTGGTATTGGTCTCACAAAGTACACCCCACGTGGGTTAAACATAAAGAAAAGTTGCTATATTAAAAAAATATTGTCAAGACGAGACGTTATAATCACACGAGCATTCGCATTTAAGATTGATGATCGTAGTTAGAGTTACTGATCAACACGTGGTTCCACTTTACTCACAAAGTAGTGACAAAGCAACTACCGGAAGATATTCTGAACTTCACACGCGAATTACACTGTGTTGCAATTTAAGATAACATTAGATATTTTAGAGCTAAACCTGAAATAAAGGTGATTAAGTTTTCAGTTAGGCTGAACTTAAGAAATCCATTGTCCTACGGACTTAGCAGACACGCGCTTAGCCGGAGATCTTACCACTTCAGATACTCGCCACGGACAGACTGACCTGCGCTCCTACCGAGCGTGCTTCCCAGATACAAACGGAAGTGACGAGAGAGGCAGCTTCCTATGCCAACATGACAAGGGACGGACAGAAACATGCTAGGAATGGAAACCTCTCTGCTTTTAGAAAGCGTAGCTACCTGTTCCGATGTTGGTCCTACTGTTCTCTAGCAGACAGTCTTGTCTGCTACCCTCAAGCATGCAACTAGAAACACAATTGCTCATTCATCCTCTCACACAGAAGGGAAGGGGGATGACAGTATCTTATCATATACAGTATATAAAAGAAAGCGGATGTAGGTTCCTTATGAGACTGTGTGACATGAATTACATATAACTGTGTTTTAAAGTGTAGTAGTGTGACAGATCGTTCTTGTTTATGTGTAAAAGTAACACGTTTCACTGCTCAGTCTCCTCCCAGATAGTCAGAAATACCACAGTAAATTTAGAAGAGGAATTTATGCCGTAAATGACAACAGATTTAAGAAATTAACATGAAAGGAATCCAACAGAGACCATTTAGCTGGCCGCTGGTGGCCGAGCGGTTCTGGCGCTACAGTCTGGAACCGCGCGACCGCTACGGTCGCAGGTTCGAATCCTGCCTCGGGCATGGATGTCTGTGTTGTCCTTAGGTTAGTTAGGTTTAAGTAGTTCTAAGTTCTAGGGGACTTATGACCTCAGCAGTTGAGTCCCATAGTGCTCAGAGCCATTTGAACCATTTTTTGAGACCTTTCACTATTAAGGTAAATACATTTTTTGTTCTCTATCAAAATCTTTCATTTTCTCCTACGAAGCCTAGAGACTAAGGATGACATCAGTCGGTCTGTAGCGTTGGACCTTCCGATGCCTGTTCGGAGGAGTTCAGAATAGCTAGATAAACAATGTGAGTCGTGGTGCTTTTCTAGTAGTGGAAGCGAGTCTGCAAAGAGTGTGGTGGCTTGACACTTCCCAGAAAATGAAAAGTAGTGCCTGACTAGGACTTGAACCCAGAACCACGTACCTTTGATGTGCAGTACTTGCTATCCAAGCAAGGCTTACAGCCTGTTGTCACAGATTCAGTTCCGCCCTATTTTCCAAACTACACGGAAGGTTTCCTACACATCTTGCTGGATTAGCATGTCACAAGTAGTGGTTTAGCCACAACATAGGGGGACGACAGCTTTCAAGATTTCTCCCTTCATTGGTTGGGTCCGAACAGCAGCTACTTTCACCTTATCCGAAACGGTGTTTACTTGGAGAGGGTGGAAGAGGAAGAGCAGGAGGAGATTTAGTGTTCACGTCCCGTCGACCGCGAGGTCATTAGAGGTGGGGTACAAGCTTGGCCTAGGAATGATTGAGAAGGAAAGCGGCCGCGCCCTTCTGAAGGAACCATCCTTGCATTTGCCTTAAGCGATTTAGGGCAATCTAAATCAGGATCCCGGACGCGGGCCTGAACCGTCGTTTTCCCGAATGCGAGTCCAGTATGCTAACCATACTGTTTACTTGGAAGACTTTCACGTAGCTGTTGTTTCTGTTCATTACATTGTCCCCTCATCTCTATTAACATTTCCCTACTTTGGCTCCTCGCCATTTTTTTTTCCTTGTAAGTCAAACGAAAGCAGAATTACTATATTGCCTTGAACCGACGAGGAGATAAGTAACCAAGCTATGAATTCTGAGAATTTAGTCGAGATTCACAGTTTGTGCACGGAGTCTCACTACACATAACTGAAAGATGGTGTTATGAGGGTAAGTTGATAGTTTTGTAGCACAACAGGGACGCTCACCTAAATTTAAATGGCGAAAATGACCGTGTGATCCACTGAATAAAAATGTGTGTGATCGTTAAGAGTGATTAATTCCAGATGTAACATTGTAAGGCAAATAAACGAATTTAAATTCACTTTGCTGTTTAAAAGCAATAAAACTGTATTCATTAATTCTAAAACACCTTTACTCAAACATGCAAAAACAAGGATTAAGAAAATGAAGTAAACATCATTCTCTTGCGTTAAATGTAATTGTCACAAGTATACAGTACTAGCGTTGTTGAATAACAATTATGCACGCACCCCATATTACTTTGTTATGGTTTAATGTCCTTCTAATCGTTCTCCAGGCTAGATACGTCGAGGTACACTGAAGAGCCAAAGAAACTGGCACACCTGCCTAATACGTATCGTATAGTGCCCCTCGAGCACGCAAAAGTGCCGCAAGACGACGTGGCATGCAGTTGATTAATGTCTCAAGTAGTGCTGGAGGGAACTGACACCATGAATCCTGCAGGGCTGTCCGCAAGATTACGAGGGGATGGAAATCTCTTCTGAAATGCACGTTGCAAGGAATCCCAGTCCCACAATCAGGACTGCATACGACCGAGGCACACAGGGCCAATACCCGGCATCATGGTGTGGGGAGCGATCTCCTACACTGGCCGTACACCACTGGTGATCGTCGAGGGGACACCGAATAGTGCACGGTACATCCAAACCGTCATCGAACCCATCGTTCTACCATTCCTAGACCGGCAAGGGAACTTGCTGTTCCAACAGGACAATGCACGTTCGCATGTATCCCGTGCCACCCAACGTGCTCTAGAAGGTGTAAGTCAACTACCCTGGCCAGCAAGATCTCCGGATCTGTCCCCCATTGAGCATGTTTGGGACTGGATGAAGCGTCGTCTCACGCGGTCTGCACGTCCAGCACGAACGCTGGTCCAACTGAGGCGCCAGGTGGAAATGGCATGGCAAGCCGTTCCACAGGACTACATCCAGCATCTCTACGATCGTCTCCATGGGAGAATAGCAGCCTGCATTGCTGCGAAAGGTGGATATACACTGTACTAGTGCCGACATTGTGCATGCTCTGTTGCCTCTGTCTATGTGCCTGTGGTTCTGTCAGTGTGATCATGAATAATATTCATGTCTGGCCAGCGGAAGTGTTTAAACTCAGTAGAGTGTTCCTGGAGCTACTCTGTAGCAATTCTGGGCGTGTCTCATTGTCCTGTTGGAATTGTCCTAGCCCGTGGGAACGCACAAGGGACATAAATAGATGCAGGTGATCAGACAGGATATTCACGTACGTGCCACCTGTCAGAGAAGTATTTAGACATATCAGGGGCCCCATGTCACTCCAGCTGCACACGCCCCACACCATTACAGAGCCTCCACCGGCTTGAACAGCCCCCGCTAACATGCAGGGTCCATGGATTCATGAACTTGTCTCCCTATCCGCACACGACGATCCGATCGATACAATTTGAACTGAGACTGGTCCGACCAGGAAACCTGTTTTCCAGTCATGAACAGTCCGACGTCGGTGTTGACGGGCCCAGGCGAGGCGTAAAGCTTTGTGTTGCAGTCATCAAAGGTACACGAGTGGTCCTTCGGCTCCGAAAGCCCACATCGATGATGTTTCGTTGAATGGTTCGCACGATGACGCTTATTGATGGTCCAGCATTGAAATCTGCAGCAGTTTGGGGAAGGGCTAACCTTCCGTCACGTTGAACGATTCTCTTCAGTCGTCGTTGCTCTCGTTCTAGCAAGATCTTTTTCCGGCCGTAGCGATGTCGGAGATTTGATGTTTTACCAGGTTCCTGATATTCACGGTAGACTCATGAAATGGTCGTACGGGAAAATTCCAACTTCATCGCTACTTCGGAGATACTGTGTCCCATCGCTCGTGCGCTGACTGTAATACCATGTTAAAACTCACTTAAATCTTGATAACCGATCTAGCAACTGCGCCAGAAACTTTTTGTCTTACATAGGCGTTGCCGATTGCAGCACCATGTCGGCCTGTTTACATGTCTCTGTATTTGAATACGCATGCCTATACCATTTTATCTGGCGCTTCAGTGTATATACTCGAAATGCACTGACGCGCCCAGCCCATGTAAGTCGCGTAGTAATGTAAATAAACGTGATGTTCACGTTTTTGGATCTGGTTTATTTACATTACTACCCGACTTGCATGGGCTGCGGGCGCTGTGGAATTCGAATGCCACGAGGGCTGTGTGTGGTTCATGGTCAATATGAACGAAGCACATACGTTTGGGCGGACATACAAAAAGTCAGAATCTGCAAAACTCTGCAAACGCTCTAAAAGATCCTGATCAGGTGGGCCTGTTACTTCAACAAATAATAGAAAAATTGTGGGGTTGGATGTGGAGCAAACATAATGTTTGTGTGTTAGTACTGTTTCAATGACGAAGTTGTTCTAGATTGACAAATTACAATATTATGACTGGAATAACATTTTATTGAAGAGAAAGCAGATGGCGAACTACTTTTGTAATTCCAGAATGAGATTTTCACTCTGCAGCGGAGTGTGCGCTGATATGAAACTTCCTGGCAGATTAAAACTGTGTGCCGGACCGAGACTCGAACTCGGCAACTTTGCCTTTGTAATTGATAGCATGATCTAATTTCGCAGTGTTTTTACAAATATCTGTGCTTTGACACCTAACGTAGCTGCCTTATTCCAACTAAGTAAGGAGTGATGAAGGACGGTATTAGTATTTAGTGAATATGTGTTGGAAATAATGTATCTAGATCCGTTGTTCAGAGTTTGGAGATAAATATAGAAACACCTCGAGAAATCCACGTTTGAACATAAATGCAGATACTACCCGAGCCTACAGGTGGCGTTGCCGTATTTGCCGACGAACGAAAAAGGGCACCTGGTGCAATGCGTTTTGTGTATTGCAAGTGGCAGTCGTGGTCAGATAAGTGTTCTTTGTAGTTGTGAATGGATTACGTCGGAGCTATGTGGATTAGAACTTGGGAAAACTGCTACGCTCATATGGTGTGTGCTTCCGTAACCAAGGTAGCTAAGGTGTTTGCTGTTTCAGGAGGCACTGCATCGAATGTTTACGAGGTGCGACAATAAAGTAATGAGACTGATGTGAAAAAAAATGTTGCTTACCTTTTTAGTCAAATTTAGTGTTGTCTCCTTCAGAGTGGTTCCCTTCTGACTGCACACACTTTTTCCAGCGCTTCTGCCATTGATGGTAACATTTCTGGAACTCATCTTCTGTAATATCCTCCAAGACCCTCGTCAAAGCTTTTTGGACATCTTGTGTTGTTTGAAAATGGTGTCCCTTGACCGCCGTTTTGGCTCTTGGAAATAGAAAAAAGTTGCACGGAGCGATATCTGGTGAATAAGGTGGCTGTGGTAGTACTGAAATTTGTTTTAAGGTTAAAATTGCTGTACTGACAGAGCAGTATGGGATGGCGCATTATCGTGATGCAGAATCCAATTATTATCAGCAATGCTGGCACGGACACAAAGAACTCTTTTACCAAGTCTTTCTAAAATTTCTTTGTAGTAATATTGGTTAACTGTTTGTCCATGAGGCACCCACCCTTTATGAACAACTCCCTTGGAATCAAAGAAGCACACAAGGTTGATGGTTGTCCACTGCGGTCTTCATCTTCAACATTCGTTCTGCCTTCACTAAACATTTTATGCCAACGAAAAATTTGAGCTCCTCACAAAACCTCCTCTCTAAAAACCTTCTGAAGCTTACCGTATGTTGTCGTCACGTTTTCACCCAATTTAACGCAAAAAGAAATAGCATACCGTTACGCAATATTGTGCGGTTCCATTTCTGTGACGGGAGACACAAACACGTGTTAACTTATTACAGCACAACTCACGACTGAGCAATTGCATCGATGTTCCGCTTGGACTAGAAGCAGCTTATCGACCAAGGTCAAAGATATTGTGCCTACGCAAGCCTGCAGTGTTGCAACATCTTGCAAAGAAAATCAGTCTCATTACTTTATTGTCGCACCTCGTATATCACATACAGGAGAAGCAGGAAAACATTATCTATTAAGTCACAAAGTGGACGAAAGTCAGTCTGGAGTGATCGTGACAGACGGCACTGAAGAGCACTGTGACGATAAATAAGAGGATAACAGCTGCAAAAGTCACTGCAGAACTGAATGTCGCGCTATCGGACGCTGTCAGCACAAAACTGCCACAAATGGATCTCCAGAAGCAGGGAAAACTGGAATTCCAAAACCATTCATGACTGGTGGAAATGCCCGAATCAGGAAAACGTGATGCCAAGTCCGCTGTACCTGGACTATGGAGCAATGGAAGAATGTCATTTGTTTCCAACTTCTGGCCGTATTAAGTCTGGCGTACGCCGTCCTAAGCCTGCGATGCAGGCTTGCTGCCATAAATGATACATGACTGGGGTATTCCATGGGCCAAATGGTTATTCTGCTATGTTGCATTGCTGCCAAGGATAATGCGACCATTTTGGCTTATCACGTCCATCCATGGTACAATATTTGTTCCCCAGTGCTGATGCTGCGTTCCGAAATGACAGTGCCCTTGTTCATACATCCAGCATTGTGCAGTACTGGTTTTGGTAGCACGAGGATGAACTGTCGCATTTTGCTTGGCCACCACACTCAATAGATCTCAATATTATTGAGCCTTTGTGGTCAGCTGTGTAGAAAAGCGTGCGCGACTGCCATCCACCTCCATTATCGTTACCTCGACTTGACACTACTTTGCAGGAAGAATGGTCTAAGATTCCCTTAAAAACTATACGGGACCTGTATTCATCCATTTTGCGACGACTTGAAGCTGTCCTGAAAGCCAACAGTTGTCGTGCACCGTAGTAGGCATGGTATTGTGTTATGTTTTTGGTGTACTTTATTTTTGAATGTAAAATGTTGTAACCTCCACACAAAATAATTCCGTAACCTCCCAACAGTAAAAACAATATAATTATTTATTTCATTCAGTGTAACTGCCCAACAGATAAATTCCGTAACCTACTAATAATACACTCCTGGAAATTGAAATAAGAACACCGTGAATTCATTGTCCCAGGAAGGGGAAACTTTATTGACACATTCGTGGGGTCAGATACATCACATGATCACACTGACAGAACCACAGGCACATAGACACAGGCAACAGAGCATGCACAATGTCGGCACTAGTACAGTGTATATCCACCTTTCGCAGCAATGCAGGCTGCTATTCTCCCATGGAGACGATCGTAGAGATGCTGGATGTAGTCCTGTGGAACGGCTTGCCATGCCATTTCCACCTGGCGCCTCAGTTGGACCAGCGTTCGTGCTGGACGTGCAGACCGCGTGAGACGACGCTTCATCCAGTCCCAAACATGCTCAATGGGGGACAGATCCGGAGATCTTGCTGGCCAGGGTAGTTGACTTACACCTTCTAGAGCACGTTGGGTGGCACGGGATACATGCGGACGTGCATTGTCCTGTTGGAACAGCAAGTTCCCTTGCCGGTCTAGGAATGGTAGAACGATGGGTTCGATGACGGTTTGGATGTACCGTGCACTATTCAGTGTCCCCTCGACGATCACCAGTGGTGTACGGCCAGTGTAGGAGATCGCTCCCCACACCATGATGCCGGGTGTTGGCCCTGTGTGCCTCAGTCGTATGCAGTCCTGATTGTGGCGCTCACCTGCACGGCGCCAAACACGCATACGACCATTACTGGCACCAAGGCAGAAGCGACTCTCATCGCTGAAGACGACACGTCTCCATTCGTCCCTCCATTCACGCCTGTCGCGACACCACTGGAGGCGGGCTGCACGATGTTGGTGCGTGAGCGGAAGACGGCCTAACGGTGTGCGGGACCGTAGCCCAGCTTCATGGAGACGGTTGCGAATGGTCCTCGCCGATACCCCAGGAGCAACAGTGTCCCTAATTTGCTGGGAAGTGGCGGTGCGGTCCCCTACGGCACTGCGTAGGATCCTACGGTCTTGGCGTGCATCCGTGCGTCGCTGCGGTCCGGTCCCAGGTCGACGGGCACGTGCACCTTCCGCCGACCACTGGCGACAACATCGATGTACTGTGGAGACCTCATGCCCCACGTGTTGAGCAATTCGGCGGTACGTCCACCCGGCCTCCCGCATGCCCACTATACGCCCTCGCTCAAAGTCCGTCAACTGCACATACGGTTCACGTCCACGCTGTCGCGGCATGCTACCAGTGTTAAAGACTGCGATGGAGCTCCGTATGCCACGGCAAACTGGCTGACACTGACGGCGGCGGTGCACAAATGCTGCGCAGCTAGCGCCATTCGACGGCCAACACCGCGGGTCCTGGTGTGTCCGCTGTGCCGTGCGTGTGATCATTGCTTGTACAGCCCTCTCGCAGTGTCCGGAGCAAGTATGGTGGGTCTGACACACCGGTGTCAATGTGTTCTTTTTTCCATTTCCAGGAGTGTACAATGTGACTAACCTCTCAATTAAATTGCGACTCACTTATAACCTTTCAATAATTGACTGTGAATTTAAACTGGTAAATTTTGGACGTCAGCAGTGCTGCATCATGGCCCTGAAAGATAATACCGAATAAATTGAAAATTCTTACCTCAATAAAGTCGCCGGATAACGCGTGTATATCTGCTCCTATATGAAACTAAACTTTTCTGGCACAGCCCAGTGCAATGCTGGCCAATAGATTTGTCATGTATAAAAGGAAACAACTGATTTTTATTTACAATAATCGGAATGACCATGGATTGGAGAAATTAGTAAATTCTTTAAATTGAGATGAATGATTGTCAAAAGTTAATTTTTCAAAAAATGGCTCTGAGCACTATGGGACTTAACATCTGTGGTCATCAGTCCCCTAGAACTTAGAACTACTTAAACCTAACTAACCAAAGGACAGCACACAACAACCAGTCATCACGAGGCAGAGAAAATCCCCGACCCCGCCGGGAATCGAACCCGGGAACCCGGACGCGGGAAGCGAGAACGCTACCGCACGACCACGAGCTGCGAGCAGTTAATTTTTATTAAAAAAAAGATCTATTATTAAGAGATTTTTTTAAACATTTACATAGGACTTGATATAACAATACTACATATGCGCGGGGCTGCTTTTACCTTACATTATATCGCCCAGGCTTCGCCATCGCTCCCCACGACCGGCCCAGCCAACTCGATACACACGACTGCTCGCTAGCAACTTACTCCTACTACCACACAGTTCCTACTGCGTACAACACTGCTCATTGGTCTGAGATTCTCTTATAGCTTACATATCGCAGGCAGCGCGTGAGCAATCCATCGAAATGACATCTGCTCAAGTGCGCTAGCAACAAATTCCTTAATCATGGACCTCTTACACTCTTTACTCATAGCACTAATGTTACTGAATACTAAATGTGTATGTATTCAATGTAACTCTGTTCTAATAATGTCTTTGTTGTGCTTCCAAAGACTAAATACTTGTGCGAGCTGCTGTTTTCGACCAATCAGAACAAAACGTACACATTTACTGGCGGGCTGTAAATATGTTCATTCCACAGTTTATTTATTAAGTTAGATATCGGCATCTGCGAAACACGGCAAATGCAGTCAATAAATGTGGACAAGTGTGACTGTTAATTCAGTGAATAGTGGATAAATTGCAGGGATGGATGTGGAGGAAACTGCCCTGTCACATTAATGCGATCACCTATTAAAAGCCTGAAAAACCAACTTTGCACCGCAAGACGTTCAGAAAGAGAGTGAGCGAGTTTCTGGAAGGTACAGACAGGGATATGGAATCATGCCGACTCCAATGTTGTTGCCAGCTGCGCTAGGTTTCCCGGTTGAGGAATCACGGCGCGAACAGCCCGATCTAGGTGGCCCCACAGAGGCTCTATTGATTTTAAATTCGGAAAGTTTGGCGACCAGCGCAGTACGGTGAACTCATCCTGGTGATCTTCAGTCCACGTATGTTCACTACGACCTGTGTGACACATTGCGTTGTCATCGTGCCGAGGAAACACAAGCTGCATGTAGGAGTGGACATGGTCCCCGAGGATAGATTCATACTTGTGTTGATCCACCATGTCTTCCAGAAAGACGGGATCACTCAGGGAATGCCACGAGAAACCTCCCCCGACCATAACGCTCGATGTTGCATGGTGTTTGCGTGAAGTTTCACGCTGTACATCCCAACATCCCAACGGCCATCTGTCCGATTGAGCATATCTACATCTACAGCTATATTCCGCAAGCCATCTGACGGTGTGTGGCGGAGGGTACCTTGAGTACCTCTATCGGTTCTCCCTTCTGTTCCAGTCTCGTATTGTTCGTGGAAAGAAATATCGTCGGTATGCCTCTGTGTGGGCTCTAATCTCTCTGCCGGCCGCTGGTGGCCGAGCGGTTCTGGCGCTACAGTCTGGAACCGCGCGACCGCTACGGTCGCAGGTTCGAATCCTGCCTCGGGCATGGATGTGTGTGTTGTCCTTAGGTTAGTTAGGTTTAAGTAGTTCTAAGTTCTAGGGGACTTATGACCTCAGCAGTTGAGTCCCATAGTGCTCAGAGCCATTTGAACCAATCTAATCTCTCTGATTCTATCCTCATGGTTTATTCGCGAGATATACGTAGGAGGGAGCAACATACTGCTTGACTCCTCGGTGAAGGTATGTTCTCGAAACTTCAACAAAAGCCCGTACTGAGCTACTGAGCGTCTCTCTTGCAGAGTCTTCCACTGGAGTTTATCTATCATCTCAGCAACGCTTTCGCGATTACTAAATGATCCTGTAACGAAGCGCGCTGCTCTTCGTTGGATCTTCTCTATCACTTCTATCAACCCTATCTGGTACGGATCCCACACCGGTGAGCAGTATTCAAGCAGTGGGCGAACAAGTGTACTGTAACCCACTTCCTTTGTTTTCGGATTGCATTTCCTTAGGATTCTTCCAATGAATCTCAGTCTGGCATCTGCTTTACCGACGATTAATTTTATATGATCATTCCATTTTAAATCACTTCTAATGCCTACTCCCAGATAATTTATGGAATTAACTGCTTCGAGTTGCTGACCTGCTATATTGTAGCTAAATGATAAGGGATCTTTCTTTCTATGTATTCGCAGAACATTACACTTGTCTATATTGAGACTCAATTGCCATTCCCTGCACCATGCGTCAATTCGTTGCAGATCCTCCTGCATTTCAGTACAATTGTCCATTGTTACAACCTCTCGATATACTACAGCATTATCCGCAAAAAGCCTCAGTGAACTTCCGATGTCATCCACAAGGTCATTTATGTATATTGTGAACAGCAACGGTCCTACGACACTCCTCTGCGGCACACCTGAAATCTCTCTTACTTCGGAAGACTTCTCTGCATTGAGAATGACATGCTGCGTTCTGTTATCTAGGAACTCTTCAATCCAATCAGACAATTGGTGTGATTGTGCGTATGCTCTTAATTTGTTCATTAAACGACTGTGGGGAACTGTATCAAACGACTTGCGGAAGTCAGGAAACACGGCATCTACCTGGGAACCAGTGTCTATGGCCCTCTGAGTGTCGTGGACGAATAGCGCAAGTTGGGTTTCACACGATCGTCTTTTTCTAAACCGATGCTGATTCCTACAGAGTAGATTTCTAGTCTCCGGAAAAGTCATTATACTTGGACATAATACGTGTTCCGAAATTCTACAACTGATCGACGTTAGAGACATAGGTCTATAGGTGGTTAACCTGAAAAAAAAGGCTTCTTTTTGCCACTTTGTGGTCGTCCAGTTGCCGCAAATTTGAGTCAATTTTCACCGTTGAGCAACAGTCAGCATGGGTGCAAGAACCAGGCGCCAGTTGCGGAAGCCCATACTCAGCAACGTCCTGTGAACAGTCGTTGTGGAGACAGTCAGTTGCTCGACAGGTACAATTCGCCCGTACACGTCTTCGCAGCCGTCGTTCACACCTGTCATCAATGACCCGCTGTGCACCAGAGTTACTTCGACGGGGAGTTTCCATAGCGCTATTTTTCCATGTGCGGTATACTCCAGACTACGGCAACACGCGAACCGTACACATGCTTAACCGTTTCGCAAATGCTTCCACCCTTGGCCCGAAAGCTAATGATTACGTCGTTTTGGACGTCAGATTAATCGCTCAGTTTCCGCATTACGACAACGGCTGGCTGTTATCCGCGACCACTGAAACACTTTTATATACTCTCCACTGCTAGTGCTGCCACCTACCCTGCGTGAGTGGTTATTGCACTGTGACGTCGAGCATGTTGTTGTTGTTGTGGTCTTCAGTCCTGAGACTGGTTTGATGCAGCTCTCCATGCTACTCTATCCTGTGCAAGCTTCTTCATCTCCCAGTAACTACTGCAACCTACATCCTTCTGAATCTGCTTAGTGTATTCATCTCTTGGTCTCCCTCTACGATTTTTACCCTCCACGCTGCCCTCAAATGCTAAATTTGTGATCCCTTGATGCCTCAGAACATGTCCTACCAACCGATCCCTTCTTTTAGTCAAGTTGTGCCACAAACTTCTCTTCTCCCCAATCCTATTCAATACCTCCTCATTAGTTACGTGATCTACCCACCTTATCTTCAGCATTCTTCTGTAGCACCACATTTCGAAAGCTTCTATTCTCTTCTTGTCTAATCTGTTTATCATCCACGTTTCACTTCCATACATGGCTACACTCCATACAAATACTTTCAGAAACGACTTCCTGACTCTTAAATCTATACCCGATGTTAACAAATTTCTCTTCTTCAGAAACGATTTCCTTGCCATTGCCAGTCTACATTTTATATCCTCTCTACTTCGACCATCATCAGTTATTTTACTTCCTAAATAGCAAAACTCCTTTACTACTTTAAGTGTCTCATTTCCTAATCTAATCCCCTCAGCATCACCCGATTTAATTTGACTACATTCCATTATCCTTGTTTTGCTTTTGTTGATGTTCATCTTATATCCTCCTTTCAAGACACTGTTCGTTCCGTTCAACTGCTCTTCCAAGTCCTTTGCTGTCTCTGACAGAATTACAATGTCATCGGCGAACCTCAAAGTTTTTACTACTTCTCCATGAATTTTAATACCTACTCCGAATTTTTCTTTTGTTTCCTTTACTGCTTGCTCAATATACAGATTGAATAACATCGGGGACAGGCTACAACCCTGTCTCACTCCTTTCCCAACCACTGCTTCCCTTTCATGCCCCTCGACTCTTATAACTGCCATCTGGTTTCTGTACAAATTGTAAATAGCCTTTCGCTCCCTGTATTTTACCCCTGTCACCTTCAGAATTTGAAAGAGAGTATTCCAGTTAACATTGTCAAAAGCTTTCTCTAAGTCTACAAATGCTAGAAACGTAGGTTTGCCTTTTCTTAATCTTTCTTCTAAGATAAGTCGTAAGGTTAGTATTGCCTCACGTGTTCCAACATTTCTACGGAATCCAAACTGATCTTCCCCGAGGTCCGCTTCTACCAGTTTTTCCATTCGTCTGTAAAGAATTCGCGTTAGTATTTTGCAGCTGTGACTTATTAAACTGATAGTTCGGTAATTTTCACATCTGTCAACACCTGCTTTCTTTGGTATTGGAATTATTATATTCTTGAAGTCTGATGGTATTTCGCCTGTCTCATACATCTTGCTCACCAGATGGTAGAGTTTTGTCATGACTGGCTCTCCCAAGGCCATCAGTAGTTCTAATGGAATGTTGTCTATTCCCGGGGCCTTGTTTCGATTCAGGTCTTTCAGTGCTCTGTCAAACTCTTCACGCAGTATCGTATCTCCCATTTCGTCTTCATCTACATCCTCTTCCATTTCCATAATATTGTCCTCAAGTACATCGCCCTTGTATAAACCCTCTATATACTCCTTCCACCTTTCTGCCTTCCCTTCTTTGCTTAGAACTGGGTTGCCATCTGAGCTCTTGATATTCATACAAGTGGTTCTCTTCTCTCCAAAGGTCTCTTTAATTTTCCTGTAGGCAGTATCTATCCTACCCCTAGTGAGACAAGCCTCTACATCCTTACATTTGTCCTCTAGCCATCCCTGCTTAGCCATTTTGCACTTCCTGTCGATCTCATTTTTGAGACGTTTGTATTCCTTTTTGTCTGCTTCATTTACTGCATTTTTATATTTTCTCCTTTCATCAGTTAAATTCAATATTTCTTCTGTTACCCAAGGATTTCTATTAGCCCTCGTCTTTTTACCTACTTGATCGTCGTCGAGCATAGGCGTAGTAATATTAATGTAACTGGACAGCATATACTGTATTAGTGTCGTTGCAATGACAATGTTGTCGTAGATCGACAAAGTAAAGTACTACGACTTTTTTCAAAAATCCTTGCTTTGGCGGCACCCTGCCTCGCTGAAGGATTCGAACATTAGCTGGCGACAATGACGCGCAGGGCTCGTATTCGGCATTTGTGCGTTGAAAATTATGTCTCTAGGTGCGTTATACACACATAAAAAGAAGTTTTTCATCACTTCGGTTCTGAGAGTTCCGGAACCTGTACAGAAAATTGGAATAGAGATCAACATAAACATCATTTCCTCCCTTTTTATTGCTCATGAAAACCACACATTGCAAGTTGTACCACCACACAGCGAGACCTTCAGAGTGGTGGTACAGATTAATGTGCACCCCGGTACCTCTAATACACAGTCCTCTTGCATTGATACACGCCTGTATTCGTCGTGGCATACTATCCACAAGTTCATCAAGGACTGTTCGTCCAGATTGTCCCACTGCTCAACTGCAATTCGGCATAGATCCCTCAGAGCTGTTGTGGGTTACGTCGTCCATAAACAGCTCATTTCAATCAGTCACTGGCATGTTCGATATGGTTCATGTCTGGAGAACATACTGGCCACTAGTCGAGTGATGTTATCATGAAGGAAGTCATTCACGAGATGTGTACGATGGGGGCGCGAATTGTCGTACATGAAGACGAATGCCTCGCCAATATGCTACCGATATGGTTGCACTATCGGTCGGAGGATGGCATTTACGTATCGTACAGCCGTTACGGCGTTCCATGACCACCAGCGGCGTACGTCAACCCCAAAACAGCAGGGAACCTCCACCTTGCTGCACTTGCTGGACAGTGCGTCTAATGCGTTCAGCCTGACCAGTATGCATCCAAACACGACTCCGACGATTGTCTGGTAGAAGGTGTATGCGACACTCATCGCTGAAAAGAACGTGATGCCAATCCTGTGTGGTCCATTCGGAATGTTGTTTGGCCTATTTGTACCGCGCTGCATGGAGTCGTGGTTACAAAGATGGATCCCGCCATGGACGTTGGTAGTGAAGTTGCGCATCATGCAATCTACTGCGCACAGTTTGGGTCGTAACACGACGTTCTGTGGCTGCACGAAAAGTATTATTGAACACGTTGGCGTAGCGGTCATCCACTGTAGTAGTAGCCCTTGGGCGGCCTGAGGGAGGCATGTCATCGACAATTGCTGTCTCTCTGTATCTCCTGCATGTCCGAACAACATCGCTTTGGTTCACTCCGACACGCCTTGTTGAGAACCAGTCCTGGCACAAAGTAAAATCGTGGACGCGATCGAACCACGGTATTGACCGTCTAGGCATGGTTGAACCAGAGACAACACGAGCTGTGTACCTCCTTCCTGGTGGAATGACTGGAACTGATCGGCTGTCGGACCCCCTCCGTCTAATAGGTGCTGCTCATGCATGGTTGTTTACATCTTTGGGCAGGTTTAGAAACATCTCTGAACAGTCAAAGTCTATCTTCATGAGTGGTGATGCAAAACTTTTTTTAATGTTTGTACATCGGTTGTAGGTAATGGTAAGTCTCTGAGCTTCCGGAGCTGTCGTCGTGAGTTTGATGTCGTAGGATTACAGTTCCAGAATGTGGACAACGTCAAACAAGCGGCAGTGAAGGAGTATACTCTTCTACACAGTGTCCTACTCCGTGCCATTCGGGAACCAGTTACAGTTCAAAGATTGATACATCAGTGCACAGTCCTCTGAATGTTCGCACGTTATTCCGTGCACGTGATTTGTTTCTCCAATGACAGGCGATCCGCGCCATTTGCACGGGCGATAGCTGTCTTACTAAGTTTGTCAACGCATAAAAGCAGAGCGCACAATTCCCAGTCTGCTCAGGATTACTAACTGCTTTCCTGCAGTTTACGCGATGAGGTGCACACGTTAATTTAAATGATATATCTGTGTATTTAGAGTACTCACGAACACCAACAGCAGCCATGCCGTCACGTCAACATTCTACGTTCGCCTACCACCAGTCCCGATACTGGAAGAAATTTTCGCTTATAGCAAAGATATACAGAAATGCATTGAAATGTTTACTCCCTGATAAATTTACTATTCGAATGTGTTGATAATTACCACTAAATATAATAAATAAAACAAATAAATTAATGAAAGTGCAGGGAAGGTAAGGCGAAAGGGTCACATGAAAAATGCGAAGAAAGCGAAAAAGAAATGATTGTCGGAAGGACTGACTCAGAAGAAACAGGAGTCGACAGGAAAGAGACAGGAGATTCACTATTAGACTCAGAATATAAAAGAGCTTTGAAGAACTTAAGATCAAATAAGACAGACAGCGTAGATAACATTACATCGGAATTTCTAAAATCATTGGGAGAAGTGACAACAAAAACAACTATTCTCGTGGGTGTGTAGAATGTATGAGACTGGTGATATAACATTAGAATTTCGGAAAAACATCATTCACACAATTCCGAGGATAGTAAGAGCCGACAAGTGCGATAATTATCGGACAATCAGCTTAAAACAACATGCAGTCAAGTTTCTGCCAACGATAGTATACAGAAGAATGGAAAAGAAAATTGAGGATCTGTTAGATTACGGCTTTAGGAAAGGTAAAGGCAAGAGAGAGGCAATTCTGACGTTGCGGTTGATACTGGAAGCAAGACTGAAGACAAATCAAGAAACGTTATAGGATTTATTAACCTGGAAAAAGCATTCGACAATCTAAAATAGTCAAATTCCGAGAAAAGAATGGGTAATCTGCGGGGAAAGGAGGGTATAATATGTACAAGGACTAAGAGGTAGCAATAAGAGTGGGAGCCCAAAAAAATAACACATAACAGACAGACCAAGGAGGACATAGGAAGCAGTCTAGCACTGACAAAAAGGGAATTCCTAGCCAGTAGAAGTCTAGTATCAAACAGAGGCCTTAATTTGAAAAAGAAATGTTTTACAATGCACAGTTTGAGGAAAGGTTTGTATGTTAGTTATGTATAGATCGTGGGAAAGCCAAAACAGAACAGAATCTAAGTATTTGTGATTGGTGCTACAGAAGAAAGTTGAAAAGTAGATGGACTGATAAGGAATGATGAGGTTCTACGCAGAATCGGCGTGGTAAGGAATATGTGGAAAACACCAACAAGAAGGAGGGACAGGGTGATAGGACAGGTGTTATGACATCAGGGAATGACTTCCAAGGTACTAGAGGGAGCTGTAGAGGGTTAAAACCGTGGAGGAAGACAGAGCTTGGAATACATCCAACAAATAATTGAGGACGTACGTTTCAAGTGCTTTTCCGAGCCAAAAAGATTGGTGCAACAGAGGAATTCGTGTCGGGCCGCATTAGATCTGTCAGAAGACTGACGACTCATAAACAAATCAATAAAAAATCTTTACCAAAGCTCCTTAGAGCTGTAGACTCCTGTAGATTCTTGTGCAAGGAAAAGTAGCTCGTTCTTGCCAACTGAAACGACTGTGAGCGAGACTAAAAGCGAGAGAAGAACGTGTAAAAGAACGGCGAATTTCGAAGGTTGTAACTTCAGTCAAAACCGGCACTGTCTGTCATACTACACGTAATGGACAGCGTAGTGTAACAGGTAAAACTTGCCGTACGGGTAGCGGTTCCGAGAGACTGGCTTAATGCATGTGACGCATAAGGTAGTGTTTATAACTTAAAGAAGACATCCTGGTCCTTTGCCGGTACTAAAGCACCGATAATTACATGAAATTCACTTCCACTCTGCCACTAATGCCGTACTTGATCAGCAACGCCTATCCCACAATTTACACGATGTTCTCGGAAATCCCGTGATTCGTCCAATTCCCAGTAACTATGTCAACTTTAAATGCCGAAACTGGTATTTTGAGTATGAGATCACGTATATTTAAGAACCGACGACTTTATATTAATGTCCTGACGTAGTCGAGTCTCTTTTTCATGCTGCACTTGTTGATAGGTCCATTCACTGTGAGGTATGTATTTTTCATTTCTGGTTTAACTTCATCCAACGCACAAGAGAGTACCAATGCTGCTGGATTAGGAAGTACGAAAGGTCATTCAGACTGAAGGACCTATTACGCGGTGGAAAGTCATCGCGACCCTCTCTCAAAGCTCTTGTTTAACTTCCATTGTTTTCCAGTGAAACTTGCCGATTGAAAACTTTAATATCGTTAATCTAGCTCCTGTTTTCTGCTGAAACTGAAAATTTATGCGCAAATGTAAAATTCCTGGAAGTGAAACATTACACGTCTATAACATAAATTTACTAGGAGATCGTTGAGTAGTTGTGGTTCCAAAAACCCAAATACCACGTTATTACAGACATTTCCATAATCAGGTGTTGAATGGTAGGGACCCTACGACCATATCTAAAAAAAATGGCTCTCGATACTGCCAGTAGTGGCTGCAAATAGTGAAACTGTTAGAGACTGTTACAGTTGACCATGTGAGTATATGTTTTGAGAATTTTACAAGCTCTCGTCACAGTAATGAACGGTCTCTATTTACACTGACGAAAATGAAAAGAGTCACATAGTGAAACACCAGTCCGACATTTATCAAACTTTGTGGAGATGTCCACTGTTCTATTCGTGGTGGCATGGAAGCTAGCAGACACCAGTTTCTTATCACGTCTGTCACGCTATGTTGACTCATGAAGATTGCTGTCTGGAGTCTTGTATGAAAGTATACGTCTTCCCATAGAATCGCAGCCACTCCCTTTGGGAAACAAGGTTGGGACGAGGGAGACCAGTCAAGGATCCGTACATCCAGCAAGGTGTTTGGGTGTTAACTGCACTGTGGGAACGTGGATTATACTGCTGGCATATGCCATTTGATACCATGCTCATGAAGGGTATGATAAAATGGTTTACCACTGTTGCAACATGCTGGCGAACATTCAGCCAGCGTCGATCTGATCGCCAGAATGGGTGTTGTGTGATGTCCTTAGGTTAGTTAGGTTTAAGTAGTTTTAAGTTCTAGGGGACTGATGACCATAGATGTTAAGTCCCATAGTGCTCAGAGCCATTTGAACCATTTTTTTTTTATCGCCAGAAACAGAACTGAGGATCATCGTAAAACACCACAGAATGCCACTCAGTGTCCTAGTTGACTCTCGTCCTGCACCATACATGTCTCTTGTGTCTCGAGGTAGTGTGAGCGGAAATCGACGCATGGCAAATCGAGATCTTAACCCAGTTTCGAGTATTCTGTTCCCAGTGGTTTCCGTTGAGTCTCTGGCTACAGTGTCTGCCAGAATTTTAGCTGTTGTCATCTGTCTGCTAATCGGAACCAGTGAAACAATGCTTCTCGTGGTGTAGTCCTGTGAGAACCTGTGTCCAGTTTTCTTTTCACATCGTTTCCTGAATCCATAATATCATTACTGTCTGTGCTGTCATTGCACTGCAGTCAACGTTCTGTGCGGTCTCTTCATCTGATTCTTTTAGGCAACTCATGTATATGATTCGATCTTTTTAAAAGCACTACTGCATAAAATCTACGAGACCCTGAAAGACTACCACCTAGTCAAGATAATCGAATCCCTGCTCCAAAATAGACAGTTCTTCGTAATGATTGAGGGGAAAAAGAGTCGATGGCGGAATCAGAAAAATGGGCTCGCCTAAGGGAGCGTGTTGGCGCCAATCCTATTCAACATATATACAAATGACCAACCAACTCCAGACAAAACCAAAACTTTTGTATATGCAGACGACCTAGCAATAACAGTTCAAGGCAACAGGATTGAAGCCATCGAGGAGAGCCGGCCGGAGTAGCCGTGCGGTTCTAGTCGCTACAGTCTGGAGCCGAGCGACCGCTCCGGTCGCAGGTTCGAATCCTGCCTCGGGCATGGATGTGTGTGATGTCCTTAGGTTAGTTAGGTTTAATTAGTTCTAAGTTCTAGGCGACTGATGACCTCAGAAGTTAAGTCGCATAGTGCTCAGAGCCATTTGAACCATCGAGGAGAAACTAGAAACCACCCTTTCTATAATGTCAACCTACTACAAAAAGAATTCTCTAAAACCCAATCCCTCCAAAACTCAAGTGAGTGCATTCTATCTGAACTCGGTCCGCCCCCGGTAGCTGAGTGGTCAGCGCGACAGACTGTCAATCCAAAGGGCCCGGGTTCGATTCCCGGCTGGGTCGGAGATTTTCTCCGCTCAGGGACTGGGTGTTGTGTTGTCCTAATCATCATCATTTCATCCCCATCGACGCGCAAGTCGCCGAAGTGGCGTCAAATCGAAAGACTTGCACCAGGCGAACGGTCTACCCGACGGGAGGCCTTCGTCACACGACATTTCCATTTATCTGAACTCGAGGCAGGCAAAGTACAGGCTCAATGTTACCTGGGATGGGACATTACTAGAACACACAGATACTCCCACCTACCTTGGTGTAGTGCTGGACAGAACTTTGACATAAAAATATCATTGCGAAAAAACGCGCAAAAGAGTAGAAGCACGAAATTCCCTAATAAGAAAGCCGTCCAACAGCAAATGGGGTGCCAAACCTACCGTGGTCAGAACTTCAGCCCAAGCTTTGTGCTTCTCAACTGCCGAATATGCCTGCCCGGTATGGTGCAGATCCGCCCACGCAAAAAAGGTAGATATTAGCTTGAATGAAACATGCAGGATAGTGACAGGCTGCATGAAACCTACCCCCATAGAAAATCTTTACAGGGCCGCAAGTTTCACAAACCCTGACTCACGTAGGAAAGCCCATGAACATACCGAGAAGCTAAAACAAACCTTTGATGTTCGTCACTTAATATTTGGGCTAGAGTGTGGCCCCAGCAGACTCAAATCCAGACGCCGATTCCTAAGTTGCGCCTTAGATGAGCCTCCCATCTACTATCCACTAAGAGAGGACCCACCAAGCGGCGTTTCTGGTGATTGGAAAACCTGGAGAATGCTTAACCGCATCAGAACTGGGGTGGCTCCTATGAAATCTAATCTGATCAAATGGGGTTTGTTGGACGAAAATGACGACAAATGCGACTGCGGCACTCGACAGGACATGGAACATCTCCTACAATGCCCAGCCTGCCCCCACAGATGCACCCTCGACGATCTATGGCTGGCTAAAGAAGAAACACTGGACATTGCCCAATATTGGGCAAACAAATTATAGTTTCCGGACACGAAAAAGTAAAGTAAGTTTTAAAAGAACGAAAGGTGCAATAAGCTGCTAGTACGTGTAATCTAGACCTATTGTGTTACGATCTCCACCAGAAAAGGTCCTGTACACACCCAATAGTCATCACGTAATCACAACATTTTCAATTTGTACTTAAAATAAGTTAGTATAAGAATTAAATTTCAATCGGCATGTCTCACAGGCATGGAAATGCTGTTACCGTTTGGTCAAAGTGTTCATGGTGCAACAGTTCCCATGTTTGTCGGTGTATTTTGATCATTTATATTCTAACGTATTAAAACTGTTAGTAATAATTCTCTTCCCTGAATTTCCGCTTCCACTTACATTTACTAAGAAAATATTTCTTATCACAAAATACAATCGAATTTCTACTAACAATCCGACGCGTTCCGTCCATTCATATTTACACTTTCGAGGCCCAGCTTATACTGTCCGTATATATTTTGCCTTCGATTTCTGCAAAAATTTTACAGAGATAACATTTCCTACTGGACCAAAGCATATTCAATTTGTACATAAGTTACATACAATTTAAGCAACATGAAATATTACAAGGAACTCATATGATTCATTACATACCATTCACATTAAAAAAAGTATTGATGAATATTTATAATTTTCATTACACATGCATTCCAGCATTAAAATTGCATTATGTTGTGTTGTGATAAACGAATAATATATACCCATTACAGCACCAAATAAATATTTTGAAAGCTCCAGATTATTTTCTACAAGCAAACTTCATCGACGAGTAATACCTAGCAGTCAGAGAACTTTAATCAGTTAACTCGTTCGTTTGTTCAGAGAATCAGCTTTCTTGGGTGAGACACTTATGAAAAGTGTTACGTCGTTTCTTGGTTCATTATTGTTCGCATTATATGTCTGTGCAATCGTGAGCACTACAGTTTAATTGTTTCTTGCAATCCATAGAAAAGATTTTAATGATATCGCATAACTGTTAGCAATAACTAGATTCACCTCGTGACCATTATCAACTAAAACTGGATGTTATTTTTTAATGCAACATAGTTTAGACAATACATGTAGCACAGTCACTAGTACTTTGCCTGTATTGAGCACGTGCTGAGACACTTTAAATTATAAGATAACAGTGAGTTTAATTTGCAGTGGTTATCTATACTACTACATAAAGAGAAGTCCTTGTTTAACTTTGTAACCAAAAATCTCGAAAAGTTCTTTATCGACATACTTCGTAAAGTTACACAATACTCTAATAAACATTTGAACGGACATAGACTGTATATTTTTCACTGTATATAATACATAAATATACTAATCAAACAATGAAAAATCCAGGATGGGACAATGACAATTTTACCAAAAGGATAAATTGCTACTCCCCATAAGGCGAAGATACTGTCAGATAGGCAAAAGGCTGTCAGACCCACACACTCCCGCAAACGCAAATCACAAAAGAGGCAGCCAGACACTGTGGACACGTGTGTGTGATTTGCGTTAGCGTGAGTGTGTGTGAATGTTGTCTAATTCCGGTGAAATCTTTTTTGGCCAAAAGCTTACTTGTTTAGACTTTTTGTTGTGCCTATTTAGTGAGTAGCAATCCATCCTTTTCGTAACATTGTCATAAACATTCAGAAATCATAAAACGGGAAAAGGGTGTCAGCAAAGGTCTCAAAAGTTATAGACCAAATTACTTTAAGTTTTTACACATTACTGTAGTAAACATTTGGACCGACACACACACACACACACACACACACACACACACACACACACACACACACACACACACATATATATATATATATATATATATATATATATATATATATATATATATATATATATCTCAAGAAGGTCTTCTTGACTGATTCATTCAAATTTTTCACAATACTATAATAAATGTCCGGAAACATTTTTAGATATATATGCAATATACACACCTGGAAATTGAAATAAGAACACCGTGAATTCATTGTCCCAGGAAGGGGAAACTTTATTGACACATTCCTGGGGTCAGATACATCACATGATCACACTGACAGAACCACAGGCACATAGACACAGGCAACAGAGCATGCACAATGTCGGCACTAGTACAGTGTATATCCACCTTTCGCAGCAATGCAGGCTGCTATTCTCCCATGGAGACGATCGTAGAGATGCTGGATGTAGTCCTGTGGAACGGCTTGCCATGCCATTTCCACCTGGCGCCTCAGTTGGACCAGCGTTCGTGCTGGACGTGCAGACCGCGTGAGACGACGCTTCATCCAGTCCCAAACATGCTCAATGGGGGACAGATCCGGAGATCTTGCTGGCCAGGGTAGTTGACTTACACCTTCTAGAGCACGTTGGGTGGCACGGGATACATGCGGACGTGCATTGTCCTGTTGGAACAGCAAGTTCCCTTGCCGGTCTAGGAATGGTAGAACGATGGGTTCGATGACGGTTTGGATGTACCGTGCACTATTCAGTGTCCCCTCGACGATCACCAGTGGTGTACGGCCAGTGTAGGAGATCGCTCCCCACACCCTGATGCCGGGTGTTGGCCCTGTGTGCCTCAGTCGTATGCAGTCCTGATTGTGGCGCTCACCTGCACGGCGCCAAACACGCATACGACCATTACTGGCACCAAGGCAGAAGCGACTCTCATCGCTGAAGACGACACGTCTCCATTCGTCCCTCCATTCACGCCTGTCGCGACACCACTGGAGGCGGGCTGCACGATGTTGGGGCGTGAGCGGAAGACGGCCTAACGGTCTGCGGGACCGTAGCCCAGCTTCATGGAGACGGTTGCGAATGGTCCTCGCCGATACCCCAGGAGCAACAGTGTCCCTAATTTGCTGGGAAGTGGCGGTGCGGTCCCCTACGGCACTGCGTAGGATCCTACGGTCTTGGCGTGCATCCGTGCGTCGCTGCGGTCCGGTCCCAGGTCGACGGGCACGTGCACCTTCCGCCGACCACTGGCGACAACATCGATGTACTGTGGAGACCTCACGCCCCACGTGTTGAGCAATTCGGCGGTACGTCCACCCGGCCTCCCGCATGCCCACTATACGCCCTCGCTCAAAGTCCGTCAACTGCACATACGGTTCACGTCCACGCTGTCGCGGCATGCTACCAGTGTTAAAGACTGCGATGGAGCTCCGTATGCCACGGCAAACTGGCTGACACTGACGGCGGCGGTGCACAAATGCTGCGCAGCTAGCGCCATTCGACGGCCAACACCGCGGTTCCTGGTGTGTCCGCTGTGCCGTGCGTGTGATCATTGTTTGTACAGCCCTCTCGCAGTGTCCGGAGCAAGTATGGTGGGTCTGACACACCGGTGTCAATGTGTTCTTTTTTCCATAAAAGGGAAAGATTGTTAGCAAACCTTTCGAAAAATTATTACCGATTTGCTTCAAATTTTTACACGATACTCAAATAAATGTTCAGCAAGGACATGAGATATACTTACAGGGTGAATCACTTAAGATGTAACACCCTGCTGATTTCGTGAACGGTTGTAAATATCGAAACGCGGTTTTCGGCAAATATTTGAACGTGCAGGAGCACGAATTTGTTTGTTTGGTTAATATTTTTAGCGCAGGTATCAAAAGAGATATCGAAGCAAGAACACTTTTTTAAATGGAACCGAATACTTTTTATAACTGCGTTCTATAGCTCTTGAGAAGATAATTACAATGATGTAGCGCTTGTTAATGTCGACGTTGCGACCTGTCGTAAAAAATTGGAGAAAAATCCTGGAATGTGATAGCACGGTGGCCGGAATCGTCATTAGCGGTGCAAACACCGACAAGCAGAGCTCTCGTACTACGCTGTGTCAGAACGTCACACATTTGCCAGTTTACTTGCCTGCTCTGCAGGTCGCTCATTTCTGCTCTCAACATTCCCTGCACGCAAACATGTACACAAATGAGCAGAAGCTGGGTATACTACTTTTGTATGATGAATGTAAGGAAAATGCCGTAAAAACAGGGCAGTGGTATCGGACTATCTGTCCGGATGGCCAATGTCCGACGCGCCAGGCAATTGCTCGAACTGTTAAGACGCTAGTGCGGACAGAGTCCTTGAACGTCAAAATGAGGACAAGAAAAAGCTGGAACTGACAGAACACGAAGAAGCTGGTCTGGTTACGATGCTAATGAATCCGCACATTGGTACGAGACATATAGTCAAGGAATGTGGAATCATCCAGGCGAGTGTCATTCGCACGCTGTGTTGACAGAATTTCCATCCCCATCATCTATCATTTCGTGAGGCACTCGACGACCGTGATTTCGAACGTCGTACAGAATTTCGTCGGTTTTCTCTTCAGCAACTGAGAGGGGACCCTACGTTTTTTCAACGTTTGCTCTTTATCGATGAAGCAGCGTTTACTAACTACGCTGACGTAAGTTAGGCCTTTAGTGACCAGTGGGAACTAAAGTTCCCACTTATTTGTTTTCGCTGTAAGTTCAGTGGTAACCCGTGTTCCCACTTCTAGCTTGTGCTGTCAGCTCTGTTAGAGTATGCTAACTATATGTAAATTGTCAACGGGTGTGCGAAAGCGGTTGTATTTCTACCTTGTTAGTCAATCAATGCAGAAGCGCAGTTTCCGCGTGAAAACGAGCCACTATTTTGACCGCCACAGCGTTTTTTGTGTAGTATGCTTTCCTTTTGTGTGTGAAGTGACTTGTGTCGTATTTATCTACTTTTACATTTGTGAGGGAGATAGTATTCATGTATATTTGTTGGATTTGACTGAAAATTACGTAAATATTACAAGGTAAGTTAGTGGGAATTATTTTTCCCACTGAACTTGGGTGAAGTGCAATGCATATGGCTGCGTAATCGGCATCGTAGTTACTGTTTGTTTCTTGTTGTTTAGAATGCCTGGACTGATGCCAGAAGAGGTTTTCAGAATTTTGTACGCTTTACCAGAAGATGTAGAAGATTCAGATATCGATGCTGACTCTGATGATGATTTTGAGTCGCCAAATACTTCACAGATATGTTGAAAAAAAAATTCTAGACTTAGCAGGGGAGAATTCGAATTTTCTGTCAGGTCATGTGTTGCTGCAGTGAAGTGGCAGGATAGCAAACCTGTTTGTATACTATCAAATTACCACAATCCAAACACAGTACAACTGTTTTGAGAAGAAACAAAGATGGAAGCAGAAGTGAAGTATTTTGCCCATTGGCTGTGGCAGAGTATAATAAAATAATGGGAGGAGTGGATAGATTTGATCACCTGCGTGAACGGTATGCTGTAGGCTATCGTTCATGGAAGTGGTGGCACATCCTGTTTTTCTTTCTTGTAGATTTGGCAGTTGTCAATTCCTACATTATGTGGAAGCTACAGAAGCAGACCAGCTAACATTTAGATTGCACTTGGCAAGGCAGCTTATCTCTGGATTCTCAAGTCATAAGGGAAGAGGAAGGCCCGTTCATTTTCAAACACCAGAAAGGTGACAGGTCTGGAGTGCCAGATGAAGTTCGTCTGGAGAGAGTTGAAACTCATTTGCCTACAAAATGTACAACAAACAGAAGATGCCGCCTATGTAGCACCAAGAACAAAGAAAAGAGAACAAAAATAATGTGGCAACTGTCGGGTACCTTTATGTGTAGCACCATGCTTCTCTAAGTTCCATAGTACATCACCTTAGTGAACTCTAAGGACAATATGGACAAATAGAAATATAAATGTAATGTTTAACATGCTTTTTGTACTAAAAAAAGTATATATATTTTTTTTTAATTAGCAAGAGAAGCTACACCAGAGTTTGGTGGGAACAATAGTTCCCACTAATTTTTTTTATACTCCTAGGCTAAACTCTCACTTTCAAGATTTAAACTATGATTTTATGAATGATTCCTTAGGCCAATAAAGTGTTCATAAAAAGTCTACACCTTCTGGAAATAATTTGGTCACTAAAGGGTTAGCGTAACATGCATTACTAGCCAGCCGAAAATCCACACTGGCTTCGTCAGGTCCAATATCAACGACCGTGGAGCGTAAACGTATGGTGCGGCAGCATGGGAAATCACATTGTGGGATCTTACTTCACCTCGGGCGTTCTAAGTGGGCATTCGTAAGCACACCTTCTGACGAATATTCTTCCGGTTCTTCTAGAAGACGTGCCACTGGATATTAGACTGTGAATGTCGCTGCAACACGACGGCTGTCCAGCTCACTTATCCCTTGCAACGTAAATACTGAGTGAGAACTTTCTTGGACGTTGGATAGAACAAAACTCTGTTTTCAAATGGTCTGCGAGGTCTCTCGATTTGATTCCTCTTTATTTCTTTTTTTTTTTTGGGGGGGGGGGGGGGGGGGAAGCACTCACAGATGCAGTCTCCAACGAAGCCCCAATTACGCCAGACGATATGTGGCGTCAAATCGCCAGTGCGCGCTGTACCATATCATCGACTGCAAATACATCTGTTCATCGCCGGCAGAAGTGGCCGTGCGGTTAAAGGCGCTGAAGTCTGGAACCGCAAGACCGCTACGGTCCCAGGTTCGAATCCTGCCTCGGGCACGGATGTTTGTGATGTCCTTAGGTTAGTTAGGTTTAACTAGTTCTAAGTTCTAGGGGACTAATGACCTCAGCAGTTGAGTCTCATAGTGCTCAGAGCCATTTGAACCATTTTTTGAACATCTGTTCATCGTTCTTTCGAACGGCGATTGCAAATGTGCCTTTTAGTCCATGGTCAACAGTTTGACCAAATCATTTTGTGTACCGAATCATTGTTAGCAAATTGTTTATTTCATTTACCTGTGTACGTAATTGCATTGCACTGTTAGCCGGCCGAAGTGGCCGTGCGGTTAAAGGCGCTGCAGTCTGGAACCACAAGACCGCTACGGTCGCAGGTTCGAATCCTGCCTCGGGCATGGATGTTTGTGATGTCCTTCGGTTAGTTAGGTTTAACTAGTTCTAAGTTCTAGGGGACTAATAACCTCAGCAGTTGAGTCCCATAGTGCTCAGAGCCATTTGAACCATTGCACTGTTAAGTGAGTAGCTAGTAACATTGTCATTAAGCGCTTCTGTTCAGCACGAAACGACGTTTCGTTAAGAAAAATATTTATTTCGTGGTCTATACGTGGTCACCAAACTGTATAGTGTAGGTAGAGACAGTTGTCCAACAGAATGTATTTTATCGTTAAGAAGTACACAGCAGCGTACAGAAAAACATAGGTCAAATCTTTTTTCTAACATTTAGATGTTTTATACAGCAGTTGCTTATTGCAGCGTATAAGACATCTTTAATTTTGAAGAATGAACAGTTGATTTCTCTGTTTCAGCTCACGTAAATCTGGGAGAATACACAAATGTGAAATATTTTTACTAAGCCCTTTGTGATACGCTAGATTCTAGCCTATGTCGTAATTCTATATAAACAGCCCCAGATGAACCTGCATCTAGTTCGTAAGTTTGTTCGGGGGGAAATAAAGCTTTATTCTTGTAGCGCAGGCCTGCCTTACGGTAAACATCTAAGCAGCCTGGGCCGAGACGTCTGCTTGCAGTGTTTACACAGCAAATGCCGTTTCCGGACACCGTGCTCTTACATTTTAGAACTTTTCTATAAATTTTTTCGACAGGTTTCAACTTGAACGTTAAGACACGTTATATCACTGTTATTGTCCTCTCAAGAGATACCGAACGCAGTTATAAAAAGTATACCCTTCCAAAAAACGCACATGCTTCAATATCTCCGTTGATATCAGCACTAAAGACATTTACCAAACAAAAGAATACATCCCCCTCGGCGCTCTAACATTTACCGAAAACCGCGTTTCAATATGTGAAACCACTCACGAAGTAAAAGGGGTGTAACGTCTTACATGACTCACACCCAGATATATATACAGGGTGATTTTTTCCACCGTTTACAAACTATAGGGATTGATCGATGAATGAACTTATATCCCGAAATGCATGGTTTCCATGCAGAGATTAAGGTCTAATACGCGCTGTACTATGGAACCACAGTTGGTGTATGTGTTGAAAATGGTTTCAAAAAATGGTTCAAATGGCTCTGAGCACTATGGGACTCAACATCTGAGGTCATCAGTCTCCTAGAACTTAGAACTGCTTAAACCTAACTAACCTAAGGACATCACACATCCATGCCCGAGGCAGGATTCGAACCTTCGACCGGAGCAGTCGCGCGGTTCCAGACTGAAGCGTCTAGAACCGCTCGGCCACAGTTGCCAGCTGAAAATGGTTCCCATGTGCCTCGATGCAAGCGTGAACGCTCCCTAGGCAGCATTAATACGCTGCTCCAGTGTTTCCACATCTGGTATGGACTCTGCATACACGATACTTTTGAGATGGCTCCATAACCAGAAATCGCACCTGTTGAGATCCGGTGAAGGGAGCAGGCAATGCAACTGCTACCCCCCCCCCCCCCCCACCTTCCAGTTCGATCCAGCGATCAGCGAAGACACGATTGAGATGTGTCCGGACGTTAACGGCGAAGTGGGCTGGAGCATCATCATGTAACAGTCAAATAACCCTTCTTCCAGCAAGGGAGGCAAAGTCACCCGCAAGAAACTTCGATAACTTCGGCCTGTTAGGCGACGTGGGAAAAAGACTGGTCGCTAAATACCGTCGCCAATTATCCACGTTTCGGCTGCACCGGTGCTGATGATTCGCTGTCACCATACCATGGGGGTTCCCCATACTATCCCACAGACGACTGTTATGAAGGTACCATCCCGCGTAAAGGTGGAATAGCATGGATGACACAAATCCCGGAATCGTGGTTGCCTGGTGAAGAAACCAGTGAAAAAACTGCTCCCAATGTGGAAATCTGTCGCTAGTCAGCCCTGCACATGCTCTAAGTGATAAGGGTAGTAACAGTTACCGTAAAAATATTGCACACGGTCGTCTGGCTTACCCTCTACTGGCGGAACAGCTGCCTGGTACTGAAACGGCGGTTGCCTTCCACAGTGTTAACCACATTTTCCTCCAAGACTGGTGTCCGAACATTTCGGGTACGTCGTTCATAATTTTCTGCTTCCTGAAACGACCCTGTCTCAGGCAAACGGCGAAACACTGTTGCAAACATGCCAAACACTGAATGCTGTGGTGGTTGGTGTCAGTGGGGATAGGTCTCCTGATACAACCTTGCTGCCCACTGCCCGTTGTCATTTGCCTTTCCGTAAGTAAACACCATATCGGCAAGCTCTCGATTCGAATGTGGAACCATTGTGTACAACACCGCATCACATCAACTACAAGGTGAGTCAGTACTAGAAGTGAATCGGAGACGACATTACACCAATTACTATGGCGGGAGAGGGGGTTGGGGGTTGTTTGGGGGAAGAGACCAAACAGCGAGGTCATCGGTCTCATCGGATTAGGGAAGGATGGGGAAGGAGGTCGGCCGTGTCCTTTTCAAAGGAACCATCCCGGCATTTCCCTGGAGCGATTTAGGGAAATCACGGAAAACCTAAATCAGGATGGCCGGACGCTATGGCAGGAGAGGGCTCTAAGGTATCACGTTTGAGGAACAGTACCACCCTTCTTGATCTTCTCGTTGATCAATCCGTAGAGGAAAAAATCATACTGTATAGTTTTGTAAGTGAGTAGTTCCTAGCGAAGACGCCCAAAACAACGGACAAACAATTGTTACTCAAATCGGAAATAAATAAAAATTATTTTACCTTGAAGGCAAATTGTCTGGTACAGCCTGACGGAGAATTAAACAAGGAAAATTTTGGTAGAACTCAATTTGCTGTAAGACTATTAACTCGTTTGTAATTAATGCCTAAGGTCCATTCTCTAGAAAAAATTCGATAGTTAGATTCTACCTGCTTCCTGATCGCTGTTAGCTGTTTCCGTTTGTCACATTCAGCCCGATTTCATTTTGTGGTTTCCTCTCCTCATATTTGAGCAGGCTTTGGACTGTCGCCGCATGAGTTTAAAACCTGTATTTTATATTTTTGTTCTTTTTCATTTTTATTCTTTTTACTTTCCTTTTCTTGAAACATACGTTTTGAGACCACCTACCATTGCTTTGGCGTTTTATATTTTTGAATACATGACATCATGCAAAGCGCAAAATGACACTCTTTGCATCTAATATGTGTCATTTTTCGATGTGAATTAGCGTCTCTGGGGAATCTCCTTTTTCTCCGTTGCTCCAAGAATAATAACCTTCTCTGTTTTTCAGTCTAAATTGCGTTTCCTGCTTTGTTATCCATAGGATCCCAGTTTTACATGTTTGTCCACGAAATTTATCCAGCAAGTGGCGGATTAGTTCCAAATGGAATTTTCGCCAGTGGCATTTTGTATTTTCTTTTATTTCAAAAATTGTTTTTACATTCAGCACACCAGAATCAGTCGAATGGAAGAATACCTTCTTGCACCAGTTCACTGTCTTTCGAATGCAGTGAACTGAACTTATGTCTGTTTCATCGACAGGACCCACTGACTTATTTTAGCTCACTATCCAAGTCGGTTTTAGTTTACTTTGGCCAGTCTTATGCTCCTTCTAGTGGGTTTCAACAAAATATGGTCCATTTACGATTTAAAGCACTAAGACTTGTTTGTTGTCCATCCGTTCCAGAGCCACCAGTTCTCCCCTTGCTTCAGATTGTCAAGCAACGGTAGTAAATATTTTCTGTTTTTGCATACAGTTCCAGTGGCATTGGACATTTCTCATAAAGCCATAGGAATAATTCGGAAATCGAATACCACAGTCTAAATAAATGGATAATCTTTGAGGTATGACAATAACAAACTCACAAAAACCTGGTCCGATTTTCCCCAGGCATCATTTCTAGATTCTATTTTCGTGGCGGCACCAGAGTAGACAATACAATCTAGAATTCGAGGACTACCCGAAAAAATTGGTATTATTTTTTAAAAACTATATTTTTTCAAATTGTTTACAAAACAACCTTATCTACTTCAAAATACTCTCCATTACAAGTAATACATTTGTCCCACCAGTGCTTCCAGTGTTCGAAACATTTTTTGTAGTCACCTTTAGAAAAGGCTGCCAGCTCCTCCCTCGGTTTTTTCTTGAATTCTTCAGTGTTGTCCTTTCATGCACCTTTTCATGCGTGGAAATAACAATAGGTTGCACGCAGCCAAGTCAGGCGAGTAAGGTGCATGGGGCAGCGGAACCATGCCATTTTTAGCCAAAAACTGTCTAACAGAGATGACTGTGTTTGGAGGTGCGTTGTCATGGTGGAAGAACCAATCTACTGTCTGCCACAAATCGGGTCTCTTTTGACGAATACAGTCACGCTATCTTCTTAAAAATTCTACATAAAAGATTTGATTGATGGTCTGACCTGGGGGGAGGCGGGGGGGGGGGGGAGGGGACGTACTCTGAATGAACAATGTCCTTGGCATCAAAAAAGCAAATCAGCATTGTTCTGATGTTCGATTTGACTAGACTTTTTTGGGCTGGTTGACAGTGACGTCTTCTATTGGCTTTACTGGCGCTTTGTTGCTGGGTCTTAATCACAGCACCACGACTCATCACCAATAAAGACCTTTCACAGAAAATCTGGATCAGTTTCAAGCTGTTATCTCGAAGCGCGACATGTTTCAACTCGACATTCCTTTTGATTTTCAGTCAGAACTCGAAGAACAAACTTGGCAGCAACCCTTTTCATTCCCAAATCTTCTGTTGATCAATTGTCTGTTGACGGTATGTGAGCACAAGCTGTCCAATTTGTTCAATATTTTCGTCGATTAGGGCATCTGATGGACGTCCAGAACGAGGTTTGTCATCAATCCACATGTCGCCAATCTTAAATCGAGCAAACCACTCGTTCACTTGAGTTTTTCCCATTTTTTCCCACAGCGTCATCTTGGTAAGCTGTTTTCAACATTAAAACAGGTTCAGCAGCATTTTTACCGAGTAGGAAACGAAACTTCACAGCTGCACGTTGTTCATTTAAACTTGCTATAATAAAAAACGAAACAAGAACAAAACAGCGCTAGGAAAAACAATTAGTGCAGATGAACGGAACGAGCCAGGTCGACAACACAGGCGGCACTGAACTGGCAAAGAGCTTAAGCTCCGCCCATGGCAATGTTATTCCTTTTTGGAGGGGTATAACAGCTTTGTACATCAAAAAGAACTAAAATTTGAAAACCAAAAGTCTACGTTTCTTTGGTATATGAAGGTTGAATCGCAGCCTTCCAATGAAAAATAGAAGACTATCGTCTATTATTAAATTTCGGAAAGAGTTTACGGCCTCACGGAATTGAGGCGTATTTTCACAATAATATCTTGAGATACTGCGGACATGTCACTAATTACAATAAACGCAGAATCAATTTATACTGATCGCTGGACATTAAGTGTGAAAATATTGGTGTTTGGAGCAAAGAATCTGTTTGACCAATATTCACGCACTTCTAACATTTTAGTTATCGGAATAAGCAGGGACACGCCAAGAAGTAATGCAATTCTGCAGGCTCCCCATGCTTCCAATCGTGCTAACCTGCTGGGTACTGTCATCATTTTTTCGGGAAGAGCTGTGTAGCAATTATTTATCCCTTTACAAATGACAGAAACAAATTCAAACGAGAAAAGTTCAAAAAACTATATATGACGTGCTGAATCATCGAAGTGTATTCTTATACCGCTGAATGTGTTAACGAAATGGTGGCATTTCGTCATATGATGATTATTCGACCGAACATATATTCTTTTTCTTGAGGAAGTTGAGATTACCACTTCATCTTCTTTTCCTTCTTCAGAGGAAGAACCTTCTGAAAAAGTTCCTCACGGTATTGAAGAATCAGCAATACAACCAGACACATCGTGATCCTCGTCCGAAGAAAGGTGTCTAAAACACTACCATCGTCGTCACTACTCCTCATGAGAGTTTCCATGATTTCCTTGTTCGATAGATTATGTCCCAGCATCTCAAGGGCAACATGGGCAAACGTTGTCACGGAGAAACGCGGAGAAAGGACGGACCAATGCACGACTCGTAAGCGTAAAGGGCCCCTGAGAAGGTAAAAGATTTTCCGACACTACCAAGAAGAGCAGATAATGCAACACTGGCAGGAATGTTGAAATGCAGACAACAGCGAGTCACCGTTCTGTTGTGCTTGTTTTCCTGCTCCCGTTCCCGGGTGTACATTAATGCTCTTATCCGTCGGGTATCCCTACCTGCCTGGTGTAAATGAATGCACGTAGCCGTTTGGACATTCTACCAGCCGGATGTTCATGTACACCCTTAGCCGTCTGGGCGTTCTACCTAGTGGGCGTATACGCATTCTAGTAGCTGTGAAAGGGTTAACAATGACCATCTACTCTTCCGCAGAGATTGTGAAACAGGATCTAATAATTTTTGTACTGAAGTGTGAAGAACTGAGACCTTACTGTTTTGCTCTGATCACACTGTAAAAATATACACTGTTGTGCCAAAACATTATGACCACTCTTCGCGGGGAGATTAAATGTTGCCTGGTGGCATTATAGGTACGTGATGCACCAGAAGTATATCAAATGCACGTGATGCAGTAAAAATATATCAATGCAGAGGAGACGAGTGGGGAATCATTATAGTGATGATACGGTCCACAGACAAAAACGACTTTCAAACTTCCTGGCAGATTAAAACTGTGTGCCAGACCGAGACTCGAACTCGAGAGCTTTGCCTTTCGCGTGCAAGTGCTCTACCCACTGTGCTACCCAAGCACGACCCACGCCCCGTCCTCACAGCTTTACTTCTGCCAGTACCTAGTCTCCTACCATCCCCCAGGCTGTGGCTAAGCCATGTCTCCGCAATATCCTTTCTTTCAGGAGTGCTAGTTCTGCAGGTTTGCAGGAGAGCTTCTGTAAAGTTTGGAAGGTAGGAGACGAGGTACTGGCAGAAGTAAAGCTGTGAGGACGGGGCGTGAGTCGTGCTTGGGTAGCTCAGTTGGTAGAGCACTTGCCCGCGAAAGGCAAAGGTCCCGAGTTCGAGTCTCGGTCCGGCACACAATTTTAACCTGCCAGGAAGTTTCATATCAACGCACACTCCGCTGCAGAGTGTAAATCTCATTCTGGAAAAACGACTTTGTCATGGGGCAGATTGTTGGGGGCCAGCTTCTGGAAACAAGTATCTCTCAATGGGTGAGGCTTGTGGGCTGGTCACATGCTGTTGAGAGCATCTATAAAAGTGGCTGAAGGCTAGTGAAACAACAAGTAGGCGACAAGTTGTTTGACTTCCATATTTCAAGTTGTTTGACTTCCATGCCAAATCAGAGAATGTGGAGAGCAGAGGCTTACCCACTCTGTATTGCAGCATAGGAGATGATATAGGGCAAATCTGACGACAGATTACAATGTCTGTGCAGACACGGTGTTTTCGGGCGCACCATTCTGCGGAAATTGTTGAACGTAGGCCTCCACAGTAAACAGTCATCACGTGAACCTGCTGGAACACAGCTAGGACACCATCGGGCTCCAGGTCGGCGCCCACATGTCACCAGCCAATATTTTAAAGGATCTGTGTGACCTGTGCTTGCCATGTACCTCAAGAAACCTGTCGAGGATTGTTCTAATCAATGCCACATAGCATCGCTACTTCACTGCAGTCCAAAACTGTACTGTTATTAAGCAGGTGGTCATAATGCTTTGTTTTATTACTGTAAATACTGTAGTCATACTCATCAAGTTTCTTCCTCCTTTCACGAAAGTAAGAAAATACTTTATCGGATAAATTTGTTTTTGGACTGGTTGCAGCTTGAGCAAACACATTCTTTTCTTCTTTTTATCCAGACATGTTTCACTGAAGTTGCAAAATCGCCAGTGGATTACTTGTTTTCTTGCTAGTGTGTGTGTGTGTGTGTGTGTGTGTGTGTGTGTGTGTGTGTGTGTGTGTGTACGTGTGTGCTTGCGTGCACGCGCGTGTACTCGCATTACATGCTCTTCAGTGTTGTATATTCTTCTGGTGATTGTGTATAAATGTTTCTGTAAGTGTATTTCTCCAGATAGGAGATATGTAGGTGCATTACGAATTTTACAACTGGACATATCAATATATCCTTGTTGAGCGTGTTTGGTAGGCTCTTTAGTTTGGGTACCTTGGTACTGTTTTGTTTTAGTCATTTCATATTGAGTTTAGAGTCGGTGTGTGAGTGGCTTATTTCTGGTGAATTTGTCTTGTGTCACTGGTTAGCTTTATTATGTTGTTGGCTGCTAAAAATATTAGCGTTTTATTCTTGTATTTCTCCTGCCTCAGTATTATCATAGTGTTGCCCTTGGCTGCTAGGTGATGAGAGCTCAATTGTTTCAAAGTTTCTTCTTCACATTTTGTTCCTGATAGAATGTTACTTTTTTACCTTTATTATACGACTAACAAAGAACAGAAGCATACACAACACGAAAGAGCTGATACAAAGGATTAAAAACATCAACATACCCACAACAGCCACACTCAAATCTTTTGACATCACACTGTAACAAGAAGGAGGATGTAAAGACGCGGAGCGATCGATTGAGCAAGAGGTGGGATACAATTTTGAAATATGTTTATTAAGATATACCAAGTAAAGACAATCTTAAAGAAACAGCAATGAAATACCACGTTTTGTATGTAGACTAGACTCGAACAGGTTGATGCATCAGAATGAATACCAGAGCGAGTTCAGAAACATGTAAACCAGTAACCATTGATGTAGCAGATTCAAAGGATCCGTAATTGTATCAATCATAAGCTTTCTCAGAAAGACACGAACGATTGAAGAAACATATGTGGCAAAAAATTAATCATTAACAGTCAGTAATAAGAAACTAGCCAACAGGCCGCAGAATTACTGAGCATTAATCTCAAAACATGAGAAATGTATTTAACGAAACCTTTGAAATGTAGCAATTCTCAAAGTGGAAAACTAATAATTAATATAAATCCATTAAAAAGACTCTCTTAGGAATACCATCATGCTAAGAACTCAGAAAATCAGTCTTAGCCAAATAATTGTACAATACGACCAACACTTTGAAATGCACTGCCTTCAATCACACCCAAATAACATTAGTGCAGTAAAATGATTCCGTGAAATACATCGTAACGTTGAGTACTTCATGAATTAGACTTTGCAGAATTGGTATACACTAAAACAGTATCCTAAAGCATAAAAGACAAACCATATCTTCCCTTATTCTCTGCATGGTGACAAGAGGCCACGTTCCTCTCACAGTCACAGCGTATCTGCACCAGTAGTGTCTCACAGAAGTTACACAATTTCTCACATATCTTAATTTTCCCAATATAAAGTGCTCGACCACTTACGAGTATAAAGGGCGGCAGAGGGCCCTACCGGATAAACGATACCAATTCAGCCAGGACTAATATATACCTCCGAGTACAACCGTCACACAAAATTCTCGGAGCTGTTCCGCCAAACCATAATGATATATAGACAGCTTGGCCACGTGAATCCAGAGACCTCATCATCCACAGTCCGCAAAATTCACTGTCACGTCATAAATCACTACTGGCCATTAAGATTGCTACACCAAGAAGAAATGCATATGATAAACGTGTACTCATTGGATAAATATACTAGAACTGACATGTGATTACATTTTCACGCAATTTCGGTGCATAGATCCAGAGAAATCAGTACCCAGAACAACTACCTCTGACCGTAATAACGGCCTTGATACGACTGGGGCTTGGATGGCGTGTACAGGTACAGCTGCCCATGCAGCTTCAACACGTTACCACAATTTATCAAGAGTAGTGACTGGCGTATTGTGACGAGCCAGTTGCTCGGCCACCATTGACCAGAGGTTTTCAGTTGGTGAGATATCTGGAGAATGTGCTGGCCAGGGTAGCAGTCGAACATTTTCTGTATCCAGAAAGGCCGGTACAGGACCTGCAACGTGCGGTCGATCATTATCGTGCTAAAATGTAGGGTTCCGTAGGGATCGAATAAAGGGCAGAGCCACGGGTCGTAACACATCTGAAATGTAACGTCCACCCTTCGAAGTGCCATCAATGCGAAAAGGAAGTGACCGAGACGTGAAACGAATGGCACCCCATACCATCACGCCGGGTGATACCCCAGTATGACGATGACGAATACACGCTTCCAATGTGCGTTCACCGCGATGTCACCAAACACGGATGCGACCATCATGATGCTGTAAGGAGAACCTGAATTCATCCGAAAAAATGACGTTTTGCCATTCGTGCACCCACGTTCGTCGTTGAGTACACCATCGTAGGCGCTCCTGTCAGTGATGCAGCGTCAAGGGTAACCTCAGCCACGGTCTACGAGCTGATAGTCCATGCTGCTGCAACCGTCGTCGAACTGTTCGTGCAGATGGTTGTTGTCTTGCAAACGTCCCCATCTGTTGGCTCAGGGATCGAGACGTGGCCGCACGATCCGTTACAGCCATGCGGATAAGATGCCTGTCATCCCGACTGCTAGTCTCTCATTCCACTATCAGTTCTATTCACAATAAAACAAGCTTCCCACAACAGCAAGCAAACGGTACATTCTCACTTACAACAACAAAGCAGCTAAAAGGACAGCAAACAACGTCACAAAGCAAGAACTAAAAATAGCCTACAGAACCAACAACTCGATCTAAGGAAAACTAAAGTTAACCAGTACCAACACAGACCAACACAACGCGTCTGCTATTTATCAAATGACTTGTTAGGACTGCTGTTCAGTTTACATCGGACAGAAAACAGAACTTTCAGTATTGGGTAACAGATAACAGAAGAGCACGAGAACGCAATAGCTGTCACTCTGCATTCGCAGAATGCCTTGTGGATATGGGCCACAGACCACCAGACATCACCATCGCCCAAAGCATTCTCAAATGAAGCAACAACTCCCCGCAAAAACTAATAACTGAGAAAAGGTACGAAATACAGAAACGTATAGTTGAAGAAAAATTGTGCTTGCTCAAGCGGGACCTGACCAAAAACAAATTTATTTGTAACGAAACAAGGAGACAAGAGTATGATTCAACCTCAAGACGAATATCTTACTCAGGATCGCTGTCCTCTTTTTTAAAACTGTTTTGTAAGTTTGTCAATCTCAAGTGGATATCGCTAATTACTCATACTTATGTGTACACCTGATTTGAACCCTTTAGCTATAAGACTGCATTCAGATGAACACCTGATCTCACCACTGGACTCTAAATTAATCACTGTTTGAGTCTGCAATTCCCAACTGGTTCCTTCCGATGTTATCGAATCTCTAAAAGAACATATAAAAAATTGTTGACAAGTAGCCCAGTCAAACAACCACGCTAATACGAACCTTGGCTTCAAACGAATTTTACTGTTCCTTCATTTGTTTTGCATTCTATACTGCGTTTTTATGTTTTGATTTGTAGTTCGTTTTTCTCGACACACTCCCTACTCAGCTTCTCAGTTTTCACATACACACATGAATACGAAACTATACTTGAACTAGCTATGTACTCACCGTACACAGTAAAAGCAAGTGAAATGAAAAAACGTCGCAAAAGGAAAGTGAGTTTCAGAATCCCGAAAAAAAGCGAATAGGAGGAATGAAAAAAAGCGTTTGTGGACTACAACGACGACTGTCAATGAGAGAAAAATGTATTGTTTTAAATATATGTAAAAAGGAGATGTAAACGCCGTACACGCACTATCCACAAGCAAAACGATTTTTACCCCTCTCTATATTACTAAACGGCTAGTAATATAGCCTTAGAAACGGGTTGCCTTTCTAACGGCTTCCGCAGGTAATAAATATCTCATGTTCCATATAATTATTTACGGAATCTGCTCAGTAAGAGGTGTACAATGACACGTTATGGTTTTAATATAATAAGGCAAGCGGCAGTATGGAGCCGGTTGTCAACATACATGCATCTGACAGCAGTGGATGCGTTCTGTCTGATATATTTGACACCTCAGTGCCTTGCTGATACTGTTACGGCTGTTAGTTTAGTGTGTGTTGCATGGGAGTGTCTTTTTTGTGAGTTTGACTCCTTGTTTTCAATGGGCAGATGGCAATGTTTCGCAAATAGAGGATTTATAGTTCATGTACCTAATGATCTGAAGATGGCAATATACCTTTGCTGAAACTAGTAATCGTGATATGTAGCAACGGTGGTCTGGACAATAAAACTTCTATTTTGGAAGCTCTGCAAGCCGTCTCTTGCTTGAATCATGAATATATGTCTGTATATGTCTGTGTGATGTTAAATGTCTTTTTACATAAAGAAAAGTATTATCTTCTCAGTAACCTTCAAATCGTAAGTTACACTCTTAATTTTTTATATATGAATTAGTGACTTTACTCATGGCACTTTTATAGCCTAGATCTGTGGTCACTTTCTGAACTCAAATTAATAATCAAATTAATTAACTTAATAAGATTAACCTTTAACTGCCGGCCGTGGTGGCCGAGCGGTTCTAGGCGCTACAGTCTGGAACCGCGTGACCGCTACGGTCGCAAGTTCGAATCCTGCCTCGGGCATGGATGTGTGTGATGTCCTTTGGTTAGTTAGGTTTAAGTAGTTCTAAGTTCTAGGGGACTGATGACCTTAAAAGTTAAGTCCCATAGTGCTCAGAGCCATTTGACCTATTTTTAACCTTTAACTGCTGGTGTAAACATGTATCACCACAATAAAAACAGTGAATAGTTGAGGGAGTATGAATGAGAACAGTTGTGTGTTTAAGTTTACAAAATAAAGACAAGTTTTATTAATTATTGGCTATTGTGTCGGCCTGGTATGCAATCCAGATGTAGTGCCGGGGTTCCCACGGCGGGAAGTAAGCCTCTCTTAGGATATACTGAGAGCAGCCAATCAACGACTGCAAATCTCTCTTGCCTGAAAAAAGAAGATTTTACACTAGGGAGGCGTCGTTCTCACAATATGCATGGCCATGTTTGGCATTTTTGGAGAGATCTAATATTTTCAGGCCAATCATTTTCAATTTCTGAAAGAAGGCTGTTAAGCTTCCCAAGGAGTCATGTCCGTGAAATATCCCATTTTTCCGCTCGCTAAAAGCACCTGGCGACATCCTGGCGTCAGGGAGATTACAGTCTTGCCTCCACTAAACACATGAGCTAGCCGCTCAGTCCGTATCGTCCCAGCTTCTAACATGAGAATTCACAGAGTTTTAAGACCTTCCCACCGTTTGCACAAAGCATCAGTTCACAGCAGTCTCTCTTAAATGGCTTCATCGACCCATTTACGCCAACTGGCCGCCTTCGCCACGGACTGCCACAGGGCCCAGGTGAAATGTTTTGCGAGCCAGCGCCAATCTGTTCGACCCTAAACGGGAAAGAGGAGAGCGCTTCGGCCAGAAGCCCTCTGCAAGTGTGATCCACTGAATGCTGCTTCCCAGAATCACCCATACAGCCAGGTTGCTGCACTCACCATTTACGGCCCCCAATTCATCTCTTTCCCTGTTATCCGTCACCTCCACTATGACCACCTCAGGTATAAGTTCTCTACAGGCTCACTGAGCCGTGTTGCGACTCGCGTTGGTGCCATTAGTAGGTTGGCATAGTGTAATAGGGATAGTGGTGTCTCGTTTTCTTCTCGTGTTTACTGGCTCCACTACTTTGCTAGCGTTGTCGGTCTGCGAGTGGCAGCAGCAGCGGTTATCGATATCTAGTAGCCTAGTACTATCTTTGTAAGGGTGTCAAGTGTTTTCCAGGTCGGAGTGTGTCGGGTAGTTTGGTTCGGACGGAGCAGCAGTGAGGTCTGGCAGCGTGCGAACATGCCGGGATCGATGACGGCACGCAGGCACTGCCGGATCATGGGACTGTAGTGGCGAAGGCGACAACCTCGTTCTCCACCGGACCCAGAACGTTTTAGTTGACTGAACATTAACCGAGTAGTGAAACCTCCACTATTTTGAGATCACGACGTTTGTTCGCGCGTTGCTGCTCCCAGGGTCGCTGAGACAAAGAGCAACGAGTGGAGTGTTTGGAGTTGGCGAAATTAATTAGCCGTCCTCCACCTTTTATTATTAATCACTGAATTCCTTGTGTTTATTGTTGAAGTTCAACCAGCGATATTTTTCTGCCTGGTGGCTGCTAACGCCCCAGTTATCTGCCCTGGAGGCTAGCGTACTTTCACGGCAGTGTACCTTTCCTCGTCTTGCCGCTGCTTGTGTAGTTCGACAGCCTCCTTGATTGTGGTTCGGATATTTGTTTCTTTTGGACTACTTTGGTCATAGTGGGTCATTCTACTTCTGGATGTTCTACACACCGGATTCTGAAGACGCAGTGCTGTCCGCCGGATCCGCCTTGCCTAGGTTATTCCATCAAAATGGTTCAAATGGCTCTGAGCACTATTGGACTTAACATCTATGGTCATCAGTCCCCTAGAACTTAGAACTACTTAAATCGAACTAACCTAAGGACATCACACACATCCATGCCCGAGGCAGGATTCGAACCTGCGACCGTAGCAGTCGCGCGTCTCCGGACTGAACGCCTAGAACCGCTAGACCACCGCGGCCGGCGGTTATTCCATCGTTGTGTTGGTTACCAGACGTAAGGTAGATGTTGCAAGAGTGTTGGCCTGCGTTAAAACTGTCACTAGTTTGAATTGCCATCTGGTTAAGTGAATACAACTTTTGGGTGCCTGTCACCTCGTTTACAAAGTTGGGCGACTTTCCTAGGTCGATCCTTGGAGAACTATCTGAGGTCCACTTCTCTCTTGTTTGGGTCAGATTATGTTGATTGCCATAAGGCCTTCAGCCGTGAATGCAATTTTTCTTAAGAATTTTTAATCAGATATTGTCTCTTGATAGTGAAAATTTGATGATTGTCCTTTTTTATAATATTTTAGTATTTTTTTAGAGAAGTTAACTCGTTCTTAAGAATTTGCGTTCTAGGCCTTCAGCCATCAAATTGAGTTATTACTATTGGGGCCTTCAGCTGACAACTAATTTGAATTTCTTGTCAATAAGACCTTCAGCTGTGAAGACAATTTGTCTTAAGAATTTTTAATTAGATATTGTCTCTTAATAGTGAAAATTTGATGATTTATCATTTTTTATAATATTTTAGTATCTCTTGGAGAAGTTTAACTCGTTCTTAAGAATTTGCTATCCACGCCTTCAGCCATCAAATTGTTTTTTTTTTACTTTTTACTATTGGGGCCTTCAGCCTACAAATAAGTTGAATTTATGGTCAATAAGGCCTTCAGCCATGAGTGCAACTTGGTTAAGAAATTTTTTATTAGACATTGTGTCTTAACAGTCAAACATAATTGTTCCTTATTGTCAACCATATTTGCATTTGTTTTCAAATAAAGTGTACGTGATTTGTTTAAAAAAACTGAGCAACCAACGGTAACTTAGTACAGCCCCATCCACACTGAATCCTGCCGTTCCGTAAGAACCACGTTTCACTCAGATGCAGTTATAAGAACAGTTTGCCCACAATTTCTTCGTGTAAAAAGTCGTAAACCATACATAACAAATGTAGTACTGAGGAACACCGAAATCATGACCTAAAATATTGAAGTTAATCTGAATGATAATATTGGCCGGCCGCGGTGGTCTAGCGGTTCTGGCGCTGCAGTCCGGAACCGCGGGGCTGCTACGGTCGCAGGTTCGAATCCTGCCTCGGGCATGGGTGTGTGTGATGTCCTTAGGTTAGTTAGGTTTAAGTAGTTCTAAGTTCTAGGGGACTTATGACCTAAGATGTCGAGTCCCATAGTGCTCAGAGCCATTTGAACCATTTGATAATATTGTTAAAGTGAGAGAGTGGCATGCTACCTCTCAGCTTTTTTACATAAATATTGAAGTTAGAGGAACCATGTGTATGTTTTGAGGCAATATAATTCATGGCATGCAAATTGCTTAGACTATGTCCTTACAGTATTTGAGAATGAGAGTGCATAGTGACTGCCAACAAACACTACAAACTTTTTCGAAACTTTTTCCTGCTGGCGCCCCCATAATATACATTTTCACAGGTCATATAGTAACACTTGAGCATCAGGCATTACAATTTAATTTATTACTTCTTTACTACTAAGCCTAGCCGTAACAATTTTTGCAAACAGTATACACATACACCGCTGAATGAATATCGTTGTATGACACACGGCTTAGGAGATATGACATCATAAAACTCGGTAAAATAATCAACCGTTTGAAGCCGTTTCATGCATGGAAGTTCGATTCTTTAAAGAATTGGTTGAGTTGGGGGGGCGGGGGGTTACTGATAAAAATAAAAATGCAAAAATGTATTGTGGGGCATCAAGTTAAGTAATACTCATCTTCGCCGTTTTTACAAGAACCTGAAAACTATTTTTGTGGTCAGCCAGAAAGCAATGGAGATCATAGTGACCATGGTTTCCAGTTTACCAGCCCACATTCTTCTGGTGCTTACTGAAGCGAAATGTTCCTACTACCCATTTACTCAGCGTTCTCGGGAACTATGACTACAAATAAAAGTTTTAAGTTCTTACTGATTAATATATTCGATAAAAGTTCACTTGCTCAAACATAATACGAGGGTTGAATGAAAAGAAGTGCCTCCACCTTCGTTACCTGGGTTTGAATGGGAATATTTCAATAAATCAAACGCAGAAATAATCCTTAGAGTGTGATCTTTAATTACCAATATTCACTTTTCCACATAATCATCAGCCAATTGGATGCATTTCTGTCAACGATGAACAAGTTTTCTGAAGCTGTCACAGAAGAAGTCGACACTCTGTTTCCGCAACCACAGTCTCACAGTTCTCTCAACGTCTTCATCAGAAGCACAATGATGTCCCCGCAGATCGTCTTTCATTAGCAGGAACAAATGGAAGTCAGACGGTGCTAAACCCGTACTGTATGGAGGATGCCGTACGATGGTGAGATTCGGGCTCTGAAGTTCTGCTGTGGTGGCACGTGTGGTTTGGCATTGTCATGCTGCAGGAAAACATTTCCCTTTTCCTTTCGGACCCTCGTTAGCCGTCGTTTCACAGTTCGCAGCGTTGCTGTGTAACGCTCTGAATTTATTGTTGTTCCACGATCAAGGAAATCAACGTGGATAGCACCATCTGCGTACAAGAACACTGTGGCCATGATTTTCTCAGCTGAGGGCTGCGTCTTGAATTTCTTTTTCTGACGCGAGTCTTTGTGTCGATAATCCATAGACTGACGTTTCGTCTCCAGGTCGTAATGGTGTACCCACGTTTCGTATCTTGTCACAATTGAATAGAGAAAGGCGTCACCTTCATTCTCGTAACGCGAGAGGCGTTCCTGGCAAATTTCAAGTCTGTGCGCTTTCATTTCCGGAGTCAGCATACGGGGTACCCATCGTACACAGATCTTCCGATAGCCAATCAAAGCAATAATATGAGTGATACGGCGATCGTCCTGAATCAATCTGTCAACATTTTGCTTGTCAAACTCGGTGGATGCTGTCACAGGACGTCCAACTCTTTCTTTACCACGCAGGTTAGATGTTCCCACCTTAACATCTTTAAACTTACTAGCCCAAGACGCACAGTACTCACATCAACACAATCACTATAAACTGCTTTTATTCTCTGATGAATCTTCTTTGGGGTGACACCTTCTGCTTTCAAGAATTCAATGACTGCAAGTTGCTTAAATCGCACTGACCGACCGTCTGCCCAGGGTTTCATACTTAACACTGTAACAACACAACCGTTCAATGCTAAGGCTTCCCGCCAACTGGAGCTGTACAGCAGAGGCTACGGAACAAGCCAGTACCTGCCGCATACCAATGCTGCCAACTGTTGAAGAGCTACGAAGGTGGAGGCATTACTTTTCAGTCAACCCTCGTAAAATTCCTGATATACACTCCTGGAAATTGAAATAAGAACACCGTGAATTCATTGTCCCAGGAAGGGGAAACTTTATTGACACATTCCTGGGGTCAGATACATCACATGATCACACTGACAGAACCACAGGCACATAGACACAGGCAACAGAGCATGCACAATGTCGGCACTAGTACAGTGTATATCCACCTTTCGCAGCAATGCAGGCTGCTATTCTCCCATGGAGACGATCGTAGAGATGCTGGATGTAGTCCTGTGGAACGGCTTGCCATGCCATTTCCACCTGGCGCCTCAGTTGGACCAGCGTTCGTGCTGGACGTGCAGACCGCGTGAGACGACGCTTCATCCAGTCCCAAACATGCTCAATGGGGGACAGATCCGGAGATCTTGCTGGCCAGGGTAGTTGACTTACACCTTCTAGAGCACGTTGGGTGGCACGGGATACATGCGGACGTGCATTGTCCTGTTGGAACAGCAAGTTCCCTTGCCGGTCTAGGAATGGTAGAACGATGGGTTCGATGACGGTTTGGATGTACCGTGCACTATTCAGTGTCCCCTCGACGATCACCAGTGGTGTACGGCCAGTGTAGGAGATCGCTCCCCACACCATGATGCCGGGTATTGGCCCTGTGTGCCTCGGTCGTATGCAGTCCTAATTGTGGCGCTCACCTGCACGGCGCCAAACACGCATACGACCATCATTGGCACCAAGGCAGAAGCGACTCTCATCGCTGAAGACGACACGTCTCCATTCGTCCCTCCATTCACGCCTGTCGCGACACCACTGGAGGCGGGCTGCACGATGTTGGGGCGTGAGCGGAAGACGGCCTAACGGTGTGCGGGACCGTAGCCCAGCTTCATGGAGACGGTTGCGAATGGTCCTCGCCGATACCCCAGGAGCAACAGTGTCCCTAATTTGCTGGGAAGTGGCGGTGCGGTCCCCTACGGCACTGCGTAGGATCCTACGGTCTTGGCGTGCATCCGTGCGTCGCTGCGGTCCGGTCCCAGGTCGACGGGCACGTGCACCTTCTGCCGACCACTGGCGACAACATCGATGTACTGTGGAGACCTCACGCTCCACGTGTTGAGCAATTCGGCGGTACGTCCACCCGGCCTCCCGCATGCCCACTATACGCCCTCGCTCAAAGTCCGTCAACTGCACATACGGTTCACGTCCACGCTGTCGCGGCATGCTACCAGTGTTAAAGACTGCGATGGAGCTCCGTATGCCACGGCAAACTGGCTGACACTGACGGCGGCGGTGCACAAATGCTGCGCAGCTAGCGCCATTCGACGGCCAACACCGCGGTTCCTGGTGTGTCCGTTGTGCCGTGCGTGTGATCATTGCTTGTACAGCCCTCTCGCAGTGTCCGGAGCAAGTATGGTGGGTCTGACACACCGGTGTCAATGTGTTCTTTTTTCCATTTCCAGGAGTGTAGTAATAATGTCACTATCATAAACAGCACTAGTAGCAGCGCCGGCCGGAGTGGTCGCGCGGTTCTAGGCGCTACAGTCTGGAGCCGAGTGACCGCTACGGTCGCAGGTTCGAATTCTGCCTCGGGCATGGATGTGTGTGATGTCCTTAGGTTAGTTAGGTTTAATTAGTTCTAAGTTCTAGGCGACTGATGACCTCAGACGTTAAGTCGCATAGTTCTCAGAGCCATTTGAACCATTTTGAACTAGTAGCAGCTCAGAGGCGACCTCTACAGTAATTTCCAAGTATAATGGTCTATCATCCTGACTTCTGATCATCAAAATTAATTGCTCGCCACAATCTCAACACTTGCTCTTGTCAACATTACGGGAGGCACAGAAACAATTACCTCCATCAAATCTGTGTGATACGTGACGGTGTACAGTCCTGGCGAGTTCACTTCAAACTTTTACCGAACACGTTTGGTAGCTGCCTAGCTCTGACGGCATCCGACGCAGGGCGTAATCCGGCGTTTGACTGACGCGGACAGATTGATAGCTAGGTGCGAAGTCTCTCCCTCTACTGCCGCTCTGGCCGCATTTATATACACTCCTGGAAATGGAAAAAAGAACACATTGACACCGGTGTGTCAGACCCACCATACTTGCTCCGCACACTGCGAGAGGGCTGTACAAACAATGATCACACGCACGGCACAGCGGACACACCAGGAACCGCGGTGTTGGCCGTCGAATGGCGCTAGCTGCGCAGCATTTGTGCACCGCCGCCGTCAGTGTCAGCCAGTTTGCCGTGGCATACGGAGCTACATCGCAGTCTTTAACACTGGTAGCATGCCGCGACAGCGTGGACGTGAACCGTATGTGCAGTTGACGGACTTTGAGCGAGGGCGTATAGTGGGCATGCGGGAGGCCGGGTGGACGTACCGCCGAATTGCTCAACACGTGGGGCGTGAGGTCTCCACAGTACATCGATGTTGTCGCCAGTGGTCGGCAGAAGGTGCACGTGCCCGTCGACCTGGGACCGGACCGCAGCGACGCACGGATGCACGCCAAGACCGCAGGATCCTACGCAGTGCCGTAGGGGACCGCACCGCCACTTCCCAGCAAATTAGGGACACTGTTGCTCCTGGGGTATCGGCGAGGACCATTCGCAACCGTCTCCATGAAGCTGGGCTACGGTCCCGCACACCGTTAGGCCGTCTTCCGCTCACGCCCCAACATCGTGCAGCCCGCCTCCAGTGGTGTCGCGACAGGCGTGAATGGAGGGACGAATGGAGACGTGTCGTCTTCAGCGATGAGAGTCGCTTCTGCCTTGGTGCCAATGATGGTCGTATGCGTGTTTGGCGCCGTGCAGGTGAGCGCCACAATCAGGACTGCATACGACCGAGGCACACAGGGCCAATACCCGGCATCATGGTGTGGGGAGCGATCTCCTACACTGGCCGTACACCACTGGTGATCGTCGAGGGGACACTGAATAGTGCACGGTACATCCAAACCGTCATCGAACCCATCGTTCTACCATTCCTAGACCGGCAAGGGAACTTGCTGTTCCAACAGGACAATGCACGTCCGCATGTATCCCGTGCCACCCAACGTGCTCTAGAAGGTGTAAGTCAACTACCCTGGCCAGCAGGATCTCCGGATCTGTCCCCCATTGAGCATGTTTGGGACTGGATGAAGCGTCGTCTCACGCGGTCTGCACGTCCAGCACGAACGCTGGTCCAACTGAGGCGCCAGGTGGAAATGGCATGGCAAGCCGTTCCACAGGACTACATCCAGCATCTCTACGATCGTCTCCATGGGAGAATAGCAGCCTGCATTGCTGCGAAAGGTCGATATACACTGTACTAGTGCCGGCATTGTGCATGCTCTGTTGCCTGTGTCTATGTGCCTGTGGTTCTGTCAGTGTGATCATGTGATGTATCTGACCCCAGGAATGTGTCAATAAAGTTTCCCCTTCCTGGGACAATGAATTCACGGTGTTCTTATTTCAATTTCCAGGAGTGTATTAGGCGCAGCGGACGGTCGAACGGAACATTTGCTGTCTACCGCTCTAGGAACAGCCAGCAGCATCTGAATAGCCGTTCTCTCGGACACATATTATTTAATAACTCTGTCGTGAAACAATTTACCATCGTAATAATTCTTATATGAATGGATTCAAGTTGGCTTTAGTTAGTGAAAAATTTCTCATTGACTACATTTAAATTTTGTCGGCTATAGTTTTTAGAACGGAACCGACAGTAGAACATGACCTCTGATCTGCTTCTTTAAGAGTCCATGTATTGATTGTTATTAACATTAAAGTCTTGAAACTTAGCACAGTTTTATTATTTAACGAATGTAATCAAGTACTGTATTTAGAACTGTTTATCATTAATACAAATGATACTTAATCTATTACGAATAAGGACGATTTACGTTTCAAACTTACTTTTTAGTAAAGCAGAGGTAGCTTACTGGAGACACATAGTTAAAAGTTTTAAATCAAACTGAGAGCTTTCATCTTTCTGGGTCTCGTACTTAGCGCCTTCAACTTTACATAAAAACACCGATTTTGACCAAAATATTCCTCCGATCACGTTGAAATTTGTAACAGTTGATTTTGACATACATCTGCACATTCTGAACAATTTTTAGCTTTGTAGCTGCATTATTTAGCTGCCCTTATTTTTTTCTTAAAACAGTGTATTTAGCGAAACATATCCATCTTATCATTCTGAGATTTTATAATTTTAACATTAATATACCGAAGTTACTTTAATGTTTAATTTCATTCTTGGGTTATGGTGCAATACTTTGAATGCTGCCCACAGGCGTGTTACGATGACGTGGCGCTAGTAGCAGTGAACTGGGGTAAGTCCTGGCGCAATCGCTCTTGTTTTGCCACAGTATTACGTATACAGTATTTACAGAACGACAGCTGATTATGCTTCGTCAGTAAAAGAGTGATGTAACACGATCTACAACTACAGTACGCTTAAGACAGGAAAAAACAATAACAATCATTATAAAACAGCTGCTGCGGAAGTTGGCCATTCGAGTTCGTTGGCATATTCCCATTGGAAGGGTTTCCATGAAGGCGAGAGGTTTCAACGTAGCTCCAATCGAGTCTGGGAACCGTGGCCGAGATACTGGCGTATGTCTTTTTTTCTCGCATTTTATTGGACAGCACCCCGCGAGCAGACTATGTCTGACCTGTTAACGGCAGCACTAGGCGCGAACGGAACACGGTGATATTTTAAAATCTCGCGTAGGGTGACACCCAGCGGAGAGGGGCGCGGTATTTACACAGACCAAGCGCCGGGCAGATGTGGTTAGAGAGAAAGGCTCGAAAGCAGGTGATTCGCTTATCTCCGCTCTTAATACAGCACACAGGAAATTTCCAGTGTCTCTGTATATTCCTTAAGCTGCCTCAAGGTGTCTTTTCGAGAATATACACTACTGGTCATTAAAACTGCAACACCACGAAGATGACGTGCTACAGACGCGAAATTTACCCGACAGGAAGACGATACCGTGATATGCTAATGATTAGCTTTTTAGAGCATTCACACAAGGTTGGCGCCGGTGGCGACACCTACAATTTGCTGACATGAGGAAAGTTTCCAACCGATTTCTCATACACAAACAGCAGTTGACCGGCGTTTCTTGGTGAAACGTTGTTGTGATGCCTCGTGTAAGGAGGAGAAATGCGTACCATCACGTTTCCAACTTTGATAAAGGTCGGATTGTAGCCTATTGCGATTGCGGTTTATCGTATCGCGACATTGCTGCTCGCGTTGGTAGAGATCCAATGACTGTTAGCAGAATATGGAATCGGTGGGTTCAGGAGGGTAATACGGAACGCCGTGCTGGATCCCAACGGCCTCGTATCACTAGCATTCGAGATGACAGCCATCTTATACGCATGGCTGTAACGGATCGTGCAGCCACGTTCGATCCCCGAGTCAGCAGATGGGGACGTTTCCAAGACAACAACCATCTGCACTAACAGTTCGACGACGTTTGCAGCAGCATGACCTATCAGTTCGGAGACCATGGCTGCCGTTACCCTTGAAGCTGCATCACTGACAAGAGCGCCTGCGATGGTGTACTCAACGACGAACCTGGGTGCAAGAATGGCAAAACGTCATTTTTTCGGATTAATCCAGGTTCTGTTTATAGCATCATGATGGCCGCATCCGTGTTTGGCGACATCGCGGTGACGCACATTGGAAGCGTGTATTCGTCATCGCCATACTGGCGTATCACCCGGCGTGATGGTATGGGGTGCCACTGGTTACAAGTCTCGGTCACATCTTGTTCCCATTGCCGGCACTTTGAACAGTGGACGTTACATTTCAGATGTGTTACGACCCGTGGCTCTACCCTTCATTTTATCCCTGTGAAACCCTACATTTCAGTAGGATAATGCACGACCGCATGTTGCAGGTCCTGTATGGGCCTTTCTGGATACAGAAAATGTTCGACTCTGCCCTGGCTAGCACATTCTCCAGATCTCTCACCAATTGAAAACGTCTGGTCAATGGTGGCCGAGCAACTGGCTCGTCTCAATACGCCAGTCACTACTCTTGATGAACTGTGTTATAGTGTTGAAGCTGCATGGGCAGCTGTACCTCTACAAGCCATCCGAGCTCTGTTTGAGTCAATGCCCAAGCGTATCATGGCCGTTATTACGGCCAGAGGTGGTTGTTCTGGGTACTGATTTCTCAGGATCTATGCACCCAAAATGCGTGAAAATGTAATCCCATGTCAGTTCTAGTATAATATATTTGTCCAATGAATACCCGTTTATCATATTCATTTCTTCTTGGTGTAGCAATTTTAATGGCCAGTAGTGTACAATGTCTGACAAAAAAAGTGAGGAACCCAGAAGACATCGCCGGATGTCAATGTAACTTCGTGCTTGTTCACTCGATTGTTGCAATGTTCTGTGATAAAAAGGCCACCAGGGTGGTTTAGTGTTGTTCATCTTCAGTTATGTAGGGTATACGCTGATGAGCCAAAACATTATGACCACCTGCTTAATAGCTTATTTCTCCGTCTTTCGAATGAAATACCTCATTGATCCCGCCCCATGGACCATGGATCTTGCCGTTGGCGGGGAGGCTTGCATGCCTCAGCGTACCGTAGGTGCAACCACAATGGAGGGGTGTCTGTTGAGAGGCCAGACAAACGTGTGGTTCCTGAAGAGGGGCAGCAGCCTTTTTAGTAGTTGCAGGGGCAACAGTCTGGATGATTGACTGATCTGGCTGTGTAACAATAATCAAAACGGCCTTGCTGTGCTGGTACTGCGAACGGCTGAAAACAAGGGGAAACTACAGCCGTAATTTTTCCCGAGTGCATGCAGTTTTACTGTATGGTTAAATGATGATGGCGTCCTCTTGGGTAAAATATTCCGGAGGTAAAATAGTACCCCATACGGATCTCCGGGCGGGGACTACACAAGAGGACGTCGTTATCAGGAGAAAGAAAACTGGCGTTCTACGGATCGGAGCGTGAAATGTCAGATCCCTTAATCGAGCAGGTAGGTTAGAAAATTTAAAAAGCGAAATGGATAGGTTAAAGTTAGATATAGTGGGAATTAGTGAAGTTCGGTGGCAGGAGGAACAAGATTTTTGGTCAGGTGATTAGAGGGTTATAAATACAAAATCAAATAGGGGTAATTCAGGAGTGGGTTTAATAATGAATAAAAAAAATAGGAGTGCGGGTAAGCTACTACAAACAGCATAGTGAACGCATTATTGTGGCCAAGATAGACACGAAGCCCACGCCTACTACAGTAGCTCTGCAGATGATGAAGAAATTGATGAAATGTATGATGAGATAAAAGAAATTATTCAGGTAGTGAAGGGGGACGAAAATTTAATAGTCATGGGTGACTGGAATTCGAGAGCAGGAAAAGGGAGAGAAGGAAACATAGTAGGTGAATATGGATTGGGGGGAAGAAATGAAAGAGGAAGCTGTCTGGTAGAATTTTGCACAGAGCATAACTTAATCATAGCTAACATTTGGTTCAAGAATCATAAAAGACGGTTGTATACATGGAAGAATCCCGGAGATTCTAAAAGGCATCTAATAGATTATATAATGGTAAGACAGAGATTTAGGAACCAGGTCTTAAATTGTAAGACATTTCCAGGGGCAGATGTGGACTCTGATCACAATCTATTGGTTATGAACTGTAGATTAAAACTGAAGAAACTGCAAAAAGATGGGAATTTAAGGAGATGAGACCTGGATATACCGACTAAACCAGAGGTTGTACAGAGTTTCAGGGAGAGTATAAGGGAACAATTGACAGCAGTGGGGGAAAGAAGTACAGTAGAAGAAGAATGGGTAGCTCTGAGGGATGAAGTAGTGAAGGCAGCAGAGGATCAAGTAGGTAAAAAGACGAGGGCTAGTAGAACCCCTTGGGTAACAGAAGAAACATTGAATTTAATTGATGAAAGGAGAAAATATAAAAATCAAGTAAATGAAGCAGGCAAAAAGGAATACAAACGTCTCAAAAATGAGATCGACAGGAAGTGCAAAGTGGCTAAGCAGGGATGGATAGAGGACAAATGTAAGGATGTAGAGGCTTATCTCACTGGGGGTAAGATAGATACTGCCTACAGGAAAATTAAAGAGACCTTTGGAGAAAAGAGAACCACTTTTATGAATATCAAGAGCTCAGATGGAAACCCAGTACTAACCAAAGAAGGGAAAGCAGAAGGGTGGAAGGAGTATATAGAGGGTCTATACAAGGGCGATGTACTTGAAGACAATATTATGGAAATGGAAGAGAATGTAGATGAAGATGAAATGGGAGATACGATACTGCGTGAAGAGTTTGACAGAGCACTGAAAGACCTAAGTCGAAACAAAGCCCCGGGAGTAGACAACATTCCATTATAACTACTGACGGCCTTGGGAGAGCCAGTCCTGATAAAACTTTACGATCTGGTGAGTAAGATGTATGAGACAGGCGACATACCCTCAGACTTCAAGAAGAATATAATAATTCCAATCCCAAAGAAAGCAGGTGTTGACAGGTGTGAAAATTACCGAACTATCAGTTTAATAAGTCACAGCTGCAAAATACTAACACGAATTATTTACCGACGAATGGAAAAACTGGTAGATGCCGACCTCGGGGAAGATCAGTTTGGATTCCGTAGAAATATTGGAACACGTGAGGCAATACTGACCTTACGACTTACCTTAGAAAATAGATTAAGGAAAGGCAAACCTACACTTCTAGCATTTGTGGACTTAGAGAAAGCTTTTGACAATGTTGACTGGAATACTCTCTTTCAAATTCTAAAGATGCCAAAGGCTATTTACAATTTGTACAGAAACCAGATGGCAGTTATAAGAGTCGAGGGGCATGAAAGGGAAGCAGTGGTTGGGAAGGGAGTGGGACGGGGTTGTAGCCTCTCCTCAGTGTCAGCCAGTTTGCCGTGGCATACGGAGCTACATCGCAGTCTTTAACACTGGTAGCATGCCGCGACAGCGTGGACGTGAACCGTATGTGCAGTTGACGGACTTTGAGCGAGGGCGTATAGTGGGCATGCGGGAGGCCGGGTGGACGTACCGCCGAATTGCTCAACACGTGGGGCGTGAGGTCTCCACAGTACATCGATGTTGTCGCCAGTGGTCGGCAGAAGGTGCACGTGCCCGTCGACCTGGGACCGGACCGCAGCGACGCACGGATGCACGCCAAGACCGCAGGATCCTACGCAGTGCCGTAGGGGACCGCACCGCCACTTCCCAGCAAATTAGGGACACTGTTGCTCCTGGGGTATCGGCGAGGACCATTCGCAACCGTCTCCATGAAGCTGGGCTACGGTCCCGCACACCGTTAGGCCGTCTTCCGCTCACGCCCCAACATCGTGCAGCCCGCCTCCAGTGGTGTCGCGACAGGCGTGAATGGAGGGACGAATGGAGACGTGTCGTCTTCAGCGATGAGAGTCGCTTCTGCCTTGGTGCCAATGATGGTCGTATGCGTGTTTGGCGCCGTGCAGGTGAGCGCCACAATCAGGACTGCATACGACCGAGGCACACAGGGCCAATACCCGGCATCATGGTGTGGGGAGCGATCTCCTACACTGGCCGTACACCACTGGTGATCGTCGAGGGGACACTGAATAGTGCACGGTACATCCAAACCGTCATCGAACCCATCGTTCTACCATTCCTAGACCGGCAAGGGAACTTGCTGTTCCAACAGGACAATGCACGTCCGCATGTATCCCGTGCCACCCAACGTGCTCTAGAAGGTGTAAGTCAACTACCCTGGCCAGCAGGATCTCCGGATCTGTCCCCCATTGAGCATGTTTGGGACTGGATGAAGCGTCGTCTCACGCGGTCTGCACGTCCAGCACGAACGCTGGTCCAACTGAGGCGCCAGGTGGAAATGGCATGGCAAGCCGTTCCACAGGACTACATCCAGCATCTCTACGATCGTCTCCATGGGAGAATAGCAGCCTGCATTGCTGCGAAAGGTCGATATACACTGTACTAGTGCCGGCATTGTGCATGCTCTGTTGCCTGTGTCTATGTGCCTGTGGTTCTGTCAGTGTGATCATGTGATGTATCTGACCCCAGGAATGTGTCAATAAAGTTTCCCCTTCCTGGGACAATGAATTCACGGTGTTCTTATTTCAATTTCCAGGAGTGTATTAGGCGCAGCGGACGGTCGAACGGAACATTTGCTGTCTACCGCTCTAGGAACAGCCAGCAGCATCTGAATAGCCGTTCTCTCGGACACATATTATTTAATAACTCTGTCGTGAAACAATTTACCATCGTAATAATTCTTATATGAATGGATTCAAGTTGGCTTTAGTTAGTGAAAAATTTCTCATTGACTACATTTAAATTTTGTCGGCTATAGTTTTTAGAACGGAACCGACAGTAGAACATGACCTCTGATCTGCTTCTTTAAGAGTCCATGTATTGATTGTTATTAACATTAAAGTCTTGAAACTTAGCACAGTTTTATTATTTAACGAATGTAATCAAGTACTGTATTTAGAACTGTTTATCATTAATACAAATGATACTTAATCTATTACGAATAAGGACGATTTACGTTTCAAACTTACTTTTTAGTAAAGCAGAGGTAGCTTACTGGAGACACATAGTTAAAAGTTTTAAATCAAACTGAGAGCTTTCATCTTTCTGGGTCTCGTACTTAGCGCCTTCAACTTTACATAAAAACACCGATTTTGACCAAAATATTCCTCCGATCACGTTGAAATTTGTAACAGTTGATTTTGACATACATCTGCACATTCTGAACAATTTTTAGCTTTGTAGCTGCATTATTTAGCTGCCCTTATTTTTTTCTTAAAACAGTGTATTTAGCGAAACATATCCATCTTATCATTCTGAGATTTTATAATTTTAACATTAATATACCGAAGTTACTTTAATGTTTAATTTCATTCTTGGGTTATGGTGCAATACTTTGAATGCTGCCCACAGGCGTGTTACGATGACGTGGCGCTAGTAGCAGTGAACTGGGGTAAGTCCTGGCGCAATCGCTCTTGTTTTGCCACAGTATTACGTATACAGTATTTACAGAACGACAGCTGATTATGCTTCGTCAGTAAAAGAGTGATGTAACACGATCTACAACTACAGTACGCTTAAGACAGGAAAAAACAATAACAATCATTATAAAACAGCTGCTGCGGAAGTTGGCCATTCGAGTTCGTTGGCATATTCCCATTGGAAGGGTTTCCATGAAGGCGAGAGGTTTCAACGTAGCTCCAATCGAGTCTGGGAACCGTGGCCGAGATACTGGCGTATGTCTTTTTTTCTCGCATTTTATTGGACAGCACCCCGCGAGCAGACTATGTCTGACCTGTTAACGGCAGCACTAGGCGCGAACGGAACACGGTGATATTTTAAAATCTCGCGTAGGGTGACACCCAGCGGAGAGGGGCGCGGTATTTACACAGACCAAGCGCCGGGCAGATGTGGTTAGAGAGAAAGGCTCGAAAGCAGGTGATTCGCTTATCTCCGCTCTTAATACAGCACACAGGAAATTTCCAGTGTCTCTGTATATTCCTTAAGCTGCCTCAAGGTGTCTTTTCGAGAATATACACTACTGGTCATTAAAACTGCAACACCACGAAGATGACGTGCTACAGACGCGAAATTTACCCGACAGGAAGACGATACCGTGATATGCTAATGATTAGCTTTTTAGAGCATTCACACAAGGTTGGCGCCGGTGGCGACACCTACAATTTGCTGACATGAGGAAAGTTTCCAACCGATTTCTCATACACAAACAGCAGTTGACCGGCGTTTCTTGGTGAAACGTTGTTGTGATGCCTCGTGTAAGGAGGAGAAATGCGTACCATCACGTTTCCAACTTTGATAAAGGTCGGATTGTAGCCTATTGCGATTGCGGTTTATCGTATCGCGACATTGCTGCTCGCGTTGGTAGAGATCCAATGACTGTTAGCAGAATATGGAATCGGTGGGTTCAGGAGGGTAATACGGAACGCCGTGCTGGATCCCAACGGCCTCGTATCACTAGCATTCGAGATGACAGCCATCTTATACGCATGGCTGTAACGGATCGTGCAGCCACGTTCGATCCCCGAGTCAGCAGATGGGGACGTTTCCAAGACAACAACCATCTGCACTAACAGTTCGACGACGTTTGCAGCAGCATGACCTATCAGTTCGGAGACCATGGCTGCCGTTACCCTTGAAGCTGCATCACTGACAAGAGCGCCTGCGATGGTGTACTCAACGACGAACCTGGGTGCAAGAATGGCAAAACGTCATTTTTTCGGATTAATCCAGGTTCTGTTTATAGCATCATGATGGCCGCATCCGTGTTTGGCGACATCGCGGTGACGCACATTGGAAGCGTGTATTCGTCATCGCCATACTGGCGTATCACCCGGCGTGATGGTATGGGGTGCCACTGGTTACAAGTCTCGGTCACATCTTGTTCCCATTGCCGGCACTTTGAACAGTGGACGTTACATTTCAGATGTGTTACGACCCGTGGCTCTACCCTTCATTTTATCCCTGTGAAACCCTACATTTCAGTAGGATAATGCACGACCGCATGTTGCAGGTCCTGTATGGGCCTTTCTGGATACAGAAAATGTTCGACTCTGCCCTGGCTAGCACATTCTCCAGATCTCTCACCAATTGAAAACGTCTGGTCAATGGTGGCCGAGCAACTGGCTCGTCTCAATACGCCAGTCACTACTCTTGATGAACTGTGTTATAGTGTTGAAGCTGCATGGGCAGCTGTACCTCTACAAGCCATCCGAGCTCTGTTTGAGTCAATGCCCAAGCGTATCATGGCCGTTATTACGGCCAGAGGTGGTTGTTCTGGGTACTGATTTCTCAGGATCTATGCACCCAAAATGCGTGAAAATGTAATCCCATGTCAGTTCTAGTATAATATATTTGTCCAATGAATACCCGTTTATCATATTCATTTCTTCTTGGTGTAGCAATTTTAATGGCCAGTAGTGTACAATGTCTGACAAAAAAAGTGAGGAACCCAGAAGACATCGCCGGATGTCAATGTAACTTCGTGCTTGTTCACTCGATTGTTGCAATGTTCTGTGATAAAAAGGCCACCAGGGTGGTTTAGTGTTGTTCATCTTCAGTTATGTAGGGTATACGCTGATGAGCCAAAACATTATGACCACCTGCTTAATAGCTTATTTCTCCGTCTTTCGAATGAAATACCTCATTGATCCCGCCCCATGGACCATGGATCTTGCCGTTGGCGGGGAGGCTTGCATGCCTCAGCGTACCGTAGGTGCAACCACAATGGAGGGGTGTCTGTTGAGAGGCCAGACAAACGTGTGGTTCCTGAAGAGGGGCAGCAGCCTTTTTAGTAGTTGCAGGGGCAACAGTCTGGATGATTGACTGATCTGGCTGTGTAACAATAATCAAAACGGCCTTGCTGTGCTGGTACTGCGAACGGCTGAAAACAAGGGGAAACTACAGCCGTAATTTTTCCCGAGTGCATGCAGTTTTACTGTATGGTTAAATGATGATGGCGTCCTCTTGGGTAAAATATTCCGGAGGTAAAATAGTACCCCATACGGATCTCCGGGCGGGGACTACACAAGAGGACGTCGTTATCAGGAGAAAGAAAACTGGCGTTCTACGGATCGGAGCGTGAAATGTCAGATCCCTTAATCGAGCAGGTAGGTTAGAAAATTTAAAAAGCGAAATGGATAGGTTAAAGTTAGATATAGTGGGAATTAGTGAAGTTCGGTGGCAGGAGGAACAAGATTTTTGGTCAGGTGATTAGAGGGTTATAAATACAAAATCAAATAGGGGTAATTCAGGAGTGGGTTTAATAATGAATAAAAAAAATAGGAGTGCGGGTAAGCTACTACAAACAGCATAGTGAACGCATTATTGTGGCCAAGATAGACACGAAGCCCACGCCTACTACAGTAGCTCTGCAGATGATGAAGAAATTGATGAAATGTATGATGAGATAAAAGAAATTATTCAGGTAGTGAAGGGGGACGAAAATTTAATAGTCATGGGTGACTGGAATTCGAGAGCAGGAAAAGGGAGAGAAGGAAACATAGTAGGTGAATATGGATTGGGGGGAAGAAATGAAAGAGGAAGCTGTCTGGTAGAATTTTGCACAGAGCATAACTTAATCATAGCTAACATTTGGTTCAAGAATCATAAAAGACGGTTGTATACATGGAAGAATCCCGGAGATTCTAAAAGGCATCTAATAGATTATATAATGGTAAGACAGAGATTTAGGAACCAGGTCTTAAATTGTAAGACATTTCCAGGGGCAGATGTGGACTCTGATCACAATCTATTGGTTATGAACTGTAGATTAAAACTGAAGAAACTGCAAAAAGATGGGAATTTAAGGAGATGAGACCTGGATATACCGACTAAACCAGAGGTTGTACAGAGTTTCAGGGAGAGTATAAGGGAACAATTGACAGCAGTGGGGGAAAGAAGTACAGTAGAAGAAGAATGGGTAGCTCTGAGGGATGAAGTAGTGAAGGCAGCAGAGGATCAAGTAGGTAAAAAGACGAGGGCTAGTAGAACCCCTTGGGTAACAGAAGAAACATTGAATTTAATTGATGAAAGGAGAAAATATAAAAATCAAGTAAATGAAGCAGGCAAAAAGGAATACAAACGTCTCAAAAATGAGATCGACAGGAAGTGCAAAGTGGCTAAGCAGGGATGGATAGAGGACAAATGTAAGGATGTAGAGGCTTATCTCACTGGGGGTAAGATAGATACTGCCTACAGGAAAATTAAAGAGACCTTTGGAGAAAAGAGAACCACTTTTATGAATATCAAGAGCTCAGATGGAAACCCAGTACTAACCAAAGAAGGGAAAGCAGAAGGGTGGAAGGAGTATATAGAGGGTCTATACAAGGGCGATGTACTTGAAGACAATATTATGGAAATGGAAGAGAATGTAGATGAAGATGAAATGGGAGATACGATACTGCGTGAAGAGTTTGACAGAGCACTGAAAGACCTAAGTCGAAACAAAGCCCCGGGAGTAGACAACATTCCATTATAACTACTGACGGCCTTGGGAGAGCCAGTCCTGATAAAACTTTACGATCTGGTGAGTAAGATGTATGAGACAGGCGACATACCCTCAGACTTCAAGAAGAATATAATAATTCCAATCCCAAAGAAAGCAGGTGTTGACAGGTGTGAAAATTACCGAACTATCAGTTTAATAAGTCACAGCTGCAAAATACTAACACGAATTATTTACCGACGAATGGAAAAACTGGTAGATGCCGACCTCGGGGAAGATCAGTTTGGATTCCGTAGAAATATTGGAACACGTGAGGCAATACTGACCTTACGACTTACCTTAGAAAATAGATTAAGGAAAGGCAAACCTACACTTCTAGCATTTGTGGACTTAGAGAAAGCTTTTGACAATGTTGACTGGAATACTCTCTTTCAAATTCTAAAGATGCCAAAGGCTATTTACAATTTGTACAGAAACCAGATGGCAGTTATAAGAGTCGAGGGGCATGAAAGGGAAGCAGTGGTTGGGAAGGGAGTGGGACGGGGTTGTAGCCTCTCCTCATTGTTATTCAATCTGAATATTGAGCAAGCAGTAAAGGAAACAAAAGAAAAATTCGCAGTAGGTATTAAAATCCATGGAGAAGAAATAAAAACTTTGAGGTTCGCCGATGACTTTGTAATTCTGTCAGAGACAGCAAAGGACTTGGAAGAGCAGTTGAACGGAAAGGAGGATATAAGATGAACATCAACAATAGCAAAACGAGGATAATGGAATGTAGTCGAATTAAGTCGGGTGATGCTGAGGGAATTAGATTAGGAAATGAGACACTTAAAGTAGTAAAGGAGTTTTGATATTTGGGGACCAAAATAATTGATGATGGACGAAGTAGAGAAGATATAAAATGTAGACTGGCAATGGCAAGGAAAGCGTTTCTGAAGAAGAGAAATTTGTTAATATCGAGTATAGATTTAAGTGTCAGGAAGTCGTTTCTGAAAGTATTTGTATGGAGTGTAGCCATGTGTGGAAGTAAAACATGGACGATAACCAGTTTGGACAAGAAGAGAATAGAAGCTTTCGAAATGTGGTGCTACAGAAGAATGCTGAGGATAAGGTGGGTAGATCACGTAACTAATGAGGAAGTATTGAATAGGATTGGGGAGAAGAGAAGTTTGTGGCACAACTTGACCAGAAGAAGGGATCGGTTGGTAGGACATGTTTTGAGGCATCAAGGGATCACAAATTTAGCATTGGAGGCCAGTGTGGAGTGTAAAAATCGTAGAGAGAGACCACGAGATGAATGCACTAAGCAAATTCAGAAGGATGTAGGTTGCCGTAGGTACTGGGAGATGAAGAAACTTGCACAGGATATGGTAGCATGGAGAGCTGCATCCAACCAGTCTCAGGACTGAAGACCACAACAACAACAACCACCTCGTTGATTCTGCGTATCACGGATCTGACAGTGTTGGTAGGTTTGCGAAGGTACGTGGGATTAGATGTCTACACACAGGTCATGTAAAAGTAGATAACAGACCGCTGATTCGTGTACGTGGTGATGTCGCCCGATAGCGGCCTAGATGGGTTCCATAGGATTTTAAGTAGGCGAATTTGGTCGCCGAGAGATCAACGTGAATTCACTATAATGCTCCTCAGACCACTGGAGCATGGTTCTGGCTCCGAGACATGGACAATTCTACTGCCGAAAGGAGACATCGCCGACGCGGAAGGCATCTGGTATGAAGGGATACAGGTGGTTCGTAGCTGTCAGCATGTCTTCAGCTATTACCACAGTCCAGTGCAAGCGCAGGAGAATGTCTCCCGACAGGTTTCCATTGATTGACGGTCGAATCCCGGTGGTCCCGTGCCCACTGCAATCGTACCTGACGATGTCGTTGGGTCAACACGCAAATACTTAAGGGTGGTCTGCTGCGGAGCTCCAGGCTCAACTATGTAGGATGAATGATGAGCTCCGAAACACTTGTGCATTTACCAGCATTGTGCTCTTTCGGCAGAGATGCCGCGGATCACCATGTATTCTTCTTTATAGATCCGACAAGCCTCCGAACCCCACGGTTTGTGAAGAATCGTTGACATCCAACAATTTAGTGCGTACTGGTAGGTTCGGTATCCTACCTCTTTCTGTGGATGCTCGCGACAGTAGCACACGAACATTCGACCGGCCTCCCCGTTTTCGAGACACTCGTTCACAGGCTTTGCGTAATAATAAATCTGCCCTCTGTCGAAGTCGCTCATCTCAGTGGATTTCCCGTTTATAATCCATACCTTCTGTAGGGCGATCCCCACCCGTCTCAGCTGCTTACATACTTCTAATAGCACGTCGCGTGTCCACAACATTACCAGGCAGCATCCAACCTCGTGGCGGGCAGTTGTAATGATGTTTTGGCTTATCTGTGCATAAGGGGCGAGAACAGCGTCAGACGTAGTGCAATTACTGAGCCTTGCACGGGACTGTATCGGTTCCTATGCTTGCGGAAACTCTTTGCCTAGTATTGGTTAGCTAATGTTTACTTGGCGGTTCGAGTGGTGGTTCCATGGCTTCTCGGCAAGGGAATTAAGATGGTCATGTCATTTTGGCTTCTGTATGTTATTCATGTGCAAGTCAGAGACACAGCAAGTTATGTTATTGTTAAACAATCTTTGGTCTTATTGTGGCACAGTTTTTGCCTCCCTGCAGTGTGATACGTTCTTAGTTGAGGTGTGGAAGGTGACAGACGTATTTAGTAGAGCTGTGTTGATTGACTTGTGATGGTGTCTGTTAAACGAACAAAATTTATTGTAAAGGACAGCAAGGATGAATATGATGTAGATATTGGAAATCGAAAAGGATATAAATTTTGAATAATGTTATTATTTTTGAAGAGAGGAAGTTTGAGGTAAGGCTGTAGCACTGCGCAGTTAGGAATGATTATTGTCAACTAGTTAATTTGCTCAAAGCCGAGAGAAAGACCACCCCAATTCCCCATGTATTAAGACGTCAAATGATTAAGCTGTTCGGTTTTGTATAGAAATTCTCTGTTAACGTTGTACCACTTCCGAAAGTCGTGCTTGGGTAGCTCAGATGGTAGAGCACTTGCCCGCGGGAGGCTAAGATCCCTCCTCCGAGTATCGGTCCGGCACACAGTTTAAGCCCGCCCGGCTAGCCGCGCGGTCTAACGCGCTGATTCCCGAGCGGGAAGGCGTACCGGTCCCCGGCGGATTAGTGGCGAGATCCGGTGTGCCGGCCAGTCTGTGGATGGTTTTTAAGGCGGCTTTCCATCTGTCTCGGCGAATGCGGTCTCGTTCCCGTCATTCCGCCTCAGTTACACTATGTCGGCGATTTCTGCGGAAACACTTTCTCCACGTATGCGTACATCATAATTACTCTACCACGCAAGCATTTGGGGTTACACTCATCCGGCATGAGACGTTCCCGGGGAGGTCCAGTGGGGGCCGAACCGCAAATAACCCTCGGTTCGGTGTGGGGCGGCGGTGGGGTTGGTGGACTGCTGTGGCCTGTTGTGGGGTTGGGAACCGCTGAGTCCTACATCTACATCTAGATGGTTACTCTGCAAATCACACTTCAGTGCCTGGCAGAGGGTTCATCGAACCATTTTCATACTACTTCTCTACCATTCCAATCTCAAATGGCGCGTAGGAAATCTTTCCGTTCGAGCTCTGATTTCTCTTATTTTATTATGATGATCATTTCTCCTTAGGTTGGTGGATGCCAACAAAATATTTTCGCATTCGGATGAGAAAGTTGGTGATTGAAATTTCGTAAATACACTCCTGGAAATTGAAATAAGAACACCGTGAATTCATTGTCCCAGGAAGGGGAAACTTTATTGACACATTCCTGGGGTCAGATACATCACATGATCACACTGACAGAACCACAGGCACATAGACACAGGCAACAGAGCATGCACAATGTCGGCACTAGTACAGTGTATATCCACCTTTCGCAGCAATGCAGGCTGCTATTCTCCCATGGAGACGATCGTAGAGATGCTGGATGTAGTCCTGTGGAACGGCTTGCCATGCCATTTCCACCTGGCGCCTCAGTTGGACCAGCGTTCGTGCTGGACGTGCAGACCGCGTGAGACGACGCTTCATCCAGTCCCAAACATGCTCAATGGGGGACAGATCCGGAGATCTTGCTGGCCAGGGTAGTTGACTTACACCTTCTAGAGCACGTTGGGTGGCACGGGATACATGCGGACGTGCATTGTCCTGTTGGAACAGCAAGTTCCCTTGCCGGTCTAGGAATGGTAGAACGATGGGTTCGATGACGGTTTGGATGTACCGTGCACTATTCAGTGTCCCCTCGATGATCACCAGTGATGTACGGCCAGTGTAGGAGATCGCTCCCCACACCATGATGCCGGGTGTTGGCCCTGTGTGCCTTGGTCGTATGCAGTCCTGATTGTGGCGCTCACCTGCACGGCGCCAAACACGCATACGACCATCATTGGCACCAAGGCAGAAGCGACTCTCATCGCTGAAGACGACACGTCTCCATTCGTCCCTCCATTCACGCCTGTCGCGACACCACTGGAGGCGGGCTGCACGATGTTGGGGCGTGAGCGGAAGACGGCCTAACGGTGTGCGGGACCGTAGCCCAGCTTCATGGAGACGGTTGCGAATGGTCCTCGCCGATACCCCAGGAGCAACAGTGTCCCTAATTTGCTGGGAAGTGGCGGTGCGGTCCCCTACGGCACTGCGTAGGATCCTACGGTCTTGGCGTGCATCCGTGCGTCGCTGCGGTCCGGTCCCAGGTCGACGGGCACGTGCACCTTCCGCCGACCACTGGCGACAACATCGATGTACTGTGGAGACCTCACGCCCCACGTGTTGAGCAATTCGGCGGTACGTCCACCCGGCCTCCCGCATGCCCACTATACGCCCTCGCTCAAAGTCCGTCAACTGCACATACGGTTCACGTCCACGCTGTCGCGGCATGCTACCAGTGTTAAAGACTGCGATGGAGCTCCGTATGCCACGGCAAACTGGCTGACACTGACGGCGGCGGTGCACAAATGCTGCGCAGCTAGCGCCATTCGACGGCCAACACCGCGGTTCCTGGTGTGTCCGCTGTGCCGTGCGTGTGATCATTGCTTGTACAGCCCTCTCGCAGTGTCCGGAGCAAGTATGGTGGGTCTGACACACCGGTGTCAATGTGTTCTTTTTTCCATTTCCAGGAGTGTAGATCTCGCCGCAAAGAAAACCGCCTTTGTTTCAGTGACTGCCACCCCAACTCGCGTGTAACATCAGTGACACTCTCACCCCTATTGCGTGATAACACGAAACGAGCTGCCCTCCTTTGCACTTTTTCGATGTCCTCCGTCAATCCTACCTGGTAAGGATCCCATAACGCGCAGCAATATTCCAGCAGAGGACGGACAAGTGTAATGTAGGGTGTCACTTTCGTGGGTTTGTCGCATCTTCTAAGTGTTCTGCCAACAACGCGCAGTCTTAGTTTCGCCTTCCCCACAATATTATCTATGTGGTCTTTCCAATTTAAGTTGCTCGTAGTTGTAATTCCTAGGTATTTAGTCGAACTGACAGCCCTTAGATTCGTGCAATTTATCGAATACCCTAAATTTATCGGATTTCTTTTAGTACCCATGTGGATGACCTCGCACTTTCCTTTGTTTAGTGTTAATTGCCACTTTTCGAACCATACAGAATTTCTCTCTAGATCATTTTGTAATTGAAATTAATCGTCTGATGATTTTACTAGACGGTAAATTACAGCGTCGTCTGCAAACAATCTAAGGGGGCTGCTCAGCTTATCACCTAGATCATTTATGTAAATCAGGAACAGCAGAGGGCCCAGTTCACTACCTTGCTGAGCGCCAGATATCACTTCTGTTCTACTCGATGATTTTCCGTCTATCACAACGAACTGTGGCCTCTCTGAGAGGGCGACGGCGGGACGAAGCCTCTCCGTCGTTTTTAGGTCCTCGGTTTAATACACGATACACCTCTTTCGAATCATTGTTCACTTCGTTAAGCATAGTGCTGTTCAGACCAATGTCAAGTGCGAAGATCGCGCCTTCATTCTAAAGTCGTTGTCTTGGAATATCATTTCCAGAGAATAGCTACTCTCCCTACTCACGATGCGTTCCAAGATGCTATGTCAGGATTTTGTGACATGATCCAACTGACATGTTACATTCTTTCGCAACCTCTCTGACTGTCAGTCTTCGACTGGCACCCACAATTTCGGTTACGTTACTGATATGAGCGTCATCGATAGACGTCAAAGGTTGACTTCCGTCCGGCCATTCTTAAACCGCGTGAACCATTCGTAACGCCGAGATCGGCTTCAGCACTGATCACATTAGGCTTCCTGCATCATTTGGTATGTCTCTCTAAATGTTTTCTTGAGTTTAAAGCAAAACGTAATGCAGACGCGTTGATTCTCTAACTCTGGTATCTAGAAATTCGCGAATTTTGCGACACAATGCTCTACGCATAGAGCACTGAACAGTAACTGACAGACATACGACAATGAAATTTCCGGCAGTTACACATGAGACAGGCGTATGCAGCGATGCCAGCTGCATGGCGCTCCAGCACGCCATTCACGCGAAATTACGAATGTTCTGGAATTTTTTGAACAGACCTAGTATGTTTTTAGGATGTGTCAAGCAGCTGTCTGGGAGATCGGCCGCAACTGAGCTGTTACTTCAATTGCGTAAGTCACGTGCTGCAGGCCCTTCGATTGCCTACGCTTTTGTTGCTCGTAAAAGCGGTTGGTAACGCCCTCAGTCTGCCTCACACACGTTAAATTGTTTCAAATTTTCTGTTCTCTGCGACTACGCAAATTAATGAAATAGTAATTCCCTTTGGTTGCTTCACAGCTACATTTGTAAGGCTAAGATCAATACTAATTTTAGCTGCCGAGAGTTCTTCCGGGTAGTATGGCAAGACTCAGCACAACCAGGAGCGCCTCCGAAGATGTCCAACGTAGCTTTGGACGAAACGTCAAGGATAAAAGAGTTCCATGGACCACGGCCATACAACCCGGAAGAATTCTCGTCAGCTGAAACATCCGGTCGTGAAAGCCTTCATTGTTTGAAAATTAATTTTGTCATCTGTGTGACTGATATTTGTAGATGCTAGAGTCTGCTATTTTAAAGTTACTCTTTTCTATGGTTACGCTTTTGGCGAAGTATTAATTCCCTTTAGCTACTTCACAGCCGGAATATAAAGTTTTAGACTTTTTTATACTAATTTTCCCATTTATGTGACTCCTGTTCGTTGACGCAAAAGTCTGCTCCACAGGCTGTGCTCTCTGGTGGGGCAACGTTACCCTGTGATTACTTTACATCTGTCCATGTAATTTTTTTCTAGTTTTTGCTAGCAGTTCTATCTACCAGTTCTGGTAATTACTGATTTTACAGTCTACCCGTCAGCTTCACTGATATTATTTCAAGTTTGGGGCATCTGTTAACGAATATTACAGAAAAGAAGAAATATTGCTTTAACTTTTCTAGTGGACATAATAGCGAGATAACATTCCCCATGGCTGCTTCGCGGCCGTGTATTTAAATTTACTACTACTAATTTTTTCATCTATGAACTTATTGGCGCTACTGTCTATTCTCTCAGACGTATGTATTATTTCCAGTGCCAGGTATCTGCTGATGTATTTCAGAAATTGTTGTTTGAGGAACTTTTGGCAAAATTTGGGTGCGAACAAGTGATACTTGAACGAGATTTTCCCTCTGCAGCGGAGTGTGTGCTGATATGAAACTTCGCCGTGCTTGGGTAGCACTTGCCCAAGAAAGGCAAAGGCCCCGGTCTCGAGACTCAGTCCGATACACACTTTTAATCTGGCAGGAGTCCGCCTCCGGTAGCTGAATGGTCGCAGTCGGCTTTCAGCCGTGTTATAGTGCGGACGGGCTCGGCGCGCCGGGCAGTGCTCCGCAGGTGTTGTTGTTTACCCGCTAGCGCGCGGTCGCGTCGTTGTCTTGCCGTAAAGTACGTGTACCGACCCGACATGGCGTTCTCATATCGAAAAGCTACAATCAAACTAACGTTCAACGCATCGTACACGAGACCGAAGGCCCATGAAATTGAACGGTTTCTACGAGACATCATGCACATCGAACCACAAGAACTGATAGGAATTCATCTGTCTATTGTAACCAGCACAGTGTACCTCAAACTGATTGACGAAGCGGCCTGCGACAGACTACTCCAACGATCTGCAAACGGCTTTCGCTTCTGTCACGCAGACGGTAACGTGAGCGTGGTAGGAGTTGACCATGCTGGTCTGGGGGTGCGTACCGTGCGCATCTTTGAACTACCGTTCGAAGTTCCTGCCAACCTAGTCGTTGATGCGCTGCGGCCATACGGCACAGTTCTGAGCCACACGGAGGAGAAATGGAACACATTCGAAACGTACCCTGTCCTTAACGGGGTACGGCAAGTGCGCATAGAACTTAAGAAGCACGTTCCATCGTATATTTTCGTTGGTGGCTGCCGCGCAATTGTTATATATGATGGACAACCGAGGACCTGCTCGGGCTGCGGCCAGGAGGGCCATGTTAGAACTGAGTGTCTGCAGCGCCGCCTCGTTCAGGTGCCCCGCAATGAACTTCCCCAACGATCCACTATGACCTCTCTCCCGCTAACATATGTGGAGGCGGCACGACATGATGTGATGGATGATCAAAACCTGCTCCCTCCTCAAGCCGCTGCCAGCTCCGTTGGAGAGTCAGAGCCGTCGACGACGCCGCAGCCCAACGGTGCAGAGGTTCCTACAGCCTCCGCCCACCGCAGCGTCGTGGGCACCCAGCCACCGTCACTGTCGGGATCAGACACAGGGGTTCCTAGCGACCGAGACTGTGTCGAGCCCCGCCCTCCAGTGGATGTCGAATCTCGGACCCGACAGCAAAAATCACCCAAGCGACACAAGAAGAGGCGATTGTCCGCTGACGAACAGGACAGGAATGTGAAGCCGGCGGAAGACATCGACTTCGTTGACTCGCCCACAATTGCAACGGACTCCAGTGGCATCATTCACCAGAAGGTGCCTGAAGACAGGGAACACTCTCCTAAATCTGGTGGCCCAGAAAACGATGCGCACTGCGTCGACTCCCAAAATGTGGGCTCCTGTGAAAGCGTCCAGCCCCCAATGACATCACAATCGTCTCTTGGTGATTGGGCAGACGATATGGAGGCAGATGATGCACAGCAAACATCGATATCTCCACCAGAGCCCATGGCTGACATTGAGCCCGGAGGGCTCTGCCAGTCAGGGACTCCTACGGCACAGTAATGCACAGCATGCAGATGGATGGCTGTGTGGTGTGCGAGATCACTGTGGGATTGCACCGGCACACTGCCTCCGCCACTTGATATGTCTCAGTCATACCGTGTGGGAACAGTCAATGTAAATGGTGTCCACTCCACTGTCAAGACCCGCATGTTGCACGACATGATCAGAGCGGCAGACTTGGACATTGCCCTTCTCCAGGAGGTCCGTCCCGAGCTGTGTTTAGACCTATATGGCTACACCACGTACAGCCTACCCGTAGGTGATGGCGCAGGAGGAACGGCCATCCTTCTCCGAGATGGCATAGACGCGACGGACGCAACGTACTTGCCGAACGGGCGAGGCATCGCACTCACGCTTGGCGCAGTGCGCCTCATTAACGTCTACGCTCCCTCCGGTAATTCGCACCGTGGTGACAGGCATGTCTTCTATTCGGAGGAGTTGGCCCCACTTTTGCAAGGAAATATGGACCATTACATTGTGGGCGGCGATTTTAACAGTGTTCTGCGGCCCGAGGACCAGATACCGCATTACGTCCCATGCCCGGCTCTACAAGCATTGATACGTGACCTCGCGCTCCACGACACATGGCTCTTACATCATGCGACCCAGAGTGGATATACGCACTTTACCAGCCATTCTGCTAGTCGTCTGGACCGGATATACGTCTCGCGTGCCCTCCGCACAGCAACCCGTGATGCAGAACTCTGGCCGACGGCCTTCACGGACCATCTCGCGTACATCTGCACTGTCACCTTGCCCCGACAACTCACAAGACGTAGCAGGGGCCCGTGGACGCTGAACGTCTCCCTCCTTCGCGAGGAAGCGTGTCGGCGAGCAGTCACTGACACGTGGCGTCGATGTATCAGGCGCCTGCCTATGTATGCTTCCACGTTGCTGTGGTGGCTGGGATGTGTCAAACCTGCCCTCCGAAAGACCTTGATGGCCTACGGGCGTGACAGATCGAACTGGCAAAGGGCAACATCGGAATTTTACTATACAGCGTTACGTGAGCTGGCGACGCAACCGCCGTCTCCCGAACGTCAGATGTCCGTACAACGCATCAAAGCTCGTCTACTTCGCATCAGGACAGAGCAGCTAGACGGTGTCCGCATCCGTGCGCGAGTGCAAGACTGTATCCCCAACGAAACAGCGTCAGTGTATCACATTGTGCGCGAGAGGCGCCACCGCAAACGTCAGCTCATTACGGCGGTAAACACGGAGGACGGCGGGCGCGCAGTGACACAAACGGACATCGCGCACACGTTCGCCAGACACTATGGGACCTTGTACATGGAAGATCCGCGAAATGTACGTGATTATGACGAGCTGTTGCACGATTTTCCCGCCCCTCGGGACGTGGCACCCGATGATAGTCTGCTGCTGCCCATTACACCCGACGAGCTGACATCGGCCTTGGCACGTGGAGCACCGAACAAGTCGCCTGGACCGGACGGTTTACCCCTGGAATTCTACCGCACTTTTTACCACCTTATGGGTGACAAGTGGCTCCAAATGTTTCAAGACCTGATCCGCCCTGATTTCACTGTCCCCACAGACTTCACAGAAGGCATCTTGATCCCAGTTCCGAAACCGAATGGTGGTTGTAGGTGGCAGGATTTTCGCCCACTCACACTCCTCAACAACGACTACAAGATCTTCGCCCGTATCCTCCGCGCGCGTCTCCACACCGCTATCGGGAAAGCCATCCACACCGATCAGACATGTTTAGGTGGTGTCAGCAACATTCATACGGCGCTAGGAGCATACCGCGACGTAATTGCTTTGACGGCGGCCTGCAAAATTCGAGGCGCCCTTGTCGCCGTAGATTTTGACCACGCATTCGACCGCGTCGATCACGGCTTCTTACGCGCAGTTTTGCAACACATGGGCCTCTCTCCGGAGTCTGCACAGGTGGTCCTTCGATTGGTCCACGGAGCGCGCTCCCGCATGATGGTCAACGGTTATCAGTCTGGTCACATTGTTGTTGGACGGTCAGTGCGACAAGGGTGCCCCCTGTCGGGCATATTATTTGCTGCAGCGCTTGAACCAGCTTTACATGGTCTACGGCAGCGATTAACTGGTATCTCCTTGCGGGACGTGACCTTTTGTTGTGGTGCATTCGCCGATCAGTGGATGAAATGCATATGGCGCTACAGTGGCTACGCCAGTACGGGGCGGTCGCTGGGAGCGTCATCAACGTGAAGAAGACAAAATACATGGATGTCGGAGGGGGGATTTCCCACACAACGGCGGTGCCCTTTGACAAGGTGCCCGTACTCAAGTGTTTAGGAGTGCAATTCTACAGCAATGTCCGCCGCACGGCGGCGGCTACGTACCGCTGGCTCCTACACCAGACACGTGCTCTGCTGCAGGACAACAAACTGCGTCGCTTGGATATGCTCCTCAGAACACGTTATGTCAACACCTATCTTGTCTCAAAACTGAACTATTTTGCGCATATCCTTCCCTTGACAGCTACGATGGCCGACAGATTTCAAGCAGCATATGGACATTTCGTAAGCACCGGTCTGGTTTTTAAAGTCCGATACGCCACCCTGACACTGCCGCAGCGGGCGGGCGGTATCGGTTTAGTTCACGTATATAACCGTGCGCGATCGCTTTATCTCAACACTATGCGTCGCACGTGGACCTCTGCCCACGCCACTCTGACGGGCACGCTCATAGCGGCAGTGGCACCACACTCTCTGCATCCCCCGGTTTCTGTAGGACACATTTCACCGGCACTCACCCACATCAGAGACTTCTTTATTGACTTCAGCTACTTACGGTCAGAACTTCCGACGACACGGAAGCCCAGCACAAAAGACTTTTATCGCCTCTATCAGCAGCGGCAACCTGTAAATACGGTCACCCACAGACATCCTGAAGTTGCCTGGAATACGGTGTGGCGAGCGGTACACACGGCTTTTCTACCTACGACGGTGCGTTCATTGTGGTACGTGGTTGTGAACGGGAAGTTCGCTACTCGTCAGAGGTTACATTCCATACATCTGACGGACGACCCCTTGTGTCCGACATGCTCAGTCGCTGACTCGGATGCACACCGTCTGACGTGTGCCACGACCAGCGAGTGCTGGCTACTGACGCAGCGCATGCTGGCGTTACTCTTGCGGCGATTGCCGGAGTCTATTTCCCCTGATGACGTATTGCGCCCCGACGTCGTATACTTTCCATCAACCAGAACGAACGCCGTTAACTGGCTGAAAGGCATGGCCGTTTACTACATATTTTGCGATGCTCCCAAAGGCACACTCGACTTTTGGTCCCTATTGATGACGACACATGCAGCTTTCAGCCGCCACCCGAAGTACAGAACTCGTTTCGCAAATTATTTAGGTTCATTATTTGCGGATCCTCCTGCTCACTGGGGCGTTCCGGGTATGAGACGCTGAAAATGAAGAAGAATCCTGGAGCATATTGATCCTCTACGGACGGAATAGGGGGGAACCCCTCCCAACAGACGAGAAGACGACACGGACGCTCGGCTACGGCAGTTGTAGGATCTTTCTTTGTAATGAAACAAAAATAAATCTATAATACAAAAAAATTTATAAAAATTAAATAAATAAAAAGAACAACATCGACAAACCCACTCCATCCTCTTCCTGATCCTTCGATCCTCGAACTCGAACACGTTGCTTGGGCGTGGCGGCAGGATGGCCAGGCTTCGGGTGTCGACCCCTGCCCTACCCGTCGTCCTGCTCCTGCAGCGGTTCAAAAAAAAAAAAAAAAAGTGGGGAATCATAACTTTACTTTCGAAAAAAAAAAAAAAAAAATGGTCAGCGCGACAGACTGTCGGACTGTCAATCCTAAGGGCCCGGGTTCGACTCCCGGCTGAGTCGAAGATTTTCTCCGTTCAGGGACTGGGTGTTGTGTTGTCCTAATGATCATCATCTCATCCCCATCGACGCGCAAGTCACGGAAGTGGCGTCAAATCGAAAGATTTGCACCCAGCGTACGGTCTACCCGACGGGAGGCCCTAGTCACGCGACATTTACATTTTTATCTGCCAGGAAGTTTCAAGTACTACTTGCTTCTGTAAATTAAAAACCAGTAACTCTGTGGTAAAAAAATAAATAATTTTCTCTCAGGCATTATTTTATTTTCGCTCCAGATCTTACTACTTCCAGATCCTGACTCCTTACCAGTTCAGTTACTGTTAAGTATACGGAGAAGCTGTGTACTCTCGTGAGATACTGTTATCAAAGGCTGACAGAGCTGGAAAGGGGCCTCGTTGTGTGTATTCTTTTAGCCGGCTGGTCGAGTCGTGCAGTATCCACATTTGTGGGACATTCGGATGTGACAGTGGCCCGACGTTGGGCTGAACGGGAACGTGACAGCAGATACACTCGTCATCAATGTTCCGATCGACCGCGCCTGACCACCAGAGGCGAGGACAGCCGTGTCGTGCGCCAAGCACGGCGTAATCCCGGCACATCTGCGCCTGCCAGCCGAGTATAATTAATGAACTCCCTGGAACAACTTGTGTCATCGGACACTAGTGGTTGGAGACCAGCGGTAACCCGACTACTGTCCCATGCGTAAGTCGACTTTAACATCATAGCACAGTAGGCTGCGTTTGGACGTTGTCGTGATAGGGAAGCGTGGACTACAGTTTAAAAGCATCACATTCTGTTCAGCGATAAATTGGGATTCTGCATTATCCTGGATGACTATCGTCAGCGAGTTTAGCGACGACCTGGAGAGAAGTCCCAGTTTTCGAATTTTTTGGAGAGGCACAGTGGTGTTTTTCCTGGAATAATGGTGTGGTGTGTCGTCAGGTATATTTTCATGTTACGGCTGGTGGTGGTTGAGGGAACTCTGATGGTACATAGGTACGCCACCAACATCCCGTACCGCCGGCCGGAGTGACCGAGCAGTTCTAGTCACTTCAGTCTGAAACCGCGCGATCGCTACGGTCGCAGTTTCGAATCCTGCCTCGGGCATGGATGTGTGTGATGTCCTTAGGTTAGTTAGGTTTATGTAGTTCTAAGTTCTAGGGGACTGATGACCTCAGATGTTAAGTCCCATAGTGCTCAGGGCCATTTGAACCATATTTTGAGCATCCCGTGCCCTAATGTATTACCTCTCATGCGACAGTACTGTGGAACAATTTTCCAACGGGACAATGCTCGTCCACACGTGGAAAGTGTTTCTATGAACTGTCTGGGTGATGTCGAGGTACTTCTATGGTCAGCGAGATCACCAGATCTGTTCGCAATAGAACATCTGTGGGACAGCTCCGGCGTGAATTCCGTCCCAGTGCCACTGTCCAGGATATAAAGGACCAGTTACAGCAGCTGATGGCCATCTTGCCCCAGGAGACGGTACAACGTTTTCCTGAAGCCATTTCGTATCGCATCAGTGATTATATCCAGGCCAGAGGGTTGCAACGTCGTGTGGATAAGTGGGCTCATGCTGCCAAGTTCTTCGTAAATTAGACTATTTTGTAGCAACCAAACATCACGTATCATCTCAACCCGACAGGTATCATTTAGTTTCCCTCTTCCCTTCCGGGTGCTTCAATTTTTGCCGGTCAATGTACGTAGAAGGAAGTATAATTTTGGTTCACGCCTCTACGAACGTACGCTATCGGAATTTTGACAATAAACCTCTCCGTGATGCGTAACGCTTCTGCTATTGTGTCAGCTGCTACAACTGGTTGAAAATCTCCGAAACGATTTCGGGTTTACTAAACGGACCTGTTAATTTATTTATTTTAATTTTTTTTTATCTTTTCAATTTCCTCTATCAATATGTCAGCATCTCGTTGTCTAGTGGCTAGCGTTGCTGTCTCTGGATCACGGATCCCGGGTTCGATTCCGGGTCGGTTCGAGGATTTTCTTCACACAGGGGCTAAGTGTGTTATCATCATCTCATCATTCTGGAAAAGTGACGAGACTGGACAGTGAAAAGATTGGGAATTTGTAAGGGCGCTGATAACCACGCAGTTGAGCTCCCTACAAACCAAATATCATCATCTACCAATACGACCTGGTAACAGTGCAGGCTCAAGTACAAATGGTTCAAATGGCTCTGAGCACTATGGGACTTAACATCTGAGGTCATCAGTCCCCTAGAACTTAGAACTACTTAAAACTAACTAACCTAAGGACATCACACACGTCCATGCCTGAGGCAGGATTCGAACCTGCGCCGTAGCGCTCAAGTACAAACTCAAGTTTCAGTCAAACGGGACTTTCGTAAGCTTCTTGCTTCAGGGGCGTCTTATACTTACTGAAAATTCTTCCCGTGAACCTTAGTCTGGTATCTGCCTATCCTACGATTAGTTTCATGCGGTCGCTTACAATATTAACTTTGCTTCCTGCTTATTTATGAACAAAACGTTACGTCTGGTTACGTGGGGTCAGCTGCCAATTCTTGTACAAAGCGTCGGTGCTCTGCACGTCTTCCTCCATTTCGCTATGGTTTTCTAGTGTTGCTCGTTCTGTGTATGCAACAGAATCATCCACGAACAACCGTAATAGTAATATAACATTACAGGGTACATCTGAATCTATACATGGTCTGAAGATATCTCTCCCTTATGAACAACATTCTGTGTTCCATTTGTTACGATTTCTTCCATTCAGTCACAAAGGTAGTATGATAATCTGTACACTCGTATTTTGTTCATTTTATGACTGGACAGTACTGTGTTTATCGACTTCCGGAAGTCAAATAAGACGGGACCAACCGGGACGATGGTATCTACTATTTTTTGAGAGGTGCAGTTCAAAAGACCGTCGACTGCAAAGTCTCGTATTGTTCCTTCAAGAGGGATTTTTAGATCTTCATGAGGGTACGCATTCGAAAGTTGCACAACAGACAGACGCCTGTGAACAGGTCTCTAGTTGATTGCATCTATTCGATGACCCTTTCAAAAATGAGTGTGACATGTGAATTTTTCCAGTTACTTGGAATGTTTCGTTCTTCCAGCAACCAACTACAAACTACTGCTAGAAGAGCAGAAAAATATTAACCTTGATCTGTGTAGAATGGTTCAAATGGCTCTGAACACTATGGGACTTAACATCTTATGTCATCAGTCCCCTATAACTTAGAACTACTTAAACCTAACTAACCTGAGGACATCACACACAACCATGCCCGAGGTAGGATTCGAACCTGCAAGGTAGGATTCGAACCTGCAACCGCAGTAGTCGCGCGGTTCCGGACTGAAACGCCTAGTACCGCTCGGCCACCGCGGCCGGCCGATCTATGTAGAATCGTGTAGGTTGACCATCACGTCCAATTGCTTTCCCTCCGTTGAGTTGCAGAGTTGAAGTGTTTACTTACTTTGAAATGTCTTATTTTCTTGTTCGTGCGACGATTGGAATAAGGAAGTTTTGGGGTTTTTTAACGTTCCCAACTCGTAAGAGCACAGTGGTGTATCGCAGAATTTCATTCCTTTCATCCGAATACTTCAGCGGGCTGGAAGTGGGGCAGGGGGAATCTTAAATGGGAAGGCTTGGATTTCCAGTTACGGCATTCGCCGGATATGCAAGGGAAACCTTTGTCGGACTAGGGGATGAGAAGTGTTGTAAATTACTTATGTCCCAGATAAACAATTTTTTATGTATTTCTTTGGTTGCGTGCATTGACACTCTTGAGTAGAACAATTTCAGGAAACGGAATTTGGTGTTTATGTCTGCTGTGACCCATCCTACGATTCGGTACCAGTATGGTCACTGAGTGACAGGACAGAGGTTTTAACGCAAGGCCAAAAATTCTTAGCATTATTTGCAAGATCGGCAGATAGAATTTTACTGCGTGAAAGAAAAAAGGAATAGGAAGATCAAGATATCGTTTTGTCAAAACGTATAGAGCGTTTCCCATTTGTTTCACTTTTGTGTAAGAAACAAATGAAATTAGTGTATATTAAAATCACTGTGTAGCTCACCATAGTATTTGTTTCCTGATTGTATTTTTTCTGGACTATTAAGCAGCCTCGTTGTGTACGTTTTCTGATACATTACTGTATTCCTATACGATTCAGAAGTGTTATAGGGCGGTACAGGTTTCTCTAAAAATACTTCACACTCTATGTCGCAGTATCCATCGGATATGTGAAGACCTCTTAATTTATTCCTACTGATCTCTATTACTCTCCTGCAAGTCTGGATGTAATTGCCAACAATTTTATTACATAATGCAGTACCTCCTACTCTTATTGTAGTAACCATTGGGTTACTCCTACTTTCGCCTTGATGTCACAGTTTATTTCTGGAAAGAACAATGTTACAGTCGAGCTGGAGACGCACAAATAATTTATTTCCCGTCACAGTCACGCTAGTTTCCAACTAAATGACCGGTTGCGGTCGTACTCAGATCTACGCGATAAATAACAGACGTGTCATAAAACTGCGCTCTTTGTAATGCACTTCTAGGGACAAGTTCTTATGTACATTATTAAATTTTTATTGAAAAACATTTTATTGAAATACGTCAATAACAAAAGATAGTTAGCACACAAGGGGAACTGCTTTTATATATTCAACTCATGTAATATATATTTACAGACGACGTAGTTCCTGCAGTGGTAAGATTGATCAATGGCATGTGTTTTATGGCATAGTATCACTTAATTACTCTATAATTTTCTGCATTTTCTTTTAATTTTTAAACTTATCTGCTTTATTAGATCTGAGAATGGAAAATGCTGCCCGAAACCGGTCATTTCTTTTGAATTATTGTGATTTTGTGGGACTATAAATTATTTTTTACACGTGCCGTGTTTTTCAGTTTGTATGTAAAGCCAACATTCTATAGTCGTACTGAGCTCCTACGCCGTAAATTAGGGACAGATTCCAGTCCCATAATCCAAAGAAGATCAGTTGAAAAACATTTCAAAGAAACGAAGCTATCATATGTAATCATGTCTATTCGTATTGAAGAACTCATATGCACTCATATGTGCAGTGTAAACTTCGTACTTTCTCGTTAGCTCACACAACAGGTCGCTTCATCTGACCGTGTTGTATGGGCTGTACACACCAATGATGAACCGCCAAGACTGATGGAGGGTAACACAAGAAACGGAATTACAAAGAGATCTCGTATCTCTGAGCAGGTCCCAGGAACATTCATCCGCATTATAACCCCGTTATAAACATGATAGTGCCACGCCTTGTGAGTTTGGAATTACAAGTGAGATGTTTGACTTTAAAGTGGTTCAACTCTCGCGCTGTTGTCCTTAATAATTGTAGGAATTATATTTTAGGCTTTAATGCTGCCTCTATTGGACTAAAATTTTCCCCACCTACACGTATTTTGCTAGTCAGTTTGAACAAACTAGATAACTCTTAAATGGTTACAATTTAAAACACGAGTATACTTTACTTGAAAGTGTACTGCGATGCAGGAGACGAACATTGTCGCCTTTTCCTCTTTTTTGTTTCTTTGCATTCGTACTAAAAGTGCTAATAGGTGTGCAGAATAAGGTACCAGACGCTAGATATAATTTTACAATTCCTGTGGTAGCTGAATATTTTCTCCTCGTGGCCGTGAATGCGTTTAGTTATGCAGAGTCGAGACCAGAATGCCCCAGACATAAGCCCTGCAGGAGGCCTGGCAGTAAATCACGCAGCTGCCAGCTCAGAGGTGTAGCAAACTTCGCCGCAGTGGTAATCCGGCTCCGCCCAGTTTCTTTTTCGGAGTCTTATGTGGAAACCGTCACAAGCCATCTCAGCGTCTTCTGGGCAGCCATTTGTCTGGCGAGACGGCAGTTACTATGATAATCGAGTTGAAATTGCCAAAGCGTTAGGTTGAGACGAGAAATAATGGTATTTTCCTGGATGCTAGGAATACTTTACGTACTATAATACATGAAGATTCCATCTGTTTATCACAGTAGAATTCCCAGTTTATACGTCCTGGCCATAGAAGAGCCTGTGATCTAAATCGTGCTTCCATAACTTATCTTTAGAGCTTTGCGGGTTAGAAGGTCGAAGATGTAAAATTAATTGCGTAACAGCTTGTGCTGACCATATGTGAATTGTGTCAAAGAAGTGCTGGAGGAGGCTACGCCTTACGACAAACAAGCCCAAAGGAGAAAATGGTTCATGGGAAAGATAAAACAGCTGTTCAAATGCTGTGTTTGTTTAGAATTGATGGAGATAAAATACACTATTAATACACCGAGAACCGTCTGCGTATCTAGTTCTCGTATTCATACGTGCATCGATTTGCTGAAGCCAAGGAAAAAAAAAAACAAAAAAACAAAAAAAACATTATTTCGGAGAAGGAACTAACGTTCAAATTTAAAGCACGTTACAATGTATTATAATGGATAAGTTTGATGTTGCGCAGATAACAACACATAGCAAGCGTATTATAGCTCTGTCGAAACAAATTATCTGGCTACTATAGCGTTCTGTTGTCAAGAAACATGCAATGAAGACTCGTGAAACGTCTCCGGCCCTTGGAGTAGCAACCCAACCCCTTTCTTACAAGCAAGACATTTTACAGCAAGGCAACCCGTCACAAGGCCTAAAATGATTTAACGGGAAGACTCCGATTCGCCAACTTTTAACGAACTCAAGAAGTGGTCTGTGGAAGGGTCATTTGATCCCACACTCAAATTTTGTACCCATATAGGAGGACGGCCCACCCCTGGATACTAGGGTCCGATGTTCCTGGTCTTAACCGAACTCGTCAGTCCTGTGAACGACAATAACTCGCTAAAATCTTTGCAGAATCACATAGTGTATCGTCATATAGTCAAGTTTCTCATATACAGGGTGGTCCATTGATCGTGACCGGGCCAAATATCTCACGAAATAAGCGTCAAACGAAAAAACTACAAAGAACGTAACTTGTCTAGCTCGAAGGGGGAAAGCAGATGGCGCTATGGTTGGCCCGCTAGGTGACGCTGCCATAGGTCAAACGGATATCAACTGCGTTTTTTTTTTAAATAGGAACCCCCATTTTTATTACATATTCGTGTAGTACGTAAAGAAATATGAATGTTTTATTTGGACCACTATTATCGCTTTGTGATAGACGGCGCTCTAATAGTCACAGACATATGACTCACAATTTTAGACGAAGAGTTGGTAACAGGTACGTTTTTCAAATTAAAATACAGAACGTAGGTACGTTTGAACATTTTATTTCGGTTGCTCCAATGTGATACATGTACCTTTGTGAACTTATCATTTCTGAGAACGCATGCTGTTACAGCGTGATTACCTGTAAATACCACATTAATGCAATAAATGCCCAAAATGATGTCCGTCAACCTCAGTGCATTCGGCAATACGTGTAACGACATTCCTCTCAACAGCGAGTAGTTCGCCTTCCGTAATGTTCGCACATGCATTGATAATGCGCTGGCGCATGTCGTCAGGCGTTGTCGGTGGATCACGATAGCAAATATCCTTCAACTTTCCCCACAGAAAGAAATCCGGGGACGTCAGATCTGGTGAACACGCGGCCCATGGTATGGTGCTTCGACGACCAATCCACCTGTCATGAAATATGCTATCCAATACCGCTTCGAGCGCACGCAAGCTATGTGCCGGACGTCCATCACGTTGGAAGTACATCGCCATTCTGTCATGCAGTGAAACATCTTGTAGTAACATCGGTAGAGCATTACGTAGGAAATCAGTATACATTGCACCATTTAGATTGCCATCGATAAAATGAGGGCCAATTATCCTTCCTCACATAATGCCGCACCACACATTAACCCGCCAAGGTCGCTGATGTTCCACTTGTCGCAACCATCGTGGATTTTCCGTTGCGCAATAGTGAATATTAAGCCGGTTTACGTTACCGCTGTTGGTGAATGACGCTTCGTCGCTAAATAGAACGCGTGCAAAAAATCTGTCATCGTCTCGTAATTTCTCTTGTGCCCAGTGGCAGAACTGTACACTACGTTCAAAGTCGTCGCCATGCAATTCCTGGTGCATAGAAATATGGTACGTGCGCAGTCGATGTTGGTGTAACATTTCAACACCGACGTTTTTGAGATTCCCGATTCTCGCGCAATTTTTCAGCTACTGATGTGCGGATTAGCTGCGACAGCAGCTAAAACGCTTACTTGGGTACCATCATTTGTTGCAGGTCGTGGTTGACGTTTCATATGTGCCTGAATACTTCCTGTTTCCTTAAATAACGTAACTATCCGGCGAAGTATCCGGACACTTGGAGGATGTCGTCCAGGATACCGAGCAGCATACATTGCACACGCCCGTTGGGCACTTTCATCACAATAGCCATACATCAACACGATATCGAGCTTTTCCGCAATTGGTAAACGGTCCAATTTAACACGGGTAATGTATCACGAAGCAAATACCGTGCGCACTGGCGGTATGTTACGTGATACCACGTACTTATACGTTTGTGACTATTAGAGCGCCATCCATCACAAAGCGAAAAAGTGGTCCAACTAAAACATTCATATTTCTTTACGTACTACACAAAAAAAACGCAGTTGATATCCGTTTGACCCTTGGCAGCGCCATCTAGCGGGCCAACCATAGTGCCATCTCGTTTCCCCCTTCAAGCTAGACGAGTTTCGTTCAAAAAATGGTTCAAATGGCTCTGAGCACTATGGGACTTAACATCTATGGTCATCAGTCCGCTAGAACTTAGAACTACTTAAACCTAACTAACCTAAGGACATCACACAACACCCAGCCATCACGAGGCAGAGAAAATCCCTGACCCCGCCGGGAATCGAACCCGGGAACCCGGGCGTGGGAAGCGAGAACGCTACCGCACGACTACGAGATGCGGGCGAGTTTCGTTCTTTGTAGTTTTTTCGTTTGACGCTTATTGCGTGAGATATTTGGCCCCGTCACTATCAATGGACCACCCTGTATTTCAAGTGAAATATATGACAGAAAGTCACGTTTTGCAAACCTGTTTTTAGTGATCGTGGTAGTACACATTTAACCTATGATGGCCATGAATTCAAACCTTACAGACGAGTTCTAGGAAGTGAAGAACGTGGATGGTGATGCTGTGGCAAAAATTCGCGACGTTCTGTTAAATTATTTACAGTAGTAGCGAAATTTTATTTTCGCGTTAAGAAGGCACTCATGACTAAACCAGTTCCAGAACCCTTGACAAACAGTAGAACATCGTCGAATTCTGTAAAAAGAAAAGGCAAAGCTTTGGATGAAGGACCATCAAAGGCTTAACACAAAGAAGAAGATGACAATTCGACATCAGTGAGAATATCAACAAGGAAGGATGTAATATATATTCGCAACAATATTACACCCACTCGTTTGAAAAGTATGCCGAAACTGCCAAAATCCGAGATGGAAATTCGTGTGACCTTATCTCAGATGGAGGTGGCAAGTACAGAAGCTGGAGCCTTCGTCTTCAATTATGGAAAATTGTTAAGTTTTTTGAGCTGAGTCCAGTCTACAATGCCTGGATCACCAGGAAATTATATTGATGGATGGTATTTCCAATATGCAGCGAAACACTTTCTGCAGTTATTCACGATCCACAGTTACTTGGGAGGTTCTTATATCCCAGTAGTGTTTAGCCTTATAAAAAGAAGAGAACATATTTGAAAATTATACAGTGTGTTCGAGATGAATGTAGGAAGAGGCAACTGTCTTTTAATCCAAAATGGCTGGTAACTGACTTCATCCATAAGAGTATCAAAGTTGCCTTCCCTTCAGTCAAGATTACTACCGTATTTTAGGGACTATAAGACCCTACTGATCATAAGACACACCTTAATTTTTAAGCAATTTCTTTTAAAAATAACATTTTTATCATTTTTATTATTAGACTGAGAAGCCAGACTAAAAAAAAATTCTTAGTTTATAAAACCAAACCAATCTTCAAAATCCCTGAAAATCGTCATCGGAACTTTGTTCTTCTTCTCCTTCTTCTTCGTCGACATCGTTGTCTTCTTCATATATAAGATGACCTTCACATCTACATCCACACCATACTCCGCAAGCCACCTAATGGTGTGTGGCGATGGGTACTTTCGGTACCACTATCTGATCCCTCCAACCCTGTTCCACTCGCGAATAGTGCGTGGGAAGAATCATTGTCAGTAAGCCTCTGTATTGGCTCTAATTTCTCGAATTTTCTCCTTGTGGTCAGTACGCGAGATGTATGTGGGGGGAAGTAATATGTTGGCCGACTCCTCCTGAAAAGTGCTGTCCCGAAATTTCAATAGTAACTCTCTCCGTGATACACAACGCGTCTCTTGTATCGTCTACCAGTGGAATTTGTTTAGCATCTCCGTAACGCTCTCTCGCCGGCTAAACGATCCCGTGACGAAACACGCCGCTCTTCATTGGATCTTCTCTATCTCTTCTATCAGTCCTATATGATAGAGATCCCAGATGAATGAACAATACTCAAGAATCGGGCGAACAAGCGCCTTATAAGGCATTTCTTTTGCGCATGAGTTACATTTCCTTATTTCCTTAAGATTCTTCCGATGAATCTGAGGCTGGAGTCCGCTTTTCCTACTATCTGTTTTATATGATCATTCCACTTAAGTGGATAGTTACGCCTAGATGTTTTACGGCAGACACTGTCTCCAGCTGTTTTTCTTCAATAGTGTAGCTGCCACTAAGACTGTTAGTTGTGCCGCACCTCTTCAAAGATTTAATGATAATGTCTTCTCTCACTCTAGGCCACAATTGTTTTATCCACTGACATGTTTGACTGCAGGTAGTTTTAAAGCTCCCTTCGGTGTGAGTTCAGGTTAGGTTTCGTCGATTATCCACTTGTTTCTTTCCTCTCTCATATACTCTTTAAGTGGTTTATTCGTCGAGGCACCAGGAGGTTGCAATTCTGCAATAAGTCCTCCCGGAATAACAGCAAACTCTATAATTCCCTGTTTCTTTCACAGAATTTTTGGAATGACTAATAAACTGATCTTGCCCAAGAAGAGAACTCTTCTTCAAGAAAGCACTTTTCCTTGTCTCACACACGCTGTTAATCTATAATTTTATACCATCTTCGTCCATCCAACCCTTGTCATGTACGTGAACAACAACGCTTGGTTTTATTTCAGACGGTTTTGCCATTGTTGTGCTCATGAAAATGATCATTGGATTAAGTTTAGTACCATTAGCACAACACGAAAGGACAACTGTGTAGTGCAATTTTTCACGTCCACTTGTTTCCATAGCTACAGTTTTAGAGCCTTTCATGACAACAGTTTTGTTACTCGACACATCAAATGTCACGGAAGTTTCGTCCATATTCACTATTTGGCTTACTACCACACTGGATTTCTTTCGATGTTTAATAATAAAGCGATGGAAAGATAATATTCTCTCTTAATACTCTTGTGGTGTTTTTTGAGATATTTTGGTTTTGGTTCGCTTTATAAACCTATAGCACCAACCAATTCCACCACTAACGTCTGTTAAGTTCCACTGCAGCGATAGCTTATGAGCGTGTTCAAAATGTCTCTGAGCACTATGGGACTTAACATCTGAGGTCATCAGTCCCCTAGAACTTAGAACTACTTAAACATAACTAACCTAAGGACATCACACACATCCATGCCCGAGGCAGGATTCGAACCTGTGACCGTAGCGGTCGCGCGGCTCCAGACTGAAGCGCCTAGAACCGCTCGAACACGGCGGCCCGCCTATGAGCGTGTATTTGGATCATTTTTGTTTTGATTCCAATTCCATTTTGACGGTGTCAAAATGGTTCAAATGGCTCTGAGCACTATGGGACTTAACTTCTGAGGTCATCAGCCCCCTAGAACTTAGAACTACTTAAACCTAACCAACCTAAGGACATCACACGCATCCATGCCCGAGGCAGGATTCGAACCTGCGACCGCAGCGGTCGCGTGGTTCCAGACTGTAGTACCTAGAACCGCTCGGCCGCCCCAGCCGGCTTGACGGTGTCCTTGAATCCATTTCAATACATCATCTTCTAGTTTTGGCCATTTTGCACTCAGTCCTTTATTTACACATTTAGTCTTCCTCAAATTTTTGAGTTCTTTATTAGTATCCTGCCAATCGAGAATGTTGTTTTCTGTTGGGGGAGGGCGGAAATGCCTCTTAGCTACTTGTTCCCATGTTCTTCTGCATATGCTGTTACTTTCAATTTATAGCCCGCATCATATGAATACCTTTTATTTTTTTCCAGTACAAAACTGGCTATTAACAAAAATATTGTACTGTTACTGATAACACAAATCACTTTCAATTCAAGTTCACTGGCACCGTAGACTGCAACGACACGTCATTGGCTAGACAGTGTTCTGGGTCTGTGATGACGGGATAGAGGAAGACAGTGCTCGCAATTTTGTGAATCCCCGCAACTCATGTTTGTCGCATCGTTGTACTACTGCCGCCAGTTGAATTCAATGTTGCCAGACAGAGATAAGTTTCCCGCGGCATCCAATATATGACCATTTTTAGGACTGGAGAGAATTTTAAATCAAACACTGGAAATTTTTATACTAAATTCGATTATAAGACGCACTTGAATTTTGAAGGCAATTTTTCGAAGACAAAAGTGCGTCTTATTGCCCGTAAAATACGGCAGTTGTTGGTTTCACCCGGCTCTAGCATGGTAACTACCGTTGTAACTGTTATTTTAAGAAAACCGTATTACTGCTGAACGATAAACGGCCACAATTAGTTCATAATATTATTTGACTTTAAAAATATCGCACAAAGTATAATACAGTTATTCCTAGAATTACGTTACTTCCAAAATTAGCGATTCATCTTTCACGCTACCGAAAGTGATGCATATTTCTTAATTCACATACCTTAAATGCTTTTTCCTTTTAAATTACCATAAACATTTTGCTCCATATTTCAGGTGGCGAAAACCACATACAATTGGTTTGGCTTCGATGTACAAAGGTCAGAACAGTTGAAACGTCCCCTTAGAAAAATTATACATGACTGTGTTTAAACTGACACACAATATTTTTAGCGCAACGCAATCTGACTTTCAAAAATCCCTACAAAAGAATGGCCCTGACTAACATTAACCTATACCTTTCACAAATCACTTACCTCACAAAAATCTTCGTTACTTGAACTACTGCAATACAGCGAGCGCCACTACTGCCAGCTAAATAAAAGATTCAAACTACGGAAGGCACTAACTACTGATAGGCATAGTTAGCAAATGAAAGATTTTAATAGAGATAGTGTCGAAAAATCATAATATACATAGCAGTTCATGACATCCAGTCTTATAAATTTCCAAACTCCGCCATTTCTCTCCCCACATCCACCACTGCTGGCGGCTCACCTCCAACTGCGCAACGCTACGCGCTGTTCACATCCAGCTGCCGCTGCCCAACACTACAATGGCAGACAACAAGGCAAACCAGCCACAGACTGCACACAGCACAGCCAGTGATTTTCATACAGAGCGCTACATGGCGTTACCAATGAAGAAAACTGTGGTGTCACCGCCAGACACCACACTTGCTAGGTGGTAACTTAAATCGGCCGCGGTCCTGTAGTACATGTCGGACCCGCGTGTCGCCACTGTGTAATCGCAAACCTAGCGCCACCACATGGCAGGTCACAAGACACGGACTAGACCTCGCCCCAGTTGTACGGACGACATAGCTTGCGACCAGACGTACGAAGCTTTCCTCTCATTTGCCGAGAGACAGATATAATAGCCTTCAGCTTAGTCCATAGCTACTACCTAGCAAGGCGCCATTTGTATCAGTGCTTATAGCTTACTAATATTCGAGAGATGTATTCCAACAAGAGAATAAAAGTTAAGTAACATCTACGTACTTTTCTTCTTATTCATTGATAAGTCTCATGTTCCAGAACTTCAAGCCCGTCTGCGTTAGTTTAGCGTGCACCTAGCTACCTCATTGTGTCTATGCTGTATGAGCTAGACACAACAAAAACCTAAACAGCCTACTTACACAGTGAAAAAGGCCAGTGGCTACATTACATACTTAAGCTTAGTTACATAAATCCCCAAGATGTTCCTGATTTTCTTGCTGACCTTCCCTCAGCATACAGCCACAAAACCAAATATTCACCAAATTTGTCGATTATCTAACTGATGAAGAAGATGTACTATTTCCTTATCAGGTCTGGGCAGCAGAATGTGGTTCGTATTGGAGAACGACTAATGCTTGTGAAAGCTTTCACTCCCAGTTCAAAGCTTCCTGTAAATCTCATCACGCAAACATCAAGTTTGTGAAAAGTCTGCCGACCGTAGTGGCCGAGCGGTTCTAGGCGCTTCAGTCTGGAACCGCGCGACCGCTACGGTCGCAGGTTCGAATCCTGCCTCGGGCATGGATGTGTGTGATGTCCTTAGGTTAGTTAAGTTTAAGTAGTTCTAAGTTCTAGGGGACTGATGACCTCAGATGTTAAGTCCCATAGGGCTCAGAGCCATTTGAACCATTATTTGAAAAGTCTGAAGCATGAACGAACTGAGTCTACATAAGAATTAACCACATCATCAAAACGGGATCAAAAACCAGGAAGAGGCAAGCTTTCCTACAACCGAAATTAGATTTACTCAGAAACAGTGAAACTGGCAAATCATAATTTGTAAACTGTGTATCATACAAATCAGCCGCGAGCAGAATGTAAGATAAATTGAATGCGGTGGTTTTGAGGAAATATGTAATAAAATCTTTGTGTTTATTACGAATCTCAGCCAGCTACACTGCTCTTTAAATGGTTTTTATTTTATAAATTATTCAAATGAGTCCACTTCGGCATATTGCCATCATGAGGCGCTCTATAAATACATAAGTAAGTGATGGTCTTAATATAATGGTCTGCAACTATGAACAAAAAAGTTATAATAAGTCGTTAGGTGTTTTTACCTTACGTGTAATATAGTTGCTGCCATGAACCGTCTTTTTTTTAGAACTGTTAGTTTCTCCTTAGATGTAGACTGGAGATGTGTATCTGCTTTTAGTTGGTTTTCATGTACGCTATTTTTCTTCTTGGCAGCGTAGATGACAGTGGACCAGCGATATTACATGTTTACATAGTTACCATTATAAATAAGTGATGTGTGGAAATTCGGATGTTTTTTAATTATTTGATAAGATTGGTTCTAATTATGTTTTGTCTGGAATTTGATTTAGTTTTATCTGATATTTTTATTTTATGTTTTTATTTTCTCGTAATAATTTTGTTGTTTATGATTTTTGTTGGTGTTACGTCTTTGTTTTTACCAAGCCTATAAAAATAATAAACATCCGAATTTCCACACATCACTTATTTTGAATGGTAACTATGTAAACATATAGTATCGCTTATGCACTGTCATCCAAGCTGTCAAGAAGAAAAATGGCAGACATGAAAACCACCTAAAATCAGATACACATGTCCAGTGTACATCTAAGGAGAAACTAACAGTTCTAAAAATGATGGGAAATAGTAGCAACGATATTACATGTAATGTAAAAAAGCCTAACGATGTATTATAATTATTCTGACCATAGTTGCAGGCCATTATATTAAGACCACCAATTCCTCAGGTATTTACAGAGCACCTGATGACGGCAAAATGCCGAAATGGCCTCATCGTGAATAATTGATAAAATGAATACAATTTAAAGAACACTGTAGCCGAGTAAAATTTATAATAATCACGACATTAGAAGGCATATTTTGCACTGCGATTACCAAAGAACAAAAGTTATGGACTTCAGTGTGTTTGTGTTTATGTTTGTTTTCTTTTAAATCTTGTTCACTGGTCTGGTATTTACATTACGCTTTAAAAACGTTTTAAATAGAAGAGTGTGCCAAATTTCTGTAGTTGGTCTGCCATGAGCATGTAGAAGTTGCCGAATTCAGGCGAGCTTTTGCCCGCGGATAGGGGATTGGGCGGTGGGGGGGGGGGGGAGAGGGGGGAAGAGGAGGGGGATCTACGATAGTCATATTGGAGCCTGTGACCTCACAAGCGACAGACTGGTGAAGTTCATATGTAACGAAGAGTGCCATCAGCAGGATTTATTTTGAAACAGCTTAAAAGTAAGATAGTAATAATCCAATTTCTATCAATCGAATGCATTTACGCCTTTTCTTATTGGTTTGATGATGGCTTTTTAATTTTAAGTTCCGATTGTTTCATTTTATCGATCTGGTGTTATTTTAGCTCTCTAAGAACAACAATAATAGTTTTCTTAGAATATGGAAACGTGTTATTTTTTATATAACAATTTTAGTTCAAACTCAATGAAATATTTTTAAAAATTGTGATCAATATTCCGTAAGAATGTACGTTTGGAGCACAGCATTGTGTGATAGTGAAACACGGACTATGGGAAAATGAGAACAGAAGAGAATCGAAGCATCTGAGATGTGGTGCTACTGACGAATATTGAAAATTAGGTGGACTGACAATGTAAGGAATGAGGTTCTGCGCAGAATCGGCGAGGAAAGGAATATATGGAAAACACTGACAAGAAAAAATGACAATACGATAGGACATGTGTTAAATCAGGGAATATTTGCATGGTAATAAAGGAAGCTGCAGAGGGTAAGAACATTGGAGGAAGACAGAGATTGGAATACATTCTGCAAATAATTGAGGACGTAGGTAACAGGTGCTACAGTGAGATGAAAATATTGACGCACGAGAGGAAATCGTGGCGGGACATGTCAAACCAATCAGAAGACTGATGACTCAAAAGAAAATCAGTAAGGAACACGCCCCATTATTCCTTTGTAGTATTAACATTGTAGTGCATAAAAGGAAACATAGATGTATTTCAACATTAGTTGGTGTATTGCAGCCAAGTAGATGTGTAGAAGTATTTAACAATCCACTCTTATGGGAATCAAAACACCAATGTGAAAAGAAACAAGAATTTATATTAAATCATAATGACAATTAGTTATTGCTTTTTATGGAAAGGAATGTTGCACTTCATGCCCAAGCCAGTATTGCATTTTACACACCCCGCTTTAGCAATTTTCACTGCGCATCTCCTTCCCTTCATATTTTCAATCTCTATGAAGGAACAATCAATTCAGTGTACGTCATTCAAAAATCTTGTCGATATCTCTGTGCAAAGAGCCATTTGTCAGTTTTGCATGAGTTCAGTCTCAGCTGAGTAATGGCAAGCAATTTCTCTTCTGAAATCAACTTCTCTCTAAAAAATGGTTCAAATGGCTCTGAGCACTATGGAACTTAACTTCTGAGGTCATCAGTCCCCTAGAACTTATAACTACTTAAACCTAACTAACCTAAGGACATCACACACATCCATGCCCGAGGCATGATTCGAACCTGCGACCGTAGCGTCAACTTTTCTCTTCTATGTCTTTGTCTCTCCACACACCTGCCAGCTTTTGTTTACTGCGGATTCCAAAAGCCACGCCGGCCAGAGAGGCCGAGCGGTTCTAGGCGCTACAGTTCGGAACCGCGCGACCGCTACGGTCGCAGGTTTGAATCCTGCCTCGGGCATGGATGTGTGTGATGTCCGTAGGTTAGTTAGGTTTAAGTAGTTCTAAGTTCTAGGGGACTGATGACCTCAGAAGTTAAGTCCCATAGTGCTCAGAGCCATTTGAGCCAAAAAGCCACGTCAGTAATCATAAGTGGCGCTTCTTCCTCTGGTTGATAATCCATGTTCATCCAGTCCGGCGCACCCATTTTTTATTGCAGGACGTTAACGTCTGGCAGAGAAATTTTCCAAGACTGAAATGAATAAAACGTGGCAACTATGGATAGTCAATAAAAGAGCCTAAAAAGTTCACGTACAGCTCACGTGTACTTCACACCAAGACAGCTGTGTGAAATTATGTTTTAAATTAAATTATTATAGTTGCTTTTAGATCTATTTCAAGTTAAACTAGCACTGAAATAAATTTAGTAAAAAAGAAAGAAAAATTCTCAATAAGCCAGTATCAGTACACTGGAGAGATTGCGCGCTTTCCAAACGTCTTTTCGAATCAGTGGTACGCTGAGTTGAACAAGCAGACCCTCCTACTAGAAGCAGCAATACCATTCCCATTGTGCCGTCTACGGAACTATGGGTTTAGTTTCGCCTAGGTTGGTCATGCTTACTCTCGTTGGGTCGCGGGATGTCAGCTGGAGCTGGAGCCCTAAGGTGGTGCGAGGACGAAGTGAGCGGCGGACGCAGCGGAGTGCTGGAGTTGTGTTGTGGACGAGCAAGTGGCGTACAGGAATGCTGGACATGAGTATAACCCGCCGGCTGCACGTGAAGACTGCTTCTGCATGATGCTGTGTCACTGAGGCACTGTGTTCGGCCAGCGTTACCACCCGGCCTGTTCTCTGTTCATTCGCCCGCAGCGCGCCGCTAGTGGATGACATTTGCTTCTTGTGGGACTCAATTCACCCACGGCAGACTGAGTTGAGGCTGCTTATTGACGAACGAGAATAAGGTTCTGTATGCTTTTCGTATGAGCAGGTCGCATGTGAATATTGATGCTATCTAGTATTCGCAAACAAGCTTCGTGCCCTGTCAATGCTTGTAGAAGCGCCTGTGTTTATGCGTTGTGCGTCGCTGGTGTCTAATACTGCCCTGTTGGAGGTGCGACCTGGTATGTTGTCTGCTTTTTTTTAGTTTGACTGAACGGGCTGGACGATCCGTTTTTGAGGACTGGATTAAACGGGAGCACCGCCAGGGACCCAAACCTAAAGGGAAGGACCCGTTTCTTATATATATATATATATATATATATATATATATATATATATATATATATATATATATTACAAAACAGTATTCCTACCAGAAGCACTTTATGCTGCAGAAACTACGGTGATTCATGGTCATACTAAGATCAGAGAGATTGAAAAGCAGGAAAGAAAAATTCTGAGGAAAATATATGGACCAGTGTTTCGGGAAGGAATTTGGATGAAGAGGCCAACTAGAGAAATTTACAAAGACACATGAACAATAACAGACACCATTAGAAAGAGAAGGATGAAGTTTTATGGACATACCAGCAGGATGAATAAAAGCAGGCTCACAAGACAAATCTTTGAGATAGTAAACAAGAGCAAAAACAAGACAAAGTGGATCACTGAAGCAGAAGAAGACATTAAAGAACTGAGGATCACACAAGACAACATAAACAATAGAGAACAGTTTAGAAACATCATACAGAAACACACACTTAAACAAGAACATACGGAGAACAGACGGGAAAAAGATCGTCGGAAGAACGCTACAGTCTGGAACCGCGTGACCTCTACGGTCGCAGGTTCAAATCCTGCCTCGGTCATGGATGAGTGTGATGTCCTTAGGTTAGTTAGGTTTAAGTAGTTCTAAGTACTAGGGGACTGATGACCTCAGAAGCTAAGTCCCATAGCGCTCAGAGCCATTTGAACCATTTTTTTTAAATGTCTGCGTGCAGCTGCTAGAATGAGATGAAGTTGCAACATGATTTCTGTGACTTATTTGTCTCGTCAGTCCTGATTTAAGAATCTAAGCAGATCGATGTCGCCAGCTTAGTCACGATCGTAAAGCCAGGAACATTCTTTCTGAAACTCGACAACCTACTTTATAGCTCCAGGCGAATACGCTTTATCTGTCAGTGTGTATGTTTACAGCCTAACGCCGTCCAGGACAGAAGGAACCACCCACCGTGGCGGCAGGCGTTCGTGTGCGCCGCTCGGATTCGCCGCGTCGGCCGCAGCTGCCGGCTTTCCCTCTGGCGAGGGCGGAATGCGACGAGCCGCTTAAGCCGGCGCTGATTAATTGCGCTTCCCGCTTCACTTTCCTCAGCAGCGCCAGCGACGCAGACGTATTGCCGGTCTTAAGCGAGACAATTTGTTCCTCTGAAGCACAGATGGCAGACTATTAGTCTCCCGGGAGTGGTGGTAGCGACGTGAAAAGCGAGCCACTTGGGACCGGGCCGGACGATCTTCCGAACAGCTGAGCGTCGTCATCCGCCCTTGGATGCAATCGTGACCCCTGGGACGGTTACGACATGCCTCCGACGTTGACTAAAAGAAAATGATTCGGGCGTAGTTAATCAAGGGGCTTCATAACCTCGTGTTATCCCGCCAGTCCGCAGGACTCTCGGACTCTTCTTCCCAAAGATCACACCAGAAAGTTCCAGTTTTCTAAGTAACAGTAGTACTCTCCTCGAAAAGTTGTGTGTGTAGGATGTCGGCTCAGCTCGAGTGCAACAGGGGTCAGTTCTGAACACGATTGTTTCCTTGTATCTCATCCTCTACATGTCATACAGTCGGATGAGTACCATATACAGGGTGTTTCAAAAATGACCGGTATATTTGAAACGGCAATAAAAACTAAACGAGCAGCGATAGAAATACACCGTTTGTTGCAATATGCTTGGGACAACAGTACATTTTCAGGCGGACAAACTTTCGAAATTACAGTAGTTACAATTTTCAACAACAGATGGCGCTGCAAGTGATGTGAAAGATATAGAAGACAACGCAGTTTGTGGGTGCGCCATTCTGTACGTCGTCTTTCTGCTGTAAGCGTGTGCTGTTCACAACGTGCAAGTGTGCTGTAGACAACATGGTTTATTCCTTAGAACAGAGGATTTTCCTGCTGTTGGAATTCCACCGCCTAGAACACAGTGTTGTTGCAACAAGACGAAGTTTTCAACGGAGGTTTAATGTAACCAAAGGACCGAAAAGCGATACAATAAAGGATGTGTTTGAAAAATTTCAACGGACTGGGAACGTGACGGATGAACGTGCTGGAAAGGTAGGGCGACCGCGTACGGGAACCACAGAGGGCAACGCGCAGCTAGTGCAGCAGGTGATCCAACAGCGGCCTCGGGTTTCCGTTCGCCGTGTTGCAGCTGCGGTCCAAATGACGCCAACGTCCACGTATCGTCTCATGCGCCAGAGTTTACACCTCTATCCATACAAAATTCAAACGCGGCAACCCCTCAGCGCCGCTACCATTGCTGCACGAGAGACATTCGCTAACGATATAGTGCACAGGATTGATGACGGCGATATGCATGTGGGCAGCATTTGGTTTACTGACGAAGCTTATTTTTACCTGGACGGCTTCGTCAATAAACAGAACTGGCGCATATGGGGAACCGAAAAGCCCCATGTTGCAGTCCCATCGTCCCTGCATCCTCAAAAAGTACTGGTCTGGGCCGCCATTTCTTCCAAAGGAATCATTGGCCCATTTTTCAGATCCGAAACGATTACTGCATCACGCTATCTGGACATTCTTCGTGAATTTGTGGCGGTACAAACTGCCTTAGACGACACTGCGAACACCTCGTGGTTTATGCAAGATGGTGCCCGGCCACATCGCACGGCCGACGTCTTTAATTTCCTGAATGAATATTTCGATGATCGTGTGATTGCTTTGGGCTATCCGAAACATACAGGAGGCGGCGTGGATTGGCCTCCATATTCGCCAGACATGAACCCCTGTGTCTTCTTTCTGTGGGGACACTTGAAAGACCAGGTGTACCGCCAAAATCCAGAAACAAAATTAACAGCTGAAGCAGTACATCTCATCTGCATGTGAAGCCATTCCGCCAGACACGTTGTCAAAGGTTTCGGGTAATTTCATTCAGAGACTACGCCATATTATTGCTACGCATGGTGGATATGTGGAAAATATCGTACTATAGAGTTTCCCAGACCGCAGCGCCATCTGTTGTTGAAAATTGTAACTACTGTAATTTCGAAAGTTTGTCCGCCTGAAAATGTACTGTTGTCCCAAGCATATTGCAACAAACGGTGTATTTCTATCGCTGCTCGTTTAGTTTTTATTGCCGTTTCAAATATACCGGTCATTTTTGAAACACCCTGTATATGGAGTATCAAAACACCGATTTCGTTCGCGCTATGTGCTGTCTTCGAGTAGAACATGAGTAATCGGTAATTAAAAGTAACACCAGAACTGCAGAGCACAGGAAAAGTGTATCCGTTAGTAATTATTTTACATATCTCGCGTAGGCATTAAAAAAGTTTCAAAAGCCTATGCTGACGACTTAAATGTTTTAACCAGGAGAAGAGAAGATCTGAGTGTTTTGAAAACTACATTGGACCAGTACATTCAGGCCTCAGGAGCAGTGATCAGTGAGACCAAAAATTCCTTGATAAACTTAAGAGGTTTTGCAAAGATGAAATTAGACTGGGCAAAAAACGCGGAGCAACACACATACTTAGGCATCGTCTTCCATAAGTGTCCTCTTAAAATGAATGCCATATATTGGAAAGCAGGGTTACATAATATTAGATCCGACACAATAGAATACAGATGCAGAGACCTGAGCGGCTTGCAGAAGGTTCAGTTTGTTAATATACTATTCTGGCAAAAGCGCTTTATTTAGGACAATCTTTGTCTATCCCCAAAGGCAGAGTCGATAACGACTGACTTATGTGGTTATATTTGGCAAGGGCACCTATTCCGAGTCACATCTACTGCTTTACCACTAAACATTAGCGAAGGAGACCTAGGTCTAATAGATATTTACAAAAAAACGACAGCTTTGTACTTAAAGAGAAATTTAGAGTGCACTGAAAAATCATCCGGGCACCATTACTGCTGCACTGCTGAAAGCGACAGAGCCAAAGAGGCTCGATCCACCGACTAATGTCGCATAGATCGATCCTAAATTAAAACATGTACGACGATTCTACATCGAACTAAGCTATATCAGCTAAGCGAAGAGATCAGTCAGACGCAAACAACCGTTCGCTTTCTTTTGTAGAAGTGATAATGCAGAATATGAAACGGAACAAAATTGAAGAGAAACATCCAGATAAGAATTGGAAGACAGCCTGGAAAAATCTCGCCACAAATGTTTTATCAAGTGAAGCGGACGACACCTGGTACAGAGTCGTTAATAATATAGGAGTACAAATGAGAGGCTACATCCCATTGGTTTATGCGACACAAATCTACATCAAAAATGCCTTCTTGTTGACATGCTCTCACACAGATTTACATGTGGTTGCTATTTAGATAGATGGAAGGGCATCAAAGAAAAAAGAGCTATGCTAAAACGAACTGATAGTATATATGTAGAAATCTCTGACTTGTTGGTTACAGATCAAGCAGCTTATCCCTACATGAAAAACAACGCTATAATGTGGCTTTTCGGGAATTATATCAATTATACTATTAACAAGAAAGGAGATGACAGCCTACTGGATTTCTTGTTGTGGTCTTCAGTACTGAGACTGGTTTCATGCAGCTCTCCATGCTACTCTATCCTGTGCAAGCTTCTTCACCTCCCAGTACTTACTGCAATCTACATCCTTCTGAATCTGCTTAGTGTATTCATCTCTTGGTCTCCGTCTACAATTTTTACCCTCCATGCTGCCCTTGAAACGTCCCCTTTGAACAATCATACATGACTGTGCTTAAACTGACACACAATATTTTTTAGCGCAACGCAATCTGACTTTCAATAATCCCTACAAAAGAATGGCCCTGACTAACATTAACCTATACCTTTCACAAATCACTTACAAAAATCTCCGTTACTCGAACTACTGCAATACAGCGAGCGCCACTACTGCCAGCTAAATAGAAGATTCTAACTACTGAAGGCACTAACTACTGACAGGCATAGTTAGCAAATGAAAGATTTTAATAGAGAACAAACAATGTATTTACCTTAATAGTCATAATATATATAGCAGTTCATGACATCCAGTCTTACAAATTTCAAAACTCCGCCATATCTCTCCCCATATCCACCACTGCTGGCGGCTCACCTCCAACTGCGCAACGCTACGCGCTGTTAACATCCAGCTGCCCAACACTACAATGGCAGACAACAATGCAAACCAGCCACAGACTGCACACAGCACAGCCAGTGATTTTCATACAGGGCGCTACGTGGCGTTACCAATATGAAAAACTAAACAGCCTACTTTCATAGCCCCCATGGTCCCCACAAAAATTTTTACAAATTGTTTTGGGCAGTGGCCTGTAATGATTTGATAAAATTTTTCATAATTACAATAAAAAAGATATCAAATGCACACACTTATTGATACAATGTTGGTCAAAAGCTAAAATTTTCTCACAGTCCATAAAGACAGTCCTGATCATTCATCACAGTAAAATTGCAGTGTTTTCTTTTTCTCAAAGTCTGGGCAGTAAAAGAGAATGCACACGGAAGTAGTGGATTTCCATGCAGTCTTGAAGAAGTAGTGTTGTCCTTCCAACGGAAAGACAGTGCTGACTCTTGACATGCAGACAGGTAATGGGCCACAACAGAGCAAACCCACAGCAGAGTCAGTCGAAGTTTTGAAGAATATTGGTAGGTAGGTCATCACAGAGCAGACCCACTGCAGTCCTGGTAGAGATTATGGTATTGGTGGGCCATCAGAGGTGCAGACCCACTGTAGTCCTTGTAGAGACGGCTAGCAACCATCTATTGCGACTGTGCAGGTGCACAATCACCATCGAAGAGTTTTGCAGACAATATAGCAAGTCCATAAACCATCACTTGTGTACTCACAAAACTTTTTGGAATGTCCTTAGAACCAGCAATTCTGTTATCCAGTCCCTTGCTGAATTATCAACACACGTGCAAACACTAACAGTCGCTACTTCTCACATATTGTCCATATACTATGACCAACAGAAACGTGTGCAGTGAAATGTAACTTACAAGTTACTTAATTTGATGAACTGGTGTCAATTACAATTTTATAACATAAGAATACAATAAGAAAGGTACAAAATACATCATTAAAGAACATAATAGTACAGATAACATTTGTAGTAAAACAGGCTTTACAAAAGAATAGAAATAAACATGTACATCAGTGTTACAGGAATTATGACATAAGTAAATATATAAAATAATGAGAATAGTTTTCGAAACATTAATTTCACACATGAGCATTGAAACAGAACAGAACTAATAATGTGTAAACATCTTTACAAAGAAAATGACATATTATAAATGCGAATTATATTTGAGGATAACAGTATTCCTCATCATAGTGAATGTAGCTTAGTACTAGAAAAATTCTACAACATAAATCTTATTAGCTAAACACATAAAGACAGGAAAAAGACAAATACACAAGGATACATAAACACATAGCAGAATAACACAGGAGAAAAGGACAGGGTTTGTTTTCAGTGTAACATTTGGTACTGCAGTCCAACACAAAACTTCATTCCATAGATCTTTCGCCTTATTTCAACATTTGTTTCCACCAAAAAAAAAAAAAAATCCTATCCAAGCATGCTTTCTGTATTCTGTTCACATCCTCTTTCAAAAATAGTTTTTCTCCACTGTGCACTACTTTTTTGGCGAAACCATTTTCTTATAGCTTCTCAATGCATTTCTTCCAATTCATCATAGTTAGTTTCTTATATAGTCTACCCCTCTTAAGCTAACTTAAATCTACTGAGCTCAGATGCTAAACTAAGGGACGAGGCAATGCAGCAGCACAAAACAATTAACACAAACAGCAATGACAAAAAATTCAAATTGGCAAAGCAAGCTGCAGTATATATAAATTAGCAAAGCAATTGCAATATTACAACTAATATAAGGCAAAGTGCAGCAAACAAGAAAAATAAATCCGTAGTAAAACTGGCTTAATAGAGTAATACAAAGTCAAATTCAGTAACATTATGCCTGGCAAACAGCAGCAGCAAATGAAATAACTTGTACCTAAACATGACAAAGCTCAAGCAGAAAAAAATAGTACGCTGAAGACAACAATGCAGATAAGGGAATGTCTATCCACATCTTAATGTCTATGTAATTAAAGTGGTGCACCACAACTTCATCTAAAAAAAATTACCAAGTACTTGAAAAGAAAGTTATGTATGCAGTTACTGTTATTAGTCCTTTCTTATTATTCTTTCCTTTCCAAGTGCTCCTTTCTTGAAGAACGTGGATCATAAAATAAGTATTTAATAGATCTGTTGACAGAAAGTGTTCACATCAGCAAATGCATTTAAGTTTATTTTATAAAACCAATGCTGCAACACAGCTGGAAACTAGATATCAAATGAAATAAACAACTATGAAAAGCAAAGCATAAAAATATCATTCAATAGTCATGTGACATTTCATAAGTTAGTAGAAATTCTCTCAACTCTCGTAGAAAGACGCTTGTCATAATCAGGTGTGCAGATGTAAGTATCTTTCCAAGTAATGAGCGTGTCGTATTTGCGATGCTTTCTACAAAGGAATGTCAATATTGAGGATAATGGCATCATTTTTTTCCACCTGTGCCTCTGAAAAGGCACACACTAATGGCTTTTTCTCCAGGCGTCTGACACACCTGGGCGCCACCTGGGTCACTTAGCTTCCTTACCGAAATATTTACGACAGCAGTTTGCGCTACAGTGACAGTCTCATATAAAAAAAGTTTCAGAGGTCGAGAACTTGCGTTACGAATGTGTAGAAACAAAATCCTTTAAATATAACAGCGTCCAAAAACGTTTTGCCGGCATTGTAATACATTCACACATTTACATACATTCCATAACTCTTAAAGTACGATTCTTGGTTTCCAACAATCTTTTTCACAAACCAGAGTCCCTAACCACTACTCATTATTCCTTACCTTATTACACAGATACATATTCGTCGACACTTTTTCAATATATCATAACAAATACGTAGCATAATCAAATTCCTCATATAACATCAGCTTATTGATCATAAACATACCTCAACAGCATAATACACATTGTCATCGTAATAATAACATCATAACACCTCAGTCAAATCTCAAAATCGTCGTAGCTTCCTCCAATAATATCAAAACCTAAAGAAAATTCTCTACTCATGTCAATAGTGTCATCCACCTCAAACGTACTTTAAAAATCATGATCCCATACCAAATACATCATTCAAAAAATATGAACAGTTCCCAAAGTATAGAAAAAATACAATTTTATAAATGTGAAGTTATCCAACTGTGTAATTACGTAAACATCTGTCACTGATTTAGTAAAAAGATGTTTGTTTCTCTGTCAAATAATCAGATAGCTGTGTAATTTATGTGTTAGAGAAATATGGTACCAATGTGTAAAGCGGTATAAGCAAATACCATATTAGCTAGGGCTCCTTGTGCTTGCTAAACACATGGCACACAAAGTAAGCATGTACCCCCTGAGGATTAATTTAATTATACCCTCAGGTGTTACAGATTACAGCAATGGAATGAAATGTATCACGGAAAACCTTTGTATCATTGTACTTCAAATATCTTTAAAAATAAATGTTTTAAGTACAAAATTAATCACTCAAATAAGTGTACTGTAACGCTAAACTGTGCGTCTTGTTGTAAGATAATCTCTGTGGAAGTGTCGTAGTTATCGTCCTCCGAAAGCTAAGTTCTGCAGAAGTCAATGTACTTACCTCATGATAAACAAAAGTGAAATGCTTTGCATATAGATATTTTAGTTATTACGCTTATTGCCATGATGAAGAAAGTACTGTGCTGTAACGTATTGTTGTGCTACGGAAAAGGCTGTCGCCTTGTAGCTATACCACAAAGTTCCTATTAAACATGTTTTACTTTCCAGAAGAATTCAGAAAAACTGTGAAGATATAAAGGAGATACAGCACAAAAGCAACAATGTATATTGTGACACACATTAGTAGCGTCGTGATATAATTGTGTAGCTGTCAAAGAAACCAAATGCTAAGTCATCTTTAATCCCACAGAAAGTTCTTAAAATAAAGAATGTCTTTTCAAGTAAACCAAAATGTTGCATTAAAATCTCATTATCAGTACTCTTGGTTCTTGACTGGATATTTAACTTCAGACATTGTTGCATGTTAACAGATTCTAAGTCTGACAAAGCATACTAGTAATGTAAAGTGAAAAGTTATATGGCAAAGACAAAGTTAAAAAGCAGATTATCTTTCAATAAACGGTTTTACATGTGAAATGTGGTGTAAACCTTTACTCTTCCTAGTACACAGAGTTTCAACTTCAACGCAATTATCATGTGGTATACGTCGGATTCTGTAAGGTCCATTGTAAACTAGAAAGAATTTGTGACTCAAGTGTTTCTTCTTATGTGACAATGAATGAGCTTTAATGAGGACTTTCTGACCAATATATAATTTCTTTGCATTTGCTTCACCGTGTAGTTTTCTCCTTTTTTCTGCTGCAGATTTTATATTTTTAATAGCCAAATCAATTATGTCTTTGTGTCGAAGTTTACGTGTATTCGGGAAAGGTACAAGCTCTCTGATTCTGTTCGGTGGTTCTTCATTCTTCAGTACAAGAGTAGGTGGTAAAGCACTGGAGTCATGAGGCATTTCATTCAGCACGTTTTGAAATAAGTGTAAATATCTGTCCCAATGCTGATGCTTTCTGTGACAATAAAGTCTGCAAAGCTTATTGATTTCTTTCATAATCCGTTCGGAAGGGTTACAATGTGGTGAGTACAATGAAATAAAAACAGGTTTGATTTTATGATTCCGAAGCATGCGTGACCAAACAGCAGATCTGAATTGCGGTCCGTTATCTGAAATGATAACACTTGGTTCAAGAATCATAAAAGAAGGTTGTATACCTGGAAGAATCCTGGAGATACTAACAGGTATCGGATAGATTATATAATGGTAAGACAGAGATTTAGGAACCAGGTTTTAAATTGTAAGACATTTCCAGGGGCAGATGTGGATTCTGACCACAATCTATTGGTTATGAACTGCAGATTGAAACTGAAAAAACTGCAAAAAGGTGGGAATTTAAGGAGATGGGACCTGGATAAGCTGAAAGAACCAGAGGTTGTAGAGAGTTTCAGGGAGAGCACAAGGGAACTTGACAGGAATGGGGGAAAGAAATACAGTAGAAGAAGAATGGGTAGCTCTGAGGGATGAAGTAGTGAAGGCAGCAGAGGATCAAGTAGGTAAAAAGACGAGGGCTCATAGAAATCCTTGGGTAACAGAAGAAATATTGAATTTAATTGATGAAAGGAGAAAATATAAAAATGCAGTAAATGAAGCAGGCAAAAGGGAATACAAACGTCTCAAAAATGAGATCGACAGAAAGTGCAAAATGGCTAAGCAGGGATGGCTAGAGGACAAATGTAAGGATGTAGAGGCTTGTCTCACTAGGGGTAAGATAGATACTGCCTACAGGAAAATTAAAGAGACCTTTGGAGAGAAGAGAACCACTTGTATGAATATCAAGAGCTCAGATGGCAACCCAGTTCTAAGCAAAGAAGGGAAGGCAGAAAGGTGGAAGGAGTATATAGAGGGTTTATACAAGGGCGATGTACTTGAGGACGATATTATGGAAATGGAAGAGGATGTAGATGAAGATGAAATGGGAGATAAGATACTGCGTGAAGAGTTTGACAGAGCACTGAAAGACCTGAGTCGAAACAAGGCCCCGGGAGTAGACAACATTCCATTAGAACTACTGACGGCCTTGGGAGAGCCATCCTGGCAAAACTCTACCATCTGGTGAGCAAGATGTATGAGACAGGCGAAATACCCACAGACTTCAAGAAGAATATAATAATTCCAATACCAAAGAAAGCAGGTGTTGACAGATGTGAAAATTACCGTACTATCAGTTTAATAAGTCACAGCTGCAAAATACTAACGCGAATTCTTTACAGACGAATGGAAAAACTGGTAGAAGTGGACCTCGGGGAAGATCAGTTTGGATTCCGTAGAAATGTTGGAACACGTGAGGCAATACTAACCTTACGACTTATCTTAGAAGAAAGATTAAGAAAAGGCAAACCTACGTTTCTAGCATTTGTAGACTTAGAGAAAGCTTTTGACAATGTTAACTGGAATACTCTCTTTCAAATTCTGAACGTGGCAGGGGTAAAATACAGGGAGCGAAAGGCTATTTACAATTTGTACAGAAACCAGATGGCAGTTATAAGAGTCGAGGGGCATGAAAGGGAAGCAGTGGTTGGGAAAGGAGTGAGACAGGGTTGTAGCCTCTCCCCGATGTTATTCAATCTGTATATTGAGCAAGCAGTAAAGGAAACAAAAGAAAAATTCGGAGTAGGTATTAAAATTCATGGAGAAGAAGTAAAAACTTTGAGGTTCGCCGATGACATTGTAATTCTGTCAGAGACAGCAAAGGACTTGAAAGAGCAGTTGAACGGAATGGACAGTGTCTTGAAAGGATGATATAAGATGAACATCTACAAAAGGAAAACGAGGATAATGGAATGTAGTCGAATTAAGTCGGGTGATGCTGAGGGAATTAGATTAGGAAATGAGACACTTAAAGTAGTAAAGGAGTTTTGCTATTTGGGGAGCAAAATAACTGATGATGGTTTAAGTAGAGAGGATATAAAATGTAGACTGGCAATGGCAAGGAAAACGTTTATAAGAAGAGAAATTTGTTAACATCGAGTATAGATTTAAGAGTCAGGAAGTCGTTTCTGAAAGTATTTGTATGGAGTGTAGCCATGTATGGAAGTGAAACATGGACGATAACCAGTTTGGACAAGAAGAGAATAGAAGCTTTCGAAATGTGGTGCTACAGAAGAATGCTGAAGATAAGGTGGGTAGATCACGTAACTAATGAGGAGGTATTGAATAGGATTGGGGAGAAGAGAAGTTTGTGGCACAACTTGAGTAGAAGAAGGGATCGGTTGGTAGGAAATGTTTTGAGGCATCAAGGGATCACAAATTTAGCATTGGAGGGCAGCGTGGAGGGGAAAAATCGTAGAGGGAGACCAAGAGATCAATACACTAAGCAGATTCAGAAGGATGTAGGTTGCAGTAGGTACTGGGAGATGAAGAAGCTTGCACAGGATAGAGTAGCATGGAGAGCTGCATCAAACCAGTCTCAGGACTGAAGACCACAACAACAACAACATCTGAAATGACTTTACTAACGTGTCCAACTTCACGTAAAAAATTTTTAACAAATGCTTTGGATACAGACCGTCCAGTGGCTTTACGTAACGGTGTGAAAGAAACAAATTTTGAAGTAAGTTCAACAGCGACTAGAACGTACGAAAATCCACTAGCTCTTCTGACAAGCGGTCCCAAGAGATCAACAGCAGCAAATTCTTTTAATTTAGAAGGAATGATAGGAAACGGCGGAGCACGATGGGAGATAGTAGATGGTTTCGCCTTTTGACAAAGTTTACAAATAGACAAGACTCTTCGAATTCTCTTTTCCATATTGTTAAACCAACAAATCGTTCGAAGAATATGATAACAATTTCGTGAGCCAAAATGTGCATAGCTGAAATGAATGTACCAAATGAGCTTATTAACAAAATCTTCAGGAATGCAAAGTACCCATGGCTTGTCATCAACAGTGCAGTGTTTGAACAGTATGTTGTTTCTAACCAGATAATAATGCCGAATCTGTGTGTGTGTCTTTTCATGCCATTTGGTTTTGATGTCTTTCCAAATCGGATCTTTATCTTGTTCACGCGCACTGTCCTTTAAAGATGTGGTGATGAAGTTTTCAAAGGCGACTTTCTGAATGTAAAGAATACTTAAATTTTTTTCGAGGTTGCCTTCTGTGTTACATTTCTCAAGCCCAGCCGGTGCGCGTGACAGTGCGTCCGCAACAATGTTCTCCTTGCCGGGAATGTAGACTATTGTGAAGTGGAATTCTTGCAGAAACAATGCCCAACGTTTTAACATGTCATGATTTAATTTTGAAGACATAAGAAATTGTAACGCACGATGATAACTGTATATTTTTACGTGCTTACCAGAAAGAAAGAAACGGAATTTGTTAAATGCCGAAACGATAGCTAAAGCTTCTAATTCAGTAACGGAATAATTTTTTTCAGATTTTGTTAGCACTCAGCTAGCAAAAGCAATGATTTTCTGAACAGTAGTGTGATTTTCTGTGGCTTTTTGAAATAATTGGGCACCAAGACCGACTTTAGAAGAATCCGTGCTAAGGCAGAAATCTTGTGACAGATCTGGATGAGCTAGTATTGGCGCGTTAAGTAGGGATTCTTTCAAAGAATTGAATTCCAACTGTGCTTGTTCGTCCCAGTTCCAAATAGTATTTTTTCCAGTGAGAGAACAAAGTTTTGGTGTAACTAGAATTTGCATATTCAGAAAACGACGGTAAAAATTACGAGACCTAGAAAACTGTGGACTTGTTTTTTTGTGGATGGAACTGGAATGGCTCTGATTGCTTCTAACTTTTCAGGATCCGGCTGAGTGCCTTCAGATGAAATAATATGTCCCAAAAACTTCACCTTTGTCCTACCGAATTCAGACTTTTCCAAGTTAACTGTAATTCCAGATTCTGCAAAAATACGTAACAAACTGTTGAGTATGCGATTATGTTGTTCCCATGAGGCTTCTGCTATCAAAATATTGTCCACATATAAGGTGATGTGACGTTTTAAGAACTCAGGTAATATGGAATTTAGCCCGCGAATGAATGCTGCCGCAGAAATTTTCAAACCAAAAGGAAGTTTCCGAAACTGATAACAAACGCCGAAACAAAGGAAAGCTGAGTATTTTCAACATTCTGGATGAAGTTCGATGTGATAAAAGCTGGATCTGAGATCAATGGAAGACAACACTTTTACACCATTAAAATTTTGAAGAAGTTCTTCCAATATTTGCGGCCTGTCTGTTTCAGGAATAATGATAGTATTGATTTGTCTCGAATCTAAGACAAGCCTGATAGATCCATTTTTCTACTCAACAACATGTAATGGATTGTTGTATGAGCTTACTGCAGGCTCAATAATGCCCTCATCAAGCATAGATTGCATTTCTGTTCTAACACGGTCCCTATAATGTGTCGGAATTACGTATGGTCTAACACAAAATTTAGTATGCTCACGAACACGAAATTGGTATTGAAATCCCTTGATTGTTCCTGTTTTGTGAGTAAAAACTGTGGAATGTGCTTGCAAAATCTCAAAAAGGTCTTGCCTCTCAGTGTCATTACAGTTCTCAATTGTTCGAATTTTATTCTGAATTAACTCATTAGTATCAGATATGCCGTCGATATCATCCCTGTCAGTACTTGCAGAATGATTGTTAGTGTCTAGTTCCGTAGAAAATTCCGAACTGTTGTCTAACAGAAGGTAAAGCCGATTAATTTCCTCGTCATGGTTTGAGAGCCAATCTTCAAATTTCAAAACTATTGACTTACCTTCTTTCTCTAAACTTATTTCAGCATCGTGAAAGTTTAAGATTGCTTTGTATTCATTCAAAAAGTCTACTCCCAGTATAATTTCCGTCGACAATAATGGAACAATAAGAAAGTTCATAGAGAAGCTGTGGCTTTGACAAAAGAATTCTAAGTTCGTTTGTTGGCGTACACCTACACTTTTTCCAAAGATTGCACCTTGTAATTTAATCTTACGTAACGGAAGTGTGGGACAATCGTTCGATTTGTTGCATTTGCTAAAGGCTGTTTCACTAATTACTGAAATGGGACTGCCAGGGTCAAGTACTGCCGTAAATTTTACGTCATTTACTGTAATGTGAATCACAGGATATGCAATGTTGTTATATTTTACGTCGTGCTCCTGGAGTAAGATGTCCCTAATGTCTTCCATTTTTACGTAATTACTAGCTACGGCAGCTGCGTCGTCAGTTTCATAAGTACGTTTTGTGGCTGCCAGCGGTATGAGTCATTGCCTATTGTGTCTTTGTTGGCGCGCGTCGTTATTGGGATTTGGAGACCTAACTTCTACAAATTCACCTTGACGAGAAGGCCCTGCCCTGTTTGATGCTCGCCAGTTCTGATGGAATTCAGGTCTGTCGTTTTGTCGGTAGTTTACATAGTTTCTTGTTTGTCGGTCATGTGGCGGAGTATTTCTCCCGGAAACGTAACTGCGTGGTGGACTGTTGCGTCTGAAGGTATTCTGTCTCCCTTGATAATAATTATTTTGGTTCCCATATTGTCTGTTTCTATGGTTGACTCTGTGATAGTCATTACCGCGGAGAGGTGATCTTTCACTGTAATTATTACCACTCTGCCAACGGTTGTCATACGGGTGGTGTCTATTTTGGTCACGATTTACGTTGTAAGAATAGCCTTGTCGTGTCCAGTTATTATTTCTTTCAACGTGGAATTGTGACGGATGTGACCTGTAATTGTTGTGTTGCTGTTTTCGCGTCCCGTGATTGTCAGTGTCAACTTCCAGTTCTTGTAAGAGTCCCTGAAAAGCTTCAATGTCGTCTTTGCAATGTCCTGCCAAAATAATATGTCGTAAATGTGCAGGTAATTTGATTAAGCAAATGCGGATGAGTTCTGAGGGGCTGTATGGGTTTGACAGGTACTGATTCTTGTGCAACATGTCTTCAAAATATTTCACAAGACTGGAAAATTCAGATTGTTCGAAACGTTTCGTCATTATGATGCTATGTTTTACTCGGTCTTGTGTAGCTTGAGACCAATACGCTGAGAGGAAGGCATGATAAAATTCTCCTTCACTGTGACAATCGTGAATGACCGATCGCATTCTTACAGCTGGTTCATTCTACAAGTAGCCACACATAAATTCTAACCTGTGCTCCAATGACCAGTTGGGAGGAAAACAATGAGAGAATTGATGAAGCCATGCCTGTGGATGAATGTCGTAGTCAGAATTCTTAAATGTTTTGAATTTACGTGTAGTAATGAACAGCTTATAGTCAAAATCATCGTGTCGGCGAGTCGCACATCGCTCATTGTTACTTCGTTCCGGCGGTTCCATCTCAAAATCCAATGCCCATTGCCAATTTCTTTCGTAATTTCCGAAGTGTCCTGTGTTATTACTTTGTGGCTGTTCAGTATTTCTATGTCCCTCTTCCCGTATTGGGGCGCGAGTGTCCTCTGAAATACGTAATTCTTGTATTACCTGTGTCAGCTGATCTTGTACTTCCCGGATTTCTCTTTGGTGTTGCGTATTAATTTGATTCTGATTTTGTTTGAATTTCCTAATTTTTCGCACTCTCCTGTGTCATTAAAGACTACCGGTTTTGTGTCATTCAGATTATCATCTACCTTCGTAGATTTCTCTGATAATGAACTAATTTCCTCCATGTGTCTTTCTGAACCAATTTTCAGAGTATCTACTGTGTCCTTTAAGTTTTCCTGAGTTTTTGCAAGTTGCGTAACCGAATCGGTAGATGCAACTGAGTCAATTTTAGCTTGCAGGGTGTCGTGATTTTCATGAACAATAGTTTGCAGTTCTTTTATGGCTGCTTCGTGATTCTGTAATGCATTTTCATGACGCGAAAAAAATAGGTTGGAAATGCTCACAAATTTGTGTTTTTACGTCATTACAGACTTTTTGACATTTCGATTCAGTGTTATGTAACTCAGTAGTTAAATCTTCACGTGTTTGTTCAAGTTTGGTGTCTAACTTCCGAAGATTTTGTTCCATTGTGTCTACCTTTTGAAGATTTTGTTCCATTGTGTCTACCTTTTGAAGATTTTGTTCCATTGTGTCTAACTGTTGCTGTGTTTGTCTCTGGTGTTGTTCCATTGTGTGTAATTTTGAAGATTTTGTTCCATTGTGTCTAACTTTTGAAGATTTTGTCCCATTTGTTTCTGATTTTGTTCAAGCGTTGGGTCTAACTTTTGTAGCCTTTGTCCCATTTATTCCATTAACTGTAGTAACAGTGCACTGGTGTCCGAAACATTTTCCTCAGTGCTATTCGGCAGTGCATTTGAACCGGCAATATTCGCATTTTGAAAAGCAGAAGATGTGTCTTGATTTATTTGAGAAAACGGTGAGGACGCAAAACATGAATCTACAGTATTTGCAAGATTGTGTCCTGTCATTTTGGAATCCTGAGGCGAGCTGTTGCCGACCGATCGATCGATAATGCTTCCCTGTTCACTGTTTCACTGCCTACACCATTATTTGCAGCTCGCTCCATTTCCCTATGCACAATTACTAAATTTACTTTGAACATTAGTTAATTCGTTACATGGTGGCGCTAACACACTGCTTTCGTCTTCACTGTCATTTCTCAGTTTACTTTGGAGCCAAATATTACGTTTTTCACACGCCATTATTGTCACAATATTTCATATGACAACACATAAAAACACAATTTAAAGAGCAAAAATAAGAGAACACATTAACATAGTACTGAAAATAATATCTAGTTAATTGCAAGCGCAGCTGCGAAATACTTGGTGCAAATTTACAGGTGTGCCACACCTGTTTTAATGTACAACAATGAAAGACTGCAACTACAAAGGAGATTCTCTCTACAATTACGTGCTAGCAATAAACAAAATCTACAGTAATTACACAAACTACAAGAAAAAATCACAAGATTCCAGTGAGGTATCCTCGGCTAAGAGTCGACATATGAAACGTCCCCTTTGAACAATTATACATGACCGTGTTGAAACTGACACACAATATTTTTTAGCGCAACGCAATCTGAATTTCAATAATCCCTACAAAAGAATGGCCCTGACTAACATTAACCTATACCTTTCACAAATCACTTACCTCACAAAAATCTTCGTTACTCGAACTACTGCAATACAGCGAGCGCCACTACTGCCAGCTAAATAAAAGATTCAAACTACGGAAGGCACTAACTACTGATAGGCATAGTTAGCAAATGAAAGATTTTAATAGAGAACAAACAATGTATTTACCTTAATAGTGTTGAAAACTCATAATATACGTAGCAGTTCATGACATCCAGTCTGACAAATTTCAAAACTCCGCCATTTCTCTCCCCACATCCACCACTGCTAGCGGCTCACCTCCAACTGCGCAACGCTACGCGCTGTTAACATCCAGCTGCCCCACACTACAATGGCAGACAACAATGCAAACCAGCCACAGACTGCACACAGCACAGCCAGTGATTTTCATACAGAGCGCTACGTGGCGTTACCAATATGAAAACCTAAACAGCCTACTTACACACTCTAATGCTAAATTTGTGATGCCTTGATGCCTCAGAACATGTCCTACCAACCGGTACCTTCTTCTTGTCAAGCTGTGCCACAAACTCCTCTTCTCCCCAATCCTTTTCAATACCTCTTCATTCATTATGTGATCTACCCATCTAATCTTCAGCATTCTTCTGTAGCACCACATTTCGAAAGCTTCTTTTCTCTTCTTGTCTAAACTATTTATCGTCCACATTTCACTTCCATACATGACCACACTCCATACAAATACTTTCAGAAACGACTTCCTGACTCTTAAATCTATACTCGATGTTAACAAATTTCTCTTCTTATAAACGTTTTCCTTGCCATTGCCAGTCTACATTTTATATCCTCTCTACTTAAACCATCATCAGTTATTTTGCTCCCCAAATAGCAAAACTCCTTTACTACTTTAAGTGTCTCATTTCCTAATCTAATTCCCTCAGCATCACCCGACTTAATTCGACTACATTCCATTATCCTCGTTTTCCTTTTGTAGATGTTCATCTTATATCCTCCTTTCCAGACCCTGTCCATTCCGTTCAGCTACTCTTACAAGTCCTTTGCTGTCTCTGACAGAATTTCAATGTCATCGGTGAACCTCAAAGTTTTTATTTCTTCTCCGTGGATTTTAATACCTACTCCGAATTTTTCTTTTGTTTCATTTACTGCTTGCTCAATATACAGATTGAATAACATTGGGGAGAGGCTACAATCCTGTCTCACTCCCTTCCCAACCACTGCTTCCCTTTCATGCCCCTCGACTCTTATAACTGCCATCTGGTTTCTGTACAAATTGTAAATAGCCTTTCGCTCGCTGTATTTTACCCCTGCCACGTTCAGAATTTGAAAGAGAATATTCCAGTCAACGTTGTCAAAATCTTTCTCTAAGTCTACAAATGCTAGAAACGTAGGTTTGCCTTTCCTTAATCTATTTTCTAAAATAAGTCGTAAGGTCAGTATTGCATCACGTGTTCCAACATTTCTACGGAAACCAAACTGATATTCTTCGAGGTCGGATTCTACCAGTTTTTTCATTCGTCTGTAAAGAATTAGCGTTAGTGTTTTGCAGCCGTGGCTTATTAAACTGATAGTTCGGTAGTTTTCACATCTGTCAATACCTGCATTCTTTGGGATTGGAATTATTATATTCTTCTTGCAGTCTGAGGGTATTTCGCCTTTCTCATATATCTTGCTCACCAGATGGTAGAGTTTTGCCAGGATGGCTCTCCCAAGGCCGTCAGTAGTTCTAATGGAATGTTGTCTACTCCCGGGGCCTTGTTTCGACTCAGGTCTTTCAGTGCTCTGTCAAACTCTTCAAGCAGTATCGTATCTCCCATTTCATCTACATCCTCTTCCATTACCATAATATTGTCCTCAAGTACGTCGCCCTTTCCCTTCTTTGCTTAGAACTGGGTTTCCCTCTGAGCTCTTGATATTCATACAAGTGGCTGTCATTTCTCCAAAGGTCTCTTTAATTTTCCTGTAGGCAGTATCTATCTTACCCTAGTGAGATAGCCTCTACATCCCTACATTTGTCCTTTAGCCATCCGTGCTTAGCCATTTGCACTTCCTGTCGAACTCATTTTTGAGACGTTTGTATTCCTTTTTGCCTGCTTCATTTACTTGATTTTTATATTTTCTCCTTTCATGAATTAAATTCAGTATCTCTTCTGTTACCCAAGGATTTCTACTAGCCCTCGTATTTTTACCCACTTGATCTTCTGCTGCCTTCACTACTTCATCCCTCAGAGCTACCCATTCTTCTTCTACTGTATTTCTTTACCCCAATCTTGTCAAGGTGTTCCCTTATGCTCTCCCTGAAACTCTGTACAACCTCTGGTTTAGTCAGTTTATCCAGGACCCATATCCTTAAATTCCCACATTTTTGTGGTTTCTTCAGTTTTAATCTACGTTCATAGCCAATAGATTGTGGTCAGAGTCCACATCTGCCCCTGGAAATGTCTTACAATTTAAAACCTGGTTCCTAAGTCTCTGTCTTACCATTATATAATCTATCTGATACCTTCTAGTGTCTCCAGGATTCTTCCATGTATACAACCTTCTTTTATGATTCTTGAACCAAGTTTTAGTTATGATTAAGTTATGCTCTGTGCAAAATTCTACCAGACGGCTTCCTCTTTCGTTTCTTACCCCCAATCCATATTCACCTATTATGTTTCCTTCACTCCCTTTTCCTACTATCGAGTTCCAGTCACCCATGACTATTATATTTTCGTCTCCCTTCACTACCTGAATAATTTCTTTTATCTCATCATACATTTCACCAATTTCTTCATCATCTGCAGAGCTAGTTGGCATATAAACTTGTACTACTGTAGTAGGCGTGGGCTTCGTGTCTATCTTAGCCAGAATAATACGTTCACTATGCTGTTTGTAGTAGCTTACCCGCACTCCTATTTTTTTTTTTTTTTCATTATTAAACCTACTCCTGCATTACCTCTATTTGATTTTGTATTTATAACCCTGCATTCACCTGACCAAAAGTCTTGTTCATCCTGCCACTGAACTTCACTAATTCCCACTATATCATCATTTAACCATACAGTAAAGTTGCATGCCCTCGGGAAAAATTACAGCTGTAGTTTTCCCTTGCTTTAAGCCGTTCGCAGTACCAGCATAGCAAGGCCGTTTTGGTTAGTGTTACAAGGCCAGATCAGTCCCCTACAACTACTGAAAAGGCTGCTGCCCCTCTTCAGGAACCACACGTTTGTCTGGCCTCTCAACAGACACCCCTCCATTGTGGTTGCACCTACGGTACGGCCATCTGTATCGCTCAGGCACGCAAGTCTCTCCACCAACGGAAAAGTCCATGGTTCAAGCTTACACACTACTTAACCTAAATTATCCTAAGGACAAACACACACACATATGCCTGAGGGAGGACTCGAACCTCCGACGGGACCAGCCGCACAGTCCATGACTGCAGCGCCTTAGATCTCATGACAGTTTTTTTTAACTGTTTACTCGTGAAACTCTTGGATGGGAGAATATATTCCTAAGATGTAAAAGGACTTTTTGGAGTTTGTAGCAATATTCTTTGGCAGTCTGCTTTCGCTTCGTTAGCTGAAACCAGCAAACCTATTAAGTACATTTTTACGGGTGGGTATGGTGTTCTGTCGTACATGTGCGAGAGAACAGACACCACCCAATATGAACCAGCTATTGCTTTTGTAGTTTCTCAGAGTAAACAAACAATCGGAACAGTAGAATAAAGAAACAAATTCATCACACATGCGGAAGTATTAATAGTCCTATATAATAGTTTCAAGCATAATACAGTAAAAAAAAAAGAATATCATCATTGGGGTATGAACCCACGACCCTTGGTACAACGATCTAACGCTCTATAAACTATAAATCGGAAAGGAAAGGATTATGTGGAAAACGTTGATAAGGAGAAGGGACAGGATGATAGGACATCTGTTAAGACGTGAGGGAAGTCTTCCACTGTACTATCGGGAGCTGTAGAGGGCAAAAACTCTAGAGCTACATGTATAATCCGCTAGCCACCAAGCGGTGTGTGGCGGAGGGCGCACTTCGCGCCAAAGTCATATTTCCCCCCTCTGTTCCATTCGCGGATCGCGCTAGGGAAAAACGACTGTCTGAACGCCTCAGTACGAGCTCTAATGTCTCTTATCTTTGAATGGTGATCATTGCGCGATTTGAAAGTTGGTGGTAATGATATATGCTCTACATCCTCGGTGAAGATCGGATTTCGGAATTTAGTGAGCAGCCCCTTCCGTTAAGCGCGCCCTCTAGCTACAAGTGTGTCCCAATTCAAAATTTCTATGAGATTTGTAAGGCTCTCGCAATCGCTAAATGTGCCAGTCACTAATCTTGCCGCTCTTCTTCGGACCTTCTCAATTTCTTGAATCAGACCCAACTGGTAAGGGTCCCATACAGACGAACAATATTGGACGAAATAACGTATTGTAAGCTATTTCCTTTGTTGAAGGACTGCATCGCTTCAGGATTCCACCAATAAAACGCAATCTAGAGTTTGCCTTACCCGTTACTTGTGTAATCTGATCATTCCATTTGAGATCATTTCGAACAGTCACACCCAGATACTTGACGGATGTTACCGTTTCCAAAGACTGGGCATTTATTTTGTACATTAATGGGGATTTTCGACTTGTTATACGAAGTAGGTTCCACTTACTAATATTGAGAGATAACTGCCAGTCATTACACCACACATTAATTTTCTGCATATCCTCATTGATTTGTTCACAACTTTCCTGTGACACTACTTTCCTGTAGACTACAGCATCATCGGCAAACAGTCTAATGCCGCTGTCAGTACCATCAATCAGATCGTTTATGTAAATCGTAAAAAGCAGCGGACCTATTACGCTGCCCTGGGGCACACCTGAAGTTACGCTTGTTTATGTTGAAGTCTCTCCATTCAGGAAGACATACTGCTCCCTGTCTGTTAGAAAACTTTCTATCCAACCGCATATGTCCTCGGATAGACCGTAAGCGCGTACTTTTTGGAGCAAGCGACGGTGAGGAACTGAGTCGAACGCCTTTCGAAAGTCGAGGAATATGGCATCAATCTGGGAGCCGGTATCTAGAGCCTGTTGTACATCATGCATAAAGAGGGCCAGCTGTGTCTCGCATGATCGCTGTTTCCTAAAACCGTGCTGGTTTCTGCAGATGAGCTTCTCAGAGTCTAGAAAGGTCATTAGGTCTGAACACAAAACATGTTCCATGATTCTACAACAAATCGATGTCAGTGAAATTGGCAGGTGATTACGTGCACCCGAGACGGAGATTGGACTACATCCAGCAAATAATTGAGGACGTAGGTTGCAAGTGGTACTCTTAGATGAAGAGGTTGGTGCAGTAGAGGAATTCGTGGCGGGCCACATCAGACTTGTCGCAATACTGATGACTAAAAAAAAAAAAACCCGGACGGAAGTCCTGGGTGTGTGAGGCAACGTCCAACCCAACTCGACGATATGTTTACTGGTTCTGAGACTTTTGTGCGGGCTTGAATTGTCGTGTTGGATTAAGATTTGTTTTGGATTTGTTCCGGCCTCAAGACAAGCGCCGGCACGAGGAACGAAAGAGCAGAGAGGGCTGTGAGACGACGCCAGCCAATAGCACGCCGACTATGACGTCACCACGACAGGAGAGGCCTCTAGAAGAAGAGAATATAAGCGCCGCTCCTGCCTGCCTCGGCCCAACAGTTGTAGATCGGCACTAGTAGACTGCGGACTGTAGAAGACGGACCCTAGTACACTGGTTACTTGTGATCCGTATCCATTACTTGCAAGGACATTCTATACAGCGAAAGACATTGATTGTTTGCATGCCGCCCACCGCATGCGACACCATTGTAAACCGAAATTAAGTATTGTTAATCTACTTTATTGTAATAAAAACCATTAACGTGATTTGCTTGAAATGTTGTATAGCTATCCGATAAAGCAGCAGCATTTAGGCACCCTATAGGAGACGAGTGGACAGGATCCCACAGGATTGTTGAGTCTCAAACAATGCACATGCACTTCGAATGCTCACCGATAGCTATAGAGTCGGAAGTCGATATTGATTCAACGGTCTGCACGAATACTGGTATCCGCTAGTTCCACCGTATCAGGAGCAGGATGTCCCTAACGTGATCGATCGTGGGGGTCAGTTTCTGTATTTTCTGATGCTTTAACTCTCTTTACCCGTCGCCCTGACTACTCCTGTCAACTGCAACAATACCATATACTGCACAACAAACGTAAATGGGTGTTCACCAAGGTTTCTTTTTCCGTAACCCTGATTTTTATTACAGCACGTCGCTTTCAATGAACGTCTAGAGTACACGCCATATCTACGGTTCACTATGGCTTTGCCATCTGTAGTAATTGTTCTAAAATTCGCATATGTGCAGAAAAAAACATAAAACTTGAAGCACCTGAAAGAACGACTTCCTCTGTTCAAAAAATTTGGAGTCGTGTACTGAACGAATCCTCGTACTTCCACAGGATGGGAAATGGCACGTTGTGGAGTTATGGAGTCACTTGTTCCGCCTAAATTCCAGTACTGCGATGTTATTAAAAAAAATGGTTCAATGGCTCTGAGCACTATGGGACTTAACATCTGAGGTCAGCAGTCCCCTAGAACTTAGAACTACTTAAACCTAACTAACCTGAGGACATCACACACGTCCATGCCCGAGGCAGGATTCGAACCTGCGACCATAGCAGTGGCGCGGTTCCGGACTGAAGCGCCTAGGACCGCTCCGACACCTCGGCCGCTGGGGTGTTATTAAAATATGGTGTTACCAGTGGATACTGCTGGTGGTTAGCACTATGAATTTATGTTTGCACTACATCAGCAACATCTGCCCGTTTCAGCAGATCACTGAGCATTGCCTCATAATCCCGCTTGTGAAGGCTGCCACTATGCAAGTTACGTGACCACAATCCGCTAAGTCCATACACGTTGTCTTTGTTGCTTTTAGGCGTTTAACACTTTCATCGCTATAACTGTGATACTCTACACTTAGGCTGTACCAGAAGAACATTTGAAATAAGATATAAAGAACATGAAATAGATTGGAAATATGGCACCAGACGTCCTACGTCTCCAGAACGTCTCAGACATGAAAAACACCACTCTATTACCTATGGGTAACGATAAGGTATAGCATTTGGTAAGTAAAACAGACGATAGTAATTATATAACATGAGATTACGAGATCTGTGGATTTAAGCCCAGAGGACCTACTGGCAAAAGCGGGAAGCGGCTGCTAATTTGGAGCACTAGGCTAAATGAGAAAGGGATCTCACTATAGCAGTTGGGGATGGTTACGTGAGTGCCAGGGAACTGCAGGAAAGCGGATTGTAGGACGTTACTTGCAAGGGTAATAAAACAGAGAACCAAGATATCCTCAAGTTAGGCCACTAAGTACCGTCAGTATATAATGTAAGAACCGTTGGCAGAGAAGCCGACATAGCCCCTGTTAGGACTCGAAAAATTCGAAACAAGTTCGTAAAAAACTCATAATGTTCATCGATGTATGCAGAAGTAAATGTTATTCCTAAAAGTATGTTTCCTATTAACTAACAATAATTTTCTAAAAGAATTATCAATAGAAAGAATTTAGTTGTAAAACCCCACAAGCCTGTGTAAAAGGAAATGACTGTACGTAAGCAAAATTGAATTATTCCCAGAAATATATAAATACAAAGCTATACAGATGGTAAATGATAACAGAGGCCAGGAAACTTCACAATTTCAGACGATAGTCCAGTTACGGAACCAGTTTGTGGGGATATAGGAAACAATTGCTAACTAACCATTGGAGGAAACAAACGACCAAGTTTACGTGTTAGTGACTACATCTCGGATTTTGCTTCATCCATGAAATCATGTGACAATGAAGTAATTTATTGCCCATAACAATAATTAGAGAAAGTGTCTACTGTTAGTGAATACCATAAAATTACCTTTGTAGGCTAAAGCAAATCTATAAAAGATGTTAATTAGTAATGCAAGTCAAGGAGAACATTTCACGGATAAAGGCAGAAGTGAAACTGTGAGGACGGGGCGTGAGTCGTGCTTGGGTAGCTCAGTTGGTAGAGCACTTGCCCGCGAAAGGCACAGGTCCCGAGTTCGAGTCTCGGTCCGGCACACAGTTTTAATCTGCCAGGAAGTTTCATATCAGCGCACACTCAGCTGTAGAGTGAAAATTTCATTCTAGATTTCACGGATAACTTTGGTAATATCATTTATATACAATTGTGACACAGCCCATCACATGCTAATAACATGCATATACATTACACACAAGTACAAAAAAGTTTAATTTTTGCCAGAGACGGTGGTGAACATTGTCCCAGAAACAAATTCAAATAGTTCCACTCCAAAGGTTCACACCTAGGCTTTCGGAAGGTTTAGCTCATTTTTCTGGTAAACTTTAAGCCCCCTCCCAAAAATTCACGATTGGGAGCACCACTGCCCCAATCCCCAGATTACTGTGATGTTTGGGTGCAAAAATCGAAGCACTGCAACAGCCCGCTAGTATCTCAGGAGTAGGAAATGAAAGATGCATTGTAAAAGAAGACGTGGGTTTATGGATCTACCCATTATATTATTTCTCACAAGGATTAAGAAATAAAAGCGGGCAGAGTATGCTACTTAATATAGGTCATAAACTGTGTCCATTAAGAACAAGTGTACTGAAATGACAGTAGATAAGCACCAGAACGAAGGATAATATTGCGTTTGAAAACATGGAAATATTGATAATTTGAAACATATACACATAATAATTGTAATTAATTTTTAGTTTATAGTAGCTTCATGAAAGCGATGTTTCCTGAGGCCAGTAGGTGGGCTACGTAATGACACAGAGCCTAAGCCGTGTTACCAAACTTTTAACGGCCTTCACAATATATGCTGCAGTTTATTATTAATGATTGTAGTGCTGTTATTTGTTTAATATAAATTACAAAATGTTTGTAACATTTGTATTACGTATGGCTAGCATTCATGTGGTGCTAGCGCCACACATCGCCATATACAAATCATAGCTGGTCGACAATCACCAACTGCAAGAAGAAGCTGAAGCAACACCGTATCCCCCACGGTCATTGTGATGTGACAGTCTGTAAAATAAATTGGTACTGAACATAACGTATTATTGTATTGTATTGTACCCTACAAACATTTATTTTGTGTACTCAGCTCTTGGTCATTTATGTTTACACTTCACCGTATTTCATTATGAGACCAAATGCATGCAGAAAATACAGCGAATAATAGCGTTCACTAGTTTTATTAAACATTGGTCAAATGGCTTATGAGTGTCATTTATGAGTGTCACTTTGTGAGGTGTCAATTGAGCTGTTTACGATGCTCTAAGTACTATCCCTGGTAACCTACAGGGAAGAAAGCTCCCTGTAAGATCATGTAAATGTAAGGGAAACAACGTCACGCAACAGATAACGTTTTACTAAAAAAAACTGCTAGAGGTGATTCAGCTAATCATGAAAGTAAGGGTACCACACCTCTCACTGTCATTTTAATGGAGTACTTAAGTACTAAAGGAAACTAGTGGTCTCTACAACAATTTGATATACTATCATAAGAAACCCTGTAAACTGATTTAAACATTTTAAAAAATTGACAAAAGTTTGTAATCATAAATCATTAGCCTCGATCGGGTGGGTGGGCAAATGAAAGCATAGTGTAAAATCGTATCACAGATACAACGTTTGACTACAAAAGTGGTTGTCATTTACAGAAAGAACCACAAAAAAGGAAGTTCGAACACCAAAAGTTTCACCAAAGTGCTTGATGGGTTCAACTTGCTGGCCATGAATGTTTAAATTGTACAATTAAACCCAGATGTAAGTTAAATAGCTACATGCCCCCTCGTCTTGGTGATGGCATCATTGGCTCATGCTTACCACTCTTGGATGGAATGAGTGTGTAAGATGGCTGCAGTGGCAGCTGGAAATTCTAACTCGACATCCGTACCTTGTTCTAAATCAGAGCTAAAGCTGCCTAAAGTGAAGTGCATTCTCAATTGCGTCCCTGGAGCAAGTGTACTCATCGATCTCTTGCCGGCATGTGTGTTCTCACTTCACGCCCCAAAACATATCTGGTTCTGCGAGCGTGGGAATCTTGCCGGCCAGTTGCAGCGGACTTGGTGAGTTTCGACAAATAATAATTTTATAAGGAAGTTTAACAAATTCGTACTCTTGCAGAGTTTGTCATGATTAACCAATAATGGTGTGGCATTTGAAGGAAGGAGGAAACTCTCTCATATTCCGTGACAAGTTTCCAACTCCAGCCAAGCAAAAGCTTTGCACTTAGCCAAATCTGCAGTAACGCGTCTTCTGATGAAATACTTATTGTGAGGCAATCAGAGTCCCTCTTACTCGGACTTCAATGAACATTCCTTCGTGGCACATACCCGGACAGTGGCCAGTCCCAAAGTCTCCAGTTCTGACAGTTTCACGCTGGCTCTCAGATCTTTATGTCTCCAAAAAGGATTCCTTCCAGGATCTCACACAGTGCAATTTTATGGATTGCAGCCTGCCCTCCTATACCTACAGTGAAGAGACAGGACACTGTGACTTCCCTGTTATTTACCTACTTGGAACTGTTTTAGTGCCGAATAAGTTTATGGCACTACTCTGGTCCTTCTAAGTTAGCTTCCCTTGCTATAGGAAGATCTCACGGCAGCAGAAAGTAACAGGTTCCCATGACACTAACAAAATAAATGCACAAGCAGCAGTAGCTGTGCAGTCATTAGCAGTAGTGAATGTCGTCTGAAGTTTTCATGCAGCATCAAATAACTGACTATATTGACTATTGGGGTATGCGTATTAAGTTATAAAATAGGTTGCACGGTAGTTTGGGCGTAAGTTGCCATTTCATTGCCATGAAAAAATAGAAAAATTTCATTTACTGTGACCAGTGTTGGAATGATATTTGCTTCAATATTCTGAATAGGAGTTCATTTAATAGATCACAACCAAAGTTCAGATTACATCTCTGGTCCAGATGTATTACAATAATCTTAATCTTCGACCAAAGATGATTTAGACCATGCATGACGTCTTTTCATTAAAACCAACATCTCGCTCTGTTAGTGGCGGCAGCCATTTGCAGCCGACTTCTGAAACACTATTCAGTTTATTTTACCAGAGGGTTTTCAGTACAGTTTTCTTTATTACATCGTTTGGTTGAATCTAATGATATGCGAAAGAAAGTAATATTTTCTGCCACAAGTAAAGTTGTTTAAAAAACACAAAAAATTCCAAACATATCTTTGCAGATTATGTAATTGAATTTCCAAGCTGAAAGTAGCCAATGATTTGTTTACGAAGCAGATATGAATGGTCATCTGTTTGGGATTGTTTGTGTAAGTAATATGAATTTAAGGAGAATGATCAGTACATATCAATCTCGTAAATATACATCCGTCCTCAAAATGAATGACAAAGATTTTCATGCTATACAGCCTTTCTTGGAGGGGGAGTGTCATTAATGTTATTACTAGTTTGATGCAACTCAACACGACTGTGTTAACCTCAGTCTCAAAACAGGACTGGCACACGCTGTCTTCAATTATTTGTTAAATATACTCAAGTCTATCCTCACCTGCAATTCTCTGTAATCAACGTTTTCTAGTATGGTAAACTTCTTACCTTGATATTTTTTGGGTAACTGAATTGGACTGGGCAAAAGCCATAAAAATCAAGGGAAGTTTCTAATTAGCAAATGGTTCAAATGGCTCTGAGCACTATGGGACTTAACGTCTGAGGTCATCAGTCCCCAAGAACTTAGAAGTACTTAAACCTAACCAACCAAGGACATCACACAGATCCATGTCTAATTAGCAGTTCAAACTCATTTTGTGATTATATCAACAGATGTAAATCTGCTTATACGCTTATTGTATCCTGTGTTGCTATTAGGACATCTTAACATTTGATATTTTTGTACATTTGTGGTCAGTCTGCCTCGAGTGTTTCAGATGCGCGGAGTTTAGTTTGTTTTGAATGTGACATATCTCTTAGTAATTGTAAATGCTGTGTTGAACAAAAGCCTATTTATGTGCCAACCTTTGTTTATGTTGATGCACAACTGTCAATCTCTACAACAAAGATCGATCCTCTGCAGGTCTGGTAAATTTCGGAACAATTTTTCAATGTTTAGATCGGCGTGATGGAGGCTGAGACGTTATTCACTAGGTCATTTTATGTTTTTGTCAATAGCAGTAATCCTGTTACCCTGTTTCGGGATACGCCCGAATTTACTTTTTCGGCTGACGATTTCTCTCTACTAAGAATTACACGCTATGTTCCAGTTGCTAGGAATTTTTCAGCTCAGTCACAAGGCTCGTCTGATATTCTGTACGGTCGTGTTTTATTCATCAGACGACAGTGCGGAACAATATCAAACGCTTTCCAAATGAAGCAGCATGGCATGACCTGGGTCTCATGGACGCGCGAGCTGGGGTTCACGGGATCGTTGTTTTCGGAGCCCATGTTGATTCCTACAGAAGAGATTTTTTGGTCTCTAGAAAGGTCATAAGACACGAGCGTAAAACGCGTACCAAAATTATACAACCGATTACTGTCAGTGATATAGGCCTACAATTTTTTGTGCCTGCTCGACGACCTTGAAAACTGGAATGACTTGTGGTTTTTTCCAACCACTGAGTACGTTTTGTTCCTCCAGTTCCAGCTATAAATCAAAACTGAAGTTGAGCTAGGTGGTCTTCATGTACTCTTCCCCAGATTTTTAAGGTTACGAGACTTGAGTTTCACGTCCCTAGAGTGTTTTTGTAGAAACGAATTAGGTCATTGCTTCTCCACACGTTCGCCGTGTTCCCGCTCTTCAGTGTGTTTGGTCTAGCCGACATCCTTTGTTGTTCTTGACTTTTGTGTTTGTGCGACCTCTGCTGCATTCATTTCATTTACAAGGCCACGTATAATCGGCTCGCTTATCTGTAGCTGCGTGAAAACTCTTCATTCATTAGAACATTATAGTATTCATACCATCATTCGTGTAGGTCCTTCTCAGCTGCAGTAGCATGTCTCCGCCATCTCCGGTGTAGGTACTCTCTAGTTATAAAGGTATTTTTACTGCTATATCTGTTTCGCTATTTTGTAGAATTAAGTTTTTCTCTCGTTTTTCAACCCTTTTATACAAGTCAAGCTCAGCTTTGTCTTCCTCAACACCAACAATTCTAAGGGACGTTTTCTTACCTTCTTAGTAAGATTCCATATATGTATCTGAGCAAGTTTCTTGCCACACTTTGAACAATCACTTATTTGCACATGCGGCGTCTTTGGTGTGGTGGTTCCACTGTTTGAAACCCGTATTGTTATGAGCCACACGATTCCGGATATCTAGTAAGCGTTTAGTGATGGTTACACATTACTTTTCAGCTGAGGGAGCCGTACTCAAGGGAATCTCTGGAAAGGGAGTTGCTACTTTATTTTTTGAAACTTATTACCTTTTCGGCTTGCAATTCATGCCAATTTATTCTGTCTATTTTAAATTGTTTCCTACTATTCGGTTATTTGACTTTCATTGCTGCCATCAACGCCACAGCAAATTTTTCAATTTCTCCAGCGCGGGTTGTAAGGTTGCTCTGCATACTCATTGGCTGGCGGGAACGAGTGTCCCTCCGCAGTCGTGAACGTTCTCGGCAGCTGAGTGAGTCTGAGTCGGCTGACGCAATCGTCGTATGGCTCGCTGACCGCGGGTCAGTTTCTTGCGTATCCTTGTTTCCGCGTGAATCAGAAACCGTGGCAGGGCTCGGCGGACCACTGGAATTTCCCCCACATCTGCTCAGCCGCTGAGTGACCGTGATTCACCGCAGCACTATGTTCTGTGACGCATGTCCGTCCACCACTCCCTCTGGAGAAAGGAGGCTGGTGTGTGCGTGCCGCAGTAAGTCTGCCACAAAGGCTGCTTTGTATCCGGGGAATGTACCTCACTACTAGGAACAGTCTTCATGTGGGCTGCTCGGAATTTGTTCAGTTTCTCAACTGGCAAGATCTAATACCAACAGGGGAAACTCCGGATAGCACCCCCCTCAGATTTAGTGGCAGCCAGCCCGTAGAAAGATGATCACAGATCAAGCGTGATGAAAACAGGAAGAAGATGTACTTAACTGCGAAAAACGAAGCAAAATAGAAACTATGAGCGCTCCACGATGAAGACGTGCAACGTCGAGCGAACTGGAATAGCCACGGCGTCGTGTTGTGTGGCCACGGTGTTGAACTGCGACGGGGGAGATCCATGGCCGCGCGGGATTAGCCGAGCGGTCTGGGGCGGTGCAGTCATGGACTGTGCGGCTCGTCCCTGCGGAGGTTCGATTCTTCCCTCGGGCATGGGTGTGTGTGTTTGTCCTTAGGATAATTTAGGTTAAGTAGTGTGTAAGTTTGGGGACTGATGACCTTAGCTGATAAGTCCCATAAGATTTCACACACATTAGAACACTTTTTTGGAGATCCGTGTTAAAATCACCATGTGCACGATATATTTTTCACAGAACTAAGGACGGTCATTGACGTGTCGTTGTATTCAAATTTGTGTCTGCCGTGGTGTAACGTGCGTTTTCAACAGCGTGGTGTAAGTAAGGGACCTCCAGACGTATGTACCTCCCCTTCTTCCTACACAAGTACCACATATTACGACTCTAGTGGTTCCGTTTAGGAAGTATTGACTCTTGAATTCCTTTTGCTGGAACATAGTTCATACCCGTTTATTTGTTGTTTTCATATCTGTGACAGGTCTAGGCGGCATCTCGCATGTTCCCACTATTCATCACATTTAATTTCGACAGTAATATATTCTTATCACGTGACTCATATTCTATAACCAATGTACATAATTGCCAAGAGTACAGAAGGACAACAGAAACGTCAATGAATAGACGGAAAGTTCATAATTTTGTGAAAAAAAAGGGGCATGAGGATGATCTGAACCCGGATCTCCTGTTTTGCATTCCAACATCGTGACTACACAACCACGTCAGTGCTGTTTGCAGTTTGCTCGATGTTGTATATCTTGAGCTTGAACCGTTCGCCGGCCGCTGTTACCGAGCGGTTCTAGGGTCTTCAGTCCGGAACCGCGCTGCTGCTACGGTCGCAGGTTCGAATCCTGCCTCGAGCATGGCTGTGTGTGATGTCCTTAGGTTATTTAGGTTTAAGTAGTTCTGAGTCTAGGGGACTGATGACCTCAGATGTTAAGTCCCATAGTGCTTAGAGCCATTTGAACGATTTTTTTGAACCGTTCACTGTTTCCATTTTGCTTCTTTTTACATAGTTCAGTACACCTTCTTTCTGTTTTCATGCTTCATCTGAGTTCAGTAGTCGACTGGACCATTTTACCACTAAATCTGAGGGAGTGACGATGTGGAGTTTTCCTTGTAAGTACACACATCTTGATACTGAACTGCAAACCTGACCTAACCAGAATTTAAACACTTTCAAAATGTGTGATATCATAGACACTACCTTTCAAATTTTAACAATTCTCAGTGTTTATTCAAAGTGAATTTTGGAAATAACAATACTTGTGTAATTACACTGCCCAATCGCATTAATACGACCACCTAATACGTTCGGCGTGAACGTGCAGTAACCACTCAGTGACGGTAGGTGGCAGCACTAGCAGTGGATGGTATATAAACCGATTCAGGGGGATGGGGAAAAGAGTGCAGTCGTTGTCGTAATGCAGAAACGGAGCGATTTATCTTACGTCCAAAAGGGCACGACCATTGGCTTTCGGGACAAGAAGAAGTATTTTCGAAAAGGCTTCCGTGGTTAAAGTAGAGCATGCATGCCAAAATCGCGCTATCCAAAACTGTCGCCGAAGCAGCTGTGGTGCGCCACGGTCCATAGATGACAGGGGTGAATGGCTGCTGCACAGATGTGAACGGGCGAACAGACCAGCAACTGTTGAGCGGCTGACTGCCCAAATCCACCAAAACCGGAACTACCGACAGTGTCTCCTCAACAACCATTTAGCGAACGTTGCTGCGTATGGATATCTGCGACAGATGCCTGGTTCGCGCACAAATGCTGAGTGCTATTCATCGGTGACGAAGACTGGAATTTTCACACAAATACCGCAACTGAATGTCCACTGAGTGTTGACAGGTGGTCTTTTCAGAGGAATCAACTACTATGCTCCACCAGACAGGCGTGCTCGGCGTGGAATGTCTGAAAGCAAACACACTGCAAGAATCGTCAGAAGGGTCAAGGCCAGACGAGGGAGCATTATGGTCTGAAGAGTGTTTTCGTGGCGTACCCTGGGTGGTCTCGTCATTCTGAAAGGGACACTGGTTCAACACAAGTATGCACCTATCCTTGGGCTGTCTGTGCCCCCCTACATTCAGTTTGTTTACACTCGGCACGATGGCGTCTACCAGTGGGACAATGAAAGGTGCAGTCTATGTAGGTGGTTCTCAGAGCATCAGGATGAGTTTACCATACTCCACTGGACATCATACTCCTTGGAATTCTTCCAGTCCATATGTGGAATGACAGTACTGGTTAAAAACAGTCTTGGTTGCAATTTTAGTTTTTTTTTTATTTTTCAACGACGCGTTTCGCCTTATTTAGGCATCTTCAGGTTATCTTTTCTAGATGGACGCCAGAGGCACTCCAGATCTTGGCACCCCAGTCTTGGTTGCGGTGCCTCTCGCGTCCATCTAGAAAAGATAACCTGAAGATGCCTAAATAAGGCGAAACGCGTCGTTGAAAAATAAAAAAAATAAAATAGCAGCCAAGACTGTTTTTAAAAAATAAAATAGCAACCAAGACTGTTTTTAACCAATACTATACTCTTTGGATTTAAACCCAATCCAAAATGTGGGACCACATCGTTCGGGTTGTTCACGTCATGGATCCTCATCAGAGATACCTAGCGAATCCGGCGACGGCACTGGAGTCAGCATGGCTCCAGATCCCTGTCACTACCTTCCAGAATCTCTTCGCATCCGCCTGGCAGTGATCAGCGGTGCAAAAGGTGATTATTCAGACTTTTGACAGGTGATCACGTTACTGTGCCTCGACAGTGTTAACAAAACATATGCATTTCGGAAAAAAAATTGTGACTCGTCTCGAACAGCGAAATAATAGCTGTAGATTTAAAATGGGACGGTCTTAGAGGCAACTCCTTGAGGAGCATAGTAATAGTTTTGCTCTGTGCGTGCAAATGTTACAGCTACGTTCATGTGTCTATAGCTGTCTGGAACGTATGACAAAAAATTGATATGAGGGTGTGGCGTAAACAGGAGGGCATAGCAAATGAATCAAAAAGGATTAAAGTTAAACGTCCCGTCTGATGTCATTACAGATGAAGTAAACGCTCGAGTAAGGCAAGAATTGGGAGCTAAGTAAGCCTGATACCTTTCAAATAAATTAACGAAATGTAGTAGGGTAACGTCCTCGGCAAGGCGACCAATGTTAGATGTTGCTGACTGTGGATTATTAACCAACAGCGCTAACCGTATCCTCTTGTTGTATGAACTCAAAAAGAGGGCAGAATTACAAACAGAATTTGTCACTTGTTGCTGCTAATCTTTTCGCTGTGTCCTCCATGAGATACAGGACACAGCTTGCACAAGACAGGAGTAACATGTTGATGTTCAAAATTAAAGCAACAGACCATTATTTCCTCGTCTTGTGTCTTATTCACGGTATAATCATACAGACTCTCAATAGATGTCCGTACAATCGTGCTCTACACGGAAGGAGGCATTTCGGTCAACGACAACCACACCAGCGATGGCGTCAGAGCACTTCTCAGAAGGCGTAGTGTGTGCCGGGTAGTCACACATGCACTATCGCTGTGTCACAGACGGGGCGGAATGGCACGAAGAAGACACCTACCAGACTCTCTGCGTTGTAGGGTCATAAGAAGAACGGAAGTAGACAGTGGCAAAATGATGAGGCCCAATGACTTAATGTGTAGATGTACACGTTCCTGCTCTCTCCAGCCCACAATTTTGATGGTTACCTTTGGCAATGGGGCACGAATTTTGGTCACCCAAAGCCTGCAGTTGTGGTACTCGAGCAAAGAAAAACGAAATTCTACCTTGCTGTAACAAGTTACGTGGCAATAAACAAAAAGAATTTCAATTTCATTGATATGGAGACTGACGAAAGACTGTAACTTACCCCGCAGGACTAGTCTCGAGTAATGGGGCATACGAAGAACTTCGAACAGATATGGATCCATGAAGAACTGCTAGAGGAGCAAATCGAAGAGATGGTGATTCCTGACAGCCCAAAGAACCAGCTGGGCAGGACAACACACTGCTACGCGAAAGCCCGAACACCAGCGACGTGAGTCTTACTACTTTCGTAACTGTGATGGTCCACTCTAAGTAATTCTGCACGAACTTCAGTATGCTACCGAAGTCTGTAGGCAGATGTAAGAAAATTATACCTGCTGGCCGAAGTGGCCGTGCGGTTAAAGGCGCTGCAGTCTGGAACCGCAAGACCGCTACGGTCGCAGGTTCGAATCCTGCCTCGGGCATGGATGTTTGTGATGTCCTTAGGTTGGTTAGGTTTAACTAGTTCTAAGTTCTAGGGGTCTAATGACCTCAGCAGTTGAGTCCCATTGTGCACAGAGCCAAAATTATACCTCAATGCACGCTGCGGATATGATTTTCTTTTCGGACACTTCGTACCCGACGATGTGTCGTATGCAAACTAATAAACGAAACCGTAGGTGCTAGGTGAATCCAGTATTTGTATCTGAAGGGTATCCACCACTTTGTAACATCTTAAAACCCGTCATATAAGCACCGTACTATCTATGAGGGCAGAACCCTACAATTATGGATAGAGCGATGTAAGGCGAAAGGTTAGGGCTCACGCACCACCGTGTGTCATTTCCCGTTACTATCATGTTGACATAATACCTACGAAACAGGTACGCCTTTGGCAATAACAATTTCAGTTAATTACAATATAGGTTTAGTAAGATGCCAGATCTCAATAATAGGGCAATAAAAACAGGAAGGCCTTGATTAAAAAGTGTTTCAGCTAACCCATTTCCGAAATGCACTACTGGCAATTAAAATTGCTACACCACGAAGATGACGTGCTACAGACGAGAAATTTAACCGACAGGAAGAAGATGCTGTCATATGCAAATGATTAGCTTTTCGGAGCATTCACACAAGGTTGGCGCCGGTGGCAACACCTACAACGTGCTGACATGAGGAAAGTTTCCAACCGATTTCTCATACACAAACAGCAGTCGACCGGCGTTGCCTGGTGAAACGTTGTTGTGATGCCTCGTGTAAGGAGGAGAAATGCGTACCATCACGTTTCCTACTTTGATAAAGGTCGGATTGTTGCCTACCGCGATTGCAGTTTATCATATCGCGACATTGCTGCTCGCGTTGGTCGAGATCCAATTACTGTTAGCAGAATATGGAATCGGTGGGTTCAGGAGGATAATACAGGACGCCGTGCTGGATCCCAACGGCCTCGTATCACTAGCAGTCGAGAAGACAGGCATCTTATCCGCATGGCTGTAACGGATCGTGCAGCCACGTCTCAATCCCTGAGTCAACAGATGGGGACGTTTGCAAGACAACAACCATCTGCACGAATGGTTCGACGACGTTTGCAGCAGCATGAACTATCAGCTCGGAGACCATGGCTGCAGCTACCCTTGACGCTGCATCACAGACAGGAGCGCCTGCGATGGTGTTCTCAACGACGAACCTGTTGCACGAAAGGTAAAACGTCATTTTTTCGGATGGATCGAAGTTCTCTTTATAGCATCATGATGGTCGCATCCGTGTTTGGCGACGTCCCGGTGAACGCACATTGGGAGCGTGTATTCGTCATCCCCATACTGGCGTATCACCCGGCGTGATGGTATGGGGTGCCATTCGTTACATGTCTCGGTCTCCTCTTGTTCGCATTGACCGCACTTTGAACAGTGGACGTTACATTTCATATGTGTTACGACCCGTGGCTCTACCCTTCATTCGATCCCTGCGAATCCCTACATTTCAGCAGGATAATGCACGACTACATGTTGCAGGTCGTGTACGGGCCTTTCTGGATACAGAAAATGTTCGACTGCTGTCCTGGCCAGCACATTCTCCAGATCTCTCACCAATTGAAAACGTCTGGTCAATTGTGGCCGAGCAACTGGTTCGTCACAATACGCCAGTCCCTACTCTTGATGAACTGTGGTATCGTGTTGAAGCTGCGTGGGCAGCTGTACCTGAACACGTCATGCAAGCTCTGTTTGACTCAATGCCCAGGCGTATCAAGGTCGTTATTACGGCCAGAGGTGGTTGTTCTGGGTACTGATTTCTCAGGATCTATGCATCCAAACTGCGTGAAAATGTAATCACATGTCAGTTCTAGTATAATATATTTGTCCAATGAATACCCGTTTATCATCTGCATTTGTTCTTGGTGTAGCAATTTTAATGGCCAGTACTGTAATAAAAGAAACCGTAGGTGCTGGGTGAATCCAGTGTTTGTTTCTGAGGGGTATCCACCACTTTGTAACATCTTAAAACACGTCATATAAGCACCGTACCATCTATGAGGGCTGAACCCTACAATTATGGATAGAGCGATGTAAGACGAAAGGTTAAGTCTCACGTACCATCATGTGACATTTCCTGTTACTGTCTTGTTGACGTAATACCTCTGAAACAGGTACGACTTTGGTAATCACAATTTAAGTTAATTGCAATATAGGTTTAGTAAGAAACCAGATCTCAATAATAGGGCAATGAAAAAAGAAAGGCATTGATAAATAATTCAGCTAATCCAGTTGCGAAATAGCTCTTAATTTAATTAATAGGGAATAGGGAGGCCTTCAATAATACCAGCTTCAGTTACGTAAAATTTTCCAAACGCAACAGACAGGCCTTCAATGATAAGAGCTTCAGTTAATTAGCAAATGCAAGAGAGGGACGCCTTCAATAATAACGGCTTGAGTTAAGTAAAATTACTAAATAGAAAACACGCAGGCCTTATTTAATACCAGATTCAGTTAAGTAAAATTCACCAAATGCAAACAGGCAGGCCTTCAATAATAAGAGTTATGACTTCAAAATCCAAAACATACCGAAGATCACGAATCGAAGCTGAAGCTTGCCAGTTCCAAAGGAAGCCCCGCATTCAGTAAAGCGAAACTGACTTCAACTCTCTCATCGCTGTGCCACGTCTCAGAGCTGGCTGGCCAGGCTATGCACCAAGACGCCACTCTGAGTCATCCACGGATTCAAATCAGCCCACAGTTATTCCCACCAACCACTCGCCGGACTCCGTTCCGAAGACGTTTGCGCAAGTACTCAGCGTACCGGGCGGACCTCTCAGACCCTCCTCCTCGCACCATTACCACTCCCCAACTCTCCACACCACAAAACGCCCCGTCCGTCATCAACAATCTCGAGCAAAGATCTTAGTTGCCTCAGACCAGAGGGACCTCACACGACAGATCGAGCTAGTGGCGCCAAGTATTCGAAAGGCGACGCCACAACCTCACCACGACTCAAGCGCTCTGGAACTTTATGAAGGTATTGACGCATGCTCTCATGAACTGAACCACATTTTTACTAAGCAATGTCGTCAGGTGAGCCTGTTTCGCTCCTGAATGCTCCAGAGCGATAGGAATACTGCGAATGTACACTAAGGCCACACGTGCGGGTCACTTTGCTGTTGCTGCTCCTTATTTATGAAAATTTGCTGTATCTTCTTTCTTCTTCTGCATATCTGGGTGGAGGCTTAACAAAAGTTGATGATTGCTGCCTTTCTGTTTAGCTTTACTTTCACATATTAATTTTAAATTCGCTTTTCACCAGAAAGTTTTCGTTCGAATCGTCAAAATTTCTATCGCTGTGCTTTTTGGTAATGTAGAAGGTTACGTTGTGGTTCTGTTGATAAGATAGGCAACACCTGGTCGGGAAGCAAATATTTCTCCTTCATCTTTTATGTAGTGATTTGAGCATACTAATTAAATTCTCATAATCTACATCCGTGGTGATCGTAGCTGTAGCAGCGTGTGCACCAGCGGTGAGCGACTACAAGCAGATAATTCCCCTCCAGACGGGTCAGTTGCTAGTCGCCTAGTCCCACCTGTAGTCGCTCCGAATAGTCGCTTGCAATAGATGTTCCATAACACTGTTCGTTCTGGGATCGTTCGCACCACTGCAGTCGTAATCCCGTTTTCTCAATGTCGTGTGTAGTCACTTCCCGTAGACGAACAACAGTATAATTATGTCGACAACCTGTGAGTGCCCCCCTTGCTCACTTCCACTACATTGCTCCTCTCCTTGTAGATTACTGATTTTTTTCTTAATTACCATCCTATAACGATCTATTGTGTGCGATTCATTGGGCACAGTTGACTGGGATGTCACTATCAGTGTATTATATCCGTATCTGGAAACAGCTATTGAATTGTAGCAATAAAATTATGCAACAAGAGTAGAGTGAAATGATTATGATGAGATCAGTATTTAAATAAAGAGGTGTTGTTCAGCTGAACATAGTAATATGTTGAGTTAATTGTGTAATGAATCTTTTCATGGCCACATGCTATTGTCGAGTCAGTTCACAAGTTGTTGTTGTTGTGGTCTTCAGTCCTGAGACTGGTTTGATGCAGCTCTCCATGCTACTCTATCCTGTGCAAGGTTCTTCATCTCCCAGTACCTACTGCAACATACATCCTTCTGAAACTGCTTAGTGTATTCATCTCTTGGTCTCCCTCTACGATTTTTACCCTCCACGCTGCCCTCCAATGCTAAATTTGTGATCCCTTGATGCCTCAAAACATGTCCTACCAACCGATCCCTTCTTCTAGTCAAGTTGCGCCACAAACTTCTCTTCTCCCCAATCCTATTCAATACCTCCTCATTAGTTACGTGATCTACCCACCTTATCTTCAGCATTCTTCTGTAGCACCACATTTCGAAAGCTTCTATTCTCTTCTTGTCCAAACTAGTTATCGTCCATGTTTCACTTCCATACATGGCTACACTCCATACAAATACTTTCAGAAACGACTTCCTAACACTTAAATCTATACTCGATGTTAACAAATTTCTCTTCTTCAGAAACGATTTCCTTGTCATTGCCAGTCTACATTTTATATCCTCTCTACTTCGACCATCATCAGTTATTTTACTCCCTAAATAACAAAACTCCTTTACTACTTTAAGTGTCTCATTTCCTAATCTAATTCCCTCAGCATCACCCGATTTAATTTGACTACATTCCATTATCCTCGTTTTGCTTTTGTTGATGTTCATCTTATATCCTCCTTTCAAGACACTGTACATTCCGTTCAACTGCTCTTCCAAGTCCTTTGCTGTCTCTGACAGAATTACAATGTCATCGGCGAACCTCAAAGTTTTTACTTCTTCTCCATGAATTTTAATACCTACTCCGAATTTTTCTTTTGTTTCCTTTACTGCTTGTTCAATATACAGATTGAATAACATCGGGGAGAGGCTACAACCCTGTCTCACTCCTTTCCCAACCACTGCTTCCCTTTCATGCCCCTCGACTCTTATAACTGCCATCTGGTTTCTGTACAAATTGCAAATAGCCTTTCGCTCCCTGTATTTTACCCCTGCCACCTTCAGAATTTGAAAGAGAGTATTCCAGTTAACATTGTCAAAAGCTTTCTCTAAGTCTACAAATGCTAGAAACGTAGGTTTGCCTTTTCTTAATCTTTCTTCTAAGATAAGTCGTAAGGTTAGTATTGTCTCACGTGTTCCAACATTTCTACGGAATCCAAACTGATCTTCCCCGAGGTCCGCTTCTACCAGTTTTTCCATTCGTCTGTAAAGAATTCGCGTTAGTATTTTGCAGCTGTGACTTATTAAACGGATAGTTCGGTAATTTTCACATCTGTCAACACCTGCTTTCTTTGGGATTGGAATTATTATATTCTTCTTGAAGTCTGAGGATATTTCGCCTGTCTCATACATCTTGCTCACCAGATGGTAGAGTTTTGTCATGACTGGCTCTCCCAAGGCCATCAGTAGTTCTAATGGAATGTTGTCTATTCCCGGCGCCTTGTTTCGACTCAGGTCTTTCAGTGCTCTGTCAAACTCTTCAAGCAGTATCTTATCTCCCATTTCGTCTTCATCTACATCCTCTTCCATTTCCATAATATTGTCCTCAAGTACATCGCCTTGTATAAACCCTCTATATACTCCTTCCACCTTTCTGCCTTCCCTTCTTTGGTTAGAACTTGGTTGCCATCTGAGCTCTTGATATTCATACAAGTGGTTCTCTTCTCTCCAGAGGTCTCTAATTTTCCTGTAGGCAGTATCTAGCTTACCCCTAGTGAGACAAGCCTCTGCATCCTTACATTTGTCCTCAAGCCATCCCTGTTTAGCCATTTTGCACTTCCTGTCGATCTCATTTTTGAGACGTTTGTATTCCTTTTTGCCTGCTTCATTTACTGCATTTTTATATTTTCCCCTTTCATCAATTAAATTCAATATTTCTTCTGTTACCCAAGGATTTCTATTAGCCCTCGTCTTTTTACCTACTTGATCGTCTGCTGCCTTCACTACTTCATCCCTCAGAGCTACCCATTCTTCTTCTACTGTATTTCTTTCCCCCATTCCTTATGCTCTCCCTGAAACTCTCTACAACCTCTGGTTCTTTCAGTTTATCCAGGTCCCATCTCCTTAAATTCCCACCTTTTTGCAGTTTCTTCAGTTTCAATCTGCAGTTCATAACCAATAGATTGTGGTCAGAATCCACATCTGCCCCTGGAAATGTCTTACAATTTAAAACCTGGTTCCTAAATCTCTGTCTTACCATTATATAATCTATCTGATACCTTTTAGTATCTCCAGGATTCTTCCAGGTATACAACCTTCTTTTATGATTCTTGAACCAAGTGTTAGCTATGATTAAGTTATGCTCTGTGCAAAATTCTACAAGGCGGCTTCCTCTTTCATTTCTTCCCCCCAATCCATATTCACCTACTATGTTTCCTTCTCTCCCTTTTCCTACTATCGAGTTCCAGTCACCCATGACTATTAAATTTTCGTCTCCCTTCACTACCTGAATAATTTCTTTTTCTCGTCATACATTTCATCAATTTCTGCAGTGCTAGTTGGCATATAAACTTGTACTACTGGAGTAGGCATGGGCTTTGTGTCTATCTACTGTATTTCTTTCCCCCATTCCTCTAGGAGATAAAATTTTAGAATGAATTTTTGACCCATCTCACTAGTGCCAGTATTTTCATAAATTTTAGAGAAAATGATGTACAACACATTTTTTCTCATTTTTTCGTACAGGAAAACTTACTCAGTGACAGAAAGTTTGGATTTCTGAGAGGAATGTGAACTGAATGTGCTTTACTTACCTTAAAGCCGTCGGCACACGGACCGTGCTGTCGAACGTTAACGTTGAGCGTGCCAAGTTCAACGTGCTGCTGAACGCTCAGGAACGATGCGACTTGTGCATACGGTACGTGCGCGCCTACGTGGTATACGCGATCGCAACGCACAGCAGCGGCAGTTCAGGGATGTTTCTAGTTCGTAAATCACACTGATTACTCAACGGGCGCACACAAATTCCCACGTTAGCTCTATTACAACGCACATTTCCTCCATCGTCAACGAAAAGGAAAGTACCACGTCCAATCAATAAGAACACAGGCTTATAAAAGTTCCATTACAAATAGTGCGGTACCAGTTTGGAATACTTCCCCGCAAAAGCCGGCCGGAGTGGCCGTGCGGTTCTAGGCGCTACAGTCTGGAACCGAACGACCGCTACGGTCGCAGGCTCGAATCCTGCCTCGGGCATGGATGTATGTGATTTCTTGAGGTTAGTTAGGTTTAATTAGTTCTAAGTTCTAGGCGACTGATGACCTCAGAAGTTAAGTCGCATAGTACTCAGAGCCATTTGAACAATTTTGAACTTCTCCGCAAAAAATAAACATTATTTCATCATTCCCACATTTTAGTAAAACCCCAAGTCAGTCTTACTTAATCACTGTTCCTACCCAGAAGCAGAATCTTTGCAACATGTCAATTACGAAGCGTAAAAGAAAAAGGAGCAAAATATCTTTATACAAGTAGAGCAACCTGTCCTGTAGATTAAGCCAATCGAAGTCACCCCTCAAAAAAAGGTGAACTTATATTTACATAACATCAAATATTATAGTATATACTCATATTAAACTAATAATTAAAGTATTATAACCTAACAAAAACGCGAATGTTATGAAAAAAAAATTTAAAGTCTTGCGACGCGAACCACCACTCCAACAAACATCCGACTACAAGCCAGTGACGCTACTCAATACGCTAAACCAACAACCCACCACGAACGTCTAATCGTAGTATGTTACCGCTGGCAGAAAACCTCATCGTAGATATGTTACTAGTTGAAATTAAGTCACAATAAATTGTACCAAGAACAATGCGTTTTGGGTGGATCTTGAGTGTGACGCTGCCTTCAAATAGCCTACTCTCATAATACGAAAGTTACAATAATTCTTTTCCCATGAATATGATGTTTCTCATTATTTTATTGGAGCGAATCACACAGTTAACAACGGGTTTTACAGTGATTCTCAAGTTGATGTTGCTCACAAACGGCATATATACATATAAGCTTGAAATGAATGCCAATATGGCGCCTCACAACTCTGTACTGAAGGGAGACGGCGTGCGTGTGACGTAGATGGCGTTGTGCCATCTCATTGGTCAACGCTCAGACGCACGTTCAGAATATCTGACATGCCAGATATCGCTCTGCACGTTCGGAAAGACTCCCGAACGTGCTATTCCACGCTATGACGTCAGAAACTCGGCCCGATCAACGCTCAACGATCGGCTGCACGGTCCGTGTGCCGACGGCTTAACGAACTACACTCCTGGAAATTGAAATAAGAACACCGTGAATTCATTGTCCCAGGAAGGGGAAACTTTATTGACACATTCCTGGGGTCAGATAAATCACATGATCACACTGACAGAACCACAGGCACATAGACACAGGCAACAGAGCATGCACAATGTCGACACTAGTACAGTGTATATCCACCTTTCGCAGCAATGCAGGCTGCTGTTCTCCCATGGAGACGATCGTAGAGATGCTGGATGTAGTCCTGTGGAACGGCTTGCCATGCCATTTCCACCTGGCGCCTCAGTTGGACCAGCGTTCGTGCTGGACGTGCAGACCGCGTGAGACGACGCTTCATCCAGTCCCAAACATGCTCAATGGGGGACAGATCCGGAGATCTTGCTGGCCAGGCTAGTTGACTTACACCTTCTAGAGCACGTTGGGTGGCACGGGATACATGCGGACGTGCATTGTCCTGTTGGAACAGCAAGTTCCCTTGCCGGTCTAGGAATGGTAGAACGATGGGTTCGATGATGGTTTGGATGTACCGTGCTCTATTCAGTGTCCCCTCGACGATCACCAGTGGTGTACGGCCAGTGTAGGAGATCGCTCCCCACACCATGATGCCGGGTGTTGGCCATGTGTGCCTCGGTCGTATGCAGTCCTGATTGTGGCGCTCACCTGCACGGCGCCAAACACGCATACGACCATCATTGGCACCAAGGCAGAAGCGACTCTCATCGCTGAAGACGACACGTCTCCATTCGTCCCTCCATTCACGCCTGTCGCGACACCACTGGAGGCGGGCTGCACGATGTTGGGGCGTGAGCGGAAGATTGGATGGTTGGTTGGTTGTTTGGGGGAAGAGATCAAACAGCGAGGTTATCGGTCTCATAGGGTTAGGGAAGGATGGGGAAGGAAGTCGGCCGTGCCCTTTCAAAGGAACCATCCCGGCATTTGCCTGGAGCGATTTAGGGAAATCACGGAAAACCTAAATCAGGATGGCCGGACGCGGGATTGAACAGTCGTCCTTCCGAATGCGAGTCCAGTGTGCTAACCACTGCGCCACCTCGCTCGGTGAGCGGAAGACGGCCTAACGGTGTGCGGGACCGTAGCCCAGCTTCATGGAGACGGTTGCGAATGGTCCTCGCCGATACCCCAGGAGCAACAGTGTCCCTAATTTGCTGGGAAGTGGCGGTGCGGTCCCCTACGGCACTGCGTAGGATCCTACGGTCTTGGCGTGCATCCGTGCGTCGCTGCGGTCCGGTCCCAGGTCGACGGGCACGTGCACCTTCCGCCGACCACTGGCGACAACATCGATGTACTGTGGAGACCTCACGCCCCACGTGTTGAGCAATTCGGCGATACGTCCACCCGGCCTCCCGCATGCCCACTATACGCCCTCGCTCAAAGTCCGTCAACTGCACATACGGTTCACGTCCACGCTGTCGCGGCATGCTACCAGTGTTAAAGACTGCGATGGAGCTCCGTATGCCACGGCAAACTGGCTGACACTGACGGCGGCGGTGCACAAATGCTGCGCAGCTAGCGCCATTCGACGGCCAACACCGCGGTTCCTAGTGTGTCCGCTGTGCCGTGCGTGTGATCATTGCTTGTACAGCCCTCTCGCAGTGTCCGGAGCAAGTATGGTGGGTCTGACACACCGGTGTCAATGTGTTTTTTTTTTTTTTTCATTTCCAGGAGTGTATATATTAGAACCAATAAAACATAAATTATTAGCACTTGGAATAGATTGTGACTTAGTTACGGCTTTTGATTGTGTACCATGGTCCCAACGCAAAAGTTAAAGTATTACGGACTAGTGAGCACAGCAGTTTCACGGTGTTTGTATCTCATATAAATGAAAGAAAGCTGTGTGTATAAATTCCATGTCGACCACATACCGATAACCATACAGAATTTCAAGCAGTCAGACATATCGTAACACAAGTTTCGATTTTAGATCCTCTGTTGTTTCTAATACATATAAATGGTCTTCTGCTTCCAATTTCGGAAGATGAAATTTTTTGTACTTTTTTCAGATGATACAAGTATAAGAATAAAAAATAGTACCAGTCTCGTTACCGCTCTCATATTGGCTCCAGAAGAATGGGGTACGAGGCTGAGGAAGGAACGGGTTTCCTGTGGCACTTATTGATGATGACATCATTGATAAGGCTTATTTTTTATGCTATTTTTCAGATGATACGAGTGTAGGAATAAAAAATAGTACCAGTCTCCTTACTACTCTCATATTGGCTGGAGCAGGATGGGGTACGAGAATGAGGAACTAATGGGTGTTCTGTATCACTTGTTGTTGATGACATCATTGATAAGTGTTACGTTGAACAATTCTGATTTTTGATGTCTATGTCCCTGCCAGCACCAGCCCTTGCACTTGAAGTCAGTGGTATCGTAAGGTTCAGCCAGAACCAGTATAGATACACTATTGTTGTATCTCTCCATCACCAACATAGATTAAGCAATAGGGTCCATCAGCAGTCGTTCGTATGTAGTATCGTCGTCTGAATACACCAGCCTCCAAATTTCGCAAGACTTTCGAGAGCTTCCAGAATGAATTTTCGCTCTGCACTGAAGTGTGCACTGATTGGAAACTACATGGCAGATTAAAATTGCGCGCCAGGCCGAGGCGCGGTACTGATACCTGTGCCAATTTGGCAGGAAGTTAGGAGATGAGGTACTGACAGAAGTAAAACTGCGAAAGCAAGTCGTCCATCGTGCTTGAATAGCTCAGTCCGTAGAGCAACTTCCCACGAAAGACAAAGGTCCAAGGTTTGAGTCCCAGACTGCCCCGCAGTTTTAATCTGCCAGCGGGTTTCTTCCGAGAGAGTATTGGCAATACTTGCATACAGAAACACAGTTCTGGGTGTTCTGGTTTGTCGAGGATGCCCCCAGTTCCATAATGCAGTGCACTCATTTCCTGAAGTGGAGACATCTTACTACAGTATGATGTGGACGACATTCCTAACTTGCTACAATGATGAGTAAAGAGGATTGTACTGCTCTTATGTCTAGAAACATCAGCTTCCTGTAAGCTGACACTTAAACTTGTGAATAAAAAATCTCATTGAGTTTCCAGTCGGGTCCATACGTAGAAAATCTCAAATGTACAAAAAACTCATTCTTCACAACTGCTATTTTTTTACCTTCTTTCAACAGTAATGGTTTCTACATGACAGCTGTAGGTAGTTGCTGAAACGATAATGGACGGACAATCGGACCAACAAACCAATCCTCCAAAAACCCACGGTGGAGAAGATGTTGTCCGGTATTTGTTTCCAGTCAATCCCTCAGTTCTTTGGTCACATAGTTCGACGACAGGACGACAGCAAGGAAAAGACGACCAGACAAGGCAAAGTCGGAAGGAAAAGATTGCAAAAAAATGGCTCTGAGCACTATGGGACTTAACTTCTAAGGTCATCAGTCCCCTAGAACTTAGAACTACTTAAACCTAACTAACCTAAGGACATCACAAACATCCATGCCCGAGGCAGGATTCGAACCTGCGACCGTAGCGGTCGCGCGGTTCCAGACTGTAGCGCCTTTAACCGCTTGGCCACCACGGCGGGTACAAGATTGCAGGGAAGACCACTGAGATGATGAATGGACCAGATGAAGGCGAAGAGACATCAAACATGGCGCTAGCTACTCAGAGATGCATAAGACTAGGAAAAATGGAAACAGACTGTTAAGAGGACTGTGTGATAGATCATCAAATGGCTCTGAGCACTATGGGACTTAAGATAGATCATCACCTTTCAACTACGAAAGACGGAGTGTTTATGATAAGCGGTTTCAAAAGACATAATTCCATTTTCGAGTACAAACTTCCTGAATAACCATGGAATATGTCGAAATGGCCGCCCAAATCAGCACCAAACCTCCTCCATGTTTCGCTCATTGGACTCACTCGTCCAGAAGTTGGAAACAGTGTGAAACAAGACTCGTCTGACCAAAAGTTTCTTCCATTGTTCCACAGTCAAGTTTTTGTGGCTTCCGCACTACATTTTCCTGTTGCGGGTGTTTGCATATCTGATGCGTGGTTTTGGAACTCCTGTCTGAGCATCACATTGTTTCTGATATGGAAAATGTAAATATCAGTGGTTATGAACTAGCTGCACATATGAGTAGAGAGAATAAGGTGAGAGGAGTTGCCATATATGTCAAAAGTTATCACTGTGTAAAAAGCTTAGATACAAAAAAGTTTTGTCTAGTGCAACATATAGAAGCATGTGCCTGTCAACTTAAACTGAAGGAGGGCTCTTTTATAATTGTGTCAGTATATAGGTCCCCTTCAGGAAGCTTTCATTTATTCCTGGAAAACTTGGGTGCCTTGCTGTGCTATCTGTCAGATAGGGGAAAGCAAATTATTATTTGTGGGGACTTCAATGTTGATTCACTGAAAGAGTGTAATAGGAAGAATGACCTGGAAGTCTTGCTCGGTTCTTTCAATTTGACATCTGTCAATTTTCCTAGTCGGGTAGTAAAGGACAGCAGTACATTGAGAGATAACTTTTTAGACCTGCTCGCCTTGCAATTCCCTGCTTGTGGGTCTACTCTAGTGTTATTATGATGCTGACTTCTGCAGCTGCCATCCTCGTCACAATCATCTTAGTCTGTTGCTATCAGTCAAGATACGTTCTCGTCCACGTTGTGACTTAGCGGATTACATTTTTCCACTTTCACTGTATGCGGTACAAATCTTCGACAAGGTGCATCTTGAAACACTAAACACTTTGGCTATCTTGGTTGCAGATCTTTCCATCATGCGAGCGCCAACGAGCAGCCCATGTTCGAATTCACTTAACTCCGACATAATGCTCCCACTACTACACAGAACACTTTTCTGGCCACGTCAGGTACTTGCAACACATTGAGGACATAGCAGAGGTTCCGTTCATGGTCAAATACAACAGCACAGACTGCAGGCTTGACTAGCATTCGCATTTATGTCCAAGGGTGCATTTCTCGCGGTACTTCCAAATTTTTGTCCAACCCCTCTATGTGATTTGCGCAGATGACCTTTAGTTGGATGTGTATCATCACCTTTTCGTGGCCCAAGGACTGTTCCATTAAATTTAGGGTGCACAACACCACAACTCAGTTTCTTCTCCTAATATTCCGGCTGTATACCGTTCAGCCACCTTCGGAGAGAGCCGGACAGCCCCACTGCGTATGCGGGCAAAGATAGACATCGCCAGAGATATTAATGAGCGGCAAAGAAGTACAATATGTGTGAATTATTTTGAAATTTTATTTTTTGAGGCACATAGTTTTAACGTGTTTCAGAATGAAAGTATGGTCCAAGTAGGCTGTATTCTTTTTATTTTCCGTGCAAGTGGCCAGTTTCAACCGTGGGTCGTTTTCAAGCACATACCTTGTGCTTCCAGCTTCACTGTATGCATTATATCTGTGGTTGACCAGTTGATCACGCTGCGATGTCGATATATCACTCTGAGCTGCCATGTCTCGACTTCTTTGTAAGTTTAATACAGAAAGCACCGGATTCCATGACTTATCCAGGACAAACCCACTATCTCTATTAATTAGATTCGTCGCCAAGAGAATTTCAGTTGCTTCTTTCACCACCGAGTCCCAGAAAGATGATGTAGACGCTCAAGTTTCGACATTTGCGTACAACATAGAGTGACCTGTATCAACACAATGCGACCGAGCGAGGTAGCGCAGTGGCTAGCACACTGGACTCGCATTCGGGAGGACGACGGTTCAATCAAATGGTTCAAATGGCTCTGAGCACTATGGGACTCAACTGCTGAGGTCATTAGTCCCCTAGAACTAGTTAAACCTAACTAACCTAAGGACATCACAAACATCCATGCCCGAGGCAGGATTCGAACCTGCGACCGTAGCGGTCTTGCGGTTCCAGACTGCAGCGCCTTTAACCGCACGGCCACTTCGGCCGGCCCACGGTTCAATCCCGCGTCCGGCCATCCTGATTTAGGTTTTCCGTAATTTCCCTAAATCGTTTCAGGCAAATGCCGGGATGGTTCTTTCGAAAGGGCACGGCCGACTTCCTTCCCGGTCTTTCCCTAATCCGATGAGACCGATGACCTCGCTGTCTGGTCTCCTCCCCCAAACAACCCATATCAACACAATGTTCTGCTATAGCGGATTTATTGGGCTGTAAGAGGCGGGTGTATCTTCGGTGTTCCGTACATCTTTCATAGACACCACTAAATGTCGGTCCGATGTAAGAGAGGCCACATTCGTAGGGGATCCGGTAAACCCCAGCCTTCTGGAACATCAAATCATCTTTAACAAAACCGAAGAGTGCTGCTGTCTTCGGTGGAGGACGAAAAATCAAATCTACTTTGTGCCTGCTGAGGGTCCGTCCTCTTTTTGACGACAGGCTTCTCTTATATGGCAGGAAAGCCATAGATATAAATCTCTCTGTGTCTTCTTCTGCATTACTTATGACCACCTTTGGTTTCTTTCATAGCGCCTTTCGTAGCTGCTGTGGAGAATAACAGTTGGTTTCAAAAACTCTCTTTAATTGTAGAAGCTCGTCCTTCAGACAGCTTTTGTCAGCAATGTGTGCTCTTTGAACTAAAGTTCTGAGAACACTCGTCGTCCGCGAAGGATGATGGCTGTTATTTGCGCGTAAATATAAAGCTGTATGCATCGGTTTCCGATACACTGTATATCCCAGAATGCCATTATCTTTGCGCCGAACCGAAGTATCCAAAAAGGGAAGTCATCCCTCCTTTTCAATTTCCACTGAAAACCGGATTTGTGCATGGATGGAATTCAAATGTCTTACAAATACTTGTAATTTATCTTCACCATGGGAACAGGCCACAAACGCGTCGTCAATTACGAGATTTCGTAATTCATACAGTTAAGCAAGAAGCTTTCGAGATGTGCTTGAAAGCGACCTACTGCTGAAATTCAGTAATTTACGGAAAATGAAATGAATACAGCCTATTTGGAACACGTCTTCATTTTCAAAACTCGCTGAGATTATGGACCAATACAAAAATAAAATTTCAAAATACAGTAATTCGTACATATTGTACTTCTATGCCACCCATCAACGACTCTGGCGCAAGTGTATCTGTGGCGCGGATCGCGAGTTTAGAAAGACGGAGCGAGTGTTAGAGTGTCATATTCTCGGCTCACTCTGTAAATGGCTGAACAGTACTCAGACGAAGTATTAGAAGAAGAAGTTGAATTTATGTGAGTGCAATTCCGAAATTTAATGGAGAAGTCCTTTAATTTCCTCTGGTAGGTTGTTGAATACATGTGTACTAATCTATCTAACTCTTTTTTTTACTACAAGTACTATTAATCTCGTGACGTCTTTGCAAAAGTGTTTTTGGTCCTAGTGTTATTTTTATTTTAATGCCTTTCACTATTTTTTGAGAAAAGATAAATATTGCAAGTGACAAAAGACTTTATGGAGTACACTTATCGTGAAATAGTTGTCAAAATACCAAGATTTTTGAATAGGTCTTTGCAGATACAACACCAGATACAATTAATATAACGCACTTCTCGTGGTACCTTCACAAGGAAAATCAGGTTGTTACAACAGGACAAATCGCAACAAAAAGCAAAAAAGTGCACATAAGTCTTCACGTTATATTCGGTTACAGATAGGCATTGCTCCATATTCGGCGAAAAATGACATGCTTGGAGATTGCATCATTATTCGTGTATACATAGGCATTAACAGTCTAATTATGATGTCGACAAAGCAAGTTGAGACTTACAATAGTGAGTTGCCAAATGGTTCAAATGGCTCTGAGAACTATGCGACTTAACTTCTGAGGTCATCAGTCGCCTAGAACTTAGAACTAATTAAACCTAACTAACCCAAGGACATCACACACATTGGAGGACGTCTAATACTGAAACTGTGTTATATCACCAGTAGCTGAAATTTTGCTAGCTACTGGGGATGTGTCAGCTACTCGGGATTCCAGCTACTGGGGATACAGTTAATGGGAGATGTTAACTACTGATGCGTGTCAGGTATTGGCAACACAGTAAATTTCTGCTCTCACTCACTCTCTCTCTTTCTCTCTGTAATGCTTATTTTATTGAGGCAACAACGATGTTATATATTATACAATAAGTGAAAGGAATCAAATTTTATCAGGTCAAGTTAATACACCAGCTGATACAGTTTGGGGAGGACTTCATGCAGTTTGTAGCTAGCTGACACAGAACTTCGGCAAGCTAATAGAGTTTTGGAGGGCAAGTAGATGGAGTTTGGGGCCAAGTTCGTATAGTATTGGGGCAAGTTGATACAGTTCGGTCAGAAGGATGATGCAGTTTGGTCAGCACGTTGATGGCGAATTAGCGAAAGCTGATACACTGTGGGGCAAGTTGATACAGTTTGGGGAAATTGATACAGCTTGAGGGGCAAGTTGATACAGTTTAGGGGTAAGTTAATACAGTTTTGCGGACAAGCTGATGCAGTTTGGGAGGCAAGTTCATACAGTTTTGGGCACATGTTTGGGGGCTAGCAGACACTTTTTTAGGGGCAAGCCAATGTGATTTGGAGGGCAAGTTAATAAAATTTCAGGGGTAAGTTGTTATAGTTTGGGGGAAAGTTGATATAGATTGGCAAGTTGATACTGTTTGGCGGCTGCCAGCGATGAACGTGTCAACAGATTCCTTAGCAGCAGCACTGTGTTCATGATATACTTGTAACACTTGTAAAGAGTCTACAGAGAATAAAGCATATGCAGCCCTGAATCATGCTACCCACTGGATGTGGGCATTGCGCCAGAAATAGCCAGTGGATCGCCAGACACAACGGAAAACATAGCAGCATTCGCCTCAGGAGATATAGGAAAACTACAAAAAACCTAAACTACATGGCCAGACGAGGATTCGAGCTAGTGCCCTCTGGAACACGAGTAGTGTCTTACCACAGCGCTACCACGGGCAACATCATGTAGCATGGAAATGCTATCGACGACAGTGCTGCGAAAGCAGAGTTACTAAACCTAGCCTTTTGAAATTCCTTCACCAAAGAAGACGAAGTAAGTATTCCAGAACTCGAAACAAGAACAGCTGCCAACACGAGCAGTTTGGAAGTAGTTACCCTCGGAGTAGTGAAACAGCTTAAATCACTTAATAAAAGCAAGCCTTTTGGTCCAGACTGTATACCAATTACGCTCCTTTCAGAGTATGCTGATACAATAGCTTCATACTTAACAATCATATACAGCCGTTCGCTCGACGGAAGATCCGTACCCAAAGACTGGAAAGTTGCAAAGGCACACCAATATTCAACAAAGGTAGTAGGATTATTCCACTCAATTACAGGCCCATATCATTAACGTCGATATGCATCAGGATTTTGGAACATATATTGTGTTAGAACATTATGAATTAACTCGAATAGGTCAACACTGATTTAGAAAACATCGTTTTTGTGAAACACAACTAGTTCTTTACTCACACGAAGTGTTGAGTGCTATTGACAAGGGATTTCAAATTGATTCCGTATTTATAGATTTCCGAAAGACCTTTGACACTGTATCACGCAAGCGGCTTGTGAGAAATTGCGTGCTTATGGAATATCGTGTCAGTTATGTGACTGGATTCGTGATTTCCTGTCAGAGACATCACAGTTTGTAGTAAAAGACGGAAACTCAAAGAGTAAAACAGAAGTGGTTTCTGGCATTCCCAAAGGTAGTGTTACAAGCTTTCTGCTGTTCCTTATCGATACAAATGATGTAGGAGACAATCTGAGCAGCCGTCTTACGTTGTTTGCAGATGATGCTGTCGTTTATCGTCTAGTAAACTCATCAGAAGATTAAAAGAATTGCAAAACGATTTAGAAAAGATATATAAATGCTGCGAAAATTAGCAGTTGACCCTAAATAATGAAAAGTGTGAGGTCTTCCACATGAATGCTAAAAGGAATTCGTTAAACTTCAGTTACACGATAAATCAATCAAATCTAAAGGCCGTAAATTCAACTAGGTACTTAAGAATTACAATTACAAACAATTTAAATTGGAAAGAACACAAAGAAAATGCTGTGATGAAAGCAAATCAAATACTGCGTTTTATTCGCAGAATACTTAGAAAATGTAACAGATCAACTAAAGAGACTGCCTGCACTACGCTTGTCCGTCGTCTATTCGAATACTGCTGCGCGATCTGGGACCCTTACCAGATAGGATTAATGGATTACACCGAGAAAGTTCAAAGAAGACCAGCACGTTTTATATTATGGCGAAATATGGGAGAGAGTGTCACGGACATGTCACAGGATTTGGGATGGACAACATTTAAACAAAGGCGTTTTTCATTGCGGCGGAATCTTCTCACGAAATTTCAATCAGCAGCTTGAAAGGTGGCTACACTGAGCCACAGCGCCAGAGATCGCGATAGAGAGTATTGTTCCGCCGCCTCCACTGGCAGTGATTATTGAGATGTCGTAGTGGGCAGTGGTTGTTGAGAACTCGTAGTAGTCAGTGCTTGTTAAGAACTCGTAGCAGAGAGTGTTTGTTGAGATGTGCTAGTAGGGAGTGCTTGCTGAGATGTGATACTGAAAGGTTCTTGTTGAGATGTGGTAATAGCGAGTCGGTGTGGAGATATATTGTAATGATTAGAGTGATTTTGGTCAATATATGAAGGTAACGAAACTTGATTTATTTTTCATTATTTAATGTCGTAAATAATGCTTCATTACAGGTTCAGTCAACAAAGCATCTGGCTTGTGTTCTGGGATTAGAGTATAATTCTGGTTTTCTTGAGTAATTATGGTATTTCTATTTCCTTTAATTAATTCAGTATAGATGATATTTAAAATTTCTTGTGTTGTTGAAGAAGAACCGTGCCAGATGCGTACGTTGAGTCATACTCCCACACACAGAACAGTTATACTTGTGCTTAGGTTTCGTAGGTTTTATAGTTGCTGGGGACTTAATTAATTAATTGTGTTAATGAAAATTTTCATTTCATTCTTTGTTGTTGTTCTATGCAGTCAGATTGCGTAATAATACTAGTCAGGGCCAACCGTTTACGAGACTTCGTAATCGAACAGACAGCTACTAAAGCAAAAATTAAAATTATTTGCATTCTATTTTAATTAAGCCCCCATGCAAGCTTTCTCGGCCAATGCGACAATATTTTACTGGCGCCAACCTGCATAAGGAGATAGGATCATCATAATAAGCTAAGGGAAATCAGAGCTCTCACTGAGAGATATAGGTGTGGGAGAGTGCGAGAGTGGAATAATAGAGAATTATTGAAAAGGTGCCTCGATGAACTTTCTGCCACGCACTTAAGTGTGATATGCAGAGTATATATATATATATATATATATATATATATATATATATATATATATATATATATATATATATGATTCAAGTATCTACCGACTATCATAGACTGTTAGAGACATACAGGAAGCAGTGCATCAAATCATTGGGCAATAAACCCTGGATATCATCAACTGTTAAGTAGCCAGACAGTCTGCAACCATGGAATCACTACTGCTCTTAGGGAGAGAAATATCATCACACCCAACTGTGACTCTGCTCAGAGTATGTTACAGGGCGCAGAGATTAACAATGGAATAGGAACACCATCTTTAGACACCGTAAATGCGGGGGAGGTCAGCTGTACGTATGTGTCATGGTACACGTTGCTGCACGCTTATTGCTGAGAACGAGGACATCCAAAATCACACAAGGCAATGCATTCCAATACCCAGCAGGGTATAAGTCAGCCATTGTCTGGTGGTGGGTGCATATATTCGATTAAGCGGGGACTGTGATGTCTTTGTCACCGTCTCTCATGGGAATATGATATAGAAATGTTCAATTTAGAGTCTGATCATGTACATCCATTTCTTCGCTTACAGCCTCAAGCCACTGATTCAGATTTTCAGCATGAAAATTCACCACCATATGATTCCCGAATTGTTCCAGAACTAATTGTGGAGTACTAAATGGGCAATACACTGAATAGCCAAGGAGACTGGTACAGATGTCTAGTATCGTGTAGGTCCCCCGCGAGCAAGCAGAAGTACCGCAATACAACGTGGTACGGACTCGACTTGTGTCTGACGCTGTGCTGGAGGGAACTGACACCATGAATCCTGCAGAGCTGTCAATAAATCGGTAAGAGTACAACGGGGTGGAGATCTCTTATGAACAGCGCGTTGCAAAACATCCCAGATATGCTCAATAATGTTCATGTCTGGGGAGTCGCATTGTCCTGCTGGAATTGCTTAAGTCCGTCTGAATGCACAATGGACATGAATGGATGCAGGTGATCAGACAGGATGTTTACGTACGTGTCACCTTTCAGAGTCGTATTTAGACGTATCAAGGGTTCCATGTCACTCCAACTGTACACGCCCCACAGCATTACGGAGCCTCCTCCAGCTTGAACAGTCCCCTGCTGTCACGCATGATCCATGGATTCATGTTGTGGTCTCCATACCCGTACACGTCGATACAATCTGAAACGAGACTCGTCTGACCAGAGAAATGTTTCCAGTCATCACCAGTGCATTACGGGCCCAGGCGAGGCGTAAAGCTATGTGTCATGCAGTCATCAAGGGTACACGAGTGGGCCGTCGGCTTCGAAAGCCCTTATCGATTACGTTTCGTTGAATGGCTCGCACGCTGACGCTTGTTGATAGCCCAGCACTGAAATCAGCAGTTTGATGTACTTCTGTCACTTTGAACGATTCTCTTCAGTCGTCGTTGGTCCCGTTCTTACAGGATCTTTTCCCGGCCGCTATCAGAAAATAAGTACCGAACTATAGCATACCATTTAAAAAAACAAAAGTTGATCTTCATATCTCTGAAGCGACCCCACCTAGCAACAAAAAACCAACTTCATATTATGTCTCCCGTTGTCCCATGCAACATTTGTCGCACAAACTTTTCAGCAACTATCAAACGTTCGGAGTTATTCCAGGTGGCAATAGTTAGTGAACCACCCTGTATATTTTTCTTAATTATATTTATATGTAACTGTCATTCTCTATAATGGGGGGAACACCTCTTGTGATCTGTAAGCGTTATTTTGATATTCTGAGCATCCACTTGATCTTACAGACTGAATACTGAGCAGTGCCTTTTAGATATTCGAAATGCAATGATATGTAGTCCACAAGTTTTGATGATTTACAGTAATTTTCAGTTAGCAGTCTAATTGCCTGAATTCTGTCTATGTATGGAAACGTGGGAAACTGAAAACGACATGATCAGCGAAACATTCCTCTCCAAATTCACAGATTGATGTGTTAGTGCATCCCACTCGATGCCGATGTTTGGGATCCGGACCGTGACCTGTTAATAGGTTCAAATGGTTCAAATGGCTCTGAGCACTATGGGACTTAACATCTGAGGTCATCAGTCCCCTAGAACTTAGACCTACTTAAACCTAACTAACCTAAGGACATCACACACATCCATGTCCAAGGCAGGATTCGATCCTGCGACCGTAGCAGTCGCGCGGTTCCGAACTGAAGTGCCTAGAACCGCTCGGCCACCACTGTTAATAGGTGCGCCATACCTCGTGTAGGAGCAATATCCCGCAATTTGAGCCTGTTCCTAATGCTTGGCAGTACGCTGTACACCCGACATGCGGTGCTTCTAGCGCCCCACTCAGACAGTCATTCATCAAATTTTCAGGCTTGTAAGTGTCTTTCATCAATAATTCGAGCTCCTGTGACCTCGTACACACGATCATATTGTTCAGGTTACGACTAATACAACATCTGCCATGTAACGTACCACAACATACATCGGAAATATCCTGAGAATAAACAACAAACCCTCAACAGGTGTAGTTCGAAAGTCAGTGGCGAGCATCAGAAGCATTGCTGCGCCGAAATAGGCGTGGATTTGGGGAATTATTGTAAATTTCACGCAGCTATGGCTGGAAGGTCGTAGCTAAGGGACCAATTGGCACATCGGATGGCGGGCGCGGTCAAAGTTGATATTTTGCAAACGATTATGCGAGGCAGGTTTATGACACCGCTAGCGGGCTAAAAGGCGCGGTGCGGGGGCACGGTTCACAAATGTGAAGTAATCAGGACAGCACAGGGCACCGACGTGCTGTGAAGAACCTATACGTCGCAGTTAAAATAGCGCTTAGTGACCCGTGTGGGTGGGCCAAAGCGGACTGAGGAAAGCTGATGGTTCAAATGGCTCTGAGCACTATGGGACTTAACATCTGAGGTCATCAGTGCCCTAGAACTTAGAACTATTTAAACCTAACTAACCTAGGGACATCACACACATCCATGCCCGAGGCAGGATTCGAACCTGCGACCGTAGCGGTCGCGCGGTTCCGGACTGAAGTGCCTAGAACCGCTCAATTACCACGGCCGGCAGGAAAGCTGATGTAATTAACAAAGAGCACTCGACTTGCCCCTCCAGAGGAACTACGGCAGGATGACGATTGTTTAAGTTGCAGGCCAACCACGACGACATTTTGGTAATGGATATCGGCGGTCAATCGGCCCGCTGAAGCTACCTCCAATCTCTGCTGCACGGACGCGTCACTGCTATGGCGGGGCGCTTCGCACCTTGGAGCTACACTTGTGCCAGGAGCGCGAGGGCTGCTAGCCTCCGCTCTCCGAGTGGCATCGTCCAGCGGACTAAAGGCTGCCGTCTGCAGCGGCGGGGCCGGGGCTCGAACTCGCGGCCTCCCGGTTGCAGAACTGCCTGCGGGCACTAAACCAGCTGCCCTGGGCGGATGGCTAGACCTGCTAAGGCTCACTACAAGACAGCGGTCGGCTGCTTCCCTTCGGCGCTGTACATGGAGTCCACGAGTCGCGCTCGAGGGAGCAAGTCAGCTGTCTTCCGGGCCACGGACACAGTTAACGCACATGGCAGCCACTTAACCGTGGTGCGATACGTATCTCTACAGCCGCAAGGCTGGGCAACCGGGCGCCAACACTGCAGATTCTGGCAATCGCGCTGACCCAAGCACGCTGCGCGGCGCCATCGCCGAGTTCAACACAAGGGCGGCTTTGTGTCTCCGATGTAGTAATGACACACTTGCCTGTTTTTCTCTGCATGCTTCTGCGTGAATCATCCCTCTCTCCCACACCATATCTCTCGGTCGTTCTGTCGCACTACACTACTGGCCATTAAAATTGCTACACCAAGAAGAAATGCAGATCACAAACGGATTTTCATTGGACAAATATATTATACTAGAACTGACATGTGATTACATTTTCACGCAATTTGGGTGCATAGATATCAGTACCCAGAACAACCACCTCTGGCCGTGATAACGGCCTTGATACGGCTGGGCATTGAGTCAAACAGAGCTTGGATGGCGTGTACAGGTACAGCTGTCCATGCAGCTTCAACACGATACCACAGTTTATCAAGAGTAGTGACTGGTGTATTGTGACGAGCCAGTTGCTCGGCCACCATTGACCAGACGTTTTCAGTTGGTGAGAGATCTGGAGAATGTGCTGGCCAGGACAGCAGTCGAACATTTTCTGTATCCAGAAAGGCCCGTACAGGACCTGCTACATGCGGTCGTGCATTATCCTGCTGAAATGTAGGTTTTCGCAGGGATCGAATGAAGGGTAGAGCCACGGGTCGTAACACATCTGAAATGTAACGTCCACTGTTCAAAGTGCCGTCAGTGCGAACAAGAGGTGGCCGAGACGTGTAACCAATTGCACCCCATACCATCACGCCGGGTGATACGCCAGTATGGCGATGACGAACACACGCTTCCAATGTGCGTTCACCACGATGTCGCCAAACACGGATGCGACCATCATGATGCTGTAAATAAAACCTGGATTCATCCGAGAAAGTGACGCTTTGCCATTCGTGCACCCAGGTTCGTCGTTGAGTACACCATCGCAAGCGTTCTTGTCTGTGATGCAACGTCAAGTGTAACCACAGCCATAGTCTCCAAGCTGATAGTCCATGCTCCTGCAAACGTCGTCGAATTGTTCGTGCAGATGGTTATTGTCTTGCAAACGTCCCCATCTGTTGACTCAGGGATCGAGACGTGGCTGCACGATCCGTCACAGCCATGCGGATAAGATGCCTGTCATCTCGACTGCTGGTGATACGGTTCAATTTCGCGTCTGTAGCACGTCATCTTCGTGGTGTAGCAATTTTAATGGCCAGTAGTGTACATTCCCTGAGCTTGGGCGGCTGATTCATCGCAGTTTGTTTTGTAGCTGCCTAGTCGAAGACGATGTGCCCAGACGCTGGCAACAAAGCCCACAATAGCGTTGAAGATAGCTTCGTAATATGACCTCAACACATGAAAGCACATTTAGTCGACAGTGCGAGTACGGACATCTTATGCATTATTTTACCCGAGAATTAAGTAACAGATTTCACATGTTACAGAAAGTTCCTTTTCTCGTTTAGTAGAATGTCTAGATATCAGAAAACGATGCTGCGTTTTGTAGAGTTTCCGTCAAGCCTCAGGGAAGGATTCCTGGCAAAAGAAATTCTTTCCTTTAGAAGTATGTACGTTGGAGAGTCAAATGAAAACCTTAAATTTGTAATAACAAATCGAAATTTCGCGACGTTATCCTCTAAGTTCGTAAGCGTGCTACAAACAGCGTTCAGAATGGCCTGTAGGTGGCAACATAGTGCAGACGCACACATACCGTCGCAGTATCAGTATAAAGATGGCCGCCCCACTTGTGACTTGCACCAGGGAAGAACAGCGTTCTGTTATTCGGTTTTTGCGTAGTGAAGGTGTGAAACCTATTGAAATTCATCGACGAATGATGATTCAGCACGGTGATGCATGTTTGTCACAGCAGCAAGTCTACGAATGAAGTAGGAAGTTCGCAAATGGTGTGACTTCAGTGGAAGATGCTCCTCGTGTAGGTCCGGCGCACCGAGTTGTGACTCCACAGAACATTGCAGCAGTTGAAGCCATAGTGAAGGAAAACCGCTGCGTGGGTCAGCACACCACATTGTGCATGATGAACTCCAGTTTCACAAAGTGTCTGCAAGATGGGTGCCACGGCAGCTGACTCCTGAAATGAGAGAACGACGTGTTGATGCTTGTGAAGAACTTCTTCGGCGCTTTGAACGAGTAGGTGATGGCTTCCTTGCAAGAATCGTTACTGGGGACGAAACCTGGGTTCTTTTCCACCAACCTAAAACGAAGAGAGCGAGCAAGGAATGGTGCCATTCCTCATCGCCAAAACCAAAGAAGTTTCGAACAGAACCATCTGCAGGGAAGGTTATGCTGACTCTCTTTTGGGACGAAAAAGGCGTCATTTTGGAGCATCACATGCCTAGATGGACCACTGTCACCAGTGCATCATACACAGATCTCTTAAAAAATCATCTGCGGCCTGCAATCAAACCAAAGCGACGTGGATTGCTGTCAGCAGGTGTCCTTTTGCAACATGACAATCCAAGGTCCCACACTGCCAGTACAACAGTTGCAACAATAATAGACCTGCATTCTGTGTGTGTTCCTCATCAACCATACTCACCAGACCTTGGCCCAAGTGATTTCCACATGTTTGGACCACTCAAAGACGCAGTGGGAGGAAAGAAGTTCCGTGCTGATGAATAGGTACGCCACGCGGTCATAAGTGGTTGCGCGGACTACCAAAAGAATTTTTTTCTAAAGGAATTTATGCACTTTGTAAGTGCTGGAGGATTTGCATTGAGCCGGCCGCGGTGGTCTCGCGGTTCTAGGCGCTTCAGTCCGGAATCGTGCTCCTGCTACGGTCGCAGGTTCGAATCCTGCCTCGGGCATGGATGTGTGTGATGTCCTTAGGTTAGTTAGGTTTAAGTAGTTCTAAGTTCTAGGGGACTGATAACCACAGCAGTTGAGTCCCATAGTGCTCAGAGCCATTTGAACCATTTGAACTTGCATTGAGCGTGGGGGAGATTATGTTGAAAAGTGATACAGCTTTGTACCACTTGTGAACAATAAATAATATTTAAAAAATATTTGAGGTTTTCATTTGATTCACCCTCGTATGTGGTTATGTATGTGCTTTGCGAACAGCTATAGTCAGTTTGTTGTCCGCGCGCAAACTCGGATTCTGCACAAGCACAACATTCTTCTTTTCTTCAAGTCTTAAAGTGGAGAAACAACTAACAGGATGTCATCTGCGTATGCAACAACAACTTCAACATTATGTACCCCGTGTAACAGAAACTAAGATCCCAGTGTGATGGACTACTTACGGAGTCATGAGAACAGCCCTCGGTCATCGTTTTGGTTACATTGCTCTTTCCTGCAAGCCACCGGCTGCTAGGTCCACTAAAATAATCTACAAAGCTCTTGAACTGACATTTAGGGACCTCGACATCTCGGAGGTGTGCAAACATCGCAGTCCACCGAAGATTATCTATAGACTTTACTTTTCTGAATCCATAATGACACTGGTTTAGACCCTCTCCCAGCCGCCCGGAATGGCCGTGCGGTTCTAGGCGCTACAGTCTGGAACCGCAAGACCGCTACGGTCGCAGGCTCGAATCCTGCCTCGGGCATGGATGTGTGTGGTGTCCTTAGGTTAGTTAGGTTTACGTAGTTCTAAGTTCCAGGGGACTGATGACCTCAGAAGTTGAGTCCCATAGTCCTCAGAGCCATTTGAACCATTTTTGAACCCTCTCCCAGCCAGTCACAATTGAGTCGCACCTCCACTTTGGCCGCTTAATAAGCAAAAGGGTCACTAGCTTTCAAGTGATGCCGGTCTCTGTCCTTTCTCTTTTCAATCATTACTGCCCTAGTTGCTTTCCAAGTCGCCCCTCGTTCCTCGTTTAATGATGCTGTGAAATACGGCGCTATCACTGGATGCATGATCGCAGAGTAGAAGTCACCGAGACCGGGTCTAGTTTTTAGCTTAAGTAGGGCGCTTAGCACATATTCTGCGGACTCCCTCCATCCAGCCATCATTGAGTCATCCTCCCAAAGAATCCTCTATACGAATTAACTTTCTCAGTCAGTAACTTAGTCTTCCCCATATGTCAAATTGCAGCTGACTTCGTAGAAATTTCTCCCAGTGTATTCTATACTTTATTGAAGCAATGTGTTGCTGCCCTAAAGCAGGTTGACAATCTCTTGTTTTAGATCTTACCCTTCCGTCAGCATGTGAAGTTCTGGGCTCCTAGGGATTGTAGCCTGTTTGTTTACCTTCTGCTCCAGGGGTAAAGTCCTGTGCTCTTTGCAAGAGTTCAGTTACTAGCGGCCCATCTAAGACTACATGTACTGGAAATGACTGCATCGGCCGACCGGAGTGGCCGAGCGGTTCTAGGCGCTACAGTCTGTAACTGCGCGACCGCTACGGTCGCAGGTTCGAATCCTGCCTCGGGCATGGATGTGTGTGATGTCCTTAGGTTAGTTAGGTTTAACTAGTTCTAAGTTCTAAGGGACTGATGACCTGAGAAGTTAAGTCCCTTAGTGCTCAGAGCCATTTGAGCCAATGACTGCATCGGAAATGCTGCTGTATAGGCAATTAAGCCATCCAAACCCGTTTTCCCGTCTGTCTCTATTGTTGCCACTTCCACATGCGATCTTAGCCGCTTCAATGCGGTTTGCTAAATTGACACCAATGTTGGTTACATCTGCGCTGAGCTGCTTGTACCTTGAATGTACTCGGCTCGCCTCGTAGACCTAAAACAATGCCTTAAAACAATGACCTCCTTCGTCAATCTGCCCGCTGTACTACAGAAGAAATTTGCAGCAACACGCGAAGCAATAGCAAGACTACTATTTATCGTCCAAAATAAGTTGAATAAAGGCAAGCGTACGTTTATAGCTTTTAAAAAGTCGGAGACGGTTCCTTAAATGATGTTCAAAATGTTCGCATGAATTCCTAAAGGTTCTAGGCGCTACAGTCTGGAACCGCGCGACCTCTACGGTCGCAGGTTCGAACACTACTTGGGGCATGGATGTGTGTGATGTCCTTAGGTTAGTTAGGTTTAAGTAATTCTAAGTTCTAATGGACTGATGACTTCAGAAGTTATGTCCCATAGTGCTCAGAGCGAATTCAAAATGGCTCTGAGCACTATGGGACTTAACATCTGTGGTCATCAGTCGCCTAGAACTTAGAACTACTTAAACCTAACTAACCTAAGGACATCACACACATCCGTGCCCGAGGCAGGATTCGAACCTGCGACCGTAGCAGCCGCGCGGTTCCGGACTGAGCGCCTAGAACCGCTAGACCACCGCGGCCGGCTCAGAGCGAATTCCTAAAGGACCAAGCTGCTGAGGCCATTGGTCCCTAGTCTTACACACTACTTAAACTAACTTGTACTAAGTACAACACACACACCCATACCCGATGGAGGACTCGAAAATCCGGCGACATCGGCCGCGCAGTCCGTGACATAGCGCCTCAAACAGCGTGGCCACTCCACGCAGCTGTAAATGATGACTTGAATACAAAACAGTTTTCTGTAGCGGGAATGAAATACAGGGGGCGTACGTTTATCTGCAACTAGAACAGAACACAAAGTGCAATTATATCCGTCGAAAAATACGAAAGGGAAACAGTAAAGAGCAAGACAGGGTCGTACCCCTTCCTGATGTTATAAAAGAAATGAAGGATAAATTCGGAAAAGCAGTTAAAGTTCAGGGATAAAAAAGAGCAGGTGAACTGGATAGGCAGTGCCTCGAGAAGAGGTTATAATATGAACCTCAGTGAAAGCAAAACAAGGGTAATAGAATGTAGTCGAATTAAACCAGGGAATTAGATTACGAAATGGGACACAGTAACCAGTGAGTTTTGTTTTCTGGGCATCAAAATGACTTATGATGATCGAAGTAGAGTGGATGTTAAATGCAGACTGCAACAGCAAGGAAAGAATTTATGAAGAAGGGAAATTTGCTTACATCGAATGAAAATTTAGAAGTTAAGGAATTTTTCTGAAGGCTTTGGTCTGAATTTTAGCTTCGTGCAGCAGTGAAACGTGCTCGATAATCAGTTTAAGCAAGAAGAAAAGGCGGCCGAAGTGGCCGCGCGGTTCTGGCGCTGCAGTCTGGAACCGCGAGACCGCTACGGTCGCAGGTTCGAATCCTGCCTCGGGCATGGATGTGTGTGATGTCCTTAGGTTAGTTAGGTTTAACTAGTTCTAAGTTCTAGGGGACTGATGACCTTAGAAGTTAAGTCCCATAGTGCTCAGAGCCATTTTGAACCATTTGAACCAAGAAGAAAATAGAAGTTTCTGAAATGTGATTCTGCAGGAGAGTGTCGAAGTTTAGAAGGGAGTGATCCAGTAACCAATGCAGCAGTACTGATTCGATTGGGGTAAAACGAAACTTAAGACGGAACGTGACTAAAAGAAGTGATCGATTGACTGGATATGTCGTGAAGCATCGGAAAACTGTGAATTTCATAATGGAGGCAAGAGTGGAGAGAAAAAATTGAAGCAGGAAGCCAAGGCTTGAATATAGTAAGAAGATTCAAACCGATGTAGGTTACAGTAGTTATGCAGACACAGAGATTTGCACATGACAGACTGACATAGGGAGCTGCATCAAACCACTCTTCGGACTGATGACCACATCGACGACATTGAACCTGTGTGCTACATCCATGGACGTGTACAGCCACAGACACATGGTTCAGTTGGTTCAATAACCCAATATTTGATCAAATGTGTTACGATTAGCACAGCTGTTCCCAGTTAGGAGAGGTCTCGTATAATGGTGCCGTTGATCTGTTCGTTAGACTGTGTCGGGTCGAGACACCGATTCGACTTCAGTGACCTCACTGCTATAAACGCAGTTTCACACAAAAAAAAAGTAAGCCAGCAGCAGCGAGGTGAACCACGCCGAAGCGTGCACGCTCCACGAAAGGCAGTCACCGCTGACTTCACCGGCCGCCATCAGGGACTGATGGAAGGGCCCGCGCGTGATGCCGTCCAAATCATCGCCGCCCAATAAGGCACTCTTGGCAGGCGGCTGAGATAACAACATCAAAAAAGCGCCGACCAGTGACGTGTGACGTCACCCACCGCCGGCAACGAGGCCGGCGCCGCAGTCAGCGAGTCAGCGTCTTGAGGCGCTGCAGCTGCAGCCGCGCTCACGGATCTTGGATCTCTGCAGGAGTTTCTCCAAGAGGGGGGAAAATGTTCTGATGTTGCTACTTTTTGTATAACTAGTGCAATCAGTCTCAGGACGTATACTGCCTCAAAAACTAAATTTGACGGAAATGACGTAAAACTTACGCTACCTAAAACTATTAATAAACATTCGTCCAATGTTTTTTGGATGGAGTCCTTTGACAGCAACATGGTAGGCACATTTTATTAGTGTAAGCTATGTAGTGTATACAGGTTGGTCCATTGATACTGACCGGGCCAAATATCTCACGAAATAAGCATCAAACGAAAAACTACAAGGAACGAAATTCGTCTACCTTGAAGGGGGAAATCAGATGGCGCTATGGTTGGCCCGCTAGATGGCGTTGCCATAGGTCAAACGGATATCAACTGTGTTTTTTTAAATAGGAACCCCCATTTTTATTACATATTCGTGTAGTACGTAAAGAAATATGAATGTTTTAGTTGGACCACTTTTGTCGCTTTGTCACAGATGGCGCTGTAATAGTCACAAACGTGTAAGTCCGTGGTGTCACGTAACATTCCGCCAGTGCGGACGGTATTTGCTTCTTGACACATTGCCAGTGTTAAAATGGACCGTTTACCAATTGCGGAAAAGGTCGATATCGCGTTGGCGTATGGCTATTGTGATCAAAATGCCCAACGGGCGTGTGCTATGTATGCTGCTCGGTATCCTGGACGACATCATCCAAGTGTCCGGACCGTTCCCCGGATAGTTACGATATTTAAGGAAACAGGAATTGTTCAGCCACATGTGAAACGTCAACCACGACCTGCAACAAATTATGGTGTCCAAGTAGGTGTTTCAGCTGCTGTCGCGGCTAATCCGCACATCAGTAGCAGACAAATTGCACGAGGATCGGGACTCTCAAAAACGTCGGTGTTGAGAATGTTACATCAACATCGATTGCACCCGTACCATATTTATATGCACCAGGAATTGCATGGCGACGACTTTCAACGTCGTGTACAGTTCTGCCACTGGGCACAAGAGAAATTACGGGACGACGACAGATTTTATGCACGCGTTCTATTTAGCGACGAAGCGTCATTCACCAACAGCGGTAACATAAACCGGCAATGGACAATCCACGATAGCTACGACAAGTGGAACACCAGCGACCTTGGCGGGTTAATGTATGGTGCGGCATTATGCAAGGAAAGATAATTACCCCCATTTCATCGATGGCAATCTAAATGGTGCAATGTATGCTGATTTCCTACGTAATGTTCTACCGATGTTACTACAAGATGTTTCACTGCATGACAGAATGGCGATGTGCTTCCAACATGATGGATGTCCGGCACATAGCTCGCGTGCGGTTGAAGCGGTAATGAATAGCATATTTCATGACAGGTGGATTGGTCGACAAAGCACCATCCATGGCCTGCACGTTCACCAGATCTGACGTTCCCGGATTTCTTTCTGTGGGGACAGTTGAAGGATATTTGCTATCGTGAATCCCCAACGCCTGACAGCATGCGTCAGCGCATTGTCAATGCATGTGCGAACATCACGGAAGGCCAACTACTCGCTGTTGAGATGAATGTCGTTACACGTATTGCCAAATGCATTGAGGTCGACGGACATCATTTTGAGCATTTATTGCATTGAAGTGGTATTTACAGGTAATCACGCTGTAACAGAATGCGTTCTCAGAAATGGTAAGTTCACATAGGTACATGTATCACATTGGAACAACCGAAATAAAATGTTCAAACGTACCTACCTTCTGTATCTGAATTTAAAAAACCTACCTGTTACCAATTGTTCGTCTCAAATTGTGACTATTACAGCGCCATCTATCACAAAGCGAAAAAAGTGGTCCAACTAAAACATTCATATTTCTTTACGTACTACACGAATATGTAATAAAAATGGGGGTCCCTATTTTAAAAAACGCAGTTGATATCCGTTTGACCTATGGCAGCGCTATCTAGCGGGCCAACCATAGCGCCATCTGGTTTCCCCCTTCAAGCTAGACGAGCTTCGTTCTTTGTAGTTTTTTCGTTTGACGCTTATTTGGTGAGATATTTGGCCCGGTCACTATCAATGGACTACTCTGTATATCTCTGTATTATTGACAGGAATGTGAGACACACCGTTTTAATTTAATAAAAGATTATATATATCATTTTTATGATTAACTCCGCGGTATCCAACAACTTATTCACAAGAAATATTTCTATTAACATAGCAATAAGGTTTGTTTCTTACTGAAAATTAAAAGTTTAAAATAGAAAAAAATCAGATCTACGGAGCAACTCGTGTTGGTATGCAACAAAAATAATAAGGAAACATGGAAAATTAATGCATCTCAAAGTACAGAAAAGGAAACAAACTTTTAAACACACAGTATTTTCTAGCGCAGAAAATCAATTCTAAAATTGCGAGAGAATCCATACGTATTATAAAAATGGATGTACGTATCTATGGATGTCTGTATGCATGTTCCACATCTCCTCCTAAACTACCGAACCTATTTCAACCGAATTTGCTACACATATCGCTTGTTGTCTCCAAAGGATCGTTGTGGGGCTAACAACCAGCTACAGTACCTCCTATAAAAGAGGTGGGGGTAAAAAGCAAGTAAAATACAGGACACGCGAATATCCAGAGTTTATTCATCCAGTATTTTAGGGTGAGAGCACTTAGTGACTTTGACAAATTTTGCACATAATTCCAAACAAACTTTTTTCCGCTAATAGCTAAATGGTTCAAATGGCTCTGAGCACTATGGCACTTAACAGCTGAGGTCATCAGTCCCCTAGAACTGAGAACTACTTAAACCTAACTAACCTAGGGACATCACACACATTCATGCCCGAGGCAGGATTCGAACCTGCGACCGTAGTGGTCGCACAGTTCTAGACTGAAGCGCCTAGAACCGGTCGGCCACAGCGACCGGCTCCGCTTATAGCGCCCACGAAATGATGAAAGGAAAAAAGTTTATAGCCTGCTACATTTGCGCTGGTCTTTACTACTAACTGTATTCGCGATACACTTTGCACTCATCGTTCACGTATACACTAAATGTATCTGCAAAACTATATCATTGTAGGACCCATATTTCAGGAGATATGGCATCATAAACACTGAGATGCGTGAAAAACTGTCACGACATGCGTGACGTTTTAATTTATCACATCTTTACTACTTACTTATCTGTATTCGAATTACATACTACCTCAGAATGAAATGGTAATTAAATAGACACCCTAGCTGCAAACAGGCATTGATATACTATCTTGGGGACATGTTGAAAATATGCGCTCCGACCGGGACTCGAACACGGGATCTCCTGTTTACATGGCAGACACTCTATCCATCTGAGCCACCGAGGGCAGAGAGGATAGTGCGCCTGTAGGGACTTATACCTTGCACGCTTCCCATGAGACCTACATTCCCAACATGTCCACACCACTACATTCGTAGTGCGCCTAATAGATGTTTGCCCATCATATTCATTACTCGTGACAGATTAATCTACCAAGTCCCGTACGAGTTCGGGCATAGCGTGTACATTCGCACAAGAAGGTCAATGACCGGGAAGCCATATTTTAACTATATATGAGGGTACTATCTGTTCCCGAAAGAACAGCTACCGTTGATGACCATGCAGCGTCGCTAGTATGAAATGATAATTAAATGGACACCCTGGCTGCAAACAGGCGTTGATATACTTCATTGCGGACATGTTGAAAATGTGTGGCCCGATCTAGGGTGTCCATTTAATTGTCATTTTTTTCTAGCGAATCTGCATGGTCATCAAAGGTAACTGTTCTTTCGGAAACAGAAACTACCTTCATACATACTACTTACTTATCTATATTCGTAATACATTTCGGAGATTGTATGTACGTATACTACTTCGTGTACCTACGAAATTATATCGTTGTACGACACGTAGTTCAGGAGGTGTGAAGTCGTATACATTCACCTGCGTGAAAACGAAACTGCATGGTGAAATTCGCTAGATATTCCTGAATACACTATTAGCGATTAAAATTGCTTCACCAAGAAATATGCAGATGATGATAAACGGGTATTCATTGGACAAATATATTATACTAGAACTGACATGTGATTACATTTTCACCCAATTTGGGTGCATAGATCCTGAGAAATCAGTACGCAGAACAACCACCTCTGGCCGTAATAACGGCCTTCATACGCCTGGGCATAGAGTCAAACAGAGCTTGGATGGCGTGTACAGGTACAGCTGCCCATGCAGCTTCAGCACGATACCACAGTTCATCAAGAATAGTGACTGGCGTCTTGTGACGAGCCAGTTGCTCGGCCACCATTGACCAGACGTTTTCAGTTGGTGAGAGATCTGGAGAATGTGCTGGCCAGGGCAGCAGTCGAACATTTTCTGTATCCGCAAAGGCCCGTACATGACCTGCAACGTACGGTCGTGCATTATCCTGCTGAAATGTAGGGTTTCGCAGGGATACAATGAAAGGTAGAGCCACGGGTCGTAACACATCTGGAATGTAACGTCCACTGTTCAAAGTGCTGTCAATGCGAACAAGAAGTGACCGAGACGTGTAACCAATGCCACCCCTATACCATCACGCCGGGTGATACGCCAGTATGGCGATGACGAATACACGCTTCCAATGTGCGTTCACCGCGATGTCGCCAAACACGGATGCGACCATCATGAAGGTGTAAACAGAACCTGGATTCATCCGAAAAAAATGACATTTTGCCATTCGTGCATCCAGGTTCGTCGTTGAGTACACCATCGCAGGCGCTCCTGTCTGTGATGCAACGTCAAGGGTAACCGCAGCCATGGTCTCCGAGCTGATAGTCCATGCTGCTGCAAACGTCGTCGAACTGTTCGTGCAGATGGTTGTTGTCTTACAAACGTCCCCATCTGTTGACTCCGGGATCGAGACGTGGTTGCACGATCCGTTACAGCCATGCGGATAAGATGCCTGTCATCTCGACTCCTAGTGTTACGAGGCCGTTGGGATCCAGGACAGCGTTCCGTATTACCCTCCTGAACCCATCGATTCCATATTCTGCTAACAGTCATTGGATCTCGACCAACGCGAGCAGCAATGTCGCGATACGATAAACCGCAATGACGATAGACTACAATCCGACCTTTATCAAAGTCGGAAACGTGATGGTACGCATTTCTCCTCCTTACACGAGGCATCACAACAACATTTCACCAGGCAACGCCGGTCAACTGCTATTTGTGTACAAGAAATCGGTTGGAAACTTTCCTCACGTTAGCACGTTGTAGGTGTCGCCATCGGCGCCAATCTTGTGTGAATGCTCTGAAAAGCTAATCATTTGCATATCACAGCATCTTCTTCCTGTCGGTTAAATTTCGTGTCTGTAGCACGTCATCTTCGTGGTGTAGCAATTTCAATGGCCAGTAGTGTAGCCGGCCAGTGTGGCCGAGCGGTACTAGACACTTAAGTCTGGAACCACGCAGGTTCGAATCCTGCGTCGGGCATGGATGTGTGTGGCCCTTAGGTTAGCTAGGTTTAAGCAGTTCTAAGTTCTAGGGGACTGATGACCTCAGGTGTTAAGTCTCGTAGTGCTCAGAGCCATTTAGAGCCAGTAGTGTAAATACTTAACATGCTTGTTTCCCAGTTCCACTCGAATATCTAAGAGTACAGGACGTTCTATTTTACACATAAACATGCTCTCATCAGATAAATACCCCAGCAAGCTCAGATATTGGAACTGACCGCATGTGATTCCGAGAGGTCCCGGCTGGAAAGGCAGCACCAGAAGGCTTCCGCTCCTTCCAGCGGTAACATCGGCGTCCCAGCACGACACAGGGTAGCAGGAAAGCCGCAGTCGGCAGATTTCAACACGGCGCACCTGCTCGACTCGGCGCCCGCAACCCGCCGCATCGGTAGAGCCCGGAACAGGCCTCCTTTCACAGCGCGTAGCTCCTTCTGTAGCCTCCCATATCACAGCCAGCCGAACTCTGTCCATAGATCTTAAATTAGTCCTCAAGCGATACATCAAACCAAGAGCCACGGCTCAGGGGGAATTAGCAAGTATAAAGGCAATCAGTAGAAACTCTCACTATACGCAGGTGGGCATTATCTTGCTGAAATGTAAGCCCAGGATGACCTGCTATGAAGGGCAACAAAATGGGGGAGGGTGGTGTGGGGGGGGGGGGGCGCCACGGATGACAATCGTAAGCGTCCTGCTATGAAAAGAAAGGTACCCCAGACCGTAACTCACGCATGTCGGGCCGCACACCTCAGACGATTACTCATGGCTATCGGACCGTGTGGCAAGCAACCTGCTGTGTGGGTCGTTTCCAGACACGTCTTTGGCCTGGAATATCATTGACTGGAGTATCTTTAGTGGTAAGACCCGCTTCGAAATGAGCCCCAATGCCCAGCGAAGACATGTCTAGAGACGCCCCACACTGGGGTAGGATACCAACCTGACTGTTGCTCGCCATATGGCCCACAACCAGGAGTGTCTGGGGTGATATTTCGTTTCGTAGCAGGACCCCTCTGATTGCCATCCAAGGCAACCTTACAGTACAGCGGTACGTCGACGGTGGGCAACGCCCCATTTCGTTGCCCATCACGACAGGCTATCCTGAACTTACATTTGTGCAAGATGATGCCCGGTCGCATAAGACGACAGTTCCCACTGCTTGTCGCCGTGGTTGCCAAACCCTACCTTGGCCAACATGGTCACTGGATCTCTCCTGAATTGTAAATGTTCGGAGCATTATGGGCAGGGGGCTCAAGATCAATCAGTTTGAGATTTAGACGATCTAACCTGCCAGTTGGGCAGGATCTGGCAGGATATACCTCAAGAGGACATCCAAAAATCTGTCAATCTGTCAATCAATGGCAAGCTCAATAGCTGCTTGCTTAAGAGCCGGAGACGGACCAACGTGTACTTGGCTTGTTCAATTTTTGAGGCTCCTTGTCTCAAATAAATCTTCAGCTGCTTCTGAAATTGTAATCATTTGTTTGTCTGTACATGTATGTTACATCTACCAATGTCGTTTCTTATTTTCTTAAAAAGTGTAAATATGCTATGTTCACCAAATGTCCTTGGCGTTCAACATGAATGTAGCAGGAAGAGAATACCCCAACACCGAGAGCAGTTGCTGTTATCAGGTGGTTTGCCTGCATGCAGCAGCAGTACAGCCTGGTCACAGGGTGAGATAGGTATATGCAAATAATGGCAAAACTGAAGCAGCACAAATTAGCGACAATTTATAGTAATGTAAAAAGACACAGTATACATTATGTTTCTTGAGTGTGATGATGACACATGACAAGACTGAGCCGTGTGTGGCTCGCATTCTTGCCGTTGATAACTTGGCGTCTTGTACTAGCGGTAGTGGCGTCTTGTTTCCTTCTTGTGTTTATGGCACCACTGAGTTTGCTAGTATTGTTTGTCCGCTAGTGACAGCAGCAGCGGTTATCGATAGCCAGTACTGTGATACCATCTTTGGTGTCATAGCTAGTATTTCCGGGATGTCATGTGTGTCAGATAGTCGGCTTCGGACGGAGCAGCGAGGAGGTCTGCAGTGCGATGACAGGCCGGGACTGCTGGCGGCGTGCAGGCACTGTAGGACTGAGGGTCTGTAGCCGACGACCGAATGCAGGACGTTTGAAGTTGAGTGAACTGTGTCCAGTACTGAAACCTCCACTGTTTGAGATCTCGCTGTTGTTTGCGTGTTGCTGTTCCCAGAGTCGGTGAGACCAACCACAACAGGTGGAGTCAGTCTGGTTGCGGAAGCTATTAGCCACCTTCTACTCCTTGATGTTAGTTTGGATTTAGTATTATTCTTATTAGTGAAGTGCAACCAGCGGTATTTTCTGCCTTGTGGCCGCTAACGCCCCAGTTACCTGTCCTGGAGGTTAGCGTACTTTTCCAGCAGTGTACCTTTCCTCATCGTGTTGATGCTGTCCGTCACGGTGTGTAATTCGACAGCCTCTTGAATTGTACTGTGCATATGTTTTTGGGAATTCTACCTTGGTTCTAGTGTTTCCTTCGGCCTTGGGTGTGTTCCTGAAGACATGGTGCTGTCCGTCTCTTCGCCTTTGCCTAAAAATATTCCATCGTTGTACCGGTGATCGGACGTTAGGCGGATTGGTTAGTCGGTCGGTCGGCGCTTAAGCTACCCCTAGTGTGAGTTGCCATCCTGTTACGTAACTCTTGGCTGCCTGTCTCACCGCTTACACAGCTGTAGTCACCTTCCGCAGGTCGATCCAGGGAGCACTGTCTGTAGATCATTCCGTCTTATTTGGACAAGTTGTCATAATTGTTTACAATTTTCTCTAATGTTTTAACATGTTATTGCCTTCCCCACTTGTAATTCCGGCCTTCAGCCGTTAATTGTTTGTAACATTGCTTCTGGCCTTCAGCCGACAAATTATTTTCAATTTTTAAGCAATCTTTTAAAAGAATCATTTTTAAAACCATCTTTTTAAAACAGTCTTAACGAAACAGGCTATAGTGACAGCTACAAGCCTTATTAAGAAATAAGGCCTGAAGCCGTCACTATAGCCTGTTTCGTTAAGATTGTTTTAAAAAGGTTTTAGTATTTTAACATGCAACTACCTTCCTTACTTGTAATTCAGGCCATCAGCCACTGAGTATTCTGAAAATTGCTTGTGGTCTTCAGCCCCTAACAATTTTGAATCCTTTCTTAATCAGGCCTCCAGCCGTTGATTGTGTGCAACATTGTTTGTGGCCTTCAGCAGACCAATAATTTGCAAGATTTTCTTAATAAGGCCTTCAGCCGTTACTATAGTTTGTTACCGTTTGATTGTTAAGAAGAAAATATCTTAGTATTTGTCAATGTGTAACTGCCTTCAGCCGTTGTGTATTCTGAAATTGGTGCTGGCCTTCAGCCGTTAATTATTTGTAACATTGCTTGTGGCTTTCAGCCGACAATAGTTTCAGTTCTATCTTGATAAGGCCTTCAGCCGTCACTATAACTTGTTACAGTTATTAAAATTGTGAAAAGGGTTTTTGGTATTTTTAACGTGTAAATGTCTACCTTATTGGTAATTCAGACGTTCAGCCGTTGTATATCTTGAAATTGCTTCTGACCTTCAGCCGACGAATAAGTTTGAACCTTCTTAATCAGGCCTTAAGCCGTTGATTGGGTGTACCATTGCTTGTGGCCTGCAGCCGACAATAACTTGCAATCCCTCTAATAGTGTTTTCAGCCACCAGTGTAGTAAAATCGTTTAAAAATGATTGTTGAGAGTTTTTTTTTTTTTTTTAAGTAAAGTGTATGTGTTTTCTGTGCAACCAACGGTAACTGATTCGTCCCCGTCCACACCTTTCCTGCTCTCCCTGAGTCCCACGTCTCAAAGACGGTTAAATATTCACTTTCACTGATCAATCTTTGAACACTAGTCCTGAGTCCACTGAACCAAGACTAATATAACTAGTCGAATGTTCAGTTCGACTCTTCTGAGCGGTGACTTAAGTGTTAATATCCTCAAACTAACTGTTGAAACACGGTTTATGTTGTCGTTGATAGTGACTTGATTGGAGTCTTGTTTCTGCTTGTATCCGTGTTCGGCAGAGGGTTGTCCATTTGGAACCTAGACTAAAGAAAATAAAATCGAAACACCAAGAAAAAGTAGTGCAACATAAACGAAAGTTGGTAGGCGCGTTTTTACATCTGAAAGGAGATGTCTATTCAAATTTCGCTCGAGTAGCACTAGCAGCGACGCTGCAAGGATGCAAATCACGTTTGCTTTATATACACGCTGTAATGGTCGTGAGCGTTAGTTACCTTTGATTGGACGTGGTGAGTTGATGTTAGTCAAGAAGGCCTTTGAGGCGATGAAGACGCCATTATCAACACCTCATTGAATTTTAACGAGGTCGTGTGACAGCGCTACAAGAAGCTGGATGTTCCTTCTGCGATATTGCAGAAACACTTGGCAGGAATGTAGCCACTTGAGGCGTAGCGCCGTATACCGATCCTGCCTTGGAGGCGGTTAAGTGTAGTGATGGGGAGCTCGTGAATGAGTCGTTCAAATGAACGCTTCACTTCCGTGAAGTGTGAACTAACCACTCAATTTCAATGAACTGGTACTTCAAACACTTCACAGATAGCACACTCCACACTTTTTTCTAGTTCACTCACTCTCTTCCCCTCTCCCTCCCCCACTCCATCGGCGCTACGTCACTCATCCTCCCTTCACTTCAGTCCTCCCTCTGCTCCCTGTCGACGAATCGCGCGGGGTTTGTGGGGAACGATAGGTTTATGAGGGGTTGGGGAGGTGAGGGGCGAGGGGAAAGCAGCGTCAGTTGCTTCCTGCAGTGCTGACATTACCCGTGACTATTTGTGCAGTTAAACTTCACGTCTACGGGTAGCCTACCGTTGGCAGCGCTTGCAGACAAATGAATATTAAAGATATAAACGAAGGGGCTGGCTGTGTGAGCACGCACAGTCAACATGAAAATAAAAGGTTTGTTAATAACACTGAAAGAGGGATTTTACCTGAAATCGTACCAATGACTACAGGTGACAGTTTACGTTTTTAATCTGGAGGGTTATTATTCTCAACAAAAATAAAATCTACAGGAAAACTTCTGAATAATTACTTAACGTAGGTATATAGACTGTGACAGTGGTAAACATACTCATTCTATTTTGGATTAAATTTTACAAGGAACATAAAATTGGACTGCATTTCGTTGGTAGCCCTATTTTTCAGTTCATGAATACAACAAACAATATTTCATTTCGCAGATAAAGACTTTTTTGGTCGCTTCATGAGAAAATTTCGAGCAAGATTAAATGTAATACCTTCTTTATATGTGACAGGCTTCTCTGTTTATCTTTCCTTTGTCCCCTTCGACCATGCTCTATTTAAGTTAACTCAGACGCTGTAAGAGCGTAAAACGTTGCGTGCACGTTACTGCATAGTTCGGCCATCTGTTGGTAAAATTATGAAGTATTACGAAGCTTCATTATACGAGCGAGGCGAAGCGAGCGTAGCAGCGGCTGAGCGGCGAACTGGACAACTTCGACAGGCTTCCGTACTTCACGAATGAACTACTTCATTTGAACGCTTCATGGCAAAGAGTGAAATGAATGAAGTAGCTCACTGGAATGAACGAGTTCGACCCATCTCTAGTTAAGTGGGAGATGTGTCTCAGAGCTGGATAGTGACAGATGGTGACGAGAGACTGGACGCGCACGTAGTTTATGTATCAGCCGATAGAGGACAGTATTGGATAGGGGACTGTGATTTAGTTTCGATTGTGCCCACTAGAGTACACTAAAGTAATAGTTTTTCATAAAGTGTTCTAGTATTGTCATAAAGTTTTATTATGTCTTTTTGTGTATGTAAAACGCTATAAATGTGTTTTAGCAGTATGAAGGATGCGTGAGTGTGGTTTAAGGTTAATATGAAGATAATTGTTTAACGAATTATGTAGTGGGATTTAGTGTGGGAACATTTCGAAGAAGTATGGATATGGACAAAGGGGATTTTTGCAGAATAGATTTGTAAAGTAAGTTTATGGTAAAGGGAAAGTTAAGTCAGGTATAAATAACAATAGTAAATAACTTTATGCGTAAATAAAACTTCAGCATATTAGATAATTACGTCGGTAATAAGTGCAGTCGTTAGGTTTACTATTTTGCGATTGGTTATCGATGAAACGCGCGGAGAGACGCAGGTTCAAATGGTTCAAATGGCTCTGAGCACTATGGGACTTAACTACTGAGGTCATCAGTCCCCTAGAACTTAGAACTACTTAAACCTAACTAACCTAAGGACATCACACACATCCATGCCCGAGGCAGGATTCGAACCTGCGACCGTAGCGGTCACGCGGTTCCAAAATGAAGCGCTTAGAACCGCACGGCCACACCGGCCGGCGACGCAGGAGAATGTTTTTTTGCTATTGGCTGTTGAGTAAACTGACCAATGGTAAAGCAATAGTCTTCGCGTGCCTTTCTCTGCTGGTAGAGAAGACAGAGTATTCTAGAGAGGAGTCGGAGCCTAGCCATGAAAGAGTTCGGACGTGTGTAGTAGTAGTTCCGATGGAAATGATAAGTTGCCGGATCTAGCAGTGTTTCATACATCAAAAGTGTTGTAAAGTGACGGCGTAATTATTCCTATGGGTGTGTAGAAATTTCGGAATTTTTAAGTGAATTTTGTGACGATAAAAGACAAATTCCGCGTGGCGTACTGAGCAGGTCGGTGGCTAAAACACTGTGACTGCATTTGGTACCGACAAAGTTAATATTTGGCGAACATTCTCAATCAAAAACAATCAGTATTTTTGTAGGTATTACGTTTTCGGGAAATTCCACACCATAAACTTGCTAACGTGAGTGAAAGGGATTGTGAGTGACTGTGTTAAGACTGGTACGGGTTTGGCAGTGATACTTGTTCACCTAAGTTTCAGAATATATTAATGAAGGACAAAATTTCCAATCTTTCATTTCGTATGAAAACTTTCTCCCGAAACGTAGATTAGTGACTTTTATTGCAGCCTGGTTCACGTGGAAGTACAGTAGGTTTCGCTCGACTTCCCTACTGATGATCTGCTGAGACAATGTTCACAGGTAGGTGGAGGTTCGTCGTAAAGGGACGGAAGGAACCGCGCCGCCGCTCACGTCAGCTGACTGAAGGACAGGAAGTCCTGCGCTACGGCTTACGGAAAGGATTCAACATCTACAACTCCGCAAGCCACCGTACGATGCATGGTGGAGGGTGCCACGTACCACTACCAGCCGTCCCCTCCCCTGCTCCACTCGCAAACAGAACGACGGAAAAACAGCTTTCTATATGCCTCCGCATGAGCCCTAATTCCTCGTATCTTATCGTCTCGACCCTTGCGCGTATCTTAGCGGCAGTAGAATCTTTCAGAAGTTAGCTTCAAATGCCGGTTCTCTAAATTTTCTCAGTGGTGTTCCTCGAAAAGAATGTCGCCTTCCATCCAGGGATTCCCGTCTGAGTTCCCGAAGCATCTCCGTACCGGCAACAAATCTAGCACAATGCCTCTGAATTGCTTCGATGTCTTCCTTCAATCCGGCCAGATACGGATCCCAAACACTCTATCAGTACTTCAAGACAGGTCGCACCAGGGTCCTACATGCGGTCTCCTTTACATGTGAACCACACTTTTCCAAAATTCTCCCAATAGACCGAAGCCGAGCATTCGCCTTCCCTACAACAGTTCTCACACGCTAGTTCCATCTTATATCGCTTTGCAACGTCACGCCCAGATATTTAAACGACTTGACTGTGTCAAGCAGGACACTAGTAATACTGTATCCGAACATTGCAGTTTTGTGCTTCCTACCCATCAACATTGACTTATATGTTTCCACATTTAGAGCCATTCATGACACCAATTACAAATTTTGCCGAAGTCGTCGTCTATCTTCCTACAGTCACTCAACTTCGACACCTTACCGTACACCACAGCATCATCAGCAAACATCCGCATATTACTGCACACTCTGTCCACCAAATTATTTATATGTATAAAGAAAACAGTGGTCCTATCACAGTTCCCTGGGGCACTCCTGACGATGCCCTTGTCTGTGATGAACACTCGACGTCGAGGACAATATATCGTGTTCTATTATTTCTTCGAGCCAATCACATACCGAGGCACTTATAAAAAAGAACTGCATCAAACTATTTCTTACCGTTGCTAATAGTATCACGAATAAACGGCACTATGTAACACACTTCTGTGAGTGGATCAACTACGAGGGTAATCCCAAAAGTAAGATCTCCTATTTTTTTTATAAGTACATAAACCTCTTTATTTCTACAATGGTTTACATCAGTTTACAGCTTGAACATTTAGCTATTTTTCGACATTATCACCATTTTTGTCGATGCATTTTTGTAGGCGCTGTGGCAGTTTTTGTATGGCCATGTCATACCAGCTCGCCGCCATGCTGTTCTGAAAGTATGAACCTCTTCTTTCACCTCGTCGTCGGAGCTGAATCGCTTTCCGTCCAAATGTTCTTTTATCCTAGGGAACAGGTGATAGTCACTGGGCGCCAAGTCAGGACTATAGAGTGGGTGGGTGATTGTGGTCCATTGAAACTGTTGCAGGAGAGCAACGGTTTTCCAAGCGATGTGTGGGCGAGCGTTGTCATGGAGAATGTGCACGTTCTTGCTCAACATTCCTCTTCTCCGGTTCTGAATTGCCCGTTTGAGTTTTTTCAGAGTCTCACAGTATCTGTCAGCGTTAATTGTGGTCCCAGCGATTCAGCTCCGTCAACGAGGTGAAAGAAGAGGTTCATAACTTTCTTAACAGCATAGTGGCGGGCTGGTATGGCATGGGCATACAAAAACTGCCACAGCATCTACAAAAATGCATCGACAGAAATGGTGATTATGTCGAAAAAAAAGCTAAATGTTCAAGCTGTAAACTGATGTAAACCACTGCAGAAAGAAACAGGTCTATGTACTTAAAAAAAAAATGAGACCTTACTTTTGGGATTACCCTCGTAATATCCCCCGGTGAGCGGGAGATTTAAATTTTAGGAGCTTATTTGATGCTCACTGTTTTTATAGAACTTTCCAGTACGGCCCTAGCCACAGTAAACAAGTTCAAATGGATGTCTGCTGCTTTAGCTATGGGGAGATGAAAAGACTTGCACAGGATATTCTGGATTGGGGAAGTACCTCAAATCATTTTTCAGGCTGATGGCCACACCAACCATCTCGCATTCTCAAAAGTATCGCAGATTCACAAAAAATATTTATAATGGTAACAATTTTTCATTTATTCACATCTATGGCAATCGGCCATTCTCCAAACCAAGTGGACATTTCCCTTTGCAACTCAAACAGCATACTCTCCTGATACAGTGCTGTCTTCCGCGAACAATATCTATAGGTCGTTCACGTGTCGTGTACTGAGAATGCGAGCGATCCTACCTCTCACATAGAAGTATTTGCGACGATGCTCTCCGCCAGAACGAAACAGCGACTAGGGCGAAGCTAGCAACACACGCTCGTCCCACAGGGACGTGACCACGGATTTCCTACGCCGCGGCGGTCCGTGGGCGTGGGTTCGTGTCCGGTGGCGACCCGCCTGGGCGTGCCCGCATTTTCGGCCGGTCGTGGACCTGGGACGTGGCGCCGTCCAGGCGGCATCCGAGAGGTAACGGTGAGGGGCCAAAGTAGAGGTCGTGATCCTGAGGATGGGCTCAAGCGAAATTAGCCACAGAAGTTGTTCCCAGTGCCCAGAAGAGTCCAATAAAAGAAATGAGAAAGCTGGTGGAAACTTGTGGTGACTCCTCAGACGGTGATTCCAGAAGATAAACGGTCATTTAAGATTTTTACATGACGTTTTTTGCTTTAAATACTCATGGGTCCATGGTCAAGAGGGTAAGTGTTTTATTACACATCCTAACATCAGAATTTACCTAGCTGTATGAAAACAAAATTATTATATTGTATGAAAAGAAAAGAAAATTGAAGATGCGTTAGATGACGATCAGTTTGGCTTTAGGAAACGTTAAGTCACCAGAGGGGCAATTCTGACGTTGCGGTTGATAATGGAAGAAAGACTAAAGAAAAATCAAGACACATTCATAGAATCTGTCGACCTAGAAAAAGCATCCGACAACGTAAAATGGCGCAAGATGTTCGAAATTCTGAGAAATACAGGGGTAGCCTATAGGGAGAGACGGGTAATTCACGATATGTTCAAGAGCCAATAGGGAATAATATGAGTGGACGACCAACAATGAAGTGCTGAGATTGAAAAGAGTGTAAAACAGGAATGAAGTCTTTCGCACCTTCTGTTCAATCTGTACATCGAAGAAGAAATGATGGAAATAAAAGAAAGGTTCAGGAGTGAAACCAAAATTCAAGGTGAAAGAATATCAGTGATACGATTCGCTGATGACGTTGGTATCCTCAGTGAAAATAAAAAAGAATTACATGATCTACTGAATGGAATGAACAGTCTAATCAGCACAGAATATGGATTGAGAGTAAGTCGAAGAAAGACGAAAGTAATGAGAAGTAGCACGAATGACAATAGTGAGAAACTTAACATAGAGATTGATGGTGACGAAGTAGATGAAGTTAAGGTATTCTATTACCTAGGCAGCACAATAACCAATGACGGACGGAGCGAGGAGGACATCAAAAGCAGACTAGCACTGGCGGAAAGGGCATTCCTGGCCAAGAGAAGTCTACAAGCATCAAACATAGGCCTCAATTTGAAGAAGAAATTTCTGACAATGTACGTCTGGAGCACAGCATTGAAAGCAGTGAAAGATGGACTGTGGGAAAGCCAGAAGAGAAGAGAATCGAAGCATTTGAAATTGGAAATTTGTGGGAAGTTCTACGCGACCAAACTTCTGAGGTCATCAGTGCCTAGGCTTACACATTACTTAACCTAACTTAAATTAACTTAGGCTAAGGACAACACACACACACACACACACACACACACACACACACACACACACACACACACACACGCATGCCCAAGGGAGGACTCGAACCTCCAATGGGGGAGGGGAGGGGGGGACCTTAGCATTTGAGATGTGGTGCTGCGGGGGTATGTTGGAAATTAGGTGTAGTGATAAGGTTATCCGCAGAATCGGAGAGGAAAGGAATATGTGGAAAACACTGACAAGGAGGAGGTCAGGACGATAAGACATCTGTTAAGACATCAGGGAATGACTTCCATGGTACTAGAGGGAGCTGTAGAGGGCAAAAACTGTAAAGGAAGACAGAGATTGGAATACATCCAGCAAATAATTGAAGACGCAGGGTGCAAGTGCTTCTCTGAGATGAAGAGGTTGGCACAGGAGAACAATTCGTGACAGGTCACATCAAACAAGTCAGAAAACTGTGCATGGGGGCTTAATTAAACTGCAATAATTTTAGTAGCTGTGTGCCCGGTTACGAAGTCTCGTAACCGGTTGGTCCTGAGTAGTATTAGTACGCAATCTGACTGCATAAAATAACAATAAAGAATGACAAGAAATTTCCGTTAACACAATTGATTAATTAAGTCCCCTGCAACTATAAAAGCTACGAAACAACAATGCACAAGTGTAACTGTTCTGTGTGTGGTAGTGTGATTCAACGTACATGTATCTGGCACGGTTCTTCCTCAAAACGACAAGATATTTTAAACACCATTTACAACGAACTAATTGAAAAACCAGAAATACTATAATTGCACATAGAAACCAGAATTACAAGTCTAACACATGAACACGAGCCAGATGCTTTGTTGACTGAACCTGTGACCAAGAGGCATTGTCATTAAAGAAATGTGATATAATTTTTTTGTACCTCAGTATATATTGACGAAAAATTCACTGTGATCATTGCAACATCTTCCATCAATACATTACACCAACCGAACAGCATCTACTCTCTCGCCCAACAGAACAACAACTGCACTCGACATCCTCTGAACTAGTACTGCTCTCGACATCCTCTCAACGAGTACTGCTCTCGACATCCTCTGAACTACTACTGCACCAGTGGAGGCGGCGGAATAATAATCTTTGGCGCAATCTCTGGCGCTGTGACTCAGTGTAGCCACCTTTCAACTGATAAAAAATTTAAAAAAAGAGAATAAGGTCTGCTTGTCATCTTCAATTTCGATGGTTCAATGTAACCTGTAACGCGTACTTAGTGGGTAGGGCGTACACAACCTTTTTTTTTTTTTTTTTTATAGATAAGGCGGAACGCGTTTCCACCTCGTACTCATTTTGCCACTCATTCGCTGCTCAATACCCACTCCCTAGATAGATGATGTATCTGCAAAACTCTCGACCTGCTGAGGTGTAAAGATTTCAATACTGGATCCTTACACAATAGGCAGTTCGACATGGTTCTGAGGCCTCGCGTTCTCGTGACAGCAGAGATGAGGTCAACACCGTAATTAAATCACCAGTGAAAGCGCAGCGAGGCTTAAGGCCCCTGATTGGCAATCGGTGTTGCCGAAAACGGAAGCGGCGACCCTGGGCGAGGCACAAAGTGAAGGCCGGTAGGTGAGACCGCCTCCAAAACCTTCAGGCGCGCTCCACACAAAGGTATGACTGCTGCACAGATTTTGATTACATCATTCTGTTGGAAAGCCAAGCACTCTTAGTATTGCTTCCAAATAAGTACAGTAGATGTTAAGCCTGCGACATTTAGAATAGATAATAAGGAACGAGGGTCAAAAGTGTCACCTAAGGTCCGAGATGAGGATCCAGTTGAAACGTTCGTCTTTGGAATTTATAGTACGAGAGAAATGTCTGGGATATTAATTTCACGAAATCTTTTCCAAGTAGGTCAAGCAAAATAAAAATACTGATTATTACACAATTCCGTGTCGGGCGAGAGAAGCGTTCAAAGATGGCAAACCTGAGCAAAAGAAAAAGATAAATGAAATGCATCGGAACGACGGATTTTAAATGCTGACTTCAAAAGAAGACAATAACTGAAACTTCCTGGCAGATTAAAACTCTATGCCGGACCGAGACTCGAACTCGGGACCTTTGCCTTTCGCGGGCAAGTGCTCTACCAGGAGTGCTAGTTCTGCAGGTTCGCAGGAGAGCTTCTGTAAAGTTTGGAAGGTAGGAGACGAGGTACTGGCGGAAGTAAAGCTGTGAGGACGGGGCGTGAGTCGTGCTTGGGTAGCTCAGTTGGTAGAGCACTTGCCCGGGAAAGGCAAAGGTCGCGAGTTCGAGTCTCGCTCCGGCACACAGTTTTAATCTGCCAGGAAGTTTCATATCAGCGCACACTCCGCTGCAGAGTGAAAATCTCATCCTGAAGACAATAACTGCTGGAATGGATTGTTTACGAAGAAGCGCTAGAGTGTCAAGTATGGAGAAAGTAGGTAATGATTAAGTAAGAGCTAGAATGAAGGCAAATCAAAAAATTATTAAAGTGGTAGTGCATTTGTTGAGAATGCCAGATTATCGGTGTCCAAAGAAAACTTTTGAATGAAAACCACCTGGCAGACGGAGAAGCGGCAAACCATGACGTTCTTGGAAAGACCACATAAACTAGATCTTTTATTATACTGAAATACAATTAATTACAAAATTTTGTGACAACTGATACCTAAGTTAAGCACTATCATTACATCCTTTAATGATTCACATTAAACAAGGAACAATAAAAATAATAACAAAACTGCAGGCTTCGCTAGTGTGCATCTGCTATCCTCAAGAACAGAATATTTGAGGCACGACTCACGACTGCCCTCAAGATTTACTTCCGCCAGTACCTCATCTCCTACTTTCCAAACTTCACAGCAACGCTCTTGCGATATCTTGCTGGACTAGCATCCTTGGAGGAAACGATACGGCTGCAGTAAAGCTGTGAGATCGTGCGAGACCCGTGCCTGGTTTCTAGGACATTTGACATTTATGCCTCGCCGAACTCAAGGGCACTGATGTACAGGAATTATTCGACTATTTGTCATTACAACATTGCAGCCTTAAATCTCATGTAGGAACAAGATATGGACCTCCGGTGCACAATTAACTGTGTGTGATTCTTGAGGCAGGTTAGTCAGCAACAAATAAAATGCCAATTGCGAAATCATATGAAGTTAAAAAGAGAATAACTTTAATATTTAGACTGCTGTCACACCATATATGAGAATGCAATAGTAACAAATCATTGTTTGATATAACTTAGTGTTTTTCTTTAAAGAAGTGCTATTTTATTTTAAGTGTAAGAAAAGGAAATTATATGTTTTGCATATCGCTTGTGATTTCATATGTACACAGTTTAATTAACAAAAGTTAGGCAGCTCAATTACATTTACAAAAAATTTATGCAAATCATTCATACCATTAACATAAAAATCGCTTCTTCATTTTTTTGTAATATACATGAACATCTAATTTTAGAGAAATACCTAAATCCTGTAGTAATTGTAGCAATTCTGCTGTTTAATTTCTCCAGTTTACATCTAAAAGCATTTACAACAATATATAAAGTAGCACAAAGAAAATATTTTGCAAGAAAAACTGAAATCGGTTATTGCTGTTTAATGAAATGTTCGTGTGGAAAAAAATAATCACTGTTGTAGTTTGCCTTCTTTCATCGTATTATTTTTATTTTTATTGATATTAATTCCTTATTTAATGAAAATTATTTTAAGGATACACTGATAACTTTTGTAAAAGCGTATAATTACTGTGTTTCAGTTCAATAAAGCATCTGACTGGAAAAAGGTTCAGTCGGTAAAGCACCTCCCCACAGATTCGGCCGTCAGACGCTATCTTCAAGTCCGTACTGGTTAGCTACAGTAAACACTTGCCATGTTAGATAGAGAAGGTTGCAATATTAAATAGAGAAACAGTGTGATCGCTACTGTTACTTCTAGCTCGCGTACTTCAAGAGAACCTGCTCACCTTAAGATCACAACTGCAGTCTGAACTGTCTTGAATCTGGTTTAGCTGTTGAAGAATGTTAAATTCGGACTTAAAAACAAGGATGCTGCTGGTGTTAGTTACATCACAACGTCATCCAGCTTAAATACTTCTACTTCCATATGGACATATGGCACATATTAAATATGCAAACTACTGCAATATATACACGAACACATGACTTAACCGTAGCACCATACCGAACAAACACTACAAATACATATTGGCCATATGTAAACCACCTGTTACCATACATTTTGAGCCATTGTGTGGCATTCTTTCTTCCAGGTGGTCGCCGAGATACTCGTAGATTCAGCCTGAAATGGTCAGTCAATAGCGGAATATACAAGCATTTTCTAAAACATATACAGTAAGAACAATAACATTTAGCCATTAAATACTCATATATTCAGAGACTTATTGAAGATAAACAAACATTAGACTGCATATAACCTCACGAAAATTACACTGACGTCTTAACTGCTGGGTACAAAGAAAAAAAATAGTCTAGTTAATATTGTTATCCTAACATCCCAGCGATTCTCTCATGTTTTACCTTTCCGCTCATTCAGGGAAGGGCTTTATGTTGGGGATTTAGTGCACTCCACTTGATCGTCTGGATCAAAGCGTTTCCATCTCCAGCCCACTACAATGTAGACTGCAACGCACCTTATATAGTCTAAACACTAAGGATTTTTTTTACAGGTGGCGGGAGTTCATAAGTTGTGGTTTTTGATGAGGACATTTTTCCCTGTATGAAACACAATTAACTGATATCTCAGATACCTCTAACAAACAGTGCAGTAATTGATTGTGAGTCACCCACGACTTTTCTGCCACCAGAATGTCGTCGACATACAGTGTTACCCGTGGACACAAATACTCCGTGGACACAAGTACTCTGGACTCTCTAATTAAGCCTAAATGTAGAGCACTTAAACTGATATCAGTTCCCATAACAGAGGCACACAGTTCAGAGTCTGCATGTGGGGTGTAATACTATTTGCCAATAGCTTGCAAGTGCATCAAACAGGACAACACTTTTGCGCCATGGAAACATTGTAAGAGCATGTCTAACTCTGTGGTCTGCCCGTTTCTGGTATGATAATAGCATTTACTTGTCTAGAACCTAACGCTGAGCGTGCAGATCCATCACATGGCAACTTACACGAGCTCACCATTCGCCCACTCATGCCTTCATCTAGCACATCATTAATTTCCCTCTCCGCTTGTGCCATATACGTCAGCGGAAGATGTATGGTCTGGCAAAGAATTCATTGTGCTCACGCAATCTGAACTGATACACAAAGCCTTTGATCACACCAGGCACGTCCGAAAATATCAAAGTATGATCTTGTAAAATGTGAAACAATCTCTTTCTTCCAAGGGTCCAACACCGGTAATACACCTATCCACAATCTTTGCGGAAACAGCATCTCTTTGCCAGTCTTCAGATGGACGACTCAACTCACAAAAATGCGTGATGAGGACCTCTAGCTCAGGTCGTGATTAATATCGAGTACAAAATCTCAAGCAGCTCCTCTCAGACTTGCTATGCAGGACACATTCATTGTTGTTGTTGTGGACTTCAGTGCAAAGACTGGTTTGATGCAGCTCTCTATGCTACTCTAGCCTGTGCAAGTCTCTTAATCTCCGAGTAACTACTGCAACCTACATCCTTCTGAATCTGCTTACTGTATTCATCTCCTGGTCTCCCTCTACGATTTTTACCGTCCACGCTTCCCTCCACTACTAAATTGGTGATCCTTTGATGCCTCAGAATTTGTCCTACAAACCGATCCCTTCTTCTAGACAGGTTGTGCCACAAATTTTTCTTTTCCCCAATTCTATTCAGTACCTCTGCATCAGTTACATGATCTACTTATCTAATCTTCAGCATTTTTCTGTAGCACCATGTTTCGAAAGCTTCTATTCTCTTCTTGTCTAAACTGTTTATTGTCCATGTTTCATTTCCATACATCACTACACTCATTCAAATACTTTCGGAAAGGTATTCCTGACACTTAAATCTATATTTGATGTTAAAAAATTTCTCATCTTCGGAAGCGCTTTTCTTGGCATAGCCAGTCTACATTTTATATCCTTCCCACTTCGACCATCATCAGTTATTTTGCTTCCCAAATAGCAAAACCCTTTTCCTCCTTAAGTCCCTTGTTTTCTAATCTAATTTCCTCAGCATCACCAAATTTATTCGATTACGTTCCATTATCCTCGTTTTAATTTTGTTGATGTTCATCTTATATCATCATTTTCAAGACACTTTCCATTACTTTCAGCTGCTCTTCAGCTGCTCTTCCAAGTCCTTTGCTGTCTCTGACAGAATTACAATGTCATTCGCAAACCTCAAGGTTTTTATTTCTTCTCCCTGGAACTTTTCTTTTATTTCCTTTACTGCCTGCTCAGTATATAGATTGAATAATGTCGCGGACAGGTTACAACCCTCACTTCCTTCTCAACCACTGATTCCCTTTTGTGCCGCTCGACGATTATTCATTAAAAATTAATATTACAGGGCCTACCTCTATTTTAACAGTCATAGTTCTTCCATCCAGGTCAATCATGGGCTGATGGATAATCATAAAATTGTCACCAGAATAGCTTCCACAGTCAGCAAGGAAACAATCAAAATCCTTCCCTTAGCACATAAAAATAACTTGTCTGCTTTCTGATTTTAATACTCCTTCCATGGACTGCTCCCCTCACCTTCAATTCTTCAATGGAAACGTGGGCCAAGCTCCCGCCTCCTCGTATTTTTGAAAATGGCTCTCAGCGCTATGGGACGTGGTGGCCGAGCGGTTCTAGGCGCTTCAATCCGGAACTGCGCGACTGCTACAGTCGAGGTTCGAATCCTGCCTCGGGCATGGATGTGTGTGATGTCCTTGGGTTAGTTAGGTTTAAGTAGTTCTAAGTTCTAGGGGCCTGATGACCTCAGATGTTAAGTCCCATAGTGCTCAGAGCCATTTGAACCATTTGAACACACGTAAGTGACACCGTCCTAATCGAGATTGTCACCACAGAACTGACAGTTTGAACTGTCATGTTAGTAGTGTCATGCAGTAGTTTCTCCCTTGCGGCAAACCAAACACTGTAGCTTCCTGTCATCTTTCGTTCAGCCATAACGCCCTCTGCATCGGACAGCCATCATTGCTGTATTTGTGGCCTATCGTTTAGCCGATTATTGCGAGGATCAGCTGACGTAATCGCAACGCCAGGTGCTGGAACAATGTAGTGACTATGGTTTTAACCACGCTAATTCCGGAAACGGTTGTGATTGCCGTTAACTATTCCGAGCTCCGTTTCGTCCATTCCAGTCGTCATGCCAATAATTTCCTGCACTGCCATTCCGAACACGCCACCGTTATGGCGCTAGTTGTTTCGGTATGGTTGGTGTCGGTTGTCATACCGTCGTTAGCGGTCCCTCCTATTCCTTCTGTGTCCATGACTGTTATCGCGTGAACTCAGCCCCTAATGATTTTGTGCGACCTGCGTCATACTCCAGCTGTTGTAGCATACTTTTAAATTTTTCACTCCTTCCTGGCTAGAAGTATGTGTCGAAGATGCGGTGACAGCTTCGTAATATATTTATGGGAAAACGTTCCGCTGGTCTGTACGGACTGTACAATTGATGGCGCTCAACAATTTGTTCAGACAGGCACGCCGGACTTGTAAAACCAGACTGGTTTCGTTTTGGCAGCATTATAATGGCACGTTTCGCTTGGTCCTGCACCGCTTCTGACTAGTAAGTCAAAAGGAACACCTCACAAAACTCGTACACGGTGTTGCAGTCCTGTGCAATCAACATCATTCGTAGTCCAGGTTCTCTCTCAAGATACCCACACACAAATTCAATTTTATATGGTACTGGCAACGTGGGAGGCAAAGAAAACAGAAATTAGTCCACCCGGTCCCAGGGTGAATCCGTTCCTGTCATCCCTCAACACTTCGAATCGTCTCACTGTGAGGAAATGCTTGTGATCGAAGTCGCAAATCTCCCCTCTCTAATTACGCTCGCAAAAATTGCTACACTTTCCTCACCTGCCTGCGATATCACTCTTGTTCCTGAAGTCAAATTCATTCCCATGCGCTAAGTCCCTGTCGCCGTTACTTCGCCTATCCTTTTGGTAATAAGTAGCCTGCCCTCTTATAACTTCTGAGCCGATTCTCAAGCAGAGATACGCTAATCTACCGTAACTCCCTTTGGCTCTTACTGATCTCGTACTGCACTTGAAATCTCAACAAGGACCGCACTTCCTCCGTCTCTTTTTCTGGTATCGGCGCAGTTCGTTCACTAATCACAGATGCATTAAACTTCTTCACGATCTCTGTAAGCTTCGTGACATCGAGCTTCACTTTTAATTTTTTCCTTCTCACAATCTAGTTTTAGTTGTTCAAAACGCTCTCCGAGCGATGAAATGGCCACACTGTTATCTCCGATCTTTGCACTCATAGACTCATTGTCCGCCCCCCCTCGACCTCTTCACTAAGGTCAACATGTGCTTGTGGTCATACTTATCCGTAAGTGTCTGAGAATCCCGCTCAGGACGATCGCTATGCTCCTTATTCACGTTTACCTGTTGTGTCAAACGACTGGTCTACACTTTCAAACCTTGGCCCAAGCTCAGCGATGATAACGTCTTTAATACTCGTTGCCATCTTTCTCAGTTCGCCTTGCACATCACTAATGTGCGCGTTGACCGCAGACAATTGCTCGTTATTCGCAGTTATCTGCACCCCTACATTTTCCATTCGTGCGTTGGTTGCAGCTGTACGTTCGTTATTCGCGGACACCTGTGCCTCTAAACTCTCAATTTGCGACTTGTTCGTAACCGTTAGTGCCTCAAATCTTGACATAAACTGCGCTCAATCCGGGAAACACGGTTCCTGGTTCGTGGCTACGCTGTTAGCGGTTTCCACAAGAACTTTGCTGCCATCCTGAGAAGTCTGTGTCTCATATCGCTCCTTAGAACCCACTGCAGGCACCTTCCAAACGTAGAACATCGGCAGCACCATTAAAATCCGGTAAACTGAAAAATTCATTCGGTTCGCGTGTAGTCTGAGAAACAGGAACATTGCTTCCTACGTTCTCCATATTTTCCGATTCCCTTTTCGCAACTTCTCGTGAATGCAGATTGTTTTCGGATTCGTTCTATCTATAATTACTCTGAGACCGGTTAGGTGTACTCATTCTCATAGGAATAATTCCGCACGGAAAATGGCTACCACAAAAACACTGCTTAACATACGCAAGATTCTCAAACATCTAGCACAAATATTGCAGTACGTTATGCAGAGATTGCAACAAGATTACTTAATAGACATTACACAAGTGTATCTGAATCGGATAATTAGCAGACTAGTTTAATATAAGACGTGAAACTATATGCCAGAGGAAATTTACTAACTGCATGTAAACTGACGTGCGAGACGTATTGTGGTGTGGTTACTTTAAAAAAAATCTCAAGACGAGGCTCATATAGACACCCTTCAACAGCCTGACAACGCTTCACTATCTCTTTAATCTCCATTGTACGAGCAACTCTTTCTCCGGGATCTTCGGATGAAGGGTCCAATATCTCTTGAGGTGATAATTTCAATCAGTGAGGATGACGACCGTGCATTCGTTCGCCTTTCTAGGCACCTAATCCTGCTCCACTGTATACTATGACATCTGTGCAAGTTATTGTAACGAGTAATGCTCTTTCCTCAAAAACCAGTCATAAACAGTAAATCTGTGGTAAACTACAAAGAGGACATATCACTGACCGCAGTGCATTGCTTTGCAAGATTGGGGTGCCTACATCGACGCAGCGCACTGTTGTTTGTCACGAAAAATTGCTGTTTAAAAATGTGTACGTCAAACGCTTTGCTCATTTCAGACCTCGTATCTCTTGTAGTATCTATTTCTACATACAGACTCTACAAACCACTGTGTAGTTCATTGTATGACGCGTTAGGGTACGTTCCCGTCCCAATTTGGAGTATAGCTCCTAGCATGGTGGAACGCCCGCTAAACCTACTAGGCAGAACAGGTGATTAGGATTGTGGAAAGGACCAAGTAAGGTTGGGGTCAGTTTCACCTTAAAATTGTAATTTATTGTAAATTAATAACACATTTACAATCAAAGCGGCACATAGCCGAACCTTCACAAATACGAATTTCAAAATGCAATTCCTTCACTGCCGAAGGCCTCCAAACAAGAAATCTTAAAAATCAGCAAGATAAAAATGCAGTTAAAATAGCAAATAAAATCATTAAAATATACATATACGGTATCACAGCTAGGCTCGAAGACTCAAGGCAAGTGTGGATAGACAAACATAAACAAGATTCAGTACAAACGGCTGAAAGCCCTCGATCAAATTTTCAAGATTTTAAAATAAATTACCATAACCTTTCAAAGGCAGAAGGCCGCAATGTTTAAGCTTGAAAGGTAATTTTAAGAATAAGGTACCAAGGCTGAAGGCCCACAATTAATTTTCCTAAATTTTAAAAAAATATATCCACAAGGATTAAGTTTTATGTAACTAAAACCAGACTGAAAGAAAAGACAACACAACGGCAATAACCTTTCAGCAAATATCCACTTGCCAGAATTCAAACTTACTTACATAAAACACAGTAAAACCAATAATTTTTTTATCATTAGCTATGATAGATTATAACCGACAATTAAACACCAGTGAGAAAGCCAGTAAAGACAACAGCACTCAGAAGCCTCCAGGGGGTCGGTCTGCCCTCGTTCACTTAGGTGAGACAGGTGGTGAGCCCAACTACACTTAATCCGTCGGAACCCAATCAAGGGACGGCCACGAACCGACCGACAAACGACTTGCTTGCTACCAATCGATAGATGAGAATTCAAACACAAAATGTTACGGGCGTGATTATCCACAATCAATATGCATATGTATTAAGCTGTCAAAACTACACACCGTGTTGGACAGCGACAACAGGTGAGGAAAGGACACTGCCTGAAATTACATTAGTGGCCAGGGCAGGTAACCGGAACACTAACGGCCACAAGGCAGAAAATTCCGCTGGTGCACTTGAATTGTAGTCAACCAATATAGTTAATTTCACCGCATGGCGGCTAAATTTCAGCAATAGATACACTCACTGTTGCTCACAGGAAAACCTCCCCAACAGCCAACCACAGAAACGAATCACACAACACGAATGGACATGGCTTGGGTAGTTGAAACCACTACTCAACTTTGACGTCCTGCGTCGGCGAACCACGAAGCTCGTAGCGATCGGACAGCTCCACACACGCTCCGACACTGCGCAGGGACCGCAAGCGGACCCAGCCGACTGCAACGTGAGGAGATAACTTCCCTGGTTCGCAGCAACCGACCGACTCCTCTCAGAATGCCGACAACATCTAAAATAGTCGTCAGTGGAAATAACAGCAACTACACCCACAACCTGACAAACACTTGCACAAAGACCTGAACTATACCCGACAGTAACTAAGCACGCACAAAGACAAATCAGGAGTCGATGCGCGTGCGCGCGCACACACACACACACATACACATACACAACCGACTCCTGAACGATCGGCGAGCCCAAACGCGTCGTCCGGTAGGACGACCGACCGAAGATCCACCAAGACCGTGGCTCAAGTGACGCGTGGCAGTAGTGGTCGGGCGAGCCATGTCGACGCAGACCTCACTGCTGCTCCAACCCGACTGCACTAGTGCTGCATTGCAACTCCCCGACTGGCAGGTCCGGACTGCACTCCAGACACGTTCCTACTGACTGGCAGTCCAAACTCGCGACTCGAACTAGCTTACGAGAGACAACAACCGGGAAGTAATAGCAGTCGAGCAAAGATACTACGAGAGGGGATATATTGATACGCGCTGCTAGCGCCGCTTACGGTCAGGCAAAGCCGCAACTCACTGACATCAGTAATTTAAATTAACGGTTGAGGTGGAAGTACGTTAGAAATGGTGTATAATACATGATGGCTGGAACGTGAGCCACGCACGGCTCACATGGGAAGGATGACTGCTTAAATGCCTCTATGTGAGCTGCAATTAGTCTCAGATTGTCTTCACAATGCCAACGGTCTTGCTGCAGTGGTAACACCAGTTCCCGTCAGATGACCGAAGTTGAGTGTCATTGGCAAGCGCGGTGCACTCAGCCCTTGTGAGGCAAACTGAGGAGCTACTTGACTGAGAAGTAGCGGCACCAGCCACGAAAATTCATAACGACCGGGACAGCGGTGTGCTGACCACTTGCTCCTCAGTATCCGCATTCGGGGACGCATAATGGCTGAGGATGACGTGGCGGCCGGTCGGTCTCGTTGAGGCTTCAAGGCCTGTTCGAAGGGTGTTTGTTTCTTTTGGCTTCACCATTCCCGCAGAACAGGCTCGTAGGATTAATGAAATATTTACTTAGATTCGTCAACTTAGGTTGTATGACACTCCCGGGACGCTCTCCTGTGAGTCAAACAAACCTGAGACCATTCGAGCCGCCCTTCTTTGTATACATTTAATATCCCCTGTCAGCCTGCCTCGGGCTTGGATGTGTGTGATGTCCTTAGGTTTAAGTAGTTCTAACAAGGGAACCTCCGAATTGCACCCCCCTCAGATTTAGTTATAAGTTGGCACAGTGGATAGGCCTTGAAAAACTGAACACAGATCAATCGAGAAAACGGGAAGAAGTTGTGTGGAACTATGAAAAAAAAAGCAAAATATACTAACTGAGTAGTCCATGCTCAAGATAGTCCCGTGGTTGGCGTGAGCAGCTGCGGAACGAGAGGTCCTTGGTTCAAGTCTTCCCTCGAGTGAAAAGTTTACTTTCTTTATTTTTGCAAAGTTATGATCCGTCCGTTCGTTCTTTGACGTCTCTGTTCACTGCAATACGTTAAGTGTCTGTGTTTTTCGACCGCACCGCAAAACCGTGCGATTAGTAGACGAAATGACGTGCCTCTCCAATGGGAGCCGCAAACATTTGATCGCAGGGTCGTAGGTCAACCGATTCCTCCACAGCAAAACACGTCTGATATATTCTATACGACACTGGTGGCGGCATGTGCGTCACATGACAGGAATATGTTGTCGACCCACCTACCTTGCCCGATTTAGGTTTTCTTGTGGATGTGATAATCACTCCCAAAAAAGTGATGAAAACGTAAGAGTTTGTCACATAAACTGCAACAAATGAATTCAACAGTTTCACAGTCACATAGTTTTCCCTGTGCTCTGTCAAAACATATGTTTTCAGCGTTTTCAAATTTTTCCGTGTGTAGACCGTCTAATCCTGCATATGTCCAAACAAATCTGAACATGTCCTGGAATTTTGGAGAGCGAAGTTGATTATGTGTGAGTGCCTGAACTTTGATAACTGACACACGATCACGGACAGATAATAGTCAAAATAAAAAATTAAACTTTTCACTCGAGGGAAGACTTGAACCAAGGACCTCTCGTTCTGCAGCTGCTCACGCTGACCACGGGACCACGGCGATCCTGGGCTGACGCTGTCCTTGATGTTGGCTATCTTGCGCATGGACTACTCTGTTTGTACATTTTGCTAATTTTTTTCATAGTTCCACACAACGTCTTCCTGTTTCTCGATTGACCTGTGTTCAGTTTTTCAAGGTCTATCCACTGTGCTAACTTATAACCAAATCTGAGGGGGGGGGGGGGGGGGAGTGCCATGGGGAGGTACCCTTGTAAGTTCTAGGGGACTGATGACCTCAGCTGTTAAGTCCTATAGCGCTCAGAGCCATTTTAACCATCTGAGCCATCCCCTGTTAGTCCTATTTGCAATGATTCCACGTACTAGAAGATTATTCAAAGATGAGTCGCACAAGTGTCGCACAAGCGATACCATTTGTAGATTGACATCATTTTCTCCGTATCCTACCATTGAAATAAAATTTGCCACCTGCCTTACCTACGACTGAGACTCTACGATCGTTCCATTTCATATCCCTAAAAATTGTTACACCCAGGTATTTGGAGGAGTCGACTGATCCCAGTTGTTGTTTACATTCTCGTGTTTTTTAGATCTGCCTGCCACCTAGAAATTAGCTGCACAATTCACCGAAAGATAAAGTTATCCTAATTGTTATTTATTACAGTTTAAGTGTATTGTAGTGGTTTTTAGTTTAGTGTAAAAGTGGCGTCATGTGCGAAAAATGCGAATGCCTTCGTAGATTAGTTAGTAAGTGTGAAACATGTCAAGACTGTGGATTAGTGTTTCACTGAGATGGTTGCAGCGGGGAAGTCAATAACTGGTAGATGAGGCTCTTCCACGTAGCTGTAGATTATATAGCCGGCCGGAGTGGCCGAGCGGTATTAGGCGCTACAGTCTGGAGCGGCGCGACCGGTACGGTCACAAGTTCGAATCCTGCCTCGGGCATGGATGTGTGTGATGTCCTTAGGTTAGTTAGGTTTAAATAGTTCTAAGTTCTAGGGGACTGATGGCCTCTGCAGTTAAGTCTCATAGTGCTCAGAGCCATTTTTGTAGATTATATATTCGAGATCAAAAGAGTGTGGAACAGCGAAGGAAGATTTGTGCCCTCGAGGCAGAATTATAAATGACGCATTTTGGATTAGATAAGTTGAAAGGGAAAAGGACGATGGGAACTGGAGAAAGGTAAAAGGAGAAAACCGCAGAAATCACATTTCAAATCTGGTATGCAGCCGGACTGACATCTTACTTGAAACAGGAGAAGAGCCTCAGCCAGTTTTTGAGCGTGCGAGTGTAGCGGACTCGTAGGTCGGTAGAAAGGTCACGTAGAATGAAAAGAGTCTTTCTGCTCGGTTGCGGTCTGAAAGAGTTGTAGACCAAAAGCTACACGGAATGGCAGGTGTAGAGTCTAGAATACGATGTCAAAAGCACTGTGTAAGTAAAGGCCAAGCTTAACCAGTTGACACAGAAAATAGGTACCCTGTACAGAGATTTTGAGAGATAGGATAGCCGGCCGCTGTGGCCGAGCGGTTCTAGGCTCTTCAGACCGAAACCGCGCTGCTGCTACGGTCCCAGGTTCGAATCCTGCCTCGGGCATGGATGTGTGTGATGTCCTTAGGTTAGTTAGGTTTAACTAGTTCTACGTTCTAGGGGACTAATGACCTCAGAAGTTGAGTCCCATAGCGCTGAGAGTCATTTGACTGATGACCTCCGATGTCAAGTCCCATAGTGCTTAGCGCCGTTTTGAGAGCTAGGATAAGGTAATTACAGTAGGAGGAGCAGGAAGCAGCCTAGCCATCAACTTGGAATAGAACATCAGAGGTTACTTGGAGGAAGCAGGAACAGCAACAGCAACTGGTTTTTGCCGCGTAAAGTTTGGATCTTGATGTACGATCGCTGTATTCAACAATCACAGTACCCGAGACCCCTGCAAGGTCTATTTCTATCTCTCCCCGATTTTATGTTAGAGTACAGAGCGAAAAACCGGAAACCGTGCTTCCTCCTCAAGTTCCCATCTACATCTGACGTAACTTTATTGTTGTTGCGTCAATCAATCTACAGTGACACCAACCTGTGCGTTATTCACGAAATGTCCCTCGTAAATAAAAGAGAAATCGTAGCTAGCAAGATAAAAAGTTATTTTATAAGCAAATCCATTGATGTATCTGTTGTTTCTGTTTTCGGATGTAGTCAGTCGGTTACTGCGTATTAAGGATAAATTGATACATGTGAGGACGAGAACTGTCTAGAATCGTTTGTAACAGTCACGGCGTCGCCTGCTAGCTCGCGATACGGGATGATTTGTGGCCGTCAGAACGTCGGGTAAAAAGGCGAGGCGGCCCTTGTCGTACGTCTTAATTGGGAGCGGCTCGCGGGCACTGGACACGAGCGCCTATCCCATGATCTGCATCAGACCGTCTGGAGGGCGTCACGCCAAGCAGTCCTGGAGACGTCATGGCCGTGGCAGCGGGGGCGGTCGTTGACACGGGACTCCGGGTGCCTCGCCAAAGTCCTGGCGACGTCGCGACGCGGCGTCAGCTGCCAATCTCCATTACCGCAACCACGACAACGTCGCTGCCTCGCAAAGCAAACTGTGTCACAAACCCGGCTTTTCTCGGAGAGTGTTGGGGTGTTCCGTCCTACGACTAGTTTGACGCTGCTTTCCACGTTAGTGTACTCTGTACAAGCCTATTCATTTCTGCATAGCTACTGAAACCTACATCCATTTCCACTGTAGTGAAGTATTAGTCCCCACCCACAATTTTTACGCACTCGCTCCACACACAAACGCACAATCACACACGCACACACACAAATTTCCCCCTTACCCTACTGACTATTCATTGATGTCTCAAAATGTGTTCTGCAACCATTCCGGTCCTTTAGCTAAATTGTGCCATAAATATCATTTCTCCTCAGTTCCAATCAGCTGTTCCTCATTAATTATCTGATAAATTCATCTAACCTTCAGCATTCTCCCGTACCGTCATATTTCAAAAAACTGGTTGAAATGGCTCTGAGCACTATGGGACTTAACATCTGTGGTCATCAGTCCCCTAGAACTTAGACCTACTTAAACCTAACTAACCTAAGGACATCACACAACACCCAGTCATCACGGTCATATTTCAAAAGCTTCTGTTCTCCTCTTCTCTGAACTGTTTCTTGTGCACTTTTCACTTCCGCACAAGTTTATACTCCAGACGAATGCCTTCAGAAAACACCTACATTTATACTGCATACTAATAAATCTCTATTTTGAAGGAACACTTTTCTTGCTACTGTACTTTACATTTTATATCCTTCCTGTTTGCGACTATGGTCAGTTATTTTACTGCCCAAATAGCAAATCTCATCTACTATATTTTCTATCCAATTCCCTCGCCATCACCTGATTCAGTGAAACAAATTACATCAACCTTATTTTACTTTTGTTTTACCTATAAACACTTTCAGGTCACTATCTGTTACGTTCAAATGGTATTCTAAATCCTTTGTCGTTTTCGACAGGATTACTGTCATAGGCATAAAACAAAGTTTTATATCTTCTCCCTGAATTGTAATTCCTTTTTCAATTTTTTCTTCTATTCGTTTACTACTTGTTCATTGTGTCTATTCAATAATGTGGGATATATAGTACATCTCTATCTCACTCCATTCTCAATTGCAGCCTCAGGTTCGTGTCCTTGAACTGTTATGACTACACTTAAGTTTCTGTACAAGTTATGCATAACCTACCGCTCGCTGTACGTAGTTCTTGCAGACTTAGAGATTTCTAAGAATGAGAGAGTATGCCAGTCGATAATTTCAACGCTTTGTCTCAATGCTGTAGATGTAGTTTTACCATTCGCCAGCCTGTCTTCTACGACAAGACGCGGGATCAGCATTGCCTCGCGCGTTCCTAAATTTCACCGCGTATCCAAAGCGATCTTCCATGAGGTCGTCTTCTACCTGTTTTCCGATCGTTCCGTAAACAATTCGTGTCAGTATTTTGCGAGTATGATTTATTGAACTGATGGTTTGGGAATATTTACACCTGTCAGTAGCCTCCCTTCTTTTTAATCTGTGTGGCGTCTACGTGGATGTTTAACGTCCTCTCTATATTATGTATGTAACTTGGTACCCACTACGCATTCGCGTGACTGACTGAATTTAAGGGCACCTACCTGAAAACATATAATAACAGTGGCATGAACTATGTGTGATACGGAACAGGAGAGCCATCCTCATCCATGAGCACTCCGTGATACATCTCAGCCATCCGTTCCCCCTTCCCCCCCCCCCCCCAATCCTCTACATACAAACATGAATATTGGTCGCACTGGGTTCAAAGTGCGTCAACAAAAACTCATGTCTACCACCATCGTTTTCATGTGATGTGTAGGTCCAAATAGGACTCTAACATTCTCAACCAACAACAACACAATTCGAGTGTAATGGGCTGACTCTTTCTCTTCTGAAAGAACAGGTGAACAAACTCATACATGTCATATACAAGTATTTTCCTCAATCGTTCTCTTGAATGAGAAGATGGCAGACTGATCAGGGTCCCTATTCTCCCTCATTTGATCATTCCCATAGGATTCTACTAGCTCTCACAGGATGTCCTGTTGGGAAGCAGGTGCTTTCCCACATACTCACACCCTGACAATGGAGTGTATTAACAATTTAAGTAACGCTGGCAGATATACACTGATGAAGCAAAACATTATCACAACCTGCTTAATACGAGGGCAGTTCAATAAGTAATGCAACACATTTTTTTTCTCGGCCAATTTTGGTTGAAAAAACCGGAAATTTCTTGTGGAATATTTTCAAACATTCCCGCTTCGTCTCGTATAGTTTCATTGACTTCCGACAGGTGGCAGCGCTGTACAGAGCTGTTAAAATGGCGTCTGTAACGGATGTGCGTTGCAAACGACGGGTAGTGATCGAGTTTCTTTTGGCGGAAAACCAGGGCATCTCAGATATTCATAGGCGCTTGCAGAATGTCTACGGTGATCTGGCAGTGGACAAAAGCACGGTGAGTCGTTGGGCAAAGCGTGTCATCATCGCCGCAAGGTCAAGCAAGACTGTCTGATCTCCCGCGTGCGGGCCGGCCGTGCACAGCTGTGACTCCTGCAATGGCGGAGCGTGCGAACACACTCGTTCGAGATGATCGACGGATCACCATCAAACAACTCAGTGCTGAACTTGACATCTCTGTTGGTAGTGCTGTCACATTTGTTCACCAGTTGGGATATTCAAAGGTTTGTTCCCGCTGGGTCCCTCGTTGTCTAACCGAACACCATAAAGAGCAAAGGAGAACCATCTGTGCGGAATTGCTTGCTCGTCATGTGGCTGACGGTGACAATTTCTTGTCAAAGATTGTTACAGGCGATGAAACATGGGTTCATCACTTCGAACCTGAAACAAAACGGCAATCAATGGAGTGGCGCCACACCCACTCCGCTACCAAGAAAAAGTTTAAAGCCATACCCTCAGCCGGTAAAGTCATGGTTACAGTCTTCTGGGACGCTGAAGGGGTTATTCTGTTCGATGTCCTTCCCCATGGTCAAACGATCAACTCTGAAGTGTATTGTGCTACTCTTCAGAAATTGAAGAAACGACTTCAGCGTGTTCGTAGGCACAAAAATCTGAACGAACTTCTCCTTCTTCATGACAACGCAAGACCTCACACAAGTCTTCGCACCCGAGAGGAGCTCACACAACTTCAGTGGACTGTTCTTCCTCATGCACCCTACAGCCCCGATCTCGCACCGTCGGATTTCCATATGTTTGGCCCAATGAAGGACGCAATCCGTGGGAGGCACTACGCGGATGATGAAGAAGTTATTGATGCAGTACGACGTTGGCTCCGACATCGACCAGTGGAATGGTACCGTGCAGGCATACAGGCCCTCATTTCAAGGTGGCGTAAGGCCGTAGCATTGAATGGAGATTACGTTGAAAAATAGTGTTGTGTAGCTAAAAGATTGGGGAATAACCTGGTGTATTTCAATGCTGAATAAAACAACCCCTGTTTCAGAAAAAAAATGTGTTGCATTACTTATTGAACTGCCCTCGTAGCTTGTTCTCCCGTCTTTGGAACGAAATTCATCACTGATTCTCCTTATCAGGGATCAGACAGTTTGTTATTAGGCTGTGGAGGTACGTGGCATTAGATGTTTACGCACAGGTCATGTAATTCGCGTAAATAACGGCCCACTGATTTGCGTACGCGGTGATAGCTCCCGATAGCGACAGAGATGGGTTGATGGGTTCCATAGGATTTACACCATACGAATTCGGTCGTTGAGACATCAACGTGTGTTTACTATAAGCCTCCTCAAACACTGTAGCACACTTTTGGCTCCGAGACACGGACAATTATACTGCTGAATGGTGACATCGCCGACGGGGTTGACATCAAGCATGAAGGGATGCAGGTGGTCCGCAGCTGTCAGCGTGTTTTCGATTACTACTAGAAGCCCCATGCAAGGGCAGGAGAATGTCTTCCGTAGCAAAATACCGCTCCCACCAGCCTGCGTCCTTGGCGCGCTGCACATATCGAGCCGCCGTTCACCTCGATTACGGCGTTTGTGGAGACGCCCATCTACCTAGTCTAGCAAAAATGTGACTGACCCGAAGAGCCATGTTTTCATTGGTTGACGGTTGAATCCCGATGGTCCCGTGCCCACACTGCAAATGTAATTGACAATGTTGTTGGGTCACCTGTGAACATGTGCTGCGGAGCTCCATGTTCAACAGTGTACGATGAACGATGTGCTCCGAAACACTTGTACGTTCGCCAATATTGTGCTCTTTCGGTAGAAATACCACAGATCACCATCTGTCCCTCTTTACGGAGAAGACAAGCCTCAAAACCGCACGTTCTGAGAAGAATTGTGGTCGTCCAACGATGGTAGTTTCACTGTCCTTCTACGTCTTTCGGGAGACGCTCTCGACAGTAGCACGTGAACATTCGAGCAGCTTCGCCGTTTTCGAGATACTTGATCACAGGCTCTGCGCAATTTACCCTTTATCAAAGTCGCTTTCCTCAATGGATTTCCCCATTTACAGTCCATATCTTCGCTAGGGTGATCTCCTGTCCGTGTTTGCTCCACTCACATACATTTGTACCACATCACGTGCCAACGCCACTGGGCGGCATCCAATGTCGCGGTGGGCAGTAGTCATAATGTTTTAGCTGATCAGTGAATATACCACTAGTAATCATGAGTAGTTGTTTTTCTCCTGGCTCTTTACTATGAGTAATTACCGCCCCATACTTCACGGTAGACTTAAGAATACATAATAAGGTGTGTAGGTTTTCTCATTAATATTATTTCATTGTTATTGTGGAGAAACATTTTGTCATTTAAGGGTTAATTGATGGCACAAATAACTCTCAGCAGAGTTTAGTTAATGCTAACGTTGTGAGCACTGTCGCTTGTTGTTGTTGTGGTCTTCAGTCCAGAGACTGGTTTGATGCAGCTCTCCATGCTACTCTATCCTGTGCAAGCTTCTTCATCTCCCAGTATTTACTGCAACCTACATCCTTCTGAATTCATCTCTTCGTCTCCCTCTTCGGTTTTTACCCTCCGCGCTGCCCTCCAGTAGTAAGTTGGTGATCCCTTGATGCCTCAGAATATGTCCTACCAACCGATCCCTTCCTCTGGTCAAGTTGTGCCACAAACTTCTCTTCTCCCGGAATTCTATTCAATACCTCGTCATTAGTTATGTGATCTACCCATCTAATCTTCAGCATTCTTCTGTAGCACCACATTTCGAAAGCTTCTGTTCTCTTCTTGTCTTTCACTTCCATACATGGCTACACTCCATACAAATACTTTCAGAAAAGACTTCCTGGCACTTAAATCTATACTCGATGTTAACAAATTTCTCTTCTTCAGAAGCGCTTTCCTTGCCATTGCCAGTCTACATTTTATATCCTCTCTACTTCGACCATCATCAGTTATTTTGCTTCCCAAATAGCAAAACTCCTTTACTACGAGGGCAGTTCAATAAGTAATGCAACACATTTTTTTCTGAAACAGGGATTGTTTTATTCAGCATTGAAATACACCAGGTTATTCCCCAATCCTTTAGCTACACAACACTATTTTTCAACGTAATCTCCATTCAATGCTACTGCCTTACGCCACCTTGAAATGAGGGCCTGTATGCCTGCACGGTACCATTCCACTGGTCGATGTCGGAGCCAACGCCGTACTGCATCAATAACTTCTTCATCATCCGCGTAGTGCGTCCCACGGATTGCGTCCTTCATTGGGCCAAACATTTGGAAATCCGATGGTGCGAGATCGGGGCTGTAGGGTGCATGAGGAAGAGCAGTCCACTGAAGTTTTGTGAGCTCCTCTCGGGTGCGAAGACTTGTGTGAGGTCTTGCGTTGTCATGAAGAAGGAGAAGTTCGTTCTGATTTTTGTGCCTACGAACACGCTGAAGTCGTTTCTTCAATTTCTGAAGAGTAGCACAATACACTTCAGAGTTGATCGTTTGACCATGGGGAAGGACATCGAACAGAATAACCCCTTCAGCGTCCCAGAAGACTGTAACCATGACTTTACCGGCTGAGGGTATGGCTTTAAACTTTTTCTTGGTAGGGGAGTGGGTGTGGCGCCACTCCATTGATTGCCGTTTTGTTTCAGGTTCGAAGTGATGAACCCATGTTTCATCGCCTGTAGCAATCTTTGACAAGAAATTGTCACCGTCAGCCACATGACGAGCAAGCAATTCCGCACAGATGGTTCTCCTTTGCTCTTTATGGTGTTCGGTTAGACAACGAGGGACCCAGCAGGAACAAAACTTTGAATATCCCAACTGGTGAACAATTGTGACAGCACTACCAACAGAGATGTCAAGTTGAGCACTGAGTTGCTCCGCCATTGCAGAGGAGTCACAGCTGTGCACGGCCGGCCCGCACGCGGGAGATCAGACAGTCTTGTTTGACCTTGCGGCGATGAGGACACACGCTTTGCCCAACGACTCACCGTGCTTTTGTCCACTGCCAGATCACCGTAGACATTCTGCAAGCGTCTATGAATATCTGAGATGCCCTGGTTTTCCGCCAAAAGAAACTCGATCACTGCCCGTTGTTTGCAACGCACATCCGTTACAGACGCCATTTTAACAGCTCCGTACAGCGCTGCCACCTGTCGGAAGTCAATGAAACTATACGAGACGAAGCGGGAATATTTGAAAATATTCCACAAGAAATTTCCGGTTTATTCAACCAAAATTGGCCGAGAAAAAAAATGTGTTGCATTACTTATTGAACTGCCCTCGTACTTTAAGCGTTTCATTTCCTAATCTAATACCCTCAGTATCACTCGATTTAATTCGACTAAATTCCATTATCCTCGTTTTGCTTTTGTTGATGTTCATCTTAAATCCTCCTTTCAAGACACTGTCAATTCCGTTCAACTGCTCTTCCAGGTCCTTTGCTGTCTCTGACAGAATTACTATGTCATCGGCGAACCTCAAAGTTTTAATTTCTTCTCCATGGATTTTAATTCGTATTCCGAATTTTTCTTTTGTCTCTTTTACTGCTTGCTCAATATACAGACTGAATAACATCGGGGATAGGCTACAACCCTGTCTCACACCCTTCCCAACCACTGCTTCCCTTTCATGCCCCTCGACTCTTATAACTGCCATCTGGTTTCTGTACAAATTGTAAATAGCCTTTCGCTCCCTGTATTTTACCCCTGCCACTTTCAGAATTTGAAAGAGAGTATTCCAGTCAACATTGTCAAAAGCTTTCTCTAAGTCTACAAATGCTAGAAACGTAGGTTTGCCTCGTGCAAGACTCTTCTACCGAAACCTACGTCCATTTGAATCTGCCTTCCGTATTCATCCCTTGGTCCCCCTCTACAATTTTTACACCCCACACTTTCCTCGAACACCATATTCACAATTCCTTATCTTCAACATTCTACTATAACACCACATTTTAAAAGCTTATAATCTCTTCTTGTCTGAAATGCCCATTTATCGTGTTTTACTTCCGCTCCAGGCTACACTCCGGACATTTACCTTAAAATCAGTAGCCAGGCTGCATTTCGTATCCTATCGACTTCGCCCATCATCAGTTGCTTTGTTCCCACTATAGTGAAACTCATCTACTACTTGTAGTATCTCATTTACTATTGTAATCTCTGCAGCAGCATCTCATTTAACTACTTTCCATTATTCGCAAAGAGGTCCAGCCCATTAACGTCTAGGGAAGTAATTCCAGTGGTGGTTTCCCGTTGCCTTCCATGGAAGGAGAGGAGTTTGCATAGGGGATCGGAGAGTAGTGTGTATAAGATTTGCAGACGACATGGTTGTGATGGCAGAGAGTGCAAGAGAGACGGAACAAATGTTAGATGATCTAAACACAAAATTAGAAGAATATGGAATGAAGATTAACAAGAAGAAAACGAAAAGCTTGGTAACTGGAGGAAAGGGGAGAAAATGTCGTATGAAAACAGGGAGAGAGGGAATAGAGCAAGTGGATAACTTCTCACTTTGGAAGTGTAATAATGGATGATATGTATATACAGAAATTAGGAAAAGAATTGTAATGGCAAAAGGAGGATTCAAGAGGAAACAGAAATTACTTTCTGGACCACTAAACAAAGATCTGAGGAAAAGATTTGCCAAATGTTACACCTCGAGCGTTGCACTATATGGTGCGGAGACCTGGACATTGAGAAAGGAAGATGAAAGAAACTTGCAGCCACCAGAGATGTGGATATGGAGAAGAATGGTAAAAGTGAAATGAGAAGACCGAGTAAGGAATGAAGAAGTATCAAAAAGAGTTGGAGAAGAAAGAAACATGCTGAAAGTCATCAGAAAGACAAAACGGAGCTGGATTCAACGTTGTTTGAGGAGGGACTGTCTATTGAAGGAAGGAATAGAGGGAATGGTGGAAGGAAAAGGAAAAAGGGGAAGAGGAAAAAGAAGATATCAAATGCTTGTCAATGTCATAGGAGACAAATATTCAGAAATGAAAATACTGGCTATGGACAGAGAAAAGTGGAAGAGGCTCAACCCATGATAAGACCTGCCGTAAGGCAGAATACCGTATTAGTACTATTATTCGCATTTTACTGCTGTCGTCGCTCATCTTATAACTTCTTTTAAATAAAAATCCATTCTGTTCAAATTCTCTTCCAAGTCGTGGGTTGTCTCCGACAGAATTACAACATCATCGGCCATGATTTTTACAATCAAGATATAGCAGCCGCTGGAGTTCCATAGATATTATGCCTAAAATTACCTGCGTGTATTAACTCAGTAGTCTAGCTAACATACTTACATGCTTCGAGCCGAAAGATCACTGCTAGTTCTGCAACCTTTCATCGTAACAGAGACATGAGATATTTAAGTCTTCCCACATGTAGTACCTAATAAACGTACCAGTGATCCATGTTAACATGAACCAGTGCTCGCGTATCCCCGTCTTGCTTTTTCTCACTCCATCTGTTGCTCGCCCTATTAGAGTTGCTCTGACAAAGTAAGCTTTCTATTTGGGAAGCCGGCGCTTCTCTGGCTTGCGCAAAGGACGGGGCTGTTAACGTCAATTTCTCGAGAATCACAAGCCGTAGAGTCACGGGGGCTTCCTCGCGGCTGGTATTCAGTTTTTTGGTTCCGCTGGCAGAAAGGCATTGTTCTCCCAGTGGTTAGAAGAACCGAACGCAGGCGGTGTCTAGTACGGAGAGCACCATGCAGCCAGAGCTTTGGGAAACTGTTTCCACCAGGTTACGGCCATGTAATTCTCGACACTGTTCACCATTGCAGAGCGCTTAGGTCTGCATTTCTACTGTGTTCCATGTGGACACGTAGACACTACTAACTGCAGAATGATATCGGAATACACATCATTTGTATCTAATATTCTCTGTCTCATTCATTTGTAGAATAAATGTGTGTTGGTGCTAAACTCTATCTATTACACATGTGGTGATCAGTGTATAGCTGTGAGCCTCCATTTCATGACAGCAAGTACTAAGTTTTTTATAAATCATATTTTTCTCTGTGAGTTGTATGCACCATGACTAATGAATCTGAAATATATATGTAAAGAAATGTCGGGACTCTCGACTTACTCACAGTCCTTTCCCTCCTTCCAGATTCCCATCGCAGAACATTTCTCTTCACTTTAGGGTTCCGTACTCAGTCGGTAACAACCCTTAAAGGGGCTCTTTGATGTCCGTCTGTGTGTCTGTCTGTCCAACTGTTAAAAAACATTTTCTCTGGAACGGGCAGACATATCAAATTGACATTTATGTCACACACTAAGGTTGACGGTCCCTTGAGAGTGTAAAAAGTTGAAAGTTCTAATCATTGAAGTCAGAAGGTACGGCCATCTATGTCGCATACATTGGTACTTGCGAACTGGCTCATCATACCTATGGGATGCTTCCCGGTGACCTAGAATCATGAATTTTGGCAAGAAGCAGGGTTTGACAGTGTAAGTAAAAAAAAGTCAGAAAGTTGTTAATTTCTAATTACGACACACACAAAAATATTATTGGAATTCCCGGGACCGATATCTTGACAGTGTCATTCTCGATAACAGATGAGAATCGTCGTAATTCTCGATTCACAGGGTGAATGAACTGTCTATATAAAGGGTGTTTCCGTAAGAGCGTGCAGAAATTTAACAGGACACAGAGGATGCTCCGCTGAACGATTTGAGGTAGGGAAACTGGGGTCGGAGAGGCCAGCTTAAGCAGATAATAGGAATAGATTCACATTAATGGGTACTTCTTTATTTACATTAGTTACAGTTAACTGTAAATACCGTCACTGACGCAATGAACGTACCGTTTGTACTGTATCTTACAAAATGTGCTGAAACTGACGGACATCACCCTCAATACAAGCATGACATCGGCGAACAAGATTATGACATATATCCCTGGTGTATTTCGATTCACATCACAGGCAGATACAATTCTAGCAACTAATTCTATTTCCGTATCCAATGGGGTCTCACACACACAAGTGACTTTAGATGTCCCCATAGGAAATAACCAAGGAGATTCAGGTCAGGTGACCTCGCAGGTCATGGAATAGGACCTCCCCTTCCAGCCCAGTGACCAGGGAATACAGCACTGAGATGGTTGCGGACATACACACTAAAGTGAGGCGTGCACCGTCATGTTCGTCATGTTGTATCCACATCCTCTCACGACATGGGACAATGTAAATACGATAACATAGCCACCTTGTGGACAAGCAAAACCTCCATAGTAATCAGGCTGGTCCTCCTTGATTCCTTGCAGGAAATAAAGGACGTGCATGTAAATAAACAGCACAGTACGTGCAAACTTGTACAATAGTTAGTTGTAAATAAGCTGGAAAACAGTAATGCTAGACAAAGAGGTAGACATGTTTCTCTGAACCCAAGTTCCCTACCTCAAATTGTTCAGTGAAGGAATGTCTATGTCCTGTTACAGTTTCGCACGCTCTTACAGAAACACCCTGCATATAACTAATGTTGCACGGAAGGCTCAGAGCGCGAGCTCTACTCGTACCTGACCAGTTTTGTTTATTAATGAATTTCACAAGCTGGGACATGGTCACGAATTGAACAGTGACCCGAAAACAGAATAAGTTTCCTTTACTTCATGTCTATGCGAGCCGTGTGCGGCCCGTGTTGGTGCCATTGGTAGCTTTGCATCGTATAATAGGGATAGTGGCGTCTCGTTTTCTCCTTCTGTTTACTGGCGCCACTACGTTTGCTAGCGTTGCCTGTCAGCGAGTGGCAGCAGCAGCGTTTATCAATATCTAGTTCAAAATGATGCAAATGGCTCTGAGCTCTATGGGACTTAACTTCTGAGGTCATCAGTCCTCTAGAACTTAGAACTACTTAAACCTAACTAACATAAGGACATCACACACATCCATGCCAGAGGCAGGATTCGAACCTGCTACCGTAGCGGTCGCGCGGTTCCGGCCTGTAGCGCCTAGAACCGTCGGCAACTCCGGCCGGCCAATATCTATTTTTTTTCTTTATTGTAATTTTAGTCACCTATACAGGCGGGCTGTCAGCAGCATATTACGCTGCTCTTCAGCCTTAAGTGGAACAATAACATGACATAGAGGTGATACAGACAATACAAAAAACGGCGGGCAAAAAAATGGAGATACAAAAAACAATAAACATGAAGCCGTTCACGCTGGACGATAAAAACAGTAACACTTGTTGACACGGCGGACAAAACACGGAGGACGGCGACGGCACATGTGAACAGTGGAGTTGTAACTGCGAAAGAACGCGACACACAAAACGAAGCACACACACGAGATACTGATGGCGACGATCTCCGGCGCGCGAATGTTCACTATGCGTGTGCGAGTCCGGGGACCTGCCAAGAGAGGAGGAGGAGGAAGGGGAGTGGGAGAGTGAGAAGGGAGAGCAGAGATGCCACGGGCAGGGGAAATAGG